>NC_034187.2:67751531-68951531 GCF_002021735.2 Oncorhynchus kisutch
TTTCGTAAATAGGTCACTACTTGGATACGGAGCCCAGCACCCTATTTCCAGGGCTCAATAGGGCTTTGGTCAAAAGTAGTGCACTATATAGGGAATAGGGTGCTGTTTGGGACACATACTAGGTATGTCTTGGGTCAATATTGCATCCTCTCCGGCCTGGTACTTTGGCGCAGATGGCACAATTGCTGTTGCTGCATTGTTTAACTACTGCTGTTTTGTGGACATTTATCAATTGGTAGCTGTGAGAAATCAATGAGGAGAAGCATGAAGTAGTTGCTGATTTTCACCAGGTGAGACTGTACTTTGTGAGGTCATAACAGAGCATGTTGATCACCCCATTTGGTATTATAACAGGTGCTCAACTTTGCCCTAATTAATAGGCTACTGACTTTCATAACAGGTGGTGACATAGCAGATTTGGCATGCACTGTGATTCATCTTTGTAATTAACCTGATATTGATATCATTCCTGCATGCATCATCTACCTACTAATCTGGTCCAACGAGCCAACTACTGTGTCTCTCTCTCAGTCGCAAATGAGCCTGAGGACGAGGTTATCCACCTATACTTGTAGTATGAATAATGCAGCACACGGGAGTCGAAAGTGAAGAAAATTAATTAATTACACTTCACATGTAATAGTTGCTCCTGTCAATGCAGGGTGTGTATCTAGTATTTCAAGTAATTCTTTATAACGAGCAGCTCTACGGTAAACAGTACAGAAGTTCTAGAGAGAGAGAGAGAGAGAGAGAGAGAGCTTGTTCGACACCTGCATAGCAATGTACACAAAGGATGGCAAAGCAAACAGCAACACTGTAGGTTTTACCACCAAGTTTTACCATCATTTGGTAAACGACACCTGGTCGGTATGTGCGCACGCAACCTGAACTCGTGATGTGTTCCAAGGTCTCGGGGTGCTACGCACATACCAGCCGGCGCACTAGCTCTGATCCATTGTGTTATATTTGGGAGAGCAATTACTTTACATATGAAGTGGGAGAGCTAGCTAGCTATGTCAGGATGAATTTAGTTTTTATAATTTTTTATATAATGTTAATACCAAAGATCACAACAACCAAGCAACCACTGTTGCTTGTGCGTTAACTGCCTGTCACCTTAAAAAATTGCTACACTGGCTAGCTAGCTAGTAGATTAGCTAACTAGCTAGCAAAGATACTGGTAACTAGCCCCTGTTGTCTGTGCTACTAGCTAGCTAGTAGTGTCTAATTCTAAAAGTAATTTCACCACACCTGCTGTTGGTGGAGGTAATGCACCATCCTCTCTGGCAACATTCCACATCCTGTCTCATCTCGCATGTCTGACAGCATCTGTGGTGTGAGAAGGTACAGTATCTGCTGGAGCCAGACCCAATTGCCACTGGGAGCAATTTATGATCCAGAAAAGAATCCAACATTAAACTGCACCGGGAACTACACTTCACCTGTGGTTTTGGCAAAGGTATTACTGCTCTACACGGTATTAACATTATGGCGTGACGCTCCTGATCCAAAAATAAGACTACCTGCAGCTAATTCCTCTGGTTGGGGCTTTTGTTGTGAGAAGACAGGCAGGTAGGGCAGGCAGACGTTGCTCTCTCTGGCCTTGAGGCCTTGAGGCATTCTCTTGTCTGACGTTGATTAACTTTACAGATGATAAATAATTACATCTGGAACCTTTCATGAGTAATGCCTGTCGTTATGTATGGCCTATGTAAAACCTGTAAATTCAAAATGCGAAAAGATCATGTACATTCAGTGACACAGTTTAAGCAAGCTCAATGAAGAATCTCCATCCAAAATAGTTTTTTTGTCTAGGACTAGGCTTTATCTGTGGCCGGGACACCGCCGCTCAAGGTACAGAGTACTGTACATGAAGTTGCCTATTTCAAACATTTCATAAGATTGCATGTTAAAACATAGAATGCTTGAACAAGATAGCATTGCCCTATTGTTGATCTCACAGAACCACCATTAGAGTACTGTGGCTGTTTATGAACTATTTTGAAAATATTTTACGGATATTCCACAGGACTGCTCCTCAGTTGTTGTGCTCCTAGCTGAAATGACTGGAAACAGCTAGAGAGTGACTGGGCTTGGCAGAGCTGAGAGAGAGAGAGAGAGAGAGAGAGAGAGAGAGAGAGAGAGAGAGAGAGAGAGAGAGAGAGAGAGAGAGAGAGAGGATTACTGCAGCATTCAGACATACTGACTGACTGACAGAGTGCTGAATGATAGCTGTCTGCAAATTCCCATAATCACGTCTGAGAAGTGTGCACTAGTGCACATAGAGGATCAGTGAGGTTAGTCCCTGTGGTCGAGCAGGGTTTCGTGAGATCCGTTGGCACTGGCATGGCTGGGAGTTGGATAACAGGGTGTGTGGAGGTATCGAGCGGCTGGGGCAGGGCGGCTGAGGCTAAGTTCTGGCCACCCCTCTCTGACGTATCTAGCACACAGTCCCATTGTTTGCCTCATAGACTCGCAAATTCCTGTCGAGTCGAGGAGATTCCTTGCGGTGTAATGGGCTATTATGTTAGAAGCTGGAACTATTCAAAAGCCTAATGAGTTACACCAAAGCTAATGTCTCTGGGGAGTCCCGTGCAGAGAGGCTGCATAGCTCAGAAGGTGAGGACCATTGTTGCAAGGGCTGCTAGGGGCTCGGGGCCTGTCCACGAGTTGTTAACCTTTTCTAAGCATCCAGGTACACTGATGAACTAACTGCTATCCACCACAACACAGCAACACTTTAGAGAAAGGATGAGGGGGTTAACATAACCTCTGCATACTGATGTCATGAAAGGTCATCTTCTCTGTCTTGGGTGAACAGATCCACAGTTTGGAACCTGAATGGAAAAGTACAAAGACCCAGTGAGTCTTTTGAAATGAGTTATCAGGGTTTAGGGGCTGGAGGGCTTTTGAAAGTTTAAATGGTGATAACGCAATTATAAAGGGCACCACCACCATCATTACTGTTGTCATTATCATCACTACTGACCACTGGCGCAATAAACATAACAGTTATCAAACATCTGATCAGTTAATCTATATCAAGTTAATTTGTGTTCCCCAAGAGAGTGTAAATATCAGCAGATTGATCTCTGATAAATCTTTCCCCTGTAGTCAACAGGAAATCCTGTAAAAACACCATCAAAGTAGAGACAGTTCTTCAGAACAGGCCAGAGGCACAATGTTTGCTGTTGATTTGTTATTTGGCTAAATAAGCTGGTAAGGAAATGTAGACTTTTCTTCTTCTATTTGCTTGGAGTGTCTCTGGCACCTGTTGTAGCCGGCATCTGATTGACAGATACAAACTAGAGAGGAGGGATCGAATAGTTTGGAAGTAAAGGACTTTAAGAAATGCTGAAGATTTTGTTAAAACATAAAACGTCTATTTTTTGTAACTCACCACAAACACATGTTGTGTAACATGCATCGACTGCAAGGCTGAGATTTAAAAAGGGGAAATCTGACAGTTTGAAGCAAAGCAATTTCACCACAGTGATCTCGGCTTTGCAAAAGATGCAGAAAGTGCCCGAGGTGCTGAAAATGACATCAAAGAGCTATCCAGTTCTACTCTCCAGGCTCTAGGCTATTATAGGCTGGCATGTGGCATAACCTCTTCAGTTCCTAATGGCCTGAAAACCACAGTAAGTGATCTCTGCCATGCAGTGAGGAGTCATGTAGTGAGAATTTCACAGTGTAACGAGCATGGTATTGCCCGATTAGCTAAGATGTTTTGACATGCCAATAGACTTCTACAGGGTCTGTTGAAGTTGGACCCTGAGATAATCCAACAGAGTATACCACTCAATACAGAACATACACTGAGTGTACAAAACTTTTGCACTCAGAACAGCCTCAATTTGTTGGGGCATGGACTCTACAAGGTATCAAAAGCGTTCCACAGGAATGTTGGCCCATGTTCTCCAATGCTTCCCACAGTTGAGTCAAGTTGGCTGGATGTCCTTTGGGCGGTGGACCATTCTTGATACACACGGGAAACTGGATGGCACACATAAACACTCCATGTCTCAATTGTCTCAAGGCTTTAACATCCTTCTTTAACCTGTCTCCTCCCCTCCATCTACACTGATTGAAATGCATTTGACAAGTTGCCTCAATAAACGATCAAAGCCTTCACCTGGATTCACCTGGTCAGTCCATATCACGAAGAGAGCAGGTGTTCATAATCTTTTGTACACTTAGTGTAGGCCACTGGTCAAATGTCACATATTATGTTCTAGTTTAGTAACTTACATATAACCCACACACACACACACACACACACTGGCCCCAATCACTGCTCTTATTGAGTTCTATGGGCCTGTAGTGAATCTGCGTCACATATGGCACCCATTTCCCCACATAATGCCGATAGGGCTCTGGTCAAAAGTATTACACTATATAGGGAATAAGGTGCCATTTAGTACAGGGCAGTCAGTGGAGGGGATAATAGCAAGGGCTGATTAGAATGAAAAGAAAAGGAATGCAAGGGGTATCTGCTGTGGTGTCAGGGGTTTGGGGTATATTGTGGAGGAGGAACAAGGACACTAAGGCCCTTTGGGCTTGGTAAAGGCTGATTAAGAGATGCTAGCTGTAAATGATGGCTTTTATGTCTCAACAGAGAGACTGGAGGAAGGTGGGTCTCTAAGGCCAGGGCTGGTGTTAGAGAATGGCTTCAAAGGCTTTATTAAGCTGTTTATGTGTACATTTTGCTGTGTCACAACTCACTTGTCTCAGAAAATGGGTGTCAGATAGCCTAAAGATTAAGAGCATTGGGCCAGTAACTAAAAGGTTGCTGGTTTGAATCCCCAGGCTGGCTAGGTGAAAAGATCTGTAGAACTTCCGGCGCCGACAGAGATGGCCGCCTCGCTTCGCGTTCCTAGGAAACCATGCAGTTTTTTGTTTTTTTTTACGTGTTATTTCTTACATTAGTACCCCAGGTCATCTTAGGTTTCATTACATACAGTCGAGAAGAACTACTGAATATAAGATCAGCGTCAACTCACCATCAGTACGACCAAGAATATGATTTTCACGAAGCGGATCCTGTGTTCTGCCTTTCAACCAGGACAACGGAATGGATCCCAGCCAGCGACCCAAAAAAACGACTCCGTAAAAGAGGGAAACGAGTCTTCTGGTCAGACTCCGGAGACGGGCACATCGTGCACCACTCCCTAGCATTCTTCTCGCCAATGTCCAGTCTCTTGACAACAAGGTTGATGAAATCCGAGCACGGGTAGCATTCCAGAGGGACATCAGAGACTGTAACGTTCTTTGCTTCACGGAAACATGGCTGACTGGAGAGACGCTATCGGAGGCGGTGCAGCCAGCGGGTTTCTCTACGCATCGCGCCGACAGAAACAAACATCTTTCTGGTAAGAAGAGGGGTATGCCTTATGGCTAACGAGACGTGGTGTGATCATAGAAACATACAGGAACTCAAATCCTTCTGTTCACCTGATTTAGAATTCCTCACAATCAAATGTCGACCGCATTATCTACCAAGAGAATTCTCTTCGATTATAATCACAGCCGTATATATTCCCCCCCAAGCAGACACATCGATGGCTCTGAACAAACTTTATTTGACTCTTTGCAAACTGGAATCCATACATCCTGAGGCTGCATTCATTGTAGCTGGGGATTTTAACAAGGCTAATCTGAAAACAAGACTCCCTAAATCGTATCAGCATATCGATTGCGCAACCAGGGCTGAAAAAACCTTGGATCATTGTTACTCTAACTTCCGCAATGCATATAAGGCCCTGCCCCGCCCTCCTTTCGGAAAAGCTGACCACGACTCAATTTTGCTGAGCCCTGCCTACAGACAGAAACTAAAACAAGATGCTCCCACGCTGAGGTCTGTCCAATGCTGGTCCGACCAAGCTGATTCCACACTCCAAGACTGCTTCCATCACATGGACTGGGATATGTTTCGTATTGCGTCAGATAACAACATTGACGAATACCCTGATTCGGTGTGCGAGTTCATTAGAACATGCGTTGAAGATGTCGTTCCCATAGCAACGATTAAAACCAGAATTAACCAGAAACTGTGGATTGATGGCAGCATTCGCGTGAAACTGAAAGCGCGAACCACTGCTTTTAATCAGGGCAAGGTGACTGGTAACATGACCGAATACAAACAGTGCATCTATTCCCTCGGCAAGGATATCAAACAAGCTAAGCGTCAGTATAGAGACAAAGTAGAATCTCATTTCAACGACTCAGACACAAGAGGTATGTGGCAGGGTCTACAGTCAATCACGGACTACAAGAAGAAAACCAGCCCAGTCACGGACCAGGATGTCTTGCTCCCAGGCAGACGAAATAACTTTTTGCCCGCTTTGAGGACAATACAGTGCCACTGACACGGCCTGCAACGAAAACATGCGGACTCTCCATCACTGCAGCCGAGGTGAGTAAAACATTTAAACGTGTTAACCCTCGCAAGGCTGCAGGCCCAGACGGCATCCCCAGCCGCGCCCTCAGAGCATGCGCAGACCAGCTGGCCGGTGTGTTCACGGACATATTCAATCAATCCCTATACCAGTCTGCTGTTCCCACATGCTTCAAGAGGGCCACCATTGTTCCTGTTCCCAAGAAAGCTAAGGTAACTGTAGCACTCACTTCCGTCATCATGAAGTGCTTTGAGAGACTAGTCAAGGACCATATCACCTCCACCCTACCTGATACCCTAGACCCACTCCAATTTGCTTACCGCCCAAATAGGTCCACAGACGATGCAATCTCAACCACACTGCACACTGCCCTAACCCATCTGGACAAGAGGAATACCTACGTGGGAATGCTGTTCATCGACTACAGCTCGGCATTCAACACCATAGTACCCTCCAAGCTCGTCATCAGACCCTGGGTCTCGACCCCGCCCTGTGCAACTGGGTACTGGACTTCCTGACGGGCCGCCCCCAGGTGGTGAGGGTAGGCAACAACATCTCCACCCCACTGATCCTCAACACTGGGGCCCCACAAGGGTGCGTTCTGAGCCCTCTCCTGTACTCCCTGTTCACCCACGACTGCGTGGCCACGCACGCCTCCAACTCAATCATCAAGTTTGCGGACGACACAACAGTGGTATGCTTGATTACCAACAACGACGAGACGGCCTACAGGGAGGAGGTGAGGGCCCTCGGAGTGTGGTGTCAGGAAAATAACCTCACACTCAACGTCAACAAAACTAAGGAGATGATTGTGGACTTCAGGAAACAGCAGAGGGAACACCCCCCTATCCACATCGATGGAACGGTAGTGGAGAGGGTAGTAAGTTTTAAGTTCCTCGGCATACACATCACAGACAAACTGAATTGGTCCACTCACACAGACAGCATCATGAAGAAGGCGCAGCAGCGCCTCTTCAACCTCAGGAGGCTGAAGAAATTCGGCTTGTCACCAAAAGCACTCACAAACTTCTACAGATGCACAATCGAGAGCATCCTGGCGGGTTGTATCACCGCCTGGTACTGCAACTGCTCCGCCCACAACCGTAAGGCTCTCCAGAGGGTAGTGAGGTCTGCACAACGCATCACCGGGGGCAAACTACCTGCCCTCCAGGACACCTACACCACCCGATGTTACAGGAAGGCCATAAAGATCATCAAGGACAACAACCACCCGAGCCACTGCCTGTTCACCCCGCTATGATCCAGAAGGCGAGGTCAGTACAGGTGCATCAAAGCTGGGACCGAGAGACTGAAAAACAGCTTCTATCTCAAGGCCATCAGACTGTTAAACAGCCACCACTAACATTGAGTGGCTGCTGCCAACACACTGACTCAACTCCAGCCACTTTAATAATGGGAATTGATGGAAATGATGTAAAATATATCACTAGCCACTTTAAACAATGCTACCTAATATAATGTTTACATACCCTACATTATTAATCTCATATGTATACGTATATACTGTACTCTATATCATCTACTGCATCCTTATGTAATACATGTATCACTAGCCACTTTAACTATGCCACTTTGTTTACATACTCATCTCATATGTATATACTGTACTCGATACCATCTACTGTATCTTGCCTATGCTGCTCTGTACCATCACTCATTCATATATCTTTATGTACATATTCTTTATCCCCTTACACTGTGTATAAGACAGTCGTTTTTTTTGGAATTGTTAGTTAGATTACTTGTTGGTTATTACTGCATTGTCGGAACTAGAAGCACAAGCATTTCGCTACACTCGCATTAACATCTGCTAACCATGTGTATGTGACAAATAAAATTTGATTTGATTTGATTTAGATATGCACTTAACCCTAATTACTCCTGTAAATCAATCTGGATAGGAGTATCTGTAAAATGAAAGCAACACTTGAACATTCATAAGACGGACTACAATGTACAGTTAATTGTCTTAAAATTGACATATTTCTTGATTGAAATGGAGATGAAAAGCACCTCTGACTAGCTACAATTATGCAGTAAGCTAAGCAATGCATGTAACTTTTGTCCTGGTATTCACACAAGAGATCCAAGAGATCCTCTTGCAGCTGTTTGACAAATTGTAAAGCTTGCATCGGTTTAGCACACTGATTAAAGGTTGAGGTTAGCCTTATTTTTCATATCACGCTTTGGTAAGCTTCCATATAATCATTTTATTTAACACTTTCTCTCTCATTATCCCAGGTCTCCCAACAGTCTCAGAGTACGTCACAAATGCCACAGTATTCCCTTAAGAGTGCACTACTTGATGCTGGTCAAAAGTAGTGAACTATTTAGGGAGTAGGGTACCATTTGGGATGCACACTGGGGCTCAAAGGACTTCTGTTTATTCCTGTTCTTTATGGATCTCATTATTCACTGTTGACTCAATGCTAACATGCATCCCAAATGGCACCCTGTTTCTTATATAGTGCACTGCTTTTGACCAGAGCCCCATCAAAAGTAGTGCACTACATAGAGAATAGGAAACCATTTGGGATGCAAACCCAGTTTTCAGAGGCTGCCTGTGGTTGGTATTACCTGGCTGTGTGTAGCAGTGAAGTGGATTGCATGTAAAAACAGCTTTGTGAGTACAGATCCCATTCCCACTGCTGTGGTTTCTCTGCTGCTCTGTAATTCAGATGATAAACAAAGAGGCAAGAGCTCAGACTCGGTGAAAGGTCAATGATCTGAACTCAATCGTTCTAAGGATTATTCATAAATCAGATTTTATCACCTTTTTTTATCACTAACCACTTTGATGTATCTCTATAACTACTTGAATTGAACCATCTCATTTGGTGTTTTTGAGAATCCAAACGTGATGTGAGTGTAACAGAAGGAACACCAGGAGAGATTTAGTGATTTTAAATAAGTGTGACAATTTATTTCCCTAAGTTTTGCCAAATGTATCTTGGCGACAAAAGCATTTCACAGAAATGACATACAATTATCACATGGATGGGGCCAATATGGCTATAAATAAATTGAATAAATAAAACATGGGGACAGAACAATGTGCATTAATTATTATACAACATGTATAGAGACATTTCAGACAGCAATAAATAGAACCAAATATAATCAGAAAACGCTAAAGTTCTAATGGATAACCATAAGATCATTTAGAAAGGTCTGTTGTCAAAAGTAGTGAAACTTAGTCAAACTGTGATAACGCCTGAAATCAATCAGCTGTGTTTCTTATGCCAGGTCATAGAGTCAATTCAATAAGTCTATGAGATTGTGATCTTCTATGAATCCAATGTTTTCTTGAGAGAGCAGACACAAGAACCTTGGACAGGATACACTGTAGCAGCAACAGTGCTTCTGATGCTGTTGAGTAACTGTCCCTCAAATCCAGTGATAATCAGAGGCATGCATAGAGTAAAGTTTCAGCCATTCAATTTATTAGCTATGATCTGAAGTTCTGTTTGAGGGTTGCTGCTGAAGTCCAAAGGTGTGTCAACAGTACACAGGAGGACCATCGAGTGTCCGTCTTTGTCTTTAGGATGTGGTGTCAATAAAGTTGACTCAAGTTCATTGCATTTCTCCTGCATGTGTCTCCAACCATCTGCATCTCTCTGACACTGCACCCACCATCACTGCCATTCACCCCCTTTAATGACCCACACCGTGACTGAGCCAACATGGGGTCCAGTAGCAGGCTTCCTGTGGAGTATCCAATGCATCTCGAGGGACCAAAGCATATGAGTCCCCAATGACAGGTGGACAGAGAGAGATAGATGAATCTCTGCCCTCTCTGTGTGTGAGACAGAGTATGTGGACATCTCCCTTCTCATCTCTCTTCTCGTGCCCTGTGTTGTTGTCCCACCATCAATTTCTCCAGCAGCAAGAGAGCTTTGACTGTGGCCTGAAGAGCTGATGGGCCCACCGCTTTTTGGTCTCTGTATTTCACCCTGGAGAGAAATAGGAGAGACCCATTAGACACCAATGATTAGACTTAACTCAATTCAATACAACTGTATTTATCCCCTGAAGGGCTATAAAGACTGTTGAATTCAGGTGATGTTTATTTGCATACTAAAACCACAAGGTTGGCCTGGCCTGTCAATCAGATGTAGGATCTTAATTTGGTCACCCCTTTGCAGGAGAACTTTCTTGCAATGCAATAAATGTAAACTTGCAGTGTATTTGAGGTTTAAAAGTCCACTTTGAAATTTCAAACTGTGTTTTCCCTTCACGAAAAATGTATATTTACTATAATCCACATAGAGTAATTCACATTTCATCTAGTTGCAGGATTATTTTCCTGCTGTAACAAACTGGCTCAAATTAAGATCCTACATATGTCTCGCCTGCAGGTTTCTTTTGACACATCAAACCTAAATGCTCAGCAATTTGCCATATATGTTTCCATGTTATGAATGTGAGCAGACACTGGCGCCTGACTGAGCGGGGGTAGGTTTCCAACCCTGATGCCACATGAGAAGAGCTGTGCCAGGTGAAGGCTCCATTACAGGGATCACTATGACATTTATGCAAGGGAAAGTGATACATGCCCTCATAGTCTGAGTGGGGAAATTCCATCACATAAATAAATTAGAGAAAGAAAACTGTTTCTTTGTTGTTTCTAAACTTTCACATTCTTACATTTCATATTTCAGTGAGACTCTCTCCCATAATATAATATACTATGCTTGAGGGCCAGCACTCTCTCAAATTACGTCTTTATATCCCCCATTGACTATACAATGCGTGCCGCCTGAGCTTCACAGCGGCACAGATCCTTCTACAGTTTTACCCACGGAGAAAGTATGCACTCTGCTAGATTACGTCTATCTTTCGTGAGGTTATAATTACAATGTCCATTTATTTTGCAATTAGACCTGTGGTATTCTCTTCTTACCTTTTAATCCTACTCGTCTTGGCTGAAAACTTGTGTTTGCACTGATGCCTCTCAGCACAGTCAGCGCCCACGGCGGGCTGGATCGCTGTGTCTGGCGTTACTGCTGCTGCAGCATATCTGAAGAAGAGCGAAAGTACACAAGACATGAACTTAGAGTCAGTCGGGTTTCCATTAATCATATCGTTTCGAAACATTTAAGGGGGGGGGGGAATAACAAGACAAGGTGTAAACCTGTTCACACAGGTTACGATGATTTGCATTGTTGACAGCTCAAATGAGAATCGAATTGAATAGATTGCCAAGTTAAATAGAAAAGGCGTTTTGAAATACCAAGCACGGGTGATTTATTGATCATAAACTACAATGTTGCAACATCCACATAGCAGTAGCAGAGTGGAACGCGCGTAATTACCCCAAATATTAGGCTAATAACATAATGTAATACGTTTTTGACATGTTTTAACTAAAGTTATTGGGCTAATATTATATAACATGTTGTACCTCAGGTAAATTTCAAGCTGACAGAAGTTTGTACATGTGCTGTCATCTTCATGGACGCACTTGCAGCGAGGGTCCTGCTTGGAGAGGGCGGGATCCTTGATGGCGCGCTTCTTTCTGGAAGCGTTGCCCAGACCGTAGGAAACCACGCGCCTAAAGAAATTAACGAAATTATTAGCCCACTGTAACCAAGCCAGTTACATTACATGTAACAATAGAATAGAAGACATATAATCAATTGTCGGTCGGAAAAGTGACTTACTCAGGCGTGTTGACCCATATGATGTCCAGGTGACAGAAGTAAACGCACTCCTTGTCCAGGAACGTCGCGCAGGAGCATCGCTTGTTCCTGATGTGGCGCACTGGCACCGGGGTGGCTGTTGTGGAAGCCGCTGTATCCTCTTCCATAGGAGCGGATGAGACTGTGAGGGAGAAAGTATGTTAATTACCTAAATTGAATACTATTATATTAAAAAACCTATGCCAGAAATTATAACATAAGATGCTATTGCATAGGCTATTGCAATTTATCGACTACGATTGCGCAGTTATTGTGTTGGATTCATTATGCTGCTTCAGGATTAAAGAGTGTAAAATATATGTATTGTTACCTAGCCTATTGTGGCCATTCATGTTAAAAAAGTGAATCAAATAATACTGAAAACACAAGATATTCAATAGTTGCTAAAACATGAGGCTCATTTTGGAAGATCTTACCCGCATGTAAAATTCCAGAGTACATCATTGACAACATGGAGCAAAGTATTCTCAAATCCATTTTTTATATTTCTTTAGTACAGTTAAAATAATCTTGTTCACAAAATGGAATATTCCCTTTTTAATGAAAAGGCTCCAAAAAGCTAGCAAAAAGCGACACGGGTGCCAACTGCGTAGGTTCGCATACAAGGTACGTTCACAAAGGAGTGCAAAAGCATTCCACTTGCACGGTTCTGTCAGTGCCTCCACATGTGCACCTTCTGCCCTTTATATACTAAGCACTTACCACCTCCGCCCTCCCCCCTGCAGTCGCGTGTAAACAGTTTTGTCCTTTGACTTATTCGTAGACAATGCTGTTTGTTAATAATCACCGACAAGCAACGTGCAGCCCAAGATAAGAACTGTGGATGGAGACGCCGGGAGGCAGGCGGCGACGCGAGCCAAGTTTTGACCAAGGAAGTTCTGAAGACGTAAATGCACACATTTTACAGTAGATGGCGACCAAGTATCAATGTATTAGCTTTACAATCGCATCAGCTCTCTAAAACGTTTTAATTTCCATAGAATGTATAGTCAGGTCCATCATTTTTGGCACCCTTGATAAAAATGGGGGCCCCTGTTTTCGATACTCTAGCTCTTCAATACTCTCCCCTTGCGAGGATAACTACACAGGCTTGATTGGAGAACTGGACTGACCTCTTCAATTCAAACCACAGGTTTTGATTTGGGGTTCAAGTTCGGTGACTGAGATGGACATTGCAAAATGTTAATTTAGTTGTAAAATAACATTTGTGTGTGTGTGTGTGTGTTGATTTTGAGTAGTGCTTCGAGTTATTGTCTTGCTGGAAGATCCACTTGTGGAAATGTGTTAGCCTCATGGCAGAGGCAACCAGGTTTTTGGCTAAAATGGTAAAGTTAACAAGGGCCCCAGGACCAATGGAAGTGAAATAGCCCCATAACATCAAACATCCACCACCATATTTTACCTTAGGTATGAGGTAGGCCTACTTTTCTGAATATGCTTTTGTTTTTCAACGCCAAACCCACTACTGCTGTGTGTGACCAAAGAGCTCTATTTTCATGTCATCTGACGACAGCACCGGTTCCAATCCAAGTGCCGATTCCGTAATATCAAACTCCAAGTGGTGCAATGGGCAGATTACATGAAAATAGATATCTTCAGCCATGAACACGTGGTGAGTTTGACTTTGAACATCAGACTTCCAGTGAGACAATAACCCAGGCACAAGGCCTAATCAAAATCTGACTTCCAGTGAGACAATAACCCAGGCACAAGGCCTAATCAAAATCTGACTTCCAGTGAGACAATAACCCAGGCACAAGGCCTAATCAAAATCTGACTTCCAGTGAGACAATAACCCAGGCACAAGGGCTACTCAAAATCTGACTTCCAGTGAGACAATAACCCAGGCACAAGGCCTAATCAAAATCTGACTTCCAGTGAGACAATAACCCAGGCACAAGGCCTAATCAAAATCTGACTTCCAGTGAGACAATAACCCAGGCACATGGCCTAATCCAAATCTGACATCCAGTGAGACAATAACCCAGGCACAAGGCCTAATCAAAATCTGACTTCCAGTGAGACAATAACCCAGGCACAAGGCCTAATGAAAATCTGACTTCCAGTGAGACAATAACCCAGGCACAAGGCCTACTCAAAATCTGACTTCCAGTCAGACAATAACCCAGGCACAAGGCCTAATCAAAATCTGACTTCCAGTGAGACAATAACCCAGGCACAAGGCCTAATCAAAATCGGACTTCCAGTGAGACAATAACCCAGGCACAAGGCCTAATCAAAATCTGACTTCCAGTGAGACAATAACCCAGGCACAAGGCCTACTCAAAATCTGACTTCCAGTGAGACAATAACCCAGGCACAAGGCCTAATCAAAATCCACAAAGAAATGCTTAATTGACCTCAAAATACTTATTTGCAATGACCATCTCTGTCTCCGGACTTGAACCCTATTGAAACCATGTGGTTTGAATTGAAAAGGGCAGTCCATAAGAGCAGATGAAGGATATCAAGGATCTGGAAAGATTCTGTGTGGAAGTATTGCGTAACACTTTCCCTGTCTGCCACTGCTCTTGTTCAACAAAAATGTCCTGTGTGTCATCACAACTTTTGGAGATATTTTAACAAAACCATTTTGTGGTAAATTGATACATTTTTTAAAAATGTTTAAAAAGTTGTAGGTATATTCCAATGAAGTTAGATCTATAATTGTTTTTTGAATATACACATAGGAAGGCCTTAAGATATATAATCCACTTGTTTTTTTTTCAAGGGGGCGAAAGTATTCGGCCCCCTTGAACTTTGCGACCTTTTGCCACATTTCAGGCTTCAAACATAAAGATATAAAACTGTATTTTTTTGCGAAGAATCAACAACAAGTGGGACACAATCATGAAGTGGAACAACATTTATTGGATATTTCAAACTTTTTTAACAAATCAAAAACTGAAAAATTGGGCGTGCAAAATTATTCAGCCCCCTTAAGTTAATACTCTGTAGCGCCACCTTTTGCTGCGATTACAGCTGTAAGTCGCTTGGGGTATGTCTCTATCAGTTTTGCACATCGAGAGACTGAAATTTTTTCCCATTCCTCCTTGCAAAACAGCTCGAGCTCAGTGAGGTTGGATGGAGAGCATTTGTGAACAGCAGTTTTCAGTTCTTTCCACAGATTCTCGATTGGATTCAGGTCTGGACTTTGACTTGGCCATTCTAACACCTGGATATGTTTATTTTTGAACCATTCCATTGTAGATTTTGCTTTATGTTTTGGATCATTGTCTTGTTGGAAGACAAATCTCCATCCCAGTCTCAGGTCTTTTGCAGACTCCATCAGCTTTTCTTCCAGAATGGTCCTGTATTTGGCTCCATCCATCTTCCCATCAATTTTAACCATCTTCTCTGCCCCTGCTGAAGAAAAGCAGGCCCAAACCATGATGCTGCCACCACCATGTTTGACAGGGGGGATGGTGTGTTCAGGGTGATGAGCTGTGTTGCTTTTACGCCAAACAAAACGTTTTGCATTGTTGCCAAAAAGTTCAATTTTGGTTTCATCTGACCAGAGCACCTTCTTCCACATGTTTGGTGTGTCTCCCAGGTGGCTTGTGGCAAACTTTAAACAACACTTTTTATGGATATCTTTAAGAAATGGCTTTCTTCTTGCCACTCTTCCATAAAGGCCAGATTTGTGCAATATACGACTGATTGTTGTCCTATGGACAGAGTCTCCCACCTCAGCTGTAGATCTCTGCAGTTCATCCAGAGTGATCATGGGCCTCTTGGCTGCATCTCTGATCAGTCTTCTCCTTGTATGAGCTGAAAGTTTAGAGGGACGGCCAGGTCTTGGTAGATTTGCAGTGGTCTGATACTCCTTCCATTTCAATATTATCGCTTGCACAGTGCTCCTTGGGATGTTTAAAGCTTGGGAAATCTTTTTGTATCCAAATCCGGCTTTAAACTTCTTCACAACAGTATCTCGGACCTGCCTGGTGTGTTCCTTGTTCTTCATGATGCTCTCTGCGCTTTTAACGGACCTCTGAGACTATCACAGTGCAGGTGCATTTATACGGAGACTTGATTACACACAGGTGGATTGTATTTATCATCATTAGTCATTTAGGTCAACATTGGATCATTCAGAGATCCTCACTGAACTTCTGGAGAGAATTTGACTGTTGTAAACTATTTGATGGGGGATCGAGCTACACATTTACTAATGATGGAAAGTGACGGGGGTACAAAGCGGTGCAATGTGGAAAAAGGTAAAAGTAAAACATTCTGAGTCAAACATTTCTGACGGGCCTAATCAAGGGCCTGGTGTTAGACCGTTTCCATTGGCCAAGGAACAGCTTGTGCTAATGGCTACAGGACAGGACAGCCTGTCTGGCTCCTTTCCAGTCAGGACATCAGTCTATGATGCAGGGAGCAGAGCCTCAGTTTCCTTTTCATAAGAGCCCAATAAAGCAGCTTCTTTCAGCCTTATTATAGGCGCCATCTCAAAGGGCTTTGGAGTAGACCTAGCATAACAGACCATGAAGCTGCTTTGGGGTTGCACAAACAAGGTAGGCTCTGAAAGTAAAAAGGCTACGGATAACTCTCACTCTCTCCATGTCTCTGATTTGGTGGGTATTCTAACTTGGCAACATTCTTCCCACCCGCTCCACTACACTACACCCACGGCTCTAACAGGAAGGGCTATTGCCCTCTAGGCGTCTCTGTTGCCTCATCCCAGGATCCACCTCAGGCCCCAACAACTACTAACTAACTGAATAACAGAGGCAGGCTCTCTCTCTCTCTCACAAACCCTGATAGGCAGATAAGTCACCATCTACATCCCAAACGGCACCCTATTCTCTATATCGGGTCAACAGGGCTCTGGTCAAAAGTAGTGCACTATGTAGGGAATAGGGTGCCATTTGGGCATACACAGATTAACTAGAGTAATGAGGAGTCTTACTGTAAAAACTCTTGAGATGTGCAATACGTTCTCTTCCTCACTGATGTTCACTCTCTCTCTGGTCTAGTGTGATAGAGGTCTGATTGCATTTGTTTGGTCAGTGCCCCCCGAGAGCATTCCTGATGAAAATGGCTCTTTCCCACGGAATATGAAATCCACTATAAGGCTGATTGTGAAATTATGTAGAGCATTGGGGAACAGTGGCGTTGAAAAAGCTCATGTTTTTGTTTTTAATCCGTGAACTTTTGCTGCATGTGAGATAAAATGTTGTACATAAGATCAAGAAAAAGGCTTTTGTCATATGTGGTCCAGAACTCTAGTCCATCTTCTAAACAGTATGACATTTTATTAAATGTGAAAACTTAGGTGCATCTGAGACAAAAAACATGAATACCATTTGTACATTTGTAAACAAGGTTTTACTGATACAGTTGATAATAATATTGATACCGCAATGTAAAGCTACCATATTACAGATACCTATGGATTTATGAATAATCATGGGCACTAAATGGAATATAATAAATAGTTGAACACAACATCTGTACACAGAAACAATGCCCCAAATCCATAGAAATGTACATATACCAGTACAACAGATTTATTTTTACATAAATTTACGATTGACATAAAACCTTCCAAAATAAAATTGTTATCCTCTATTTTCACTTCCATGTCATCGAAATAAACACAAGCAACTGCTGAATTTTTAAGGTATTATTTACAGGTTCCTAAAACAAGTAACTCCAAAAAGGCACAATTGTCTATACAACATGTACAAAAAAAAATTGTCTGGAGCTGACAAATTTTTAAAAAAGAAAAACGATTGGTCATCATTATCATCATCATCATAATAATAATAATCATTTATGATTGCACATACAATATGAATGTCAGAAACTGTGCTTTGAAAGGTGATTTGCAGAGTAACAAACCCACCCTGAAGTGTTTTCAGTCTTAGAAAGTGACAAGCATTACAAAAAGAGAACAAAGAAAGAGCTTTTCAATATGTAGCCTGGTAACCCAAATTGAATGCTGCGATCACCATTGTAAGCTCAGCATTCGGTTTGATTTGACCAGGCTATTCGACTAGGGGTTTCAGGTGGCGATGACCAGTCGGTCCTCGTCATCGCTTGATGCTGAGTCATCGATAAAGTCTTCCGTCACCTGCTGCCGTGACAGCATCGACTGCCTCCGAGGCATGACAGGCTCACTGGCTCCCCCTGCCCGCTCAACAACCCCCTCAGCAGCTGGAGCCGGGGATGGTTGTGGTAGAGATGTTGTAACCCTCCCTTCCTTCCCGGGAGTCTGCGTGTGATCAGAGCCTCCGGAGCTCCTGTGCCCAGAGCTGCTGGGTCTGCTGCCCGATGATGTCATTTCCTGGGCGGGACTTCCTCTTATGGTGGCAGTGGGAAGGGATGATGCAACAGATGGACAGCTGACCAAGGGTCCTAGTTCAGTCTGAGAGGAGAGTCGGGTGGCCCCTTGGGCCTCAGGGCTGCCCTGCCTCTCAGAGGGTCCAGGGAGGGGACTGAGGGCGGAGAGAGGGCTGAGCGAGGGGATGAGTGCGGGCAGGGCAATGTTGAGGATCTGCAGGCCGGGGATGGGTGTGTGGTGGGTGTGGTGATGGTGCGGGCCCGTGCGGCTCTGGGAGCTGGGGCTGGCAGTCAGGGCCTGCAGGCCCAGGGTGGTGTTGAGCGTCAGGCCGTGCTGGGACAGCAGCTGAGTGGAGGTCAGGCCTCCTGAGCTGGTCAGTCCCATGACGTTGAGGGTCTCCAGACCCATGGACTGCAGCGTCTGCTGGGAGGCCCCAAGGGCCTGAAGTCCGGTGACCTGCCCCAGGGGGAAGCAGGGCATGATACTGCTGATGGGCTCCTGAACCACCAGGGGCTGGTTGGTGGGGGTCAAAACAGAGCCCTCAGGCTGGGGGGAGTTAGAGGATTTGGGGAACGGGAGTGGACTGGTATTCCGGTGGATGACACTCACTGCAGGGATGGTGAGCTGGACAGTGCCAGCCTGGATGGGCACGAAGGTGGAGTAGGCTGGCAGGCCAGCTGGCACCAGCTGGATGCCCCCCACGGGGACCATGCTGTAGGAGGAGCAAGAGGGCTGCTGGGAGTGCAGAGGCAGGTGACTGAAGAGGTGCGTGTGTCCCCCCTGTGTGGCCCCTGATCCTTGGGTCGGGCCCTGGGAGGGAAAGTGCCAGGGGCTGTAGGAGGAAGTCTGGGGGGTGAAAGAGGCGGTCTGAGTGCTGACGTCTGTCCCGAAAGGGACACCTGGCTCACTCGTTGGTAGGGTGGGAGGAGCCAAAGAGCCATCCTGGGAAACAGCAAACATTTATAAAATGAGTAATTATGACCTTTACATACTCTACACGTCTTATCACTGGAAACAGGACAAACACTGAACATACTCCCCATATCTTTTCACAGGAAAAACTCAGTGAAGACATGAGAAGATCATCTGTTACTAGAAAACAAGCCTTCTAACAAGCTGCCCATCAGAAATGTATTCACCTTTTCAAGCATTCAGAGCAACTTTGCTGAAGTGTCTCACATGCGGGATTCAAGGAAAAGAGTTTGTGTATGAAAGTGCAGAGAGACAGGGACAGAGGGATGGAGGGAGGGATGGAGAGAGAGAGGATGGGATGAGGAAAACATGGTGGGTCTCACCTGGCCGAGCTTGGAGCAGCCCTTGCCTGGTACGGGGGGACTAGGGGGCACGTCAACATCGGGGTAGTCGATGGACATCTGCCTGCACGGCGAGACAGGGCTCATCATGTGCACCGACTCAGTGTCGGAGGTGTGGGGGGGTGGGGAGTAGGGTAGGGGGCCAGGGCTTGAGCACCCACCGGAGATTGACATCTGCTTGACCAGGGAGACGGGGCTCAGCATGGGCACGGACTCTGTGTCTGAGGCGTCGTGGGTGTGGTGGGTGTGGGAGTCGGATGTGGGGAGCTGGGGGAGGGACAGGGGAGCTGGGTGATGGTGGTGGATGGACATCTGAGCCAGGAGGGAGCTGGGAGGGAGCTCAGCCTGGAGGGAGGAGGGTATGTGCTGGGGGCTGGCCGAGACCGAGGGGTTGGTGGACAGGCCCGACTCAGCCTGGCTGTCCTCTTCCTCTTCTTCGTTGTCATCATCGTTGTCATCGTCAGCGCCCTCCGAGTCCTCTCCTTCTGAATCTGGGCGGTCTGTACTGCCAACCTGGCTACGGTCTCCTGGGGTAGAGAGATAGAGGGCACTTAGTATACGAGAAAGCAGTGTCAATATGTTCAACTATTAACCAACATTGACACAGTCATATGGGGGCCTTGGAAATCCTATATCTGGCACTGCTTCTATATCCCACTCCTAAAGTAAGAAAACTTGGCAATGAATAGCATTAAGATTGAGTACACAATGAGTGCACAATGAGTGCATCCAAAAGGGTATAAGTCCCTGGTCAAAAGTAGAGCACTATATAGGGAATAGGGTGCCATTTGGGATGCAACCTAGCATTGAAGGAGGCAGAAGGAGAAAAACAAATATCCTATCGGCCTGGGACCATAGAAAGCCTTTTAGCCTCTGCCTCTCTCCCTCTCTTTCTAAAATTAGACACAGCAATTTCCCTTCTAAACACTGCCTGTGCACGCCGCCCACGTGTACTCCCAGTTAACTGATAAAGAAGCTACATTTAGAATGTCTAATTAGAAACCTAGCAGTGGCATCATGGCTATTGATTGGCATGGCTACACTACGCAGACAGGGAATCGGCATTTCATAGCTGTGTGAAGTCATTTTGGGGAACTAAAGGAGAGGGTGATTCTGTTGTTAGAATCCATATGAGATTGGTGTAAACCTTCCAAATCAAATTCACATTTGTGTTATAAACACAGGCTTAAATCTGAATGCTAGTGCACCCCAGTTTAGCTATGGTGGATTAAGAGTTCTGATACTGAAAGTGAAGAAAACACAAATATTACTACAAATCTGTAATATCCCTTTGAACTAAGAGGAATACATTAATTCCTGTTGGCTTATGCTCTCTTTCAAACCTGTGATGAACTGACTTTATAACAGCTATCCTATCACATATGTCAGTACACCTGTGTGCAGAGATGGGTAGAATTTCTGTTAAATGTATTTGAAATATATATTTAAATTACTATTTAGTATTTTGTCATTTATATTACAATGGGCTGAACTACACTCCAATTTATTTTGTAACAAGATCATTTGGGAGCTGTAATTTGTATTTTCTAAATACAAAATACTTTTCTACACTATTTTTTATAGCGGTTCACCATATTGTGACCCCCTTTCACCCTGCATTGTTTGAAGTCTGATGACTGTCACGCCTTGGTCTTAGTGTTTTGTGTTTTCGTTATATATTTTGGTCAGGCCAGGGTGTGACATGGGTTTACGTGTTGTGTTTCGTATTGGGGTTTTATAGGATTTGGGATTGCTATGTTTAGGGGTGTGTCTAGTTAGGCTTGGCTGCCTGAGGCAGTTCTCGATCAGAGTCAGGTGCTTCTCGTTGCCTCTGATTGGGAACCGTATTTAGGTAGCCTGAGTTCGCTTTGTCTTTTGTGGGTGATTGTTCCTGTCTCTGTGTAGTTTCACCAGATAGGTTTCACGTTCCGTTTGTTGTTTTTTGTATTTATTAGTTATTTCATGTATCGTCACTTTTTCCTTCATTAAAGATCATGAGTAACCACCACGCTGCATTTCGGTCCTCTCCTTCAACAAACGAAGAACGCCGTTACAATGACACTATGGCGTGATAAGAGTGTCTGCTAAATGAACGAAATATAAATGTATATGTAAACATGTACAATTTCAAAGCATTCTGAGTATTATTCTAATGAGCTCTGCCCCAAAACAAGGCCAATAATAATACCCAGTGTGCTTTGCAGTTCATTTTTGTATGTTCATTTTCACATGTACATTTTGGTCATTTAGCAGACACTCTTATCCAGAGTGACTTATAGTCAGTCCATTCAACTAAGGTAGATGAACAACAACATATCACAGTCATAGCAAGTAAAACAGTTCTGTAACCGTTACAGCGAATGTTGTTGATGTTCGGGCCGCCTAATTGCAAATGTATTTCTGTATTTTAAAATGCAAAATACATGTATTTGAATTAAAGTACGATGTAGTTTATTTGGATACATTAATATTTATGTTATTTTGTAAATATATTTTAACATTTTTGCCCATCATTGCCTGTGTGTATTATAGATCTGTAGTGAATTCATTTTTAAAATAGCCAGCACATAGGGGCCCTACGACAGCGGGTCGATTCTGAAATGTGAAGTACCTGAGTCTTCTGTATCATGGTCCTCGAGGCCTGCAGACACCCCCATCTCCATGCACTTCTTACTGTGAGCCTTGGACTTCATATGCTTGGTCAGATTCCCTGTAAGAAGAGATTTAAGTTTTAAATGGAAACATCAATGCATAGCAGCAATATAAAGATGCTCTTTACAAGTGGAGGACCATTCTGAAATAAAAACCAAACATCACATCATAACCACATCATTTCTTTTTTTGAGAAAGAAGGCCACGAGTTCGTTAAGGTGGGACAAGCTTACACACCACAGGAGGAGCTTACGTAAGTCTGAGAGCACTGACTGTGCCCCAAATGACAGCCTATTCCCTACATAGTGCACCACTTTTAACTACGGCCGATAGGGTCTGGTCAAAACTGGTGCACTACATAGGGAATAGGGTGCCATTTGAGATTGTGCCACTATCTCTAGGCAGGCTGCATGTAATGGGTGAGTAATTGATAAATAAATGTTTTTAAAGGAACGTGGGATGATGCTCTGACACCGAGTACTGTTCTGCAGTGCCGCGTGGGTAGACAGGTTCGAGAATGGTGAATCATCCTGCCTCTTTTAGAAGACAGAGAGAGAGACAAAGTCTTCAAAACCATCAAGGCTTCTAACAGGAAAAAGATTAGAGCGAAACTCAGTTATGTGCTATTGAAAGTAAAAAGGGCCTTAAAAAGTAGAAACAAAGGAATTAAGTGCAATATCTGGCAGGCAATTCATGTCTGCCCACACATGTCATTTAAGATTTTTTATCCTGTCATTTGATTGAACATTACGTTATTGGCCTCACAATTCTTGTTTTCTTGCCCAAAGAAATATGACAATATGACTGTTTTCTGTGCACATCCCTTATGACACCAAAGCCTGTCACAGCCAGCAGCTACTGCTAGGCATTATTTGTAACTCAAGATAGCTATTTGCTTATCTACAGGGCCAGATTGAAGGCAGTCAATTCAGGAAGTACACTACGGGTCCAAAGATTTAGAAGTACTACTCATTCAACGTGTTTTCTTTATTTGTACTATTTTCTACATTGTAGAATAATAGTGAAGTCATCAAAACCATAAAATAACAAATATGGAATCATGTAGTAACCAAAAATGTGTTAAACAAATCAAAATAATTTTAATAATAGTTTCTTCAAATAGCCACCCTTTGCCTTGATGACAGAATGCTCTCTTGGCATTCTCTCAACCAGATTCACCTGGAATGCTTTTCCAACAGTCTTGGAGTTCCCACATATGCTGAGCACTTGTTGGCTGCTTTTCCTTCACTCTGCGGTCCGACACATCCCAAACCATCTCAATTTGGTTGAGTTTGGGTGATTGTGGAGGCAAGGTCATCTGATGCAGCACTCCACCACTCTCCTTCTTGGTAAAAAATAGCCCTTACACAGACTGGAGTTGTGTTGGGTCATTGTCCTGTTGAAAAACAAATAAGCCCAAACCAGATGGGATGGCATATCACTGCAGAATGCTGTGGTATCCATGCTGGTTAACTGTGCCTTGAATTCTAAATAAATCACAGACAGTGTCAACAGCAAAGCACCCCCACACCATAACACCTCCTCCTCCAGGCTTTATGGTGGGAAATACACACATCTGCTCACCCACACCGCGCCCCACAAATACATGGCAGTTGGAACCAAAAATCGCCAATTTGGACTCCAGACCAAAGGACACCGGTCCAATGCTCGTTTTTCTTGGCACAAGCAATTCTCGTCTTCTTTTTGGTGTCCTTTAGTAGCGGTTTCTTTGCAGTAATTCGACCATGAAGGTCTGATTCACACAGTCTCCTCTGAACAGTTGATGTTGACATGTGTCTGTTACTTGAACTCTGTGAAGCATTTATTTGGGATGCAATCTGAGGTGCAGTTAACTCTAACGAACTTATCCTCTGCAGCAGAGGTAACTCTGGGTCTTCCATTCCTGTGGCGGTCCTCATGAGAGCCAGTTTCATCATAGCGCTTGATGGTTTTTGAGACGGCACTTGAAGAAACTTCAAAGTTCTTGAAATGTTCCTGGATTGACTGACCTTCATGTCTTAAAGTAATGATGGACTGTCATTTCTCTTTGCTTATTTGAGCTGTTCTTGCCATAATATGGACTTGGTCTTCTACCAAATTGGGCTATCTTCCGTATACCCCCCTACCTTGTCACAACACAACTGATTGGCTCAAACGCATTAAGAAGGAAAGAAATTCCACAAATTAACAAGGCACACCTGTTAATTGAAATGAATTCCAGGTGATTACCTCATGAATCTGGTTGAGAGAATGCCAAGAGTGAGCAAATCTGTCATCAAGGCAAAGGGTGGATATTTGAAGAATCTCAAATATAAAATATATTTTGATTTGTTTAACACTTTTTAGTTACTACATGATTCCATAAGTGTCATTTCATAGTTTTGATGTCTTCACTATTATTCTACAATGTAGAAAATAGTAAAAATAAAGAAAAACCCTTGAATGAGTAGGTGTCTGAAAATGTTTGACTGGTAGTGTCACTTTTAATACAAAAATACAAAATGAAAAACAGCATCAGTGACTTCTCAATAAACTGAGGAGTATAAAATATTTATTGGAAAAGTTTTTCAATTTTTGAATATTAAATTACTGACTGCCTTCAATTTGAATTGATCCCAGACCTGTAGATAAGCAAATAGCTATCTTGAGTTACAAATAATGTTAACACTAAGATATATATTATACGTACCTTATAATCATTCGTTTTAAGATATTACTGATTTATAAATCTGTAATAAACACCTGTAACCCATTGGTTAATTTATTGTAAACCAAAGGTATATAAGGTGTACCTTACATATTAAGATAAAACCCTTTTATGTATAGCAGGTGTAAGTGGGTTCAGATTTTTTTTTGATGATCAAATAAAAATGTAACATCTTGAGTTACAAATAATGGTAACACTTTACATAATGTTACACATTATAAATTGTTTATAAATAATAACAAATTGTAAAAAAAAAGTTAAAAAAAGAAAAGATGAGTTTACAGTTATTATTATTATTAATTGTTAGGATTATAATTTATTAAATGTTTATAGATAATTAATAAACAGCAATAACACGTTGATTAATTTATTATAAACCAAACCATGCTACTGGTATAATTAAGCAATAAGGCCTGTGGGGGTGTGGTATATGGCCAATATACCACGGCTAAGGGCTGTTTTTAAGCACGAGCCAAATCGGCGTGCCTGGACACAGCCCTTAGCCGTGGTGCATTGGCCATATATCACAAACCCCCGAGGAGCCTTACTGCCTTACTGCTATTAATTCATAAAAATCCAAATAACTTCACAGATCTTCATTGTAAAGGGTTTAAACATTGTTTCTGATGTTTGTTCAATGAACCATAAACAATGAATGAACATGCACATGTGGAACGGTCGTTAAGACACTAACAGCTTACAGACGGTAAGCAATTAAGGTCACAGTTATGAAAACTTAGGACACTAAAGAGGCCTTTCTACGGACTCTGAAAAACACCAAAAGAAAGATGCCCAGTGTCCCTGCTCATCTGCGTGAATGTGCCTTAGACATGCTGCAAGGAGGCATGAGAACTGCAGATGTGGCCAGGGCAATAAATTGCAATGTCCGTACTGTGAGACGCCTAAGACAGTGCTACAGGGAGACAGGACGGACAGCTGATCGTCCTCGCAGTGGCAGACCACGTGTAACAACACCTACACAGGATCGGTACATCCTAACATCACACCTGCAGGACAGGTACAGAATGGCAACAATAACTGCCCGAGTTATACCAGGAACACACAATCGCTCCATCAGTGCTCAGACTGTCCGCAATAGGCTGAGAGAGGCTGGACTGAGGGCTTGTAGGCCTGTTGTAAGGCAGGTCCTCACCAGACATCACCGGCAACAACGTCGCCTATGGGTACAAACCCACCGTCGCTGGACCAGACAGTACTGGCTTAAAGTGCTCTTCACTGACGAGTAGCGGTTTTGTCTCACCAGGGGTGATGGTCGGATTTATGTTTATCGTTGAAGGAAGCGTTACACCGAGGCCTGTATTCTGGAGCGGGATCGATTTAGAGGTTGAGGGTCCGTCATTGTCTGGGGCGTATGTTACAGCATCAGCGGACTGAGCTTGTTGTCATTGCAGGCAATCTCAATGCTGTGTTACAATGCTGCGTTACAGGGAAGGCATCCCTCCTCCCTCATGTGGTACCCTTCTTGCAGGCTCATCCTGACATGACCCTCCAGCATGACAATACCACCAGCCATACTGCTTGTTCTGTGCGTGATTTCCTGCAAGACAGGAATATCAGTGTTCTGCCAGCGAAGAGCCCGGATCTCAAACCCATTGAGCATGTCTGGGACCTGTTGGATCGGAGGTTGAGGGCTAGGGCCATTACCCCAGAAATGTCCAGGAACTTGCAGGTGCCTTGGTGGAAGAGTGGGGTAACATCTCACTGCAAGAACTGGCAAGAACTTGCAGTCCAATTAAGAGGATATGCACTGCAGTACTTAATGCAGCTTGTGACCACACCAGATACGGACAGTTACTTTTGATTTTGACCCCCCCTCTTTGTTCAATGACACATTATTCCATTTCTGTTAGTCACATGTCTGTGGAACTTGTTCAGTTTATGTCTCAGTTATTGAATGTTGTTATATTCCTACAAATATTTACACATTTTAAGTTTGCTGAAAATAAACGCAATTGACAGTGAGCACGTTTCTGTTTTTGCTCAGTTTATAAACTGGTTACCAATGACCCGTGGTATACGATCTGATATACCATGGCTTTCAGCCAATCAGAATTCCAGGCACAAACCTCCCAGTTTATAATGTAATATATACATTACGTTATAATATAACTTGTATTTATAAAGGGTTTATAAGCAGTTTACAGATATAACAGCTATTGATTCATTTATTAGAAACAAAACCACAGCTACTGCTGCGGTAAGCTCTGACCTTTAGTCTTGAAGGAGAAGTTGCAGTGGGTGCAGTGGTAGGGCCGTACGTCAGAGTGGGTGCGGATGTGTTTACGCAGCATGCTGGGCTTCTTGCAGCGGATCCCACACTCCTCACAGATGTATTTACCACGACCACGCCCACGCACATAGACATAGTCCTCGTTAGATTTGAATCTGCAGGGTTCACAAGAAGGTGAAAAACAATAAGTGCATACACACAACATGACTGAATCCTTAATCCAATAACTGAATCCACAATGAAAATATTTATATTACGGTTAAGACACCTACCCTCCATCAAATATTTTGACCCTCCGTGGCTCTATTTTGGATGAGGAAGAATCCTTGTCTGACTCGCTGCTCACCTGACTCTCAGGTTGCACTTTGCTGTTATTCTCAGTTTTCTGAGGCTTTAGGACCTAGGGAGTAAGTTGATTTGAGAAATTAACTAAGTACAAGACAGAAAAGATAATGTGACATGCCCTTCACAAATTTCTATCATGAAATGATGGATATATTTAAATGGATTAAGGGATTCAATTATGGAAAATTAAACACAGATAATTCTACAAATAAATTTGAAAAATGCAATTAACGTTTGGTTCTTACCTTAGGCATGACGTCTTTTAGCTTGCTTGAATAGGCCAAGATGTCGGATTTCATACTTGTCGTTATGGCCTCTGTGTAGTGTATTTTTTTCGAGTTCTGCTTGGAGTCAAAGAGAGACATCACCACTTTGGTGGGCAGGCCCAGTGGGTTGGGGTTGTTGGGGCTCACCGCCCAGGTGGAGTAGGCCGAGACCTTCTGGTCCGTCTGGGGAACATGCAGAGGCCTCCTCTTCATCAGGTAACACCAAGTAAAGGTGGTGGCAGTTTTCAGGCTGGGGAAAGACAGGCGATGGCTGTCTCGTGTGTTGACGACAGATACAGATGAGGCCAATTTCACCTGTCCATGGAAAGTCGAGGGCCTAATGGGAGACTTGGCGGGAGACCATCTCTCTTCCTCGCTCTTGTCTTGAGGCTTCAGGGAGGCGTTAGCTGGCACAGAGGAGGAGACATGACTCCCTGGAGCGGTGTTTAATGCAGAGCGTGGTTGTTCCTGGGGAACTACAGAAGATGGTTCATCCTTTCCGGTGCTTTCAGGTGTTATAGTCTTGCAGTTCTTAGGAGTATGGGCGTCTTTTTCACCTACTGGCTTCTCGTGTTGCAGTGGAGGGGCCTCAGTTTCAATGGGACTGTCCACTGGTTCAGTGGTGCACACCTGCCGGACTAGCATCAGCTTCCGTTGCCTAGTTACCTCCGCCATCTTGGAGTTCAGGTAGTTGACTGACCTGCCATCAGTGAGGCATGCAGCACCATGTTCATCCTTTGCTCGCTTCTGATGTTTTTCCATGGCGATATCCAAGCTGTTGGCAGGGGAGAGCATTCTCTTGCTTGAGGCAATGGGCTCTTGTTGTGGGCAAAGGGTCACAGCTGCCATTTTCTGTGTGCAGTGTAAGGACCCCAGGGAGGGAGCTCTTTGAATTTCTCCAATATGGTTCTGGGTATTGGAAACTAAACCGTGTTTTACTTGAAGGCTAGTAGATGCTGGAGTCCTGTCCTTGTTAATTTCTGGTACAGTCTTTGTGTCAGTATCTACAACATACAGGTTACTGGTCACAGAGAGGGAAGGGTGCATCTGCTCATGAGTTATCAGTATCTGTGGCAATTGGAGAGCACCTGGTAGGTTTTGAGAAGGTGGGTCATTGTGTAGGCTTACAGGCAAGACTATTGATTGTGTCTTATTGCTTACAATCTGAAAACACGGTTGTGCCACACAGACATTGTGGAGAACATCTGAAGACTTCAAAATACTTTGCATCTGATTGGCAATAGGTATTGTTAAGACTGGCAAAGTTGTCTGAGTACCCTGTGTGGTAGAGAGAGAGTATGTTTGGCTTGGTCTCAGAGCAGGACACTGCAGTTGATATTTGGGCACAAAACTTTTGTCTTGAGAGTCAGCAGAGTTGTTCTGGGCATCTTCTTGGCCGACCACAACATGAACCACAGATTGCTGTATATTTTGGCATGTCTGAACCCTCGACGTTAGGTGCCAAGGGTGTGGAAGGCCATGAATTTGAGGCAGTTGACCTTGGCTGCCCAAGTTAATGCTTTGCACCATTCTTTCATTCTTCTGAGGGAGAGTTTCTCCACAATGCACAATAAAGGGTTGGGCAAGGGGAGGCTTGTTGGTAGTCTGTTGAGGCCTCTGCTGAGATGTAGAGAATACAGTGGGGAGCCTCTGGAGAGGTATGGCATGCCTCCCGACATGTTGCTGACTCTCTGGCCCAATCTTTAAAGACATCTGGCGTACCAAGGGCCCCCTTCGCCTTTCAATGAGAGGTACCTGTACAGACGGGAAGGCTTGAGCACTCGTTGGCAGTTCCATTGGTGACATTGACCTGTTGGGTGGCAGAGACCTGCTGGGGGAGACACTGCCAAAGTCAAAGGACTTGCTGCGATAGTCGCACAAGATCTCCACTGAGGGTTGAGTGCAACTGATCTGTTCTGAGGCAGCACGTCTTATCATGCCAGGGACCCCCAGGGTGTTGAAGGCTATTGGTAGCCCTTGATGCTCAGATATTTTGTTCACAAATTCTCCTCTGGAGGGGCTTTCTGACCTGGATGGCTCATCCCGGTCGAAGGAGGCTGAGATACTGGAGCATCTTGAGAGGCTACTGTCTCTGCTGAGGCTACGAGACAGTGAGGACTCGAAGCTTGATTCTCCAGAGGAGTGTTCCATCTGAGCCAGACGAATTCTCTTTTTCTTGGGTGGAAGCTTTTCTGTCGGTAGTTTGGACAGGCTCTCGCTCCTCTGGGGCCAGTTGAATGTATCTGCAACCTTTTCCCCTTGCTCAGTGCTCTGACCGTCATGCTCCCGATCGGGTTCCTCTGTGACCAGGATTTCAGGAATGTTATTTTGGCGAACCAGACGAGACTGCTGGACAGCAGCACAGCTCTCAGCCACTGCTGCTAAAGTGCTGTCGACACGGTTTTCCATCCCTTGTTTCCCCTGGTCGGCACATTTAGGAATGGACATCTTTTCATGGTAGCTCTCTAATGAAAGATTGGCAGTAGCATCGGTCTTAGTTTTTCCTGTGCTATGGCCATCTTTGTACATGAAATCAACAGGAGAGGCCCTGTCAATAGATTCAGAGGTCTCAAAGGAATTGGGCTTGCTTAAAGAGTTGGTGTGTCTGATAACTGATGTACCGCTGCCTTGCCTCTGTAGGTCGCCTCTCTCTTTACCAGAGATGTTAACCTGGGTTTCTCTGATCGGTGACAGTCTTGATTCTGATGCATCTGTACCTCTTGCTACTAGCTGATTTTGAGTTATTTGCGGTGGGTTGCTTTTAGGCTGTAGATCAACCATGATAGAGTGCTGAGAAAATGGCCGACCTGAACTGGCTGTTGATAGTTGGCAAGAATCAAAACTGACAGAGCATGGGGGATTGGTGTCAGTTGGTGATTGGTCATCATCGTCACCAACACTCTTCATTTTCCTTCTTTTTCTAAATGATTGCTGTTGGTCCATTATTCCTGAAATAACTGTTCTGGGGACTAACGGCTGCTGCATGACATGTTGAAAAACATCCTGCTCAGTCTCTCTGACAGATACTGGCTTGTTTTTCGGACCATGGAGCTCTGAACAATAGAATTTCTTGTGATTTTCAAAGTTTTCTAGTTTTCGGTACCTATTGCGACAGGTCTCACATTCATACATTGTGCCTTTGCTCTGCAGAGGCTTTCGGTTTCGGTCTTGTGCATGCTCAAAAGACCTGCTTCTTTGCATTAACTCAGTGGAGATGCTAGACCCATGGTAACCTTCGTCCATGGAACGGACTGAGGTAAGGCCCTCACTTGTGGAGAAATCCTCCACTGCTACTTGTCGTACAAGAGTACGAGAATGTATTGCTGGATTTGGGGTAGAGGGGGCAGATGAAAACACATCATCGTTTAAGGAACTCATTTTGTCATCAAAAGACTGACAGATCCGTAGTGGGTGGGGTTGCTGGACAATGTTAGGTGGGAGACCCGAGTGCCCTGGAGTTGTGGGCATAGAATTACTTCTTGTTATTGGTAAACAGTCCATTGGTGTATACTGATTGGGTACAGATAGAAGAAATACTGGCTTAGATTTTTCTGTGGGGGTGAAGGGGGACTTGGGTATGTCTGAGCTGGAACTCGACCTTCTCGCCATTGGTTTAAGGTCAAATTGAAAAGAGTCTTTAAATATATACGACTTGGGGGAGTCTATGCTACCTCTCCTAGAAAGAGAAGTCCTTCTTGGTTTGACACTGTCCAGTTGTTTGTCGTCAACCACTGCCTCATTGTCCGATATTAACTTTGAGATTCGTTCCTCGAGAGAGAGTGCTTTTGTTTCTAACGGAGGACGCATTTGTCCTTGCACAACACGTGGCTTCTCCACAGAAGCCACATGCATGGCAGTGGCAACCACTGCAGGGAGATTAGGAAGTACATTTTTGGTGACATCCATGTCTGTTGGTGGGGTTATTTTGACAAAGGGACTCGGGGGACTCATGGCCTGGTCTGCACTTTCAGAACGTGAGAAGTAACCAGAGTCTGTGCTGCCTAAACTGCGGGGACTAAGCAGACACTTGCCCTGCTGCTGCTGAGAAAAGTCTGTGGCTTGCTGCCTCTGAAGCTGACCATGTCCGCCTCCTGGTGGAGTCCTGCACTGCTGATCCTCATCCTCACTTCCTGCATCCTGTAAGGGGCTTGTGCAATCCACCTCTTTCAAGGACGACAGGACGGTGATGCTGGATCTCAGATGTGCTGTTTGGAAGTCCTTTTGCCGCTGGGCAGTAGCCTGCTCAGGGCTGGAGTCTGTGACTCTTGGACTGTCCGCCCGCTGAGGGGAAACATTGACAGGATAGACGACCACTTTTGGTAGGCTAGCTGTACCTTTGGACTCATAGCCCCTCTGACTCAGAGGGAAAACAGCTGATGGGTCCCCTGCATCCCCATGAGTGCCTTGTGTTGTGCCTGCACTCAGCAAACTGCTCTCAGAGAAGGCTGCAACACTGCTTTGTGATGAGTCAGGGTCTAGGTCTGCTGTGCTACTTTCCTCATCGCTGTCCCCACTTTCCTCTACATCTGAATGTGTTCCAAGTGCTTTGTCAGACTCCACGGAGAGGGACCCACTTCCAGAGTCAGAACGCGCCACAAGCCCCAGTTTTATTGCGTGAGCATGGGATTTCTTATGCTTGTACAAATTGCTCTTAGTTTTGAATGAGAAGCCACAAGTAACACATGGGTAGGGACGCTCTCCTGTGTGAGACCTGATGTGCTTGAGTAACACACTGGGCTTTGCACATGCCCGACTGCAGTATTCACACACATACTTCCCCTGCTTCTTAGGCTTCTGGTCCTTTGCTGAGATGCTACACATCTGTTCAAGCCCAAAGTTCACAACCGTGGCCATCTGGGCTGGGTTGTAACCAGGTGTAACAGGGACTTGAATGGTGCTAGGGACACTAGCCGATAGGGACTGGCATGTGTGCACCACCGGCGGCTGGCTCCGAGGCAAGGAATTGGAGCCTGAGGGAACAGGTGAATGAGTTAGGGTATCGGAGGAGCCAGTACTGAAGCTCATCTGCAAGCCAGGCTTTTCCCCACAGTTGCTGAAATGCTGTGTAGCAAGCTGCAAAGTCTGCAAGGGAACAGCCTGGGTAGAGGAGTGCATTGTGTAGGTCTCTTGTTTATTTACAAAGTCATTCTGCATATGCGCAGGCTGAGTTTGGAGTCCAAAATGTATAGCTGGCATAGCATTTACTTCACTATTAGACTGAGCAGAAAGAGTTCGGACAGGTTTTTCAACGGCTGTGACTGGAAAGGATTTTTTCTTTTCTGACAAGGAGCTGAAGTCTGATTCCATAGCCCTGAGCAAGACTTCAAGGGGAGCGCTAGCATGGTAAGGAGAGTCACCTTCACAGCTTGTTTCGCCACTCTTACTGTCCTTGAGCTGCTGAGACTCCCCAACACCAGAGACAGATTCCTCTTTACCACTGATGGGATCGAGAGACTGTGCCTTTGAGAAGGACGTATCCCTCTGCTTTAGCCTATCATTGTCAATGGAGGATGTCACTCCCTCAGAGGATTCAGCATTAGGCTGGACATACTCCGTATCTCGGTTCTGGCTTGGTGAGCTGGCAGGGTTTTGAGAAGGGCTGTTGGGGTAGGAGCAAGAGGGTGCGGCTTCCTTGGACGAGGCAGCTTGGAGTGTTGCCACGGAGGTCTTGGACTGCAAGGACTTCTTTACGGGAGATTTGGGTATTTTCTTCAGCTGGTTTTCTGCCACAACCTTTTTCCTCTTCAGTGCCTTTATGTTATCTGCACTTCTTCGACCACCCTCATTGATCCCTGTAAAGCAAACAAAGAGAAATTGGCATGCATATTGAAATAATATTATATGATATACAATAACAACATGCTAGCAGACATTTTTATCCAAAGCGACTTAGAGTCATGCGTGCATTCATTTTACGTATGGGTGGTCCCAGCGGGAATCAAACGCATGACCCTTTGGAGTTGCAAGCGCCATGCTCTACAGCCTGAGCTGCAGTTTATGCAAAATAAAAATGATCTGATATGCTATGAGGATCTTCACTGAGAAGAATAGATATGATTCACCAAGAATTCACCAACCAGATAAAAAATATGGTTTGGCCTGTGTTAGAAGAAACCACCCTGCAAACTGTGCTACCAAGCCTCTGGTTTGTTGATTAATTGGAAGTGAAGTTTGTTATGCAATACTCCTCAATGAAACAAATTCTTCAGAAATTTTTCTGTCAATTTCATCCAAACAATTCTGTACGCAGGCATATTCCTGGTTTATTTTTTATCTTGCACAAAATATTCAGAGCATGATAATCAATTAGGGTATTTTACCAAATAAAACGCATCACCAGTTGCATTAACCATCGGTCTTTCTACCAAAGATAAAAGGCTGTACTCTACCTGTGCATCAAGATTTTTAACGGTAGCAGCAAATCACTTGTCTATGTCTGTCGTTTGTTCTGTAAAACCTCCATCCTCAACACCAACACCAGCCAACCTTTACCGCTCACTGCCTTTTGTCTCTGACATATTTCGTTCTCATGGATGAGGCTTCTTATTTTGGGCTCTGGAAGTTCTCCTCCGCAGCACGAGCTGTGCGTCTGAAGCCACTGAGGCCCACGCATCATTACAGTATGAATAAAACCCACTCTCTCCCTCGCTCTCTTCCTCATTCCCACTTCTTTTCAAACCATCCCTTAACATTTTCCATTTCATAATGATGTTGAGGATAGATGAATAAAAAGCAAACCTATAAACCAAACCTCTTCCCTATAAATGTGTACCCTAATGCAATGTTATTGTATATACATTGCATATGCATACATTAAATAGGTAGTGCATGTGTATTATATGTGTAGTATATGGTATATGTGTAGTATATGGAAACATGTCGAGTAACGAATTCAATCCCTGATTGCACTTAATCCTGGAGAGAACCAGCTCTAATTATTATTGTGCCAGATAATTACATAACACCAAATACAGTAATGGGAAACAACAGGTGTATTTCATTACTACGTTACCACACAATTAAGTGCAATTGCAGCTTTTATCCTGTGGGTGTGCAGTCAGTTACCCAACCAAATACAGCGTTTACTGTTTAAACCAGATAGACCAATAGAGGGCTGTTGTCACGCCTTGGTCATAGTGTTTTGTGTTTTCGTTATATATTTTGGTCAGGCCAGGGTGTGACATGGGTTTACGTGTTGTGTTTCGTATTGGGGTTTTATAGGATTGGGATTGCTATGATTAGGGGTGTGTCTAGTTAGGTTTGGGCTGCCTGAGGCGGTTCTCGATCAGAGTCAGGTGATTCTTGTTGTCTCTGATGGGGAACCGTATTTAGGTAGCCTGAGTTTCGCTTTGTATTTCGTGGGTGATTGTTCCTGTCTCTGTGTAGTGTTCACCAGATAGGCTGTATAAGTTTCACGTTCCGTTTGTTGTTTTTGTATTTATTAGTTATTTCATGTATCGTCACTTTATTTTCATTAAAGATCATGAGTAACCACCACACTGCATTTCGGTCCGACTCTCTTTCTACAAACGAAGAACGCCGTTACAGCTGTCCCCATAACTCCTAAACCTGGCCTTGAAAGAGATGTTCATTAAAATGTCACTATTTTTCAACTTCATATTCATCATCTCCAGCACCACTCTAACATCAACATATGGAAAAATGGCACGTCTATGTTTTGTGGGAAAAACGACAAGTGCTTCCAATGACATCATCGTGTGCATTGTGCGATTTTAACCAACTATGAGTAGGCATTGCCTAATACTTACTAATTGGTTGATTGTGTCATTGGAATCACTTATTGTCTATCTTTTTTACTATAAAACATACTGTAGAAACGTTCCATTTTCACATATGTTGATGTTGGGGTGGTGCTGGAGATGATGAATATGAAGTTGAAACATTTAAACATAGTGAAATAACCTTTTGACGCTTAAGTTCTAAGTATTAATAACGCCTTATAGTGCAAGTTATTTTTGCACACAGTACCAGAATTCTATGCTGCTGTTCTAGAATTTGATTGTTGCATTTTGCCACTATTCTCTGCACCCCTCATTGCATCAAGATCACATTTTCTGCTTCATATTAGGCTTTATAAAACTATTTTTAACCACACAATCTCTTATCCTTTCTGCTTATAGCAGTAGCAGCAAATATCTATAGTAATATTTATAATTAAATAATAATAATTATGATCTATATTAAATTAATATATGAAAGAGGCTGTGGTATTAGCCTGTCTGAGGGTCTGCGCATGTGAGACGGTGTAACGATGTGCACTGAGGGTCGGGAAGCAAGTTCAGGGAGTGAGTGTTATAAATAAATGCAACATAATACAAAACCAGAAACACGAACAACGCACAGACATAAAACTGAAACAGAAACAATGACGGCTGGGGAAGGAACCAAAGGGAGTGACATATATAGGGAAGGTAATCAGGGAAGTGGAGTCCAAGTAAGTCTGATGACGTGCAGGTGCGCGTAACGACGGTGACAGGTGTGCACCATAACGAGCAGCCTGGTGAGCTAGAGGCCAGAGAGGGCAAACACGTGACAGGTGGGAAACTTGAGGTGTTAAATCCGGTGTGTTTGATACAATAGTGTTGAACAAACCAAAGTGATAGCGGGGTATGAGCATATATTACATATGCAGGCCATGGCTAAGGGAAACGCTGGCATCATATATACTTTTTGTTCATTTAAAAAAAGTATGTAATTTATTCTACCCAGGAAAAACTAGGCTACAGCGGTGCCTACATTTGATCATCCTGTCAACGTATTATCACCACTGGGCATTTAGCCTAAAGACGCCTGCCTCGTCACCAAGCGATGAAGATATTTCGCGTCATCAAATGCAATAAGTATTATGGCTTGGATAAGTTTTAGCCTGGTCAGAACGGAGGAGAGTGAGAACAGGGTCATGTGATCAACAAAGTGAGGTAGTTTGTTCGGATGGTCAGATTAAATGGTGATTAAATGTGTGTAATCAGCTATATTGTGTGCAATGACCATGGCATTAGTGGGTCACAAGTTTACATACACTCACTTAGTATTTGGTAGCATTGCCTTTAAATTGTTTAACGTGGGTCAAACGTTTCGGGTAGCCTTCCACAAGCTTCCCACAATAAGTTGGGTTGAGTGAATTTTGGCCCATTCCTCCTGACAGAGCTGGTGTACTGAGTCAGGTTTGAAGGCCTCTTTGCTCACACACACTTTCAGTTCTGCCAACAAATTTTCTATGGGATTGAGGTCAGGGCTTTGTGATGGCCACTCCAATACCTTGACTTTGTTGTCCTTAAGCTATTTTGCCACAATTTTGGAAGAATGCTGGGGTCAATGTCCATTTGGAGGAACCATTTGTAACCTAGTTTTAACTGATGTCTTGAGATGTTGCTTCAATATATCCACGTAGTTTTCCATCCTCACGATGCCATCTATTTTGTGAAGTGCACCAGTCCCTCCTGCATCAAAGCACCCTCACAACATGATGCTGCCTCCCCCAAGCTTCACGGTTGGGATGTTGTTCTTCGGCTTGCAAGCCTCCCCCTTTGTCCTCCAAACATAACAATGGTCATTCTGGCCAAACAGTTATATTTTTGTTTCATCAGACCAGAGGACATTTCTCCAAATAGTACGATCTTTCTTCCAATGTGCCGTTGCAAACCATAGTCTCTCTTTTTTTATGGCGGTTTTGGAGCAGTGGTTTCTTCCTTGCTGAGAGGCCTTTCGGGTTATGTCGATATAGGACTCGTTTTACTGTGGATATAGATACTTTTTGTACCGGTTTCCTCTAGCATCTTCACAAGGTCCTTTGCTGATGTTCTGGGATTGATTTGCACTTTTCGCACCAAAGTACGTTCATTTCTAGGAGACAGAACGCGTCTCCTTCCTGAGCGGTATGACGGCTGCGTGGTCCCATGGTGTTTATACTTGCGTGATATTGTTTGTACAGATGAACGTGGTACCTTCAAGTGTTTGGAAATTGCTCCCAAGGATGAACCAGACTTGTGGAGGTCTACCATTTATTTTCTGAGGTCTTATCTGATTTCTTTTGATTTTCCCATGATGTCAATCAAAGAGGCACTGAGTTTGAAGGTAGGACTTGAAATGCATCCACAGGTACACCTCCAATTGACTCAAATGATGTCAATTAGCCTATCAGAAGCTTCTAAAGCCATGACATAATTTTCTGGAATTTACCAAGCTGTATAAAGGTACAGTCAACTTAGTGTATGTAAACTTCTGACCCACTGGAATTGTGATACAGTGAATTAAAAATCTGTCTGTAAACAATTGTTAGAAAAATTACTTGCGTCATGCACAAAGTAGATGTCCTAACCGACTTGTCAAAACTATAGTTTGTTAACAAGAAATTTGTGGAGTGGTTGAAAAACAAGTTTTAATGACTCCAACCTAAGTGTATGTAAACGTCTAACGTCAACTGTATTTGCAATGGTACGCTGCAGGGACCACTCAACAATGATCACAAATATGTGATCATATGCATCAAAAGGGTAAATAGTGTGGTTTTAGTGACCCATTACATAAGGTTAGCTGTACCCTGTGTGCATCCCAAATTGCACCCTATTTCCTATATATTATGTTACTTTTGACCAGGGCCTATAGGCCTGTCATGATTTCCTGGCTTTTACATTTTTCCCCTCACATTACCCATAAAATTATGTCAGGATTCCTATTAGTCCCTGACATAGATAGATATTGGTCCTACAGTGCCTTCAGAAAGTATTCCACATTTTGCTGTGTTCCTGCCTGAATTCAAAATTGATTAAATATATTTTCTTCTCACCCATCTACACACAATACCCCAGAAGGAAAAGTGAAAAAATGTTTTTAGAAATGTATTGAAAATTAAATACAGAAATATCTGATTTAAATAAGTTTTCACACCCCTGAGTCAATACTTTGTATAATCATCTTTGGCAGCGATTACAGCAGTGAGTCTTTCTGGGTATGTTTCTAAGAGCTTTCCACACCTGGATTGAGCAACATTTGCCCATTATTCTTTTCACAATTATTCAAGATCTGCCAAATTGGTTGTTGATCATTGCTAGACAACCATTTTCAGGTCTTGCAATAGATTTTCAAGTAAATTTAAGTCAGAACTGTAACTCGGCTACTCATGAACATTCACTGTGTTCTTGGTAAGCAACTCCAGTGTAGATTTGGCCTTGTGTTTTAGGTTATTGTCCTGCTGAAAGGTGGATACTTCACCCAGTGTCTGATGGAAAGTAGACCGAACAAGGTTTTCCTCTATGATTTTGCCTAACTCCATTCCATTTATTTTTTTTATCCTGAAAACCATTCCTTAACGATAAAAGCATACTCATAACATGATACAGCCACCACTATGCTTGAAACTATGGGGAGTGGTACTCAGTAATGTGCTGTATTGAATTTGACCCAAACATAACACTGTACTCGGCACAAAAAGTTAATTGCTTTGCCAATTGTTTTGCAGTGCTACTTTAGTGCCTTGTTGCAAACAGGATGCATGTTTTGGAAAATGTTTATTATATACAGGCTTCCTTTTCACTCTGTCAATTAGGTTAGTATTGTGGAATAATTAAAATATTGATCCATCCTCAGTTGACTCCTATCATAGCCATTAAACACTTAAGGTCACCATTGGCCTCATGGTCAAATCCGTGGGTGGTTTCCTTCCTCTCCGGCAACTAAGTTAGGAAGGACACCTGTATCTCTGTAGTGACTGGGTGTATTGATACACCATCCAAAGTGTAATTAATAACTTCACAATGCTAACTTCACTGGGCTCCTGAGTGGTGCAGCGGTCTAAGACACTGCATCTCAGTGCAAGACACATCACTATAGTACCTGGTTCGTATCCAGGCTGTATCACATCCGGCCGAGATTGGGAGTCCCATAGGGCGGCTCACAATTGGCCCAGCGTCGTCCGGGTTTGGCCGGAGTAGGCCGTCATTGTAATTAAGAATTTGTTCTTAAACTGACTTGCCTAGTTAAATAAAGGTAAAATAAAAAGTAAAATCTGTCCTTCTGCCCCTGAGCAAGGAAGTTAACTCACTGATCCCCGGGCACCGAAGACGTGAATGTCGATTAAGGCAGCCCCCCCGCACCCCTCTGATTCAGAGCGTTGGGTTAAATGCGGAAGACACATTTCAGTTGAATGCATTCAGTTGTACAACTGACTAGGTATCCCCCTTCTCCTTTCTACATCCCCCTTTCCTATGTGCCCTTCTTTGCGAGGCATTGGAAAATCTCCCTGGTCGTGGTTAAATCTGCTCGACTGAGGGACCTTACCGATAATTGTATGTGATGCAACTTATTATGTGACTTGTTATGCAAATGTTTACTCCTGAAATGTATTTAGCCTTGCCATAGCAAAAGAAATTTCAGCTTTTCATTTTTATTACGTTGTAAACATTGAGAAAAAAACGTTCTATTTTGACATTGTGGGGTATTGTGTGTAGGACAGTGACACAAAATCTCAAGGTAATACATGCTAAATTCAGGCTGTAACACAACATGTGGAATAAGTCAAGGGGTGTGAATACTTTCTAAAAAAGACACTAAGTTATGCTTGGTGGTCTTATCAATTAATAGGTATAAATCAATTATTTGCACTTGCAATGAAATGCAGTTTTTCACCAGCCATGTTTTATCTTCGATTACTATTCTGGATTACATAGTACATTGCAGGGAATGGCCATGAGTTAGAACGCAAGGGAGAAAAATGACTGAAAGACAAGGAAAATGAGAAGCCATTGAAATGGTGTCCTAGTAGCACCTATTGATAGTGCCTTTCCATGGGGATTAACCTGTGATTTACAGGCCTGGTGACATCACCGGTGGTGTATTTGGAGAGGGGATTTAGACGATCAATACATTGTTAGTTCCGAATCCTCTCGCTTCAACACATAACCCCACCCAACCTCATTCAAAAGGAGACTGAGGCTGTGTCTCAAAGGGAACCCTATTCCCTATTTAGCGCATTACTTTTGGGCCCTGGTTGAAAGTACTGCACTATAAAGGGAAAAGGGTGCCATTTAGGATGGATACTATGTAGGGCCTGCTCAGAGAGCAGAGGGGGGGATCTAATGGGATAGAGGAAATACCGGAACCTTCCTGATGTAGTAATCTCTTTGGCATACTAACACTAATCTTCCTAGCTAAGGAACATAGCCTTAACAGCGTTCAAGGCATGAGTAAATATTTATATCTAGGTCCCAAATAGTACCCTATTCTCTATATCAGTGGTTCCCAACCGTGGCACACTGATGGGATAAAAATTCCACACCTAAAATTCCCCAAATGTCCCTTTGAACTTATTTAGTGGTGATGACCACCACCTCACCTGGTACATACTACAAATAATCTATACAGATGTAACCATTTGTGCCATTCAATGTATTATCTGAGTGATATTCTTTCTAGTGGGACTGGTGCTCCCAAATCAAATAATCACATTCATTCCACAGGTTACATTTATAATTGAGTGTTCAAAAAAAGTAGCAATATTAGGAAAACACAGTTTGAAAACTACTGCCCTGTATAATGCACTACTCAAAAAGTAGTGCACTACATAGGGAATAGGGTGTCAATTGGGATGCATCCTTTCTCCATGATAAACTCTGACCAGAGGAGTATCATACAAATGGCAAGGAATTCTTCAGAACTAACCTGCTACGAGGCAGGTTAACTCAAGACTAACTCCATTTCAAATTAAATCACTTTTCTTTTTGGTCACAGGCGCCGAATACAACCGGTGCAGACCTTCCAGTGAAATGCTTACTTACGAGCCCTTAACAAACAATGCAGACTAAAAAACTACAAAATTGCTGAATAAACTGAAGGAAAAATAGTACCACAATAAAATAACAACAAGGATATATACAAGGGGTACCAGTACCGAGTCAATGTGCAGGGGTACGAGGTAGTCGAGGTACTATGTATACAGTATACTGACTCTGCGTGCAATGAACGCAAGAGAAGTGACATAATTTCACCTGGTTAATATTGCCTGCTAACCTGGATTTCTTTTAGCTAAATATGCAGGTTTAAAAATATATACTTCTGTGTATTGATTTTAAGAAAGGCATTGATGTTCATGGTTAGGTACACATTGGAGCAACGATACGCACCGCATCGATTATGTGCAACGCAGGACACGCTAGATAACTACACATGGTTGATGATATTACTAGTTTAACTAGTGATTATGATTGATAGATTTTTTTTAAAGATAAGTTTAACGCTAGCTAGCAACTTACCTTGGCTTAATGCATTCGCATAACAGGCAGTCTCCTCGTGGAGTGTAATGAGAGGCAGGTAGTTAGTGTTGGAGTAGTTAACTAAGGTTGCAAGATTGAATCCCCGAGCTGACAAGGTGAAAATCTGTCGTTCTGCCCCTGAAAGGGGCAGTTAACCCACCGTTCCTAGGCCGTCATTGAAAATAAGAATGTGTACTTAACTGACTTGCCTAGTTAAATAAAGATTAAAAGGTGTAAAAAAAATAAAAAATAAAAAAAACGGCCATATCGGTGTCCAAAAATACCGATTTCCGATTGTTATGAAAACTTGAAATCGGCCCTAATTAATCTGCCATTCCGATTAATCGGTCGACCTCTAGTATAGAGACAAAGTAGAGTCGCAATTCAACGGCTCAGACACAAGAGGTATGTGGCAGGGTCTACAGTCAATCACGGATTACAAAAAGAAAACCAGTCGTGTCGCGGACCAGGAGCTTGCTCCCAGACAGACTAAACAACTTCTTTGCTCACTTTGAGGACAATACAGTGCCACTGACACGGCCCACTACCAAAACCTGTGGACTCTCCTTCACTGCAGCCGACATGAGTAAAACATTTAAACGTGTTAACACTCGCAAGGCTGCAGGCCCAGACGGCATCCCCAGCCGCGTCCTCAGAGCATGCGCAGACCAGCTGCCTGGTGTGTTTACGGACATATTCAATCAATCCTTATCCCAGTCTGCTGTTACCACATGCTTCAAGAGGGCCACTATTGTTCCTGTTCCCAAGAAAGCTAAGGTAACTGAGCTAAATGACTATCGCCCCATAGCACTCACTTCTGTCATCATGAAGTGCTTTGAGAGACTAGTCAAGGACCAGATCACCTCCCCCCTACCTGACACCCTAGACCCACTCCAATTTGCTTACCGCCCAAATAGGTCCACAGACGATGCAATCTCAACCACACTGCACACTGCCCTAACCCATCTGGACAAGAGGAATACCTATGTGAGAATGCTGTTCATCGACTACAGCTCGTTATTTAACACCATAGTGCCCTCCAAGCTCGTCATCAAGCTCGAGACCCTGGGTCTCGACCCCGCCCTGTGCAACTGGGTACTGGACTTCCTGACGGACCGCCCCCAGGTGGTGAGGGTAGGTAACATCTCCACCCCGTTGATCCTCAACACTGGGGCCCCACAAGGGTGTGTTCTGAGCCCTCTCCTGTACTCCCTGTTCACCCACGACTGAGTGGCCATGAATGCCTCCAACTCAATCATCAAGTTTGCAGATGACACTACAGTGGTAGGCTTGATTACCAACAACGAAGAGACGGCCTACAGGGAGGAGGTGAGGGCCCTCGGAGTGTGGTGTCAGGAAAATAACCTCACACTCAACGTCAACAAAACAAAGGAGATGATCGTGGACTTCAGGAAACAGCAGAGGGAGCACCCCAATATCCACATCGAGGGGACAGTAGTGGAGAGGTAGTAAGTTTTAAGTTCCTCAGTGTACACATGACGGACAAACTGAATTGGTCCACCCACAAAGACAGCGTGGTGAAGAAGGCACAGCAGCGCCTCTTCAACCTCAGGAGGCTGAAGAAATGTGGCTCGTCACCAAAAGCACTTACAAACTTTTACAGATGCACAATCGAGAGCATCCTGTCGGGCTGTATCACTGCCTTGTACGGCAACTGCTCCGCCCACAACAGTAAGGCTCTCCAGAGGGTAGTGAGGTCTGCATAACGCATCACCGGGGGCAAACTACCTGCCCTCCAGGACACCTACACCACCCGATGTCACAGGAAGGACATAAAGATCATCAAGGACAACAACCACCCGAGCCACTGCCTGTTCACCCTGCTATCATCCAGAAGGCGAGGTCAGTACAGGTGCATCAAAGCAGGGACCGAGAGACTGAAAAACAGCTTCTATCTCAAGGCCATCGGACTGTTAAACAGCCACCACTAACATTGAGTATCTGCTGCCAACATACTGACTCAACTCCAGCCACTTTAATAATGGAAAAATTGATGTACAAATGTATATCACTATCCATTGTAAATAATGCCACTTATGTTTACATACCCTACAATACTCATCTCATATGTATATACTGTACTCGATACCATCTACTGAATCTTGCCTATGCCGTTCTGTACCATCACTCATTCATATATTTTTATGTACATATGCTTCATCCCTTTATACACACAAGTGTAAGGTAGTTGTTGTGGAATTGTTAGGTTAGATTTCTCGTTGGTTACTACTGCATTGTCGGAACTAGAAGCACAAGCATTTCGCTACACTTGCATTAACATCTGCTAACCATGTGTATGTGACATAACATTTTATTTGAACCAACCGTAGACATGCAGTGCATTCGGAAAGTATTCAGACCCCTTAACTTTTTCCACATTTTGTTACATTACGTTCTAAAATAGAGTAAATAGATGATTTTCCTCAAATCTACACACAACACCCTATAATGACATGGCAAAAACAGGTATAGACATTTTGGAAAAATGTATTAAAAATAAACGTAAATATTACATCAGTATTCAGACCCTTTACTGAGTACTTTGTTGAAGCACCTTTGGCAGTGATTACACTCGAGTCTTCTTGGGTATGACGCTAGAAGCTTTGCACAGCTGTATTTGGGAAGTTTCTTCCATTCTTCTCACAGATCCTCTCAAGCTCTGTCAGGTTGGATGGGCAACGTTGCTGCACAGCTATTTTTCCGGTCTCTCCAGAGATGTTTGATCGGGTTCAAGTCCGGGCTCTGGCTGGGCCACTCAAGGACATTCAGAGACTTGCCCCGAAGCCACTCCTGCATTTCCTGGCTGTGAGTTTAGGGTTGTTGTCTTGTTGGAAGGTGAACCTTTGCCACAGCGTGAGGTTCTGGAGCAGGTTTTCATCAAGGACCTCTCTTTACTTTGCTCCCTTCATCTTTCCCTCGACCATGACTAGTCTCCCTGTCCCTGCCACTGAAAAACATTGCCACAGCATGATGCTGCCACCATGCTTCACTGTAGGGATGGTGCCAGGTTCCCTCCAGATGTGACCTTTGGCATTCAGGCCAAAGAATTCAACCTTGGTTTCATCAGACCAGAGAATCTTGTTTCTAATGGTCTGAGAGTCTTTTAGGTGCCAAGCGGTCTGTCATGTGCCTTTTACTGAGGAGTGGTTCCGAGTGGCCTGATTGATGGAGTGCTGTAGAGATGGTTGTCCTTCTGGAAGGTTCTACCATTTTCACAGAGGAACTCTGGAACTCTGTCAGAGTGACCATCGGGTTCTTGGTCACCTCCTTGACCAAGGCCCTTCTCCTCCGATTGCACAGTTTGGCCAGCGGCCAGTTGTAGGAAGCATCTTGGTGGCTCCAAACTTCTTCCATTTAAGAATGATGGAGGCCACTGTGTTCTTGGGGACCTTCAATCCCCACATCTGTGCTGACACAATCCTGTCTCGGAGCTCTAGGGACAATTATTTTGACCTCATGGCTTGGTTTTGGTTCTGAAATGCACTGTCAACTATGGGACCTTGTATAGACAGGTGTGTGTGCCTTTCCAAATCATGTTCAATTACAATTTACCACAGGTGGACTCCAATCAAGTTGCAGAAACATCTCAAGAATGATCAATGGAAACAGGAAGCACCTGAGCTCAATTTCAAGTCTCATAGCAAAGTGTCTGAATGCTTATGTAAAATAAGGTATTTCTGTTTATTCGTCATACATTTAAAAAGAAAAAGGTTTTGTTTTGTTATGGGGTATTGTGTGTAGCTTGGGGGGGACAATTTAATCCATTTTAGAATAAGGCTGTAACGTAACAAAATGTGAAAAGTCAAGGGGTCTGAATACTTTCTGAATGCACTGAGCTGGAATGTCAAGCTAACTGAAGCTGATTAGCTTTAGAAAACACTTAAAAAAAATTTTTTTTACAGTTAGCATAACCCCTTTCAAAAACAAAGCCTTCACCGTATTCCACCTCGTGAGATTCTGTGATTGACCAATTAAAATGTTCCTTGCATGTATCGTACAAAAAACAAGAACATTTTGAGTTGACTGACTTTAGGGTACATTGAATGATGTGCTGTTTACATCAGTATAATCATAGGGTTGACACAGGCTACCTCAAGTTATCATTAACATCAGAGGACAAAATGTATTGTGTAGCAACCAGGCAAAGCTTTTTCAATACACTGACAGTCAGAAATTGCTTCCTATTCCCTCTGTGGTGCACTACATTTGACCAGGACCAATATGGTTCTAGTCAAAAGTAGTGTACTACATAGAGAATAGGGTGCCATTTCTGAAGCAACCAATGACTGCCTGAGGAAACGCAGACGGAAAATATCCAGGCAGTTTTTCCTGCGTTAAAAATGTAATCTCCATAATGTAATGACTGAACTCCACTAACACAGCGTACAAAGGACCAATACTTTTTCCTATGATGAGCTCAAAAAGACACTCCCAACATTTGCCACAGAACACCAGCAGTTGCAGCAGTACGTAAAATGGCACAGTACGTTCTTTACAAATCACTGCGTTACTGTAAGTATGGACAGGAAAATAAATTTCCCTCACAGCATACACTTAGTTAACTAGCATATGTTGAAAGTGAAAGCATTCCATTAATTCCCTTTGATCGTTACTCATCGATTAGAAATTATACCTTTCTGTGCGCCGGCTTTGGTATCTTTCAGTTCATTCTGTGCTTCTTCGATTTTATCTGCAACACAAGAAAGGAAGGATACCTGTTGGTTTTCAGCACAGAGAAACAAACCAGAAGTAAGAGGCTGATTATTATCCACACTATAGGCAATGTGGAAATTAACTAATGATCCTGGGGATGTTTCCTACACTGGTGTTGTGATATGGAGAGGTTTTTTATTATAATAAGAACCAGACCTTCTTAGGGGAGGGAGAACACCAGAGTACTACAAAAAACATCATTATGAGAACAGCTCTTAGGTACTGTCCCAAATGGCACCCTTTTCGAAATTTGTGCACTATAGGGAATAAGGTATGAATTGGGACACAATGTTGAGAGCTCTTAAAATACCTCAATTCCACATCATATGCATGATACATGTTAGCGGAAATGAGCTAAAGAAATTAACGCAGTGATAATGTAATTCTAATTACCTTTAAGAAACTGAAGGGATTCCATGAGGATCAATGTATGGATAAGATCAAGCACAACCTAAGCGACATCACAACATAACTCACATGGCTGTGTATTATTTCCATCTCGATTAGACCTTTTATAGTGTGTCTTTGTCCCAAATGTATTCACAACCTTGACCTTTTCCGCATTTTGTTGTTACAGACAAAATTTTCAATTGATTAAATTGACTGGCCTACACACAATGCTTCATAATGACAAAGCAGAATTGTCTATCAAAAATTGTACACATTTATAAAAAAAAAATGAAAATCTAAAATATCTTGAGTCAATAAATATTCAATCCCTTACTTATGCAAGCCTAAAGTTCAGGAGTAAACATTTGCATAACAAGTCACAAGTTGCACGGACCCACTGTGTGCAATAATAGCGTTTAACATGATTTCTGAATGACTACCTCATCTCTGTACCCCACACATACAATCATCTGTAAGGTCCTTCAGTCTAGCAGTGAATTTCAAACACAGATTTAACAAGAAAGACCAGGGAGATTTTCAAATGCCTCGCAAAGAAGGGCACTTATTGGTAGATGGGTGGGAAAAAAAGCAGACAAATAATATCCCTTTTGAGCATGATGTAGTTATTAATTACACTTTGGATGGTGTATCAATTCAACCAGTCACTAGAAAGATACAGGCGTCCTTCCTAACTCAGTTTCCGGAGAGGAAGGAAACCGCTCAGGGATTCCACCATGACGCCAATCCTAGAGGAAAACGTGGTTCAGTTTGCTTTCCACCAGACACTGGGAGATTAATTCACCTTTCAGCAGAACAAATACCTAAAACGCAAGGCCACATCTACACTGGAGTTGCTTACACAAAAAGACTGACAGCTGTAATCGCTGCCAAAGGTGTTTCTCACATGTATTGACTCAGGGGTGTGAATACTTATGTAAATTATATATTTCTGTATTTCATTGTCAATACATTTTCACCATTTTGAAATCAGGCTGTAACACAACACGTGGAATAAGGGGTATGAATACTTTCTGAAGTGTCATGCCCTGACCATAGAGAGCTTTTCATTCTCTGTTGGTTAGGTCGGGGTGTGACTAGGGTGGGTCATCTAGGTAATTATATTTCTATGTTGGCCTGGTATGGTTCCCAATCAGGGGCAGCTGTTTATCGTTGTCTCTGATAGGGGAAATGGCTGCCTAAATATGATCCCCATTATGCTTTGTGGGATCTTGACTACGTATAGTTGCCTGTGAACACGATTGTTGCTTCACGTTTCATTTTGCGATTTCTTGTTTTCTTTGAGTTTCACTTCCTAATAAAGAGAATGGAACCATACCACGCTGCATCTTTGTCCACTCATTATAACGATTGTGACATGAAGGCACTATAAAGGGAAAATGGTGCCATTTGGTTGCTAAATTCTAGAGTTTGAGTTTATTTTTTTACAGGGACAGTGCACATTAATCAACGTTTCAGTAAAAGTGCCGGTTTTAGCCAGCCGGCTAATTTTCAACCGCAGTCCCTGGGCAGGTTATTAAAAACAATTACAATATAGACAATAGCAACATAAAACAAGCAAGACATAGCAACATAGGACAAGCAAGACATAGCATACAGACAGAGCAACATAGGACAAGCAAGACGTAGCATACAGACAGAGCAGCATAGAACAAAAAGCAGCAAGTCAAAATTCATAAAAGCAACAAAGTGTTTCCACACCTCACAAGCTACAGACAACAGACGATTTATTTAATTTAATTGCTAAATTGTAATTATTTCGCTACTATGGCCTATTCATTGCCTTACCTCCCTAATCTTACTACATTTGCACACACTGTATATAGACTTTTCTATTGTGTTATATGTAACTCTGTTGTTTGTGTCGCACTGCTTTGCTCCATCTTGGCCGGGCCGCAGTTGTAAATGAGAACTTGTTCTCAACTGGCCTACCTGGTTCAATAAAGGGGAAATATATATATTTTTTTATTAGTAGCCTACCAAACTTACTAACTGCCTGGTACTCAGCACTCTATTGTCCCTCTAATCACTGTCTCCACTAAAAATAGGAGAATCAGCTTTCTATAGGCTAGGCCTACTACTGTATATTTATTTCTCAACTTTCCTAATATTAAACACCGTGCTTATATTTACAACAGGAGTATAGCCTATCTGGCTGGCATGAAAATAAACAACGGAGAAAAGCGCCCTCCATTCGCTATTTAAGTGCATAGATTACATGTTTTTTTCCTGCTGCCCCTGTTTCAATAGAGGTGCGTGATAATGGTCCATTCTAAATCAAAACCAATTTCACACAGGATTTATTATATGTAAAGACAAGATTAAATCAAGAATAGTCTGTTGGGTGATATTAGCCTATCACTTGTGATAGGGTGTTAGAGCCTAACTGGCAAAAAAAAGCAGTGCGTGAGTTTCAAGTTTAGAGAAGATAATTTTCCCCATAAAAATGCACCTTTATAAGAAAAGCATTACATGCACCTTTATAAGAAAAGCATTACATGCACAATTGCACTTTTGATAATGGTGTTTCCGCTAATGAAACATTCACGCTTATATATATATAAATTATATATATATATATATATATTAATTATATATATATATATATATTATATATTAATTATATATTATATACATATAAATTATATATATATAAGCTGCACTTATAATGTGAAGAAATAAACTATCAACATTTTAAGCTAAACATTCTGATCTGTTGTGTCAGCCACAGTGGGTAAAGTGTTTTTAAATTCTACTGGTTGTATTAATTTGGAAACGATCGCATCCCACAACTGTCCCAGATCACGTTAGGAATATTTATTTCTCGCACAGAATAGGTCGACTTTGTACAATGGGGGATATTAGATTTACATAGGCTTGTGCTTTTGCTGTTCGTTAGGCCTACTCATCTTGTTGGCTGCCGAAAAGTAAATGTAGTTCTTACAATATCTTCAATATGCACCTCGGAATTGAATTAGGACGCGAGCAGTTGCGTCCCGGATGTGTCTGTCTTCACTTGTAGCCTGTAAAAGGCATGGATTTTTTAGGATGCATTACTGCCACACAAAGGGGATGCTGCAGGGAAATTGGAGGCATTATCAAGTTCTTGTCAAATTGAAGTCTGCGAAAGTTACATTAATAACTCTAAATTAAGCATATAGGAATAACTATTTCTTTGTTAACAGCACAACACAGAATAGCCGCATGTGCTCACTCCCTCAAATTGCTTGGAGAAAATATCCTTTCTATTTTATTCAGCTTTGTTCATTTGTATTCTTCATACTATAAAATAATGCCACGGAATTCTAAGCAAATTTGGTCTGCTAAATGAACTAGTGTAGCCCACAGCCATTTGAAATAGACTAATGGATTTATTGTGAAGGTATAGGCTATATTACATGGATTTATTAGACTTTTGAAAATGTAGACGTTCCAAAGGTCTGCATCAGTGGCTTGTAGGCTGTGTGTGGTAGCCAGGAGATTATGTGTTTGTTAATTAACTGTCAATTACCGTGAGACCAACAGTCATTTGCTTGACAATCATCGTCTGATGAAATTGTGACATCCTCCCCCTCCACCACCACCTCTAGCAATCTTAAACAGCCACAGTTCAGTTTGCGCACGTGTGTGTATTTACTTATTTGGGAGCATGTTGTGGCATGTGTGTGTGTGTGTGTGTGTGTGTGAATGAGTGTGTGAACTGAGATAGCCCTCTGACAGGGGACACAGACTGATAGCATGTTCTTGGCACTGAGGCCTGGTTGGTATGCCTCCAGTGACAGAATCAGTAACCACAGAGTAACAGAGTCCCTCCGACACACACACACTTCCCTCAGCTTCAGTTCATAGAACCACATTGCCTACCAGGCATTCACTAGAACTATCCCCCCAAAGCTCCCTAAAGCATACCACAAATTATATTATTGCAAACTCATTTAAAATAATAATAAATACTCATTTTCATTGGTCAGGGGATTTGAGGGTAGACTTTTACTATTAAGCTTTATTGTTTGTACATGTATTGCGTTAGACCACACTGGCAATCTAATCTTCACTGATTACTACTACAACAGAACAATCTGAGGGGTAATATGGGGTATGAGACCAGGGACAGCATTCACCATAGATCAGAATACACACACCAAATGATTGATGACACAGCTATTAAGTATAAGCCACTATGCCCAGTACTGAGTGCACACCACCTCTGAACTGTGGTGAACAACACCGCCTCTGAACCTTAGTGAACAACACAGTTACAGTATGAAGCAGTGAAGGAGGGAGAAAGGGAGGCACTGGCTGCATACCAAATGGAACCCTATTTCCTTTATAGTGCACTACTTTTGAACAAGGCCCATGACCAGGGTCCAAATGTCAGGGACCCCAAAAGTAGTGCATTATAAGGGAAATAGGGTGTGATTTGGGATGAAGATAACACACTTAATCAGAATGCTAGGAGTTATTAAGACCGTGGGGAATGATTAGTGTTGTTCCTATTCCCCTCATTAAGATTCCTAGCTACTGTTATTACTGTGTGTGCTATTCCAGTACCCCTGTTATTAAAGGCAAGCTTTCAGAAGAGCCTTTTATGATGTGATGTTGGACATGGTTGGGATGACAGCCAGACAGCTACGTGTTTCACGAGAGGGAGAAAATGGAGAGATGTTAATCACGCAATTTTTACATGATTAATCAAATATAACGTCAAAAATAAACACTGCATTTATGTTGCCGGTGACGATGAACAGAGCACAATCATCTAAAACGGGTTGTATTCCAAATAGCACCCTATTCCCTATATAGTGCACTGCTTTTGAACAGAGCCCTCTAAGACTAGTGCACTATATAGGGAAGAGTGCCATTTGGGACACATGCCTGACTGGAATTTAAACGGAGGGAGGGTCAACATTTGTTTTAGGGTATTGAACTCATGAAGCTATGTTATGGTTGCCAGCGACTGGACTGCTGTCGAGTGCAGGCTTAAGGAAAACAGAAAAATCTGAAGTTCATAAGATGCTTTCATACAAGAAAGCAGAGACTATAAATCAGTTCAATGCAGCTGTTTTCCATTTGACACAAGGCACTGCACCGACCTAGGCAGAGTCTGTAGTAGTACAAGTAGGTTATACCACCCTTTGGTTACACTTTCATAGATGAATTCCTTGATTTTAATGAGTTAATTATTACAACTTAGACAGCTGCTTTCACCATGTATTCAAGCAGCAAAACTGGAACATAACACCCAGTGTAATATGTCATGGTTGTGATAAATTCAGAATAGTTTCCCATTCACCTCATGAGTTGAAATTCAAATTGAATTGTCCACACCCCACAGGATGTAGAATTAGAATTTCTGTTTGAGTGACAGAAAATAGCATTTCATTCAGTGCAATTCAAATAAATTCCACTCTGTCATAGAACATGAATGTTTCATTGAATCTGCCAGGTCAGATACAGTAACTTTTATCTGGAAACAATGTTCATATACTCTTAGCCTTAGTGCTAGAATAGCCAATTATGTTTCCACCAACCATTTCATTTGTTTGTTATTTTTTAAAGCTTTATGCTCAACTTGAGGGTTCAACTAATGCATTCAGGGATTATTTTCCCCATATTGAACAACATTTTGTGATTTTGTTTTCCTTGATGAATCATTTTAAGAGTTGGTCCTGACAATTGCATGTATATAACGACATGTGTTATGTACACTCAATGACCAGTTTATTAGGTACACCCATCTAGTACAGGGTCAGACCCCCTTTGCCTCCAGAACAGTCTAAATTCTTTGAGGGGTGGCAGGTAGCCTAGTGGTTAGAGCATTGGGCCAGTAACCAAAAGGTTGCCAGATCGAATCCCCGAGCTGACAAGGTAAAAATCTGTCGTTCTGCCCCCGAACAAGGCAGGTAACCCACTGTTCCTAGGCTGTCATTGTGAATAATAATTTGTTCTTAAAACCTGTTTTAAGGGGGTAGTATTGTCACCTCCGGATGAGAAGAGTGCCCAAAGTAAACTGCCTGTTACTCAGGCCCAGAAGCTAGGATATGCATATAGTTGGTAGGTTTAGATAGAAAAAACACTAACGTTTCCAAAACTGTTAAAATAATGTCTGAGTATTACAGAATTGATATGGCAGGCTAAAACCTGAGGAAAATCCATCCAGGAAGTGCTATTATTTTTAAATGGGTGTTTTTCCATTGAAAGCCTATCCACTATATAAAGGGATATGACGCAGATTGCATTCCCTATGGCTTCCACTAGCTGTGAACAGTCTTTAGAGATTGTTTCAGGCTTTTATTCTGAAAAATGAGGGAGAATGACCACTTTCAATGAGTGGACAGTGGAAAGTCCCAGAGCTGTTTGGTGCGCACAACAACCTTTCGTTTTTCTTTTATATTGACGACGCTATTGTGCGGTTGAAATATTATTGATTATTTAGACAAAAAACAACCTGAGGATTGATTATAAACATCGTTTGACATGTTTATACGATCTTCACTGGTACTATTTGGATTTTTCGTCTGCCTGCTGTGACCGCCTTTGAGCCAATAGATTACTGAACAAAACGTGCCAACAAAACGGTTTTGGACATAAGAGGGACTTTATCGAACAAAACTAACATTTATTGTGTAACATGGAGTCTCCCTTTAACCCCTCTCTCTCCATATTTTACTCCCTTTACATTATCTCTCACTCTGTTTTACCTCTCCCTCACTCTCAAATCTCTGATATGATGAGCCCAGTCAGCAGTCCATTAATAGAGGCAGCATCCAAAATGGCACCCTATTCCTTATTTGGTGCACTACTTTTTGGTACCATTTGGGATGCAGAAAAGTGTCCCGGTAAAGACCCTCATGTCAAACTTTGATCCAGGCAACGTGATTATATCTGGGGATCAGATTGGTGGTGGAAGTGGCTTGTGTGGGCAGGATGCATGTAATTAAGCTGCAGAGCCGTGGGCCTAAAACGAGTCATCGTTGGCGCTACCATGACAACCAGGAATCCTATCCTCATTGCAGGCTGCCCCCCCACACACACACACGCACGCGCGCACACACACTGCCCCCTCTTTGCTCACTTCAGTGTGAGGTGGAATGTGATTAAACTGGTCCCCATGGACCAAAAATGACAAATCACAACCACCACATGTGAAACATAATTGACTTGGCTACAACGCCCACATGTTGGTGAATTCCCGAAACACCAAGCCACAGCAAGGAGGAGGAGGAGCATAGCTTGCTCTAACTCTTCAAGGAAACAGGGCCCCTGTCAGCATTAGGCCCAAATTAATACAATTGGAAGAGTGTGCCCATGAGGTGCAGGGCACCTCTGCAGCAAACGCCTGGCTCGGACTGAGGCTCTCCTCGTGACAGGCAGCACCCACTACCTGCTACCTGTCTCGGCCTGCTACTAGAAAACCACCAGGCTCCTCGTCCCCTGCCTGCCCACCTCCCCCTGCCAGGCAGTAACACATTTAGCTCCGCTCAACAGCCTGTTCTGCCCTTCTGGTGCCTGGGCCTAGCCATGCCCACTATGCCAAACAACTAAGTCAATCTGTGATTGGCATATGTGTGTTCAGTTCAACAATGGAGCACAATGCCTGGTGGGCTGCAGAGCAAACAGTATGGTGGATGGCTTTATTATTGGCTGCATTCCAAATTACACCCCACCCCCTATATAATGCACTACTTTTGACCAGGGCCAATAGGGCACTATGTATCTGGCAATAAACAGAGAGAACACAGTGGCAAAATACCTGACCACTAACTGACCCTAAATTAAGAAAATAGTAAGCATAGCCTTGCTATTGAGAGAGGCTGTTGTAGGCAGATCTGGCCCTCAAGAAAAGACAGGCTATGTACACACTGTCCACAAAATGAGGAAACTAATTTCTAATATTTCTAATATTTTTTTGTTGATGCTGTTGTCCTCTCACTTTTGTTTGTTTATTTCACTTGCTTAGACAATATAAAATGTTTCCAATGCCAATAAAGCCCCACTGAATTGAGAGAGGGGAAAAGTGAGACTGATGCTGCTGCAGATGAGACAGGAACAGACAGCCATCCCCCACTTCTCTGTCATAGCAAGGGAGAGAGATGAAGATTGTGTAACTCAAAGAGCTACCTCCTCCTCGGGCACTCTTCCTGTCGTCTGAAAATAAGATATTGCTTTTTCTGCAGCTCTCAGCAGTGACCTCCTGAAGCAGATAGACCGTACTGTACAGTAGCTGTCTGACACATGTTTGGGTCACACCCTTACAAGAAACCATTGGAGACGCATATGGGTCTGGGGAAAACAACCAATCACAGACAAGAAAAGATACCAAAAAAAGAAGAACCTACACCCAGTATTCTAGGAAGTACAGTAAGCTCCTGGTTACGGTCAGTGGGTGACACACACACTGTGGTAGATGAGATGAGGAAGCCCAGTGACTAGTGTCCTATTACCCAACAGTATATCATCATCAGCAGACTTACAGGCTAGTGCACACTGCTTTGACCTTCCCCACTCCCACAGACACTCACTGGAGCGACTGGCTCCATCAGCCTTAATAGACCAGGAGGTATGGAGAGTGTGTGAAGATGAGAAAGAAATAACCACCCAGACTACCCTGTGCTAGACTGCAGTGCTGTGCTGAGTGCTCCGACTCTCTCCGTGTGTGTATAGATAGATAGATAGATAGATAGATAGATAGATAGATAGATAGATAGATAGATAGATAGATAGATAGATAGATAGATAGATAGATAGATAGATAGATAGATAGATAGATAGATAGATAGATAGATAGATAGATAGATAGATAGATAGATAGATAGATAGATAGATAGATAGATAGATAGATAGATAGATAGATAGATAGATAGATAGATAGATAGATAGATAGATAGATAGATAGATAGATAGATAGATAGATAGATAGATAGATAGATAGATAGATAGATAGATAGATAGATAGATAGATAGATAGATAGATAGATAGATAGATAGATAGATAGATAGATAGATAGATAGATAGATAGATAGATAGATAGATAGATAGATAGATAGATAGATAGATAGATAGATAGATAGATAGATAGATAGATAGATAGATAGATAGATAGATAGATAGATAGATAGATAGATAGATAGATAGATAGATAGATAGATAGATAGATAGATAGATAGATAGATAGATAGATAGATAGATAGATAGATAGATAGATAGATAGATAGAGAGATCTCTCAGTGCTGACTGCACGTCTGAGAGTTTCGCTTCTCAAAAGCCGTGCAGCATGACAAACAAATAATTCAGGCGAATCTCGCTCCGTCTCTCTGTTGTTACGGGATCAGCTTCCGACTACTAAGCACTCTGCGAGGACAGGAGGAGGGGAGGCAGCGTGGGAGGATGGTATGGTGCAGCGTTTCCTGTTGGGGCTGGGCGCGTCTCGTTCCATTGGGATAGACTGGGAGGGAGATGGTTGTGGTGTGTATAGGCAAGGTAGTGAATGGACACAACATGCATTATGCACAAACTGAGTCAAACACCCAGTCACAACTTACAAGTTTGGTTTTGAACATGTACACACACACACAAGTTTTGGTGTGGGTTCTTTACAGTGCGGCTGGCCCCACAGGAAACAGTGGGAGGTAGGTAGGCAGGCAGGCAGGCAGTAGACCGGCAGGCAGCAAACAGGCGTCCATTGATTGGTGGGAATCTTCCTTGAACAGTATCAGTCAAAAGTTTGGACACACTGACTTATTCAAGGGTTTTTCATTATTTTTACTATTTTCTACATTGTAGAATAAGCAACCAACAAGTGCTCAGCATATGTGGGAACTCCTTAAAGACTGTTGGAAAAGCATTCCAGGTGAAGCTGGTTGAGAGATTGCCAAGAGTGTGCAAAACTGTCATCAAGGCAAAGGGTGGATACTTTGAAGAATCTCAAATATATTTAGATTTGTTTAGCACTTTTTGGTTATTACATACTGTAATTCCATGTGTAATTTCATAGTTTTGATGTCTTCTATTTATTCTACAATGTAGATAAATAGTCAAAAGTAAGAGAACCTTTAGGTGTGTCAACATTTGACTGGTACTGCATATAAAACTACAGTGGTCAGATTGAGATGTGTTGGTTGGGGGGTTTGTGTGGGTGTGTGTCTGCGTAATGGCGTGGGTGGTGACAAATGTGAATTCTGAAACTTCCATCGCTATTAGACAAAAATCTGTCCTGTGTAAATAAAGAGACAGACTGCCAAACCAAAACACATGGCCAAGCAGAGCTAAATTATGATTTGTTTCTTTCTCAGTTGCCAATCATGGAAGGTGTGATTATGGTGCTGAAATAGACCCAATGATTCAGACTGGCTCTAGAAAACAGAACTAAATGACATTGCTGGTTGATATTTACCTTTAACAAACAATCAGGAACACATCAAACAGGTATGTGATTCAATGTGTCTTACAAATCATTCACGGAATGTAAAATGTCAGAAAATATGTTCTATCAGTGGAATGAGTAAAGATTGATCTAATTGAAATAGATAAATAGATCAAATAAAACCAAACAAATTAAACAAAATGCAAATTTAGTAAAGAAATTAGGGAAAAGAAAATAGAGAAATCAGTCCATGTGATTGGTATCACTTCCTGATTGATTAAGACAGGGGAGAGAAATTATAATTTAAATGTTACAGCAAGCCCAAAAACACACACACACACACACACACACACACACACACACACACACACACACACACACACACACACACACACACACACACACACACACACACACACACACACACACACACACACACACACACACACACACACACACACACACTTTCCTTTCTCTGCATAAAACCCCAAAACGGGAAACAAAACAAGCCACACGTCAAAGTTGATTGGATCAAAATCTCAAGTTCCCCATTGGTTGGTTCTTCTAGGGGCCGTGAACCAGAGCTAGTGTGTGTGTGTGTGTGTGTGTATGTGTGTTTGACAGAACGAACATCTAGACTGCAGTTCCACTCAACTGACTCCACAGACAGCCAGCAAAGGTGACTGGGACGGCGCGGGGTAGGAAGCATGTTCCATTGGATTCAGTGTGAAAACAACCTTCACATGCAGTCACACACATACACACGCACAACAAACCTCACACAAGCCCTTCGGACCAGCCGAGGTAAGCTGAGGGCTGGGTGATTGTCGCACGGCTGAGACTAAGATAAAAAAAAAATATGCATTCCGTAATCACATTAATTAATTAGATACTTTAGCCCGAAGTTGCCATGTCTTCTGCACACTTGGCTAAAGCTAAATGCTTCATCAACACAGTCATTAGCTGAAGCAGGTCATTTGGAGAAGCCTCTGCCACTCACTCACTGCAGGTCTGAGTCCCAAAGAGCACCCTATTCCCTACAGTATATAGTGCCATACCTTTGACCAGAGCCCTTAGGGGTGGGATATAGGGAATAGGGTGTCATCTCGGACACGGCCTCAGTCACAACTCCAGACGTAGGTGTGGAGAAATTCAGCACGGGTGTGTGGTACATTAATATTAGGCTACCCTGAAAAAAAACTATGCCTAAGAAACGCTATTAGCGCTCACCCCGCTAACTAGCTAGCCATTTCACACCGGTTACACTAACAAGCTGTTCTATCTAAAACAAACCTACACCTTGCATGTTCATTTAACATTTGCTTCAGATAGGTCTCCTGTGGATAAACTTTAAAACAGACAGGAGTAGTGTTCTGAGGCAAAAACTGAAGGCTACATGAACTCATCCCTGGTTCCCTCATCCCTGGCCCCTTACCATATGAATGTCCATATTAAATTGGTTGCCATTGTTGTTACAGTTGCTCTATGAGTGACAGCAGCCGAGCTGCTCCCTGTCACCTCTGCTCTCATCAAACACGTTGCTGTGGACGGTGGCAGTTAGCGGCACTCAACCCTGAACGCTCCCTCAACCCCTGGGGAGCAGTCCACCCATTCAGCTCACACACACACACACTGTATAAGTCACGGGGGGTATATATAATAGCATTAGTGGGTGCTTATATTTCTCCTATTTCACGTGTGTGAAATTGAGATATTTTTTTCATTCCCACTCCCTCCGAGACCCTCAGAGAGTGGAGGGGAGCTGGGCCAGCAGGGTCTGCCATTATCAACAGTGATCCTGGAGCAATTCAAGTGCCTTGCTCAAAGGCACAGACAGATTATTCACCTTGTCGGGTATTAAAACTAGTGACCTTTCGGTTACTGGCCCAATGCTCTAACCGCTAGCCTACCTACTGACTATGTATCTCTCCATCCAGATACTATATAGAAGCTAGCTAGTCTGATCTCACATTCAACAAACACTTGATGACTGGCCTTTGTCCTGAAACGCAAACAACAAGTCTTTTGTATAGCTTACATACTCATCCATCAGTCAACACAGTCATAAGTCATCATTTTTGGCCAAACAGCTGTGGAGCTGCAGCAGTAGCCACAGTAACTTGGCGACAAGGAGGGAAATTCCTGTCAGGGCAGAAGAGAGGGAAGGAGGAGATAGGAGGGACGGAGAAGAGGAAGGAGGGGAGCTGGGCCAGCCCAAACACAGTGGTGGAGTATGGTGACGTCACTAGAAGAAGCTCTGGTACCCTCCAGGGGTTCCGGCTCTCAGCTCTCTCGTTCTTTTTTCTCTCTTGCTCAGCTCTCTTTTTCTTGCTCTCTTTTTGGAGCAAGAGCATTCGTCTGAAGTGCCAGAGGCAATGGTGGAAGGAGAGGGAAGGGAGGAGCAGAGGGGGGAGGACGGGAGTTGGGGTGGTAGGCTCTGCCAACTGCCTTCTGCCCAACTTCTAACTCAACAAGGAGGAGATACAGATGTTGAGTGAGCCAGTTAATTATTTTCTCCTCTCTCAGACCTGGTAAACAACTCAAACTATGTTCTTTGTCTTAGCAGCTGTGGTGTTAACTTACTATATGCGCAAAAACATTAATTGGGTAGGCCTACTTATTTAGAGAGAAATTTAACAGATCGTAGGCCTATAGCAAAACTGGGGATACACAATTAATGTGGCATCTTCTTAAAGCCATCTTTCAAAATGAATCACTCAATTCATTGTTCAACTAAAACTTCATCTACACTTTTAAACAACTTAAAGGCCCTATATAGCCAAAAACATTATTTTTATATGTCTGGAACTCTATTGGAGGAATGCAACACCATTCTCCCACGAGAAATTCCATTTGTAGTTTTGTTGACTGTGGTGGAAAACTCCCCAGAATCTCACAAGTGTTCAGTTGAGTCGAGATCTGGTGACTGAGACGGCCATTGCATATGGTTTACATCGTTTTCATGCTCATCAAACCAATCAGTGACAACTCGTACCCTAGCATTGTCATTCTATGAGGGTGTAGCCATGGTAGCCAAAATAATGGGCAAAATATTGGCCTGCCCAGCATTTTTATACATGACCCTAAGCATGATGGTTAAGCATGATGGGAAGTTAAGTTATTAATTAAATCAGGAACCACACCTATGTGGGACCACCTGCGTTCAATAGACACTGTAGCCCTCATTTCTCAAGTGTTTCCAATATACCTGTATATTTCCACACTGAGTTTGGAATAATACTATGAAATTGTGAAAATGATTATAATAGTGTTAGAGCAGTTAGAAACCTGAATGGAGGTTTGGCCTGATTATTTGGGCCTGGCTATATAAAGAGGGAACTTCCCTGGGTTTCAGTTTTGGATATGGCTATTAGGGGAAGTCCTGAAGGCTAAAATAACCAGCCAACCTAAACAAGTGGCTTCACCCAATCAGATAAATATTTACCAAGGCCAGGGACAAACACAGGCTGATTCCCAAATGGCACCCTATTCCCTATACAGTGCACTACTTTTACCAGAGTCGTATTGGCCCTGATCAAAATAAGTGCACATCTGTACATAGGAATAAGGTGCCATTTGGGAACCTACCCTAGTGAGTGACCACACTGTTTTTTGCAATGTCACTGTGAAGTGGTGGTAAATAAATAGGCATTTATGTGTTCCGGTAAATCGTTGCAAAACAAAACCCAAACAGTGAAAACAAACCCAACAGTAATTAGGGAGACACTGGGATAATTTGGCAGTAGTGTACTGTGGTAATTTTAGACAGGAATAAGGGTCTCTGCCTGTAAACAACAAAGAACTACAGTACGAGTCAAAAGTTCGGACACCTACTCATTTAAGTTTTATTTTTTGACATGGTAGAATAATAGTGAATACATCAAAACTATGAAATTACACATATGAAATCATGTAGTAACCAAAAAAAGTGTTCAAGAAAATATTTGAGATTCTTCAAACTAGCCACCTTGATGACAGCTTTGCACACTCTTGGCATTCTCTCAACCAGATTCACCTGGAATGCTTTTCCAACAGTCTTGAAGGAGTACCCACATATGCTGAGCACTTGTTGGCTGCTTTTCCTTCACTCTGTGGCCCAACTCATCCCATACCATCTGAATTGGGTTGAGGTCAGGTGATTGTGGAGGCCAGGTCATCTGATGCAGCACTCCATCACTCTGCTAGGTCAAATAGCCCATACACACAGCCTGGAGGTGTGTTGGGTCATTGTCCAGTTGAAAAATAAATGATAGTCCCACTAAGCGCAAACCAGATGGGATGATGTAACACTGCAGAATGCTGTGGTAGCCATGCTGGTGTCACCAGCAAAGCACCATCACACCTCCTCCCCCATGCTTCTCGGTGGGAACCACACATGCAGAGATCTGTTGTCTAACTCTGTGTCTCACAAAGACACAGCGGTTGGAACCAAAAATCTCACATTTCGACTCATCAGACCTAAGGACAGATTTCCAAGGCTCTAATGTCCATTGCTCGTGTTTTATAGCCCTAGCAAGTCTCTTCTTATTATTGGTATCCTTTAGTAGTGGTTTCTTTGCAGCAATTTGACCAAGAAGGCCTGATTCCACGCAGTCTCCTCTGAACAGTTGATGTTGAGATGTCTGTTACTTGAACTCTGTAGCATTTATTTGGGCCGCAATCTGAGGTGCAGTTAACTCGAATGAACTTATCCTCGGCAGCAGAGGTCCTCAGAACCTCAAAGTTATACAGCTGCACCATCGAGAGCATCCTTACTGGTTGCATCACTGCCTGGTATGATACCTGCTCAGCCTCCGAACACAAGGCACTACAGAGAGTAGTGCGTACGGCCCAGCACGTCACTGGGGCCAAGGTTCCTGCCATCCAGGACCTCTATACCGGTGTCAGAGGAAGGCCCTAAAAATTGTCAGACTCCAGCCACCCTAGTCATAGACTGTTCTCTCTACTACCGCATGCCAAGTGGTACTGAAGCACCAAGTGTAAGTCCAAAAGACTTCTTAACAGCTTCTACCCCCAAAACACCAGTCTCAACGTCAACAGTGAAGAGGCGACTCCGGGATTCTGCCCTTCTAGGCAGAGTTGCAAAGAAAAAGCCACATTTCAGACTGACCAATAAAAAAAAATATTAAGATGGGCAAAAGAACACAGACACTGGACAGAGGAACTCTGCTTAGAAGGCAAGCATCCCGGAGTCGCCTCTTCACTGTTGACGTTGAGACTGTTGTTTTGCAGGTACTATTTAACAAAGCTGCCAGTTGAGGACTTGTGAGGCATCTATTTCTCAAACTAGACACTTTAATGTACTTGTCCTCTTGCTTAGTGGTGCACCGGGGCCTCCCACTCCTCTTTCTATTCTGGTTAGAGCCAGTTCACGCTGTTCTGTGAAGGGAGTAGCACAGTGTTGTACCAGATCATCAGTTTCTTGGCAATTTCTTGCATGGAATAGCCTTCATTTCTCAGAACAAGAATAGACTGACGAGTTTCAGAAGAAAGTGCTTTGTTTCTGGCCATTTCGAGCCTGTAATCGAACCCACAAATGCTGATGCTCCAGATACTCAACTAGTCTAAAGGCCAGTTTTGTTGCTTCTTTAAATCAGAACAACACTTTTCAGTTGTGCTAACATACTGTATTTGCAAAAGGGTTTTTCTAATGATTAATTAGCCTTTTTTAAATGATAAACTTGGATTAGCTAACACAACATGCCATTGGAACACAGGAGTGATGGTTGCTTATAAAATGGGTCTCTACGGACTATGTAGATATCCCATAAAAAATCTGCCGTTTTCAGCAACAATAGTCATTTACAACATTAACAATGTCTACACTATATTTCTGATCAATTTGATATTTTAAATGGACATATTTAGCTTTTCTTTCAAAAACAAGGACTTTTCTAAGTGACCCCAAACTTGACCCAGAACGATAGTGTACATTTTACCTCAATAAAGTCGACTAACCGGTGCCCCCTCACATTGACTCTGTACCGGTACCCCCTGTATGTAGCCTCGCTATTGTTATTTTACTGCTGCTCTTTAATTATTTGTTACTGTTATTACTATTATCTATTTTTTACTTCACACTTCATTTGACTTAACTGCATTGTTGGTTAAGGGCTTGTAAGTAAGCATTTCACTATAAGGCCCACCCACATCTGTTGTATTCGGCTCATGTGACAAATCAAATTTGATTTGAACTCTGGGTCTTCCTTTCCTGTGGCAGTCCTCATGAGAGCCAGTTTCATCATGGCGCTTGATGGTTTTTGCGACGGCATTTGAAGACACTTTCAAAGTTCTTTACATTTTCCGGATTGACTGACCTTCATGTCCTATATAATGATGGACTGTCGTTTCTCTTTGCTTATTTGAGCTGTTCTTGCCAAAATATGGACTTGGTATTTTACTATATAGGGCTATCTTCTGTATACTACTCCTACCTTGTCACAACACAACTGATTGGCTCAATAGCATTAAGGAAAGCAATTCCACAAAGGATCTTTTACCAAGGCACACATGTTAATTGAAATGCATTCCAGGTGACTGACTCATGAAGCTGGTTGAGAGAATGCCAAGAGTGTGCAAAGCTATCATCAAGGTAAGGGGTGGCTACTTTGAAGAATCTCAAATATAAAATATATTTTGATTGAACACTTTTTTGGTTACTCCATGATTCCTCATAGTTTTGATGTCTTCAATAATATTCTACAATGTAAAAAATAGTAAAAATAAAGAAACCCTGGAATGAGTAGGGGTGTCCAAACTTCTCACTGGTATTGTGTGTGTGTTAATGGACGATAAAGAGTGTTTCTGTGTGTGTATTAATGGAAGTTTCACAGCAGGATACGAACATCTGAGTTAATGTGTGTGTAATATTCATAGGGTTATATTTTACAATTCACACAGTCACACACACACAAACATGAAATTACAAGAATTCCTCTGATTTAAAGCAATTGCTTCGATCAACCCCCCTGCCTCCCATCCAGAGTGACAAAACAGCAGATGAACAACGACTGTATTGAAGAAGCCTGCCTCTTCTTTAATAACATTCCCTATCAGAGGCATTTCTATCAGTCTTTTCTCTAGACCGCAGCATAGTGTTTGTGTCAAATATGGTTGCGATCAGAACTGCAGGAATGGGACAGAAAGGCCACGTTCAAATGCTCCTTTATGCATCTGAAATTAACTGCTCGGCCAAGACCTTTATCAAAGATAATGTCAGCCTGTCTTTTGAACAACAGTGCACAAAAAATTAAATGTTCTTCACTTATTATAGCAAAATATGAAAGATAAGGAAGACACGAGGAGTGTCAAAAATGAGCACTATTAAGCTTGTGTTACTGTTGCAAAATGGCATAAAATCAGTGGAGTCTTACACCAGTCCACAGAAAGAAAGGAGGGTCTCAGTAGGCTGAGAGGAGAGAGGCACTGCTTGCTAGCTACCTTGATGTTGTTGTTGCTGCTGCCATGCCTCTGCCTCACGTTGTTACTCGGTGCCAATCACCGACAGGCAGGCAGGAGGTAACGTTACATAATCACACCCAGTGGAACACCGCTGATGGAGGAGAGCCTTCTCTCTACCCTCCCCCCACACTCTCCATCTCTCCCACTCCTCACTCTTTCCATCTCTCTCTTCCCACTCTCTCTCCTCTCTCCTTTTTCCCCTCCATCTCTTTTGCACCCGTATAACAGCATAACAAAACAAAGACATCCACTGAACATCAGGTTAATGTTGTGTATTAGACCACTGTTACAAAGTATTACTGCACCCAGATGGTAAAGAGATCGTAACAATCCCGTAAACTAGTTTTTTCCACCCTTTCATTTCATCATGGTGAATGTTGGGCCCTGGTCAAAAGTAGTGCACTATAAAGGGAATAGGGTGCCATTTGAGATGAAGGTGTCCTTGTACCTCTAGCAGAGGTAGTAGGATGATTATGTCATTAAAATACCTTGATGAAATAAAGCAGGGAGACCTTGGCTATGTGGAACAAAACACTGAGGGAGAGAGATTCTCTCTCTCTCTCTCTCTCTCTCTCTCTCTCTCTCTCTCTCTCTCTCTCTCTCTCTCTCTCTCTCTCTCTCTCTCTCTCTCTCTCTCTCTCTCTCTCTCTCTCTCTCTCTCTCTCTCTCTCTCTCTCTCTCTCTCTCTCTCTCTCTCTCTCTCTCTCTCTCTCTCTCTCTCTCTCTCTCTCTCTCTCTCTCTCTCTCTCTCTCTCTCAGACACACACACACACACACACACACACATAAATGTACAACCTTACACACATAAACACAAACATGACTGTGAGCATGCACCACACACAGACACACATGCACAAACACACATCACCCTATTGCTGTGATAGGGACTAGCTAATATTAAACCATGCATAGCATGGATTGTGTCTGAATGAGCTAAGTGAGCTGATGAGCTCATGGTGGGTGGAAGAGTCAGTCAAGACCACCTCCTCACACACATATGCGCGAGCACACACACACACACACACACACGCAGCTCTCATCTGTGGGACTTGGCTGTCTGTTACAGTGCCTTGCGAAAGTATTCGGCCCCCTTGAACTTTGCGACCTTTTGCCACATTTCAGGCTTCAAACATAAAGATATAAACTGTATTTTTTTGTGAAGAATCAACAACAAGTGCGACACAATCATGAAGTGGAACGACATTTATTGGTTATTTCAAACTTTTTTAACAAATCAAAAACTGAAAAATTGGGCGTGCAAAATTATTCAGCCCCTTTACTTTCAGTGCAGCAAACACTCTCCAGAAGTTCAGTGAGGATCTCTGAATGATCCAATGTTGACCTAAATGCCTAATGATGAATAATAAATACAATCCACCTGTGTGTAATCAAGTCTCCGTATAAATGCACCTGCACTGTGATAGTCTCAGAGGTCCGTTAAAAGCGCAGAGAGCATCATGAAGAACAAGGAACACACCAGGCAGGTCCGAGATACTGTTGTGAAGAAGTTTAAAGCCGGATTTGGATACAAAAAGATTTCCCAAGCTTTAAACATCCCAAGGAGCACTGTGCAAGCGATAATATTGAAATGGAAGGAGTATCAGACCACTGCAAATCTACCAAGACCTGGCCGTCCCTCTAAACTTTCAGCTCATACAAGGAGAAGACTGATCAGAGATGCAGCCAAGAGGCCCATGATCACTCTGGATGAACTGCAGAGATCTACAGCTGAGGTGGGAGACTCTGTCCATAGGACAACAATCAGTCGTATATTGCACAAATCTGGCCTTTATGGAAGAGTGGCAAGAAGAAAGCCATTTCTTAAAGATATCCATAAAAAGTGTTGTTTAAAGTTTGCCACAAGCCACCTGGGAGACATACCAAACATGTGGAAGAAGGTGCTCTGGTCAGATGAAACCAAAATTGAACTTTTTGGAAACAATGCAAAATGTTATGTTTGGCGTAAAAGCAACAAAGCCCATCACCCTGAACACACCATCCCCACTGTCAAACATGGTGGTGGCAGCATCATGGTTTGGGCCTGCTTTTCTTCAGCAGGGACAGGGAAGATGGTTAAAATTGATGGGAAGATGGATGGAGCCAAATACAAGACCATTCTGGAAGAAAACCTGATGGAGTCTGCAAAAGACCTGAGACTGGGACGGAGATTTGTCTTCCAACAAGACAATGATCCAAAACATAAAGCAAAATCTACAATGGAATGGTTAAAAAATAAACATATCCAGGTGTTAGAATGGCCAAGTCAAAGTCCAGACCTGAATCCAATCGAGAATCTGTGGAAAGAACTGAAAACTGCTGTTCACAAATGCTCTCCATACAACCTCACTGAGCTCGAGCTGTTTTGCAAGGAGGAATGGGAAAGAATTTCAGTCTCTCGATGTGCAAAACTGATAGAGACATACCCCAAGCGACTTACAGCTGTAATCGCAGCAAAAGGTGGCGCTACAAACTATTAACTTAAGGGGGCTGAATAATTTTGCACGCCCAATTTTTCAGTTTTTGATTTGTTAAAAAAGTTTGAAATATCGAATAAATGTCGTTCCACTTCATGATTGTGTCCCACTTGTTGTTGATTCTTCACAAAAAAATACAGTTTTATATCTTTATGTTTGAAGCCTGAAATGTGGCAAAAGGTCGCAAAGTTCAAGGGGGCCGAATACTTTCGCAAGGCACTGTATGTAACCACCCCCCATCCAGCAGCTCATCCTGCTGGGTTCACCTCGTCCTCCTTGGTCCTACGTCACTCTGCCCATGAAGAAACACACCACAAACATGTGCAGTAAGTAAGCCCTGCTTAAGGACTCACTCACTGATTGGACTGACTGAGGAGTTAGTGGGAGTGGAGTTAGCATTTAGCCTTGTTAGCCCCTGACCAACATCAACCATCCTGCCAATGTTAATGCCAACAGACAGAGAGTAGCCTGCATTTACATTTTTTAAACGGAACCTTTATTTAACTAGGCAAGTCAGTTAAAAACAAATTCTTGCTTACAATGAAGGCCTACTGGGGAACAGTGGGTTAACTGCCTTGTTCAGAGGCAGAACAGCTGATTTTTACCTTGTCAGCTCGGGGATTCAATCCAGCAACCTATCGGTAACTGGCCAAACGCTCTAACTACTAGGCTACCTGCATCATCTGGTTGGGCACATATAATGAAGAAAAAACATATCCCCACTAGGCTATTTTCCTTATTATACACTCTTAAAGACACAGGCACTCTTTTTAGATGTTACACATCATCCATAACATACCACCCTCCAAACTTGATACGTATTATTTTACAGTAAAGGTAAAACAAATTCAAAAAGGATCAGGGAAAAGGGAGGCATCAATCCCAACTCCGCCTGGACAGGATATGACAAACAGTTCACAGTGCCACACAAAAACACCACAAAGTAGCAGCAGCACTCTTAATGGTCTAAGAAGTTAGATGAAAGGAGAGAGAGATAACGAAAGAAGGTGAAGAGAGAAGGAGTCAATCAGAACCATGGCTACAGTAGAGGAGGTAAAGAAAGAGGGGGATCAATGAGGATAGTGAAGGACCGATAATCAGCCGATATATCGGGCCGATATTGGCCTTTTCTATTCTATTAGCCCTTCTCTGTTGGCTTTGCCGATAGTCCCTTTACATAGCAAAACTGTTGGTACTGTATGCCAGCCGACACTCACCGCCTGAGCCACGAGCCCTGCAGAATGCAGGGGAATGTCTAGCTAGGAAAATCAGCAGCAAGCTAGCTGTGACTGGAAATATTAATTGAGTTAATTCACTAATAATAAAGCTTGTGTCGGCATTCCCGGACATGCATGCAATAAACAAGCGAGCTAGCTAAGCAGATAGCTATGTGCCCTGTTAGTAAAGATTATGATAACTAACCCTTTCATCTGTGGTATTAGCTAGATTAGCTACTATGCTAGCTACTGTAGCTGGCTAGATAAACACCCCTGCTAAGATATCAGGAGATAATAGCCAACGTAGCTATCCAACATTAGCTGGTTATCCTTTTGAACATGCACCATTTTTGGCAACGAGCCATCTGACTTGGTGTAAGGTTAGCTATTTACTGGTGTGATGATCTGACCAGCCGCAATCGTATCCGTAAATTGACAGTTGACAGTCAGATTAGATGATTGTTGTAATAGGGAAAGTAGGAAGTGTTTTAAGCGGCCTAAATAAAGGTTGGAAATAGGTTTAGCAACCTAAGAATCTTCCTGCAGGTTTAGGTGCCAAGAAAGCTGTAGATCAGCACGAGCGAGTGTGCATTCTCACTTCACAAACTATGGGCAGACTTGAGTCACAGACAGAACGTGCATAGCCTTTTCAGCTTTTTTTCCTACCCTCAGTCTCCTTGTTAAATATTATTCACATGTATGGATTGGTTGCAAATGTCATTGAGCTAGTTCTCATAGTAGCAGTAAACAGCAGCAAGTGATATGAGCGATGGGGAGATATGTAACAGTAGGATCAGGTTACAATACGCCCATTTCTTGACAGATAGCTGAACTAGCCATTTGAGTCACTTGTTAAATCCACTTCAAATCAGTGACGATGAAGGGGAGGAGACAGGTTAAAGAAGGATTTTTAATCAAACTCAATATTAGGAAGGTGTTCTTAATGTTTTGTCCACTCTGTGTAAGTCCCAAATGGAAGGAACACAAGCTCAATAACTCAATGCATGCACACACTCTTACTGACTCCACATTCACCTGTTTTGTGAGTAGGTCTATGCCATCTTAATTCATACAGTTTATCAAAGGATTTACCATTCAAATAAGTATTCAAGTATTACAATTATGTTGCTTTGTAGTTAATTTAGTAAAAAATGATATATATATATATATATATATATATATATATATATATATATATATATATATATATATAATATATATATATATATATAAATAAATCAAATTTAATGTATGCATTAATCTATGGGAATATTCGTCATAAAAATGTACAAATATAATGCTTTTGAATATCGACCTAAAATATCAGACATCGGCCTCCTTGACACCAAAAATCGATATTGGCCCTAAAATATCTATATCTCCAAATTAAAAGCATTGATACAGTAGGAGGTAAAGAAAGAGGGGATCAATGAAAAGCATTGATACAGTAGGAGGTAAAGAAAGAGGGGATCAATGAAAAGCATTGATACAGTAGGAGGTAAAGAAAGAGGGGATCAATGAAAAGCATTGATACAGTAGGAGGTAAAGAAAGAGGGGATCAATGAAAAGCATTGATACAGTAGGAGGTAAAGAAAGAGGGGATCAATGAAAAGCATTGATACAGTAGGAGGTAAAGAAAGAGGGGATCAATGAAAACCATTGATACAGTAGGAGGTAAAGAAAGAGGGGATCAATGAAAAACATGGATACAGTAGAGGAGAAAACTGAAACTCCACAAGCTCTATATGAGTATATAATGCTGTTTCAATAACACACAGCCATAAATCAACGCACGCACACACAAACACATCACAATACCTGTGCAAGAGGCAGAGAACTCTGTTCTGTTGTGTAGTCTGAAGTCTCTGTCTTCTCTTCTCGTCTTTCCTTCGAGTCAGACGACATCGACAGCTTACAGGGGAACACCTGACCTAACATTCCGCACACAGTCGGTCAGTCAGACATGCTCCTCCAGAACAATAACCGGCTGACATTCCTTCTTGCCCCCTCCTCAACTCCTGAAATGCCACAGCAGAGCAGAAAGGAAGGCAGAGAGCCTCCGTCTGGTCACCGTCTGTCTGTCTGAGAACTCACTCACTCAAAACTCGACTGAGTGAGACAAGAGTCTGAGCTTTCTCTTTACACTTCTGCCTGCCTCCCCTTTTGCTGGAGCGGCAGCTAGCATGCAGCCAAGCTTCCCTTCCTTCTCTCTCTTTCTGCCTTGCCTTTCCTTTTTTTCATCCCTCTCTCCTCCATTTTTTTTAATCCCAGCTCTAAATCAGGGAAAGCCCTGGCTGCCATTGTGCTGACTTCCCCTACCAAAGCGTCAGCTCGCTCACTCACTCAAATCAAATCTTATTTGTCACATGCTTCGTAAAACAACAGGTGTAGACTAAATGCTTATTTACGGGCCCTTCCCAACAACTCAGAGAGAGAAAAATAGAATAATTGAAAATAAAACACGTAATAATAAAATAAGTAAGAAATACAGATTAACGTGGCTATATCTCTCTCAAAACAATCTAACCAAAGCAGGATGCAGGGGCAAAAAAAAAGATCTGGTGCCTAATTCCGCTTCACACAAATACAGACACACAGAGGCGTAATGCACACATTATTTTAGAGGGGGCATGAAGTATGTGAGTTTGGAGGGGGAGGGGGGTGGAAATTGGAGAATTTACCATTTTTCAAACACCCTAAACAGCTTTTTTTCGTACAATCCTGAGCCATAGTCATTATGTTCAATTGTAATTTTAATGAGGGTGTTAATCACACAACAGACTGCACTAACATGCCTAGGATATTACATCCACATTACAACACAGTACATGGGATCATAATCCCCAAAGATTGTAAAGCTGCTGTGGTCATCCCCCTCTTCAAAGGGGGAGACACTCTAGACCCAAACTGTTAGATCTATATCTATCCTACCCTGCCTTTCTAAGGTCTTCGAAAGCCAAGTTAACAAACAGACCACCGACCATTTCGAATCCCACCGTACCTTCTCCGCTATGCAATCTGGTTTCCGAGCTGGTCATGGGGTACACCTCAGCCACGCTCAAGGTCCTAAACAACATCACAACCGCCATCGATAAAAGACATTACTGTGCAGCCGTAGTCATCGACCTGGCCAAGTCTTTCGACTCTGTCAATCATCGCATTCTTATCGGCAGACTTAACAGCCTTGGTTTTTCAAATGACTGCCTCGCCTGCTTCACCAACTACTTCTCAGATATAGTTCAGTGTGTCAAATCGGAGGGCCTGTTCTCCGGACCTCTGGCAGTCTCTATGGGGGTGCCACAGGGTTCAATTCTCGGGCCGACTCTCTTCTCTGTGTACATCAATGATGTCGCTCTTGCTGCTGGTGATTCTCTGATCCACCTCTACACAGACGACAGCCCTTCTTTGGACACTGTGTTAACAAACCTCCAGACGAGCTTCAATGCCATACAACTCTCCTTCCGTGGCCTCCAACTGCTCTTAAATGCACGTAAAACTAAATGCATGCTCTTCAACTGATCGCTGCCCGACCCTGCCCGCCCATCTAGCATCACTACTCTGGACGGTTCTGACTTTGAATATGTGGACAACTACAAATACCTAGGTGTCTGGTTAGACTGTAAACTCTCCTTCCAGACTCACATTAAGCATCTCCAATCCAAAATTAAATCTAGAATCAACTTCCTATTTCACAACAAAGCATCCTTCACTCATGCTGCCAAACATACCCTTGTAAAACTGACAATCCTACCGATCCTTGACTTCAGCGATGTCATTTACAAAATAGCCCAAAATAACACTCTACTCAGTAAATTGGATGCAGTCTATCACAGTGCCATCCGTTTTGTCACCAAAGCCCCATATACTACCCACCACTGCAACCTGTATGCTCTCGTTGGCTGGCCCTCATTTCATATTCGTCGCCAAACCCACTGGCTCCATGTCATCTACAAGACCCTGCTAGGTAAAGTCCCCCCTTATCTCAGCTCGCTGGTCACCATAGCATCTCCCACCTGTAGCACACGCTCCAGCAGGTATATCTCTCTAGTCACCCCCAAAACCAATTCTTTCTTTGGCCGCCTCTCCTTCCAGTTCTCTGCTGCCAATGACTGGAACGAACTACAAAAATCTCTGAAACTGGAAACACTTATCACCCTCACTAGCTTTAAGCACCAACTGTCAGAGCAGCTCACAGATTACTGCACCTGTACATAGCCCACCTATAATTTAGCCCAAACAACTACCTCTTTCCCTACTGTATTTAATTTATTTATTTATTTTGCTCCTTTGCACCCCATTATTTTTATTTCTACTTTACACATTATTCCATTGCAAATCTACCATTCCAGTGTTTTACTTGCTATTGCTATATTGTATTTACTTTGCCACCATGGCCTTTTTTGCCTTTACCTCCCTTCTCTCACCTCATTTGCTCACATCGTATACAGACTTGTTTATACTGTATTAATGACTGTATGTTTTACTCCATGTCTAACTCTGTGTTGTTGTTTGTGTCGCACTGCTTTGCTTTATCTTGGCCAGGTCACAGTTGTAAATGAGAACATGTTCTGAACTGGCCTACCTGGTTAAATAAAGGTGAAATAAAAAATAATTAACACACATCATCAATACAGGCACATATCATGGCATCATAATTAATACACAAATATCATGATATTATCATAAAATGCCAGATTACATTTAACCCAAGTATGTTCTGTATATCTAAGCATACCTCTTGACCTGTCTGTATCCTTTTTTTAAAAGAAACTGAATATCCTTCTCTGTGTCTCTAGTAAAATCTGGGGGGGAAAAGATGTGTCTTATTCAGTACATTTAGTAATTGCTTGCTTTTCTAAAGTCTAGCAACCTTGCCATCAGGCATGCAAGCTAAGATAGTTAGACAAGCGACTCGAACTCCATTGATAGCCTGAATTGGTTTGGTACCTAGTTATTGGTTGGGAGACAGGAAACCTATCTAGCTGGCTAGCTAAAGCCAACTTCCTAAAATGGCTGTTGCTAGTGTTACAGAGAAACAACAAAACATGTTCATTATATTAATCGAGAAGGAATCAATAGGCTACATATCTTGAGCAAATGAATTTACAAACATACCTCCTGCGAGTCCTGCCCATCACCGGCAGCTAAAGTCAAATCAAACAACGTGTGTCTTTTCTCCGTGGTGCACCTTGAAAGGAAACCCTTACTAAGGAGAATAAGAGAGGGGGGGGGTTCCAGTCACTGTGCCCCCTCCTCAAAATACAGCTGACAGATATGATTATGAATAATCATGATAAAACATGGGCTTAAAAATGATGTGTAGTTATTAAATGAACGTCGTAAAAATAATCCAAAAACTTGACAAATCTGAGGGGGTGTACCCTTGTGCCCCCTATGGGCAAGACGTCTCTGCACGCACACACACACTGCTCAACAGCAGAGCAGATTAGCCGCTAACCCACTTGTGGTGCGCAACAACATCCCATGGCCCCAAATCAGCTTTGAATACACATCGATCTGTCCTGTGCATTGATCCTATCTGCTGCTGGACCATGAGTTCTCGCTTCACTCCTGCCGAGGAGGACATCCGTAGCTAATACACAAACAGGGACTAATGAGTGAAGCTAACACACACATACACACATAGCAGGACAGAAATAGACACAGAGAAACAGACATACACAAACACACATTCTCACATAGAAACAGACACACACACATTAAAAGAGAAACATATGCACAGTATACACACACTCTCTCTCTCACTCACTCACACACACACAAACACACACAGAGAAAGACAGAGAAACAGACACACACAAACACACATTCCTACATAGAAACAGACACACACATACACACTCACATAAAAAGAGAAACAGGGAAAAGTGCACACACACACACGCTCTCTCCCTCTCGCTCTCTCACACACACAGTATACACACACACACTCTCCCTATTTATCTCCCACTCTCTCTCACACACACGAACACACACACACACAGAATCTCCCGCTCTCTCACAGAAACACACACCAGGAAGTCTCAGCAGAGGGAGAGCTGCACATTGTGTGCTGTGTACTTGCTGCTTGGTCTCAGCTGTGTTCTTCTCACTGCAAGCTGGTGCTACAGCAGCCCTCTCTCTCTGTCTGTCTGTTAGTCACCTGGTTACAGAGTGACTCCACCAACAAACTCCTGAGACCCACCCCAGTTAGTCATTGGCGCACCAACACACGTGCAAACGCACTCACACACACAGAAAAACTGGGAGAGACACAGTTTATTTTTTATAGCTCTTTTTATATATATATATATTTATATTTATAAGGAACACCTGAGGGAGCATTGAGTCCCAACCCAGCAGTTTCATTGCAGGATTTGTAGTCATAAACACACACACCATGTGAGAGCACACGCACTCTCATGCTCTATAAAATAAAGTATAGTCCAGTTCATGATAATATCCAGGCAAATGATAGGGCCTCTAAAACAGAATTTATGCTTTGTTTAGAAACACAATCCAGTTTCAGTGGGATCTACAGTATCTCGAAAAAACAATCATACAATTTAAGCACCTTCTCTCAGCCTCGACAGACAGACAGACAGACAGACAACACAAGTCGGTTGGGGACAGTCGCAGGGAGCTTAGAAATCCCCAGACAGTCAGAGTCTCTCTCTCCTGGGTATGCGAGTGAGGCGTAGTGAGCTCAGAAAACACCTCCCTTCACCATTTTTCCCCATGGCAACAGCTGCTAAAGGAAGACGGCCCACATGTTACACAACCAGCAGGCAGTCAACCCCCTCCTCCTTCATCCCCCTTCCCCTCCTCCATCCCCCTTACTCATACAGCTATTTCCATTGCCTCCTTAAGAGCTCCACAAAGGCTACGCAAACGGAGCAGACACAGCCGCACAAATGTACGTAGAACTATGTAGAGCAACACAAACGGACCTCAGTCAGCTCTGTTGGCAAAGGCCCCTTCAACTCTTTTTACAGTAGACACCCCCCCCCCCCTCTTTCTTTCTCTAACACCTCATCTCCTACTTGCTCTCTTTCACACCCTCAATATCCAGGGCCTTGGTTAACATTTTTCACATTTTCTTCGGGAGTCCCAAATGGCATCTTATTCCCTACATAGTGCACTGTTTACTAGGTATAGGATGCCATTTGGGAGGCAGCTTGGAAAGAAACACTGGTGTCATGGCTGACTGGCTTTTCCATTAGAAAAGGCTGTTTCCACAGTGAGTCTGGTCAACAAACTGAAGTGCTGTATCTCAAATGGCACCCATTCTCTAGTTAGTGCACTACTTTTGACCAGGACTATGGTCAAAAGTAGTGCACTAAATAGGGAATGGGGTGCCATTTGGGAAGCACTCGATAGCTGATGGAGGCTTGATGCAAGAGCTTGACCTGTAAGGAGGAGTGGAGCATGATTTTCCCATCGTAAACCAGATCCTCCAGAGTCAAGACAATACATCAACCCCTTACACCTGACTGCCACCTGTCAGTACGGGCTCTGCTGCCTGTACACTGTCTGAGAGGTGAAAGGTCAGGAACCGTCTGAACCCGATCCCTCAGGAGTAAGTTAGTGAGTGTGTGTGTGTGTGTATAATATTGACCTGACTGACCCTGCTGACCCCAAATTCATGTTCCTGATGACTCACACACCCACAGTGGGGGTCTTTCAATATATCAACATCGACCCACCTGCTAGAATCCATCAGGTCCACACAACCAAGGACAGGGCCATGCTGACACCAGCACACACTTTAGACCATAGGCCTATACACTCAATTCCTCCTCCACCTCCTCTCCCTTCCTACAAATCCATACACACCCACACACATCCACGCACCCACACAAGACCATCATTACCGGTACTGAGGGGGGTTCAATTATTAAAACAACTAATTGAGGAATGTACATAACGACGAGAGGGACAGAGACAGTTTGTGAAAGTATGTCTTATCTACTTTAAGGAACTAGTAAGATCATTTAGTCAGACAGCTCTGCAGCATACTTAGGCAGGCTAGTTAAATAGCACAGTATTGGGAGCACAAAGATAAGATGGTCTGGCTGGCTGACTGCAACTGTCTGAGTAAAGATGAGATGATGACTAAGGAATAAAAATGAATAGTAATCAAATTAAAACTAAAGTAATATACACAACTGAAATATTTTATTATTTCATAGTAATTTCTTATTTTTCTATTGATGTCTACCCAATGTGGACCTGACAGAGACAATGGAATATTTTCAATGTTTTGGCAATTGAATGTTCACTATTTTGAGCTTTGGAATAATTGTCATGTCATTATTTCATTATGCATTAAATGTTTACAAAAATAATATTGAAACCGAAACTGTGATATTTAAAAAAAATAATCAAACCGAAACAACTTCAAAAAGCACGAAATGGCTCAGCACTAATCCTTACAAAACCAGGCAGGAATATCTGTCAGGTTACACCAACAAACACACAAAGCACCAGTTAACATTACATAAGCATCATGGAGCAATTCTCTACAGAGAATGGCATTAGATTGCTTGTTGCGCTGTTCATTTCAGACCATCCTTCAACTGGACCTTGAACAGTATATTACAACGAGAAAATACACAGCAGCAGCTAACAAAACAAAACCTGTGTAGAATAAATCTTCCCAATAATGTCAGATTGATGGCCTGTTGTGTTGCTTATTACAGAGAACCTTCAGCATCATTCTACTGGACCTTGAAGACAATTCACCTCAGAATGTCCTGCCCCTCAACACACCACGGAGGCTGTGTCACAAATCGCACCTTAATCCCTAAATGTTCACTACTTTTGACCAGGGCTCTGGTCAAAGGCTCTAGTCAAAAGTAATGGGCTCTGGTCAAAAGTAGTGCAGTAAATAGGGAATAGGAGTAGTGCACTACTGTACATAGGGAATAGGGTATAATTTCAGAGCAACCTGAGAGCCACACACTTACAGGTGTGCTGAGGATAGGAGAGCTTATGGTCCACAGTGTTGTGGTGACAGACAGCCCATGCAAAACCAATCCCTTAAATGCTTACTTCCCAACAATGCAGAGATATATATATACACTGCTCAAAAAAATAAAGGGAACACTTAACCAACACAATGTAACTCCAAGTCAATCACACTTCTGTGAAATCAAACTGTCCACTTAGGAAGCAACACTGATTGACAATAAATGTCACATGCTGTTGTGCAAATGGGATGGACAATAGGTGGAAATTATAGGCAATTAGCAAGACACCCCCAATAAAGGAGTGGTTCTGCAGGTGGTGACAATGGACCACTTCTCAGTTCCTATGCTTCCTGGCTGATGTTTTGGTCACTTTTGAATGCTGGCGGTGCTTTCACTCTAGTGGTAGCATGAGACGGCGTCTACAACCCACACAAGTGGCTCAGGTAGTGCAGCTCATCCAGGATGGCACATCAATGCGAGCTGTGGAAAGAAGGTTTGCTGTGTCTGTCAGCGTAGTGTCCAGAGCATGGAGGCGCTACCAGGAGACAGGCCAGTACATCAGGAGACGTGGAGGAGGCCGTAGGAGGGCAACAACCCAGCAGCAGGACCGCTACCTCCACCTTTGTGCAAGGAGGAGCAGGAGGAGTACTGCCAGAGCCCTGCAAAATGACCTCCAGCAGGCCACAAATGTGCATGTGTCTGCTCAAACGGTCAGAAACAGACTCCATGAGGGTGGTATGGGGGCCCGACGTCCACAGGTGGGGGTTATGCTTACAGACCAACACCGTGCAGGACGTTTGGTATTTGCCAGAGAACACCAAGATTGGCAAATTCGCCACTGGCGCCCTGTGCTCTTCACAGATGAAAGCAGGTTCACACTGAGCACATGTGACAGACGTGACAGATTCTGGAGACGCCGTGGAGAACGTTCTGCTGCCTGCAACATCCTCCAGCATGACCGGTTTGACGGTGAGTCAGTCATGGTGTGGGGTGGCATTTCTTTGGGGGGCCGCACAGCCCTCCATCTGCTCGCCAGAGGTAGCCTGACTGCCATTAGGTACCGAGATGAGATCCTCAGACCCCTTGTGAGACAATATGCTGGTGCGGTTGGCCCTGGGTTCCTCCTAATGCTAGACCTCATGTGGCTGGAGTGTGTCAGCAGTTCCTGCAAGAGGAAGGCATTGATGCTATGGACTGGCCCGCCCGTTCCCCAGACCTGAATCCAATTGAGCACATCTGGGACATCATGTCTCGCTCCCTCCACCAGACTGTCCAGGAGTTGGCGGATGCTTTAGTCTAGGTCTGGGAGGAGATCCCTCAGGAGACCATCTGCCAGGTCATCAGGAGCATGCCCAGGCGTTGTAGGGAGGTCATATAGGCACGTGGAGGCCACACACACTACTGAGCCTCATTTTGACTTGTTTTAAGGACATTACATCAAAGTTGGATCAGCCTGTAGTGTAGTTTTCCACTTTAATTTTGAGTGTGACTCCAAATCCAGACCTCTGTGGGTTGATAAATTTGATTTCCATTGATCATTTTTGTGTGATTTTGTTGTCAGCACATTCAACTATGTAAAGAAAAAAGTATTTAATAAGAATATTTCATTCATTCAGATCTAGGATGTGTTATTTTAGTGTTCCCTTTATTTTTTTGAGCAGTGTATATTTTTTTATAATAGAAAAATAATTACACGAGGAATAAATACACAATGAGTAATGATAACTTGGCTATATACGCGGGGTACCAGTACTGATTCGATGTGCAGGGGTACGAGGTAACTGAGGTAGATATGTAAATATAGGTAGGGATAAAGTGACTAGGCAACAGGATAGATAAAAAACAGTAGCAGCAGTGTATGTCACGAGTCAAAAAAGGGTCAACGCAGATCGTAAAATAGGTAAACAATAGCTACATGGACAAACTATTTAGCAGTCTTATGTCTTGGAGGTAGAAGCTGTTCAGGGTCCTGTTGGTTGATGCATCGGTAGAGCCGTGCCGCTAGAGATACAACTTTAAGCCTTTAGCATGACCTTAACCCAACCACCACACAAATTCCACCTAACTTCCCTTCTGTCCGCCCACCTGCCCCTCTCAACCCATGTGTCAGCCCCAACATCTGGTAGGTCGAGACCACCTACTGTCAAACACACATCACCGGCCAAAGCCTGTTTGTCACCTGTAGTCAAAGACAACATCGTATAGCAAGGCTGGAGAAAGGGTGTGTGTACATGCGTGCGTGAAAAAGAGAGACGGGAGTCATTTGTGCTAGTATCATATAGCCCCGCATATGCTAACGTGTGTGTGTGTGTGTGTGTGTGTGTGTGTGTGTGTGTGTGTGTGTGTGTGTGTGTGTGTGTGTGTGTGTGTCAACCTAAGTATGTAACGGCTCTTTAATGTGTCTGTGCGTCAGATGGTGTACGGTCTAATGTGTGTCCACTGTATGAATGCAGAATATAAATGTTGACATTGAATTAATGATCTGCTTAGCTATTAAGTTCAGGCAACAAACTGTGTGTCATTAATAGTAATGACCACCGCTGCCAATAGATTGTTGACATGGATTGCATCTCAAATGGCACCCTATTCCCTACGTAGTGCACTACTTTTGACCAGAGCCCTATAACCAAAAAGTCACATGGTACACTTACAGGCCAAGGAATAAATGCTATTTGATGATTTGAGGGGTTCCATTATTGGACTAGAGATGGTGAATGGAAAAGGGAGGAAAAGAGGGAAACATTATGAGAACAGTGGTGATTCAAACCCCAGCCCAGAGACTCAGGGACTCAGAGAGCATATCATTGTTGCCAGGCTGGCTGTTATTATTTTTCCTTTAGTATGTCACTGTGGAGCAGAAAGCGAAAAGAGACTTTAGGGGGGGGGGGTAACACTGCATGGCTGTCCTCTCTGGCCGGTAGATCTAAGCTGACGTGCGTCCACATACTCTGTCTTGACACTGTGCCAACCCTCCCAATAGCCATAAGCCCCCCCCTGATCTCCACACCTCTATTCTTCTGCCAGTCACTCTGGCTTGCTGAGTTTATTGCATTGTTGCTCCTACTCTTAACTACTCTTCTCTCCCATTCTCTACTTCTCATTCTCTCCCTCAGTCATCCCTGCTCTTTGCAGGAGTATGATTTTTCTTACGGGCCCCTACCGAGCGTCAGCTGAGGTCCAGGACTGTCCTCAAAGACTCTGGAGTCCTTTTGTGTGAAATTCTTCTTCTTACCCCCTACCCCTTTTTCTTCCTCTGTTATTTTTCCACCTTTATTTCATCCCCTGTTAGTGTTGTAACTAGGCTTTCTTAAAATCACTCTCTCCCTCATTTATGTACTTCACTACTTCTATCAAACCCATTTTATCAGTCTTACCTGAGCTGCCCAGTGCTCCCTGTCCTCCCTCCCTTCCTCCCTCTATCACATCGTAGGAGGCTCCAGGAGTAGGACACAAGGAACAGCACCTGCACACTAAGACTCATGCTGATCCGTTGCCCTGGCAACTGCTACATCAGGATTCGCTTGTGCAAACCATTAGGCATTGCCAGCACACTGCACTCACACACAAAGACACACAAATACACCCCCACGCAACCACCCTATTAAGGGTTTCCGGCTGGCATACGTCAGTTCTACTGCCTCTCTTTTTCACCCAAAGCTGTTTTTCCAAATCCTTTTTTATTTGAACTGAAGTGAATTAACTCACATTTTCCCCAATCATAAAAGGAGCCTGAGGGAAAACAGAACGCAGTGTGTGAACTCCACACAGAGGTGTAGTGTTTTGTTCAAGAGGCATTTCTCTGGGAATGACACATTCTCTAAAGCAGATCAGATAGAGGGAGGATCTACTTTACCTCCCCCGCTGTGTCGTGATTCCTGAACGGGTGTCAAAACCACACTAGGTCCAATCATTGGACCATTTCATGACCGCAGGGGACTTCTCCCACGGTTCCAGATTTACAGTGCTGACGAGGACGGATGCAATTGTAAGGGGGCTCGACCGCTCCCATGCGGTTTTTCCCCTCAGTCCGGGTCAGTCAAAATGCAAACATGTCCCTTTCTAAGCAACATCAATGCCGCTATACCAAGGTTCCAGGAAGTGGTGTTGGAATGGAGCCCCGGGCTGTTGAGCTCACCTATGGAACGTGTGTGTGTGTGTGTGTCTGTACGTATGTGTGTGTGTGTGTGTGTGTGTGTGTGTGTGTGTGTGTGTGTGTGTGTGTGTGTGTGTGTGTGTGTGTGTGTGTGTGTGTCTACGTACGTATGTGCAATCGGGGGGTGTAGTGGGGAGGCCTCTGTTCGCCAGCTCTTCACTTGAACTTCAGTTTAAAATGTGTCAACAATTGCACAATCAATGATTCAGTCCAACGGATTGAGAAATAGTCACCATTACTAACCCACACGGATAGAGAAGGCACATAAACACACACACACTATAGGGAGGGCCAGTCAGGAGGTCAGACCTACTGGCATCAGGGAGTAGTGTTCTAAATAGTGGTTGGTTGAGGTGAGAGATGCATACAGTACCTTCAAAAAGTATTCCTACAGTGCCTTCAGAAAGTATTCCTACAGTGCCTTCAGAAAGTATTCATACAGTGCCTTCAGAAAGTATTCATACAGTGCCTTCAGAAAGTATTCATACAGTGCCTTCAGAAAGTATTCATACAGTGCCTTCAAAAAGTATTCATACAGTGCCTTCAGAAAGTAGTCATACAGTGCCTTCAGAAAGTATTCATACCCCGTCACTTATTCATACAGTGCCTTCAGAAAGTAGTCATGCAGTGCCTTCAGAAAGTATTCATACCCCGTCACTTATTCATACAGTGCCTTCAGAAAGTAGTCATACAGTGCCTTCAGAAAGTATTCATACCCCGTCACTTATTCATACAGTGCCTTCAGAAAATAGTCATACAGTGCCTTCAGAAAGTATTCATACCCTTTCACTTATTCATACGGTGCCTTCAGAAAGTATTTATACCTCTTCACTTATTCCACATTTTGTTGTGTTACAGCCCCAATTCAAAATGGATGAAAACGTTTAGTTTTTTTTACACACAATACCCCATAATGGCAAAGTGAAAAAAAATATTTAAAGAATTTCCAATTTATTGAAAATGAATTACAGAAATACATAATTTACACCCCTGAGTCAATGCATTAGAATCACATTTGGCAGCGACTACAGCTGTGAGTCTTTCTGGGTAACAGGATTCATACAGACAGTGGCAATTCAAATTCAAGGACTTATAAGTACTTTTTGAAGCACTAATATTTATTTTGGAGGACCATCAATTGGTAATAGTTCCTATTATGCAATTGTTTGTAGTCGCCACCAGGTGGCAGTATATTTCCACAACCTTATGATTTTTTATTTTTTATTTACTATTCATCACTACCTTACAAGTTCTACTCAATAATACCTTGTTTTACAACATACATGAATGATAGGTCAGTACTGATAATGTCATTTGAGTAGTGATGAGCAAGGTTTTGGGACATGCCTACTGGTGAACATACATTTCCTATTTGCATTACTACACAATTCCAGCTTAATGACTATATTGTATTTTTATTGGGAATTTGGGGATCTACTACTTAATATCTATGAAAAAGCGTCTTGCATATTCACATATGTTATAGGTTAGACCCTATTTTACATAATCTGAGGTCATGGTGTTGTGCCCACCATTAGTTGAGACACAACATGCTCTTGAAAAATGGGTGGGTGTCATTTCAATCATAGAAATACAACTCATAGAATGGGCATATCCCTTCAGACAACTGCAATTTATCTGGTGCAACATTGAATTTGAAATTTAACTGAAATTGTCATTTCTAATTAAATACCACAAAGATGTCCACCAAAAATATAAACGCAACATGCAACAATAACAAAGATTTGATTGAGTTACAGTTCATATATGGGAATCAGTCAATTGAAATTAATTCATTAGGATATGGATTTCACATGACTGGGAATGTTGGTCACAGATACCATAAAAAAAGGTAGGTGCATGGATCAGAAAACCAGGCAGCATCTGGTGACCACTATTTGCCTCATACAGCACGACACATCTCCTTTGCATAGAGTCGATCACGCTGTTGATTGTGGGCTGTGGAATGTTGTCTCACTCCTCTTCAATGGCTGTGCGAAGTTGCTGTATATAAGCGGGAACTGAACACGCTGTGTACGTGTCGACCCAGAGCATCCCAAAAATGTTCAGCTTCCAGAAATTGTGTACAGGTCCTTGTGACAGGTGGCTGTGCATTATCATGCTAAAACATGAGGTGATGGCGCCAGATGAATGGCACGACAATGGGCCTTCAGGATCTCATATCTCTGTGCATTCAAATTGCCATTGATAAAATGTAATTCTGTTCATTGTGCATAGCTTAAGCCTGCCCATACCATAACCCCAACACCACCATGGGGAACTCTGTTCACAACATTGACATCAGCAAACCGCTCACCCACACAACGCCATACACGTACGTGGTGTGCGGTTGTGAGGTCAGTTGGACATACTGCCAATTTCTCCAAAACGGTGTTGGAGGTGTCTTATGGTAGAGAAATGAGCAATACATTCTCTGGCAATAGCTCTGGTGTCTATTCTATTATCTATATTTCTATGATTACAACAGGTTTCCTATGGGGGACTGACATTAATGGTTAAAACATGTCCTTTTTAGCTAGCCAACAACTTGACCCTGTTGCCAAAAGCTAACGTTTTTAGCAGCCAGCTAGCTTCATCTGGCTAATATTTCCGGCGCCGACAGAGATAGCCGCCTCGCTTCGCGTTCCTAGGAAACTATGCAGTATTTAGTTTTTTTAAGTGTCATTTCTTACATTGGTACCCCAGGTCATCTTAGGTTTCATTACATACAGTCGGGAAGAACTACTGAATATAAGAGCAACGTCAACTCACCATCAGTACGACCAGGAATATGATTTTCGCGAAGTGGATCCTGTGCTCTGCCTTCCACCCAGGACAACGGAATGGATCCCAGCCTGTGACCCAAAACAACAACGTCGTAAGAGGCAAACGAAGCGGTCTTCTGGTCAGGCTCCGGAGACGGGCACATCGCGCACCCCTCCCTAGCATACTTCTCGCCAATGTCCAGTCTCTTGACAACAAGGTTGATGAAATCCGAGCAAGGGTAGCATTCCAGAGGGACATCAGAGACTGTAACATTCTTTGCTTCACGGAAACATGGCTCACTCGAGAGATGCTAACGGAATCGGTGCAGCCAGCTGGTTTCTTCACGCATCCCGCCGACCGTAACAAACATCTTTCTGGCAAGAAGAGGGGCAGGGGCGTATGCCTTATGATTAACGAGATGTGGTGTGATCACAACAACATACAGGAACTCAAGTCCTTCTGTTCACCTGACTTATAATTCCTCACAATCAAATGTCGACCGCATTATCTACCAAGGGAATTCTCTTCAAATATAATCACAGCCGTATATATTTCCCCCCAAGCAGACACATCGATGGCCCTGAACTAACTTTATTTGACTCTTTGCAAACTGGAAACCACATATCCTGAGGCTGCATTCATTGCAACTAGCGATTTTAACAAGGCTAATCTGAAAACAAGACTCCCTAAATTGTATCAGCATATCGATTGCGCAACCAGGGCTGGTAAAACCTTGGATCATTGCTATTCTAACTTCCGCAACGCATATAAGGCCCTCCCCCACCCTCCTTTCAGAAAAGCTGACCACGACTCCATTTTGTTGCTCCCTGCCTACAGACAGAAACTAAAACAAGAAGCTCCCGCGCTCAGGTCTGTTCAACGATGGTCCGACCAATCTGATTCCACGCTTCAAGACTGCTTCGATCACGTGGATTGGGATATGTTCTGCATTGCTTCCAACCACAACATTGACAAATACGCTGATTCGGTGAGCGAGTTCATTAGAAAGTGCATTGGCAATGTCCTTCCCATAGCAACGATTAAAACATTCCCAAACCAGAAACCGTGGATTGATGGCAGCATTCGCGTGAAACTGAAAACGCGAACCACTGCTTTTAACCAGGGCAAGGTAACCGGAAACATGACCGAATACAAACAGTGTAACTATTAGAGTATAGAGACAAAGTAGAGTCACAATTCAACGGCTCAGACACAAGAGGAATGTGGCAGGGTCTACAGTCAATCACGGATTACAAAAAGAAAACCAGCCCCGTCACGGACCAGGATGTCTTACTCCCAGGCAGACTAAATAACTTTTTTGCCCGCTTTGAGGACAATACAGTGCCACTGACACGGCCCACAACCAAAGGACTCTCCTTCACCGCAGCCGTGAGTAAAACATTTAAACGTGTTAACCCTCGCAGGGCTGCAGGTCCAGACTGCATCCCCAGCTGCGTCCTCAGAGCATGCGCAGACCAGCTGGCTGGTGTGTTTACGGACATATTCAATCAATCCTTATCCCAGTCTGCTGTTCCCACATGCTTCAAGAGGGCCACCATTGTCCCTGTTCCCAAGAAAGCTAAGGTAACTGAGCTAAACGACTACTGCCCCGTAGCACTCACTTCCGTCATCATGAAGTGCTTTGAGAGACTAGTCAAGGACCATATCACCTCCACCCTACCTGACACCCTAGACCCACTCCAATTTGCTTACCGCCCCAATAGGTCCACAGACGACGCAATCTCAACCACAGTGCATACTGCCCTAACCCATCTGGACAAGAGGAATACCTATGTGAGAATGCTGTTCATCGACTACAGCGCAGCATTTAACACCATAGTACCCTCCAAACTCGTCATCAAGCTCGAGACCCTGGGGCTCGACCCCGCCCTGTGCAACTGGGTACTGGACTTCCTGACGGGCCGCCCCCAGGTGGTGAGGGTAGGTAACAACATCTCCACCCTGCTGATCCGCAACACTGGGGCCCCACAAGGGTGCGTTCTGAGCCCTCTCCTGTACTATCTGTTCACCCACGACTGCGTGGCCACGCACGCCTCCAACTCAATCATCAAGTTTGCGGACGACACTACAGTGGTAGGCTTGATTACCAACAACGACGAGACGGCCTACAGGGAGGAGGTGAGGGCCCTCGGAGTGTGGTGTCAGGAAAATAACCTCACACTCAATGTCAACAAAACAAAGGAGGTGATTGTGGACTTCAGGAAACAGCAGAGGGAGCACCTATCTACTCACATTGGTGGGACAGTAGTGGAGAGGGTAGTAAATTTTAAGTTCCTCGGCGTACACATCGCGGACAAACTGAATTGGTCCACCCACACAGACAGCGTCGTGAAGAAGGCGCAGCAGTGCCTCTTCAAACTCCGGAAGCTGAAGAAATTTGGCTTGTCACCAAAAGCACTCACAAACTTATACAGATGCACAATCGAGAGCATCCTGTCGGGCTGTATCACCGCCTGGTACGGCAACTGCTCCGCCCACAACCGTAAGGCTCTCCAGATGGTAGTGAGGTCTGCACAACGCATCACTGGGGGCAAACTACCTGCCCTCCAGGACACCTACACCACCCGATGTCACAGGAAGGCCATAAAGATCATCAAGGACAACAACCACCCTATTATCCAGAAGGTGAGGTCAGTGCAGGTCAGTACAGGTGCAGCTTCTATCTCAAGGCCATCAGACTGTTAAACAGCCACCACTGACATTGAGTGGCTGCTGCCAACACACTGACTCAACTCCAGCCACTTTAATAATGGGAATTGATTGAAATTGATGTAAAATATAATCACTAGCCACTTTAAACAATGCTACTTAATATAATGTTTACATACGCTACATTACTCATCTCATATGTATATGTATATACTGTACTCTATATAATCTACTGCATCTTTATGTAATACATGTACCACTAGCCACTTTAAACTATGCCACTTTGTTTACATACCCTACATTACTCATCTCATATGTATATACTGTACTTGATACCATCTACTGCATCTTGCCTATGCCGTTCTGTACCATCACTCATTCATATATCTTTATGTACATATTCTTTATCCCTTTACACTTGTGTGTATAAGGTAGTAGTTTTGGAATTGTTAGGTTAGATTACTCGTTGGTTATTACTGCATTGTCGGAACTAGAAGCACAAGCATTTCGCTACACTCGCATTAATATCTGCTAACCATGTGTATGAGACAAATAAATTTGATTTGATTTAGTAAGGCTCAAACAGGACCGGGTTTGTGTTGTGAAACTAGCCACAATAAGGATTAGGCACAATCGTGGAATTTGCGGTTTGCATTCAAAGTAAAAGTAAAAATACGTCATTGACAGTGATACAAATGAATACAAATAGTAGAATTATGCCATACTTTTATTTTGAAGGCTAACCGCAAAGTCCACTATTGTGGCTAAACCTTATTGTGGCTAGCTTCACATAGATGAGTCCGACCACCATTTAATCAAATAAAAACTGTCTTATAAATTAGGGTTATTTTAGATGATGACACCTAGCTATATAGTTAGCTAGCTAACTGGAGGTACTGAAACAGATTGTCGTTTTGCTATGTTTTTGGGGAAGAACATTGTTTGCATCCATGAGCTAGCTAGCTTTATTTTGTGACCAGCACTGTAGGTGCGCGAGTCAACTTTACCAGCATCATGTGGCGATGAATCATTGTGACATATGAGATACGAGTGATAGTGTAATCAGTGTGTAATAACTACGTAAAAAATGTATGAACGCGTTTAATTATGTAATGTGCAGTCATATTCATGTCCTGATTGGTCAACAAGGTTATTTGACACGTCAAAATAGTGTTGTTTGACGTGTATCTTTTTTGACATGCAAAGACCCAAACGATGTTCCATAAAAATCCTGGTTGAGAATGAAACAACTGAACAAATGAACAACGAAACAGCACAGCAAGTAAGTGAAAGAAATAGGTTTTGATTATGGGGACATACGTAAATGCCAACAAAATACATTTTTGGTGTGTGTGTGTGTGTGTGTGTGTGTGTGTGTGTGTGTGTGTGTGTGTGTGTGTGTGTGTAACCTTTATATAACTAGGCAAGTCAGTTAAGAACACGTTCTTATTTACAATGACGGCCCGGACGACGCTGGGCCAATTGTGCGCCGCCCTATGGGACTCCCAATCACGGCAAGATGTGATACAGACTGTAGTGACACCTCTTGCAAGGAGATGCAGTGCCTTAGACCGCTGAATTCATGTGTGTGTTAACTATTTAACTGTACTAGAATGCTTAAAAAGCTGCCAAAAAAATGTATATCGGTTATCGGTATTGGTTTTTTTTGGCAAGGAAAATATCAGGTATCGGCCAAAAATGACATATCGGTGCATCACTAGTATGTATAGAAGGTTTCGTTCAAATACAAAAAGGTGCTGTCAAAAGGTGATCGAGTTCAAATGGATTTAACATCAAAACAGGATGTCTCAACTCTGACAAGTAAATTATACAGTTGACAATCAATTAATAAACTGTTTTGAGTTCCATTTTAAAGGGTATGGCACATTCTGAGAAGTACTGGAAGGAATGAACAGAAATAAAATGTTTCACTGCCTTCACAGTAGGACACAGGCAACACACACACGGGGCCTTCTCTGCGCAGACATGTGGGTGGTGTGAGCACTGGTATTAGTCACCATATAGTGCCTGATAAACAGGCAGTGTTTTTGACAGACATTCAAACCGAAACTGTCTGAAAAGAGCGCATGGTTTGAGAGGAGGTGGGAGGAATAAAAGAAAGCAGGCCTCAAACAGTGAGAGAGAGAGAGAAAATATAAAACTGAGAACAAGAAAACAACACAAGCGTTCCAATCCCACAGCTTAAAAAATGAACTAGTACGAAGTTAACTCAACCGTAGCTCGAGGGCCTGAGAGTCAAGTCGTGGGTTGGGTTCCTATCCAAGTAACTATCAACGAGTTCTGGCCTATTTCATTGGAAATTCACATCCAAAAAGATCTAATTACCTGAATGGACTGCTGCCATCTGAGATTGTTGGAAATTGGCCATTGGTTAAGTGCTTCCTCAAGAACATATGTTTGCCGGTAATGGAGAGGTCATCAGAGCAGACCTGCCCTGCCCTGCCCTCTCCTCTAGGCTAGGTGATTTGTCAGTAAACTCCCACCTCTTTAGAGAAAAAACACCCCCCAAGCTGCTCTTGGAGACTGGAGAGACACCCCTGATGGTTTGAATCCCTACCAAATGGTGGGGGAAAAAAGGTATTCTAATGTTGTCAAGAGTTACAGCTAAACTACATATTGGAAATCATAGGTCTACTTTTCCGTTGTTGAATATAAATCTATCACATTGGCTATGGTCTCTTTGGTGGCTTCCAGTTGAAGTGAAAACACAGTGAGCAGTAAAACACACTGCCTTTTCCTTCTTGTAAAGGAGGTGGCTTAGAATTGAACCCATATTACAGATGACAGAGTGAACAGCCGGTGTGTGTTTTTTCAACGTATTCAATTTCATTCACACAAAATATGACAATAAAAATTATATTTTGTCTCCCTTGTCCCCTCCCTGTCTTTCTCACCTCCTTCCCTTCCTCTTTCCTCTCAAAGTGAAAGGCTTCTCCCGTTCTCAGAGGTCAACACTAAGTTAAACAGACGTCCGTGAACCCGTCCCAGCCTGTCTGTTGTACTAGTTACTGTTGCTAAAACCCTGGGTCCTTCCTGCCTCTGGGGCAGAAGTTCCCTTTGTGTGAATCTTGCTGGTTTCTAACACATTCATTTGAAGGAGGAGGTACAGTACAGAGGGACTGGTTTGGCTTCCTAAGCATGACACAACGTGTAGAAATCCATGCCAGGAGTCAGGGTGTTAGCTCTTTCAACGCACCATTGACTCTAGCTGAGCTAAACTCAAAGTACAGTAGATAGACAGACACTATGCTATACAACATATCGTTTGATTGATTTCACCTTTATTTATCCAGGATGTCTCATTGAGGTCATGAGACCTATTTTACAAGAGAGACCTGGCCAGTAATATAGAGCATTCTTGTTGGGCTATTTACTTAGGATATTAAGAATCTGGTGTCAAGCATATAGAGTCCAATCCAGGCTCCAATCCAGCCCTGGGTAAAGTGCTTACTAAGCTGACCTAACTGCTTACAGGATGGGGGTTCTCTCCTGAGAGGAGGACCTACGTATGGAGGGAAAGGGAATCTCCCAGACTGCGTCACAAATGGCACCCTATTCCCTTTATAGTGCACTACTTTTGACCTGGGCCCATAGTGACTTTTCAGACCCTGACCCTCCGGTGCCCCTGAGCTGGGAATTCAGAGGGGTTCCCTGGCATCAGGACAGGGCAGGGGATCAGTCAGCAGAGGCCTGGTAGGGCAGAGCTAACAGAGGAGAGGAGCCAGACCAGCAGCACAGAGCACTCTTAAAGAGCCACTGAACACACCGATTGGCACATGTGTTTTCTGTTGCTCATTAGAAAAGCTAGACTTCAGTCTTGGAGGTGTTTCCTGACCGATTCCGCATTTGGTTAATGATGTTTGTCCCCCATGAGACACTGTAGACGCAGAAGCCTATTTCACTTCCTGAAAAATCCCCAGAATTAGTCTAAGATAACTCAAGATGCATTAGTTGTGCAATTTTGCAATTAAGGTGTGTGGTGCAGCATTTCTCAAGTAAAAAATATGTGTGACGGGTTGTCTTATGTAAACAGACTGCTATTGAATAGAGAGCAATCACCGCAGCTGTCCACCCCATGTTAGTGGGTAAATGAACAGTCAAATCAAAACCCGTTGTGACACATGGATGTGACATTTACCCGTTTTCGACAAGACTGACTTTATGACCAAAATTATCGTATTTACACTTTGTACTAAATTTTGACACTAGAATAGCTGTTTCTGACACATCAATACCACATAGGACGTTTTCAAAGGGATTCATTGCTTTTTAAAGGCAGTCGCTCTTTAACCTCTTGACCAAATAGAGACAAGATATCATGTTACCCTTCCCCCTTCTGAGTGTGTTAGTTTTGTTTAGAGAAATAAAATCCTGTAAATAAATAAATAGGCATAAATACAGCAAATGCATTACAGAAAGAAAAAAAGCTGTGTCCTTGAAACCATAAAAAGACAAGTGACTAGCCTAAATAAATACAGTAAATACACGCACCAAGCAGGAAGAAAAGAACACATTATTGTAGTCTTGAAACCACAAACAAGTGAGAATGAGTGTGTGTGTCTCCCATATCTCTAGTTTACTGTGTAAGTTAGACCAGGGACTCTGACCCCAAAATACCTAACCAGTAACCACTGGCAGCAATGAAGTCATTGATTGCAGATCCATGGGTTGATTATTAACAGACTATATCCCGAATGGCATCCTATTCTCTATACTATGTAGTGCACTACTTTCAACCAGGGCCCATAGGGTAAAGTAATATATAGGGAATAGGGTGCTTATTGGGACACAGACAGAGTGATGTTGGTATGGTCAGAAACTACCGTATTTGTGAAATATTCAACTGGCTAACAGAGCCGTTATACACACACAGAGCACACACTATATCAACCTAAGCTATTACCCAGTTAATGCAATAGCCTTTACAGTTTGCAGAGATTGAATGTATTTTTCCCTCTAAAGGGGTCAAATGTAAAACCTTGTTAAAAGTGTGGACCCCTGCATAGCAATTGTTCACCATTTTGCAGACAGTGTTTTGTTTGCTAAAGCAGGGGTCCAGACATACTGAGCCTTGGTGAGATTAAACCTTTTATAAGACAGGAGGAATGCAAGCTCGGTGCTATAATAAAAACTGGTGTGGTTAACAAGACTGGGCATTTTCAGGGGCACAATAAAAAGGAATATGAGGTGAGGGTAGCTAGGGGGTGAGCTGAGGTGCTATGCTACTGCAAGTCAACACCGACCAAACACAACATAAACTGAACAGTACCAGTCTGCACATCATAAAGTTTACAAGACTACTGACATAAATAATCCAACACAAGAAAAAATCCAAGATCATGGACACTTGGTAAGGAGAATAATTACATTTTCAGCAAATATTTTGCATTTTTAATCAAGAAAAAAAAGCAGATCCCAAGGAGATGTGTGTCAATGGTGAATGTATGTATGATGGCCATAGAGTGTGAATCTGTCAGTCAGTGACGGGGGAAGTGGGCCCAGGTCAAAGCTGTTGGAAACCAGCTGTTTGAAATAAACAGAAGACCTGGATGGGGGTCCGGAGTTCCTGACTTCCTGCTTTGCTACCCGCAAACTGCGTCACAGCATTCCTGTCATGTTGACATCACACACACACATCGGAGCTTCACCCTGTTTTAACTTCACCTGTTTGAGAGTCAATAAAACAAAGAATCTTGTGTATCTCTTGACAGGACCAATGTGAGAACCTAAAGAGAATACATGGTGACACACAGACAAATACACACAAGGGTGGTTCCCTCACTGACATGATTGTTGGTAATCATGGTACCAGTAGTCAGTACAGAGCTTCAAGCCAAAAAGAAAATGGAGGGAACTTTGGCCTTAAACACTGATTTTTAATATTTTCTAAAATATTTACAGTTGAAGTCAGAAGTTTACATACACTGTAGCCAAATACATTTAACTCAGTATTTCACACTTCCTGACATTTAATCCTGGAAGAAATTCCCCGTCTTAGGTCAGTTAGGATCACCACTATATTTTAAGAATGTGAAAGGTCAGAATAATAGTAGAGAGAATTATTTATTTCAGCTTGTATTTCTTTCAGCTTGTATTTCTTTCATCACATTCCCAGTGGGTCAGAAGTTTACATACACTCAATTAGTATTTCGTAGCATTGCCTTTAAATTGTTTCACTTGGGTCAAACGTTTCAGGTAGCCTTCCACAAGCGTCCCACAATAAGTTGAGTAAATGTTGGCCCAATCCTCCTGACAGAGCTGGTGTAATTGAGTCAGGTTTATAGGCCTCCTTGCTCGCACATGCTTTTTCAGTTCTGCAGACAAATTTTCTATAGAATTGAGGTCAGGGCTTTGTGATGGCGACTCCAATACCTTGACTTTGTTGTCCTTAAGATGTTTTGCCACAACTTGGAAGTATGCTTGGGGTCATTGTCCATTTGGAAGACCCATTTGCGACCAAGCATTAACTTCCTGACTGATGTCTTGAGATGTTGCTTCAATATATTCACATAATCTTCCATCCTCATGATGCCATCTATTTTGTGAAGTGCACCAGTCCCTCCTGCAGCAAATTACCCCCACAACATGATGCTGCCACCCCCGTGCTTCACGGTTGGGATGGTGTTCTTCGGCTTGCAAGCCTCCCCCTTTTTCCTGCAAACATAACGATTTTCATTATGGCCAAACAGTTCTATTTTTGTTTCATCAGACCAGAGGCCATTTCTCCAAAAAGTACGATCTTTGTCCCCATGTGCAGTTGCAAACCATAGTCTGGCTTTTTCATGGCGGTTTTGGAGCAGTGGCTTCTTCCTTGCTGAGCGGCCTTTCTGTCGATATAGAACTCGTTTTACTGTGGATATAGATACTTTTGTACCTGTTTCCTCCATCATCTTCACAAGATCCTTTGCTGTTGTACTGGGATTGATTTGCACTTCTCGCACCAAAGTACGTTCATCTCTAGGAGACAGAACGCATCTCCTTCCTGAGCGGTATGACGGCTGCGTGGTCCCATGGTGTTTATACTTACTATTGTTTGTACAGATGAACGTGGTACCTTCAGGTGTTTGGGTATTGCTCCCAAGGATGAATCAGACTTGTGGAGGTCTATCTTTTTTTTCTGAGGTCTTGGCTGATTTCTTTCGATTTTCCCATGATGTCAAGCAAAGAGGCACTGAGTACAGTGGGGAGAACAAGTATTTGATAACCTGCAAAATCGTCTGTGTTTCCTACTTACAAAGCATGTAGAGGCCTGTCATTTTTATCATAGGTACACTTCAACTGTGAGAGACGGAATCTAAAAGAAAAATCCAGAAAATCACATTGTATGATTTGTAAGTAATTCATTTGCATTTTATTGCATGACATACAGTGCCTTGCGAAAGTATTCGGCCCCCTTGAACTTTGCAACCTTTTGCCACATTTCAGGCTTCAAACATAAAGATATAAAACTGTATTTTTTTGTGAAGAATCAACAACAAGTGGGACACAATCATGAAGTGGAACGACATTTATTGGATATTTAACAAATCAAAAACTGAAAAATTTAGCATGCAAAATTATTCAGCCCCTTTACTTTCAGTGCAGCAAACACTCTCCAGAAGTTCAGTGAGGATCTCTGAATGATCCAATGTTGACCTAAATGACTAATGATGATAAATACAATCCACCTGTGTGTAATCAAGTTTCCGTATAAATGCACCTGCACTGTGATAGTCTCAGAGGTCCGTTAACAGTGCAGAGAGCATCATGAAGAACAAGGAACACACCAGGCAGGACCGAGATACTGTTGTGAAGAAGTTTAAAGCCGGATTTGGATACAAAAATATTTCCCAAGCTTTAAACATCCCAAGGAGCACTGTGCAAGCGATAATATTGAAATGGAAGGAGTATCAGACCACTGCAAATCTACCAAGACCTGGCCGTCCCTCTAAACTTTCAGCTCATACAAGGAGAAGACTGATCAGAGATGCAGCCAAGAGGCCCATGATCACTCTGGATGAACTGCAGAGATCTACAGCTGAGGTGGAAGACTCTGTCCATAGGACAACAATCAGTCGTATATTGCACAAATCTGGCCTTTATGGAAGAGTGGCAAGAAGAAAGCCATTTCTTAAAGATATCCATAAAAAGTGTTGTTTAAAGTTTGCCACAAGCCACCTGGGAGACACACCAAACATGTGGAAGAAGGTGCTCTGGTCAGATGAAACCAAAATTGAACTTTTTGGCAACAATGCAAAACGTTATGTTTGGCATAAAAGCAACACAGCTCATCACCCTGAACACACCATCCCCACTGTCAAACATGGTGGTGGCAGCATCATGGTTTGGGCCTGCTTTTCTTCAGCAGGGACAGGGAAGATTGTTAAAATTGATGGGAAGATGGATGGAGCCAAATACAGGACCATTCTGGAAGAAAACCTGATGGAGTCTGCAAAAGACCTGAGACTGGGACGGAGATTTGTCTTCCAACAAGACAATGATCCAAAACATAAAGCAAAATCTACAATGGAATGGTTCAAAAATAAACATATCCAGGTGTTAGAATGGCCAAGTCAAAGTCCAGACCTGAATCCAATCGAGAATCTGTGGAAAGAACTGAAAACTGCTGTTCACAAATGCTCTCCATCCAACCTCACTGAGCTCGAGCTGTTTTGCAAGGAGTAATGGGAAAAAATGTCAGTCTCTCGATGTGCAAAACAGATAGAGACATACCCCAGGTGACTTACAGCTGTAATCGCAGCAAAAGGTGGCGCTACAGAGTATTAACTTAAGGGGGCTGAATAATTTTGCACGCCCAATTTTTCAGTTTTTGATTTGTTAAAAAAGTTTTAAATATCCAATAAATGTCGTTCCACTTCATGATTGTGTCCCACTTGTTGTTGATTCTTCACAAAAAAATACAGTTTTATATCTTTATGTTTGAAGCCTGAAATGTGGCAAAAGGTCGCAAAGTTCAAGGGGCCGAATACTTTCGCAAGGCACTGTAAGTATTTGATCACCTACCAACCAGTAAGAATTCTCACAGACCTGTTAGTTTTTCTTTAAGAAGCCCTCCTGTTCTCCACTCATTACCTGTATTAACTGCACCTGTTTGAACTCGTTACCTGTATAAAAGACACCTGTCCACACACTCAATCAAACAGAATCTAACCTCTCCACAATGGCCAAGATGGCAAAGCCACTGTTTTTTTTTTCCTGGAGTTCGATATTTTTTCTCATGTTTATTTAACTCATTGTATTAGACTAAAAATAACTTTACTAGCCATCTTATCAATGCAATTTGATTTGCTGGTTTTAAGCATTAAACTTTCAAATAGCTCTTTGTTGACTGTTGCTGGGTGTTATCGTCCTCCATCAGCACCGGCCTGTACCCTACCTGCCAAAAGCTCTCTCCTGGCCCATTACACTAAGTCTGAATTTCTCCTGCTAGGTGACCTAAACTGGGACATGCTTAAACCACCTGACCAAGTCCTAAAGCAATGGGACTCCCTAAATCTTTCTCAGATTATTACCAATCCATCAAGGTATGACTCCAAACACCCAGAAAAGACCACTCTCCTCGATGTTATCCTCACAAATAATCCTGATAGGTATCAGTCTGGTGTTTTCTGTTATGACCATAAAGATTACTGTTTAACAGCCTGTGTTCATAATGGCTGCTCAAGGAAACGACCTGTCCTGATTTGTCATAGACGCTTGCTAAAAGACTTTAATGAGCAAGCCTTCCTTCATGACCTGGCCTCTGTATATTGGTATAGAATCAGCTTGATCCCCCCTCTGTCGAAGATGCTTGGACCTTTGTTTTTGATATTTCAAGTGATATTGTTAACAAACATGCCCCCATAATGAAAATGACAATTAAAAACAGGTTCAGCCTCTGGTTCGACTGGGAGTTATTACACCTAAAGAATTGCATTTGGCGAACGGCTCGGTACACACATACTCAGGCTGACTGGCTCAGTGTTCAGGTAAATGAGAAATACAGTAAGTGCACTCAGGCTATCCGGAAGGCCAAAGTTAGTTACTTTAAGGAGCAGTTCTCTCTCTGTGGGTCTAACCCCAAGAAGTTCTGGAAAACAGTTCAAGACCTGGAGAATAAACCCTCCTCCTCACAGCTGCCCATGTCCCTTAAAGTTGACGATGTGGTTATTACTGATGGCTGAGCTCTTTAAAGCTCTTTAAAAACCACTTCATTATTAAGTCAGGATTCCTATTTGACTCAGCCATGCCTCGTTGCCCATCCAACATTTCCTCATCTCCAATGCTCCTCTCTCTTTTTCCCCTGCCCCGCTACAAAGTTTCTCCCTGCAGGCGGTCACTGAGTCCGAGGTGCTAAAGGAGCTCCTTAAACGTATCTGGGTTTTCTTTAAGGTTGCTACCCCTATAATCACCAAGACCATCTCTGACCTTTTTAACCTGGCTCTCCTCTCTGGGGAGGTTCCCATTGCTTGGAAGGCAGCCACGCTTTGTCCTTTATTTAAAGGGTGAGATCAAGCTGATCCTTACTGCTATAGGCCTATTTTTTTATTTTGCCCTGTTTATCAAAAGTATTGGAAAAACTTGTCAATAATCAACTGACCGTCTTTCTTGATGTCTATAGTATTCTCTCTGGTATGCAATCTGGTTTCCGCTCAGGTTATGGATGTGTCACTGCAAACTTAAAGGTCCTCAATGATGTCACCATTGCCCTTGATTCTAAGCAATGTTGTGCTGCTATTTTATTGACTTGGCCAAAGCGTTAGATATGGTAGACCATTCCATTCTTGTGGGCCAGGTAAGGAGTATTGGTGTCTCTGAGGGGTCTTTGGCCTGGTTTGCTAACTACCTTTCTCACAGTGTGCAATGTATAAAGTCAGAACATCTGCTGTCTCAGCCACTGCCTGTCACCAAGGGTGTACCCCAAGGGCTCGATCCTAGGCCCCACGCTCTTCTCAATTTACATCAACAACATAGCTCAAGCAGTGGGAAACTCTCTCATCCATGTATATGCATATGATACAATCTTATACTCAGCTGGCCCCTCCTCAGATTTTGTGTTAAACGCTCTAAAACAAAACTTTCTTGGTGTCCAATAAGCTTTCTCTGCCCTTAACCTTGTTCTGAACACCTCCAAAACAAAGGTAATGTGGTTTGATAAGAAGAATGCCCCTCTCCCCACAGGTGTGATTACTACCTCTGAGGTTTTAGAGCTTGAGGTAGTCACCACGTACACGTACTTGGGAGTATGGCTAGACGGTACACTGTCCTTCTCTCAGCACATATCAAAGATGCAAGCTAAAGTTAGAGGAAACCAAGTCTAGATATATCGTAAATTGCTCCTCTTTCACCCCAGCTGCCAAACTAACTCTGATTCAGATGACAATCTTACCCATGCTAGATTACGGAGACATAATTTATAGATCGGCAGTTAAGGGTGCTCGTCACTGCGCTCTATTCTCTTCTGTAAATTGGTAATCTCTGTATAGCTGTCGCAAGACCCACTGGTTGACGCTTATTTATAAAACCCTCTTAGGCCTCACTCCCCCCATCTGAGATATCTACTGCATCCCTCATCCTCCACACATAACACCCGTTCTGCCAGTCACATTCTGTTAAAGGTTCCCAAAGCACACACATCCCTGGGTCACTCGTCTTTTCAGTTCGCTGCAGCTAGCGACTGGAACGAGCGGCAACAAACACTCAAACTGGACAGTTTTCTCAATTTCTTCATTCAAAGACTCAATCATGGACACTCTTACTGACAGTTGTGGGTGCTTTGCGTGATGTATTGTTGTCTCTACCTTCTTGCCCTTTGTGCTGTTGTCTGTGACCGATAATGTTTGTACCCTGTTTTGTGCTGCTACCATGTTGTGCTGCTACCATGTTGTGCTGCTGCCATGTTGTGCTGCTGCCATGTTGTGTTTCTACCATGTTGTTGTCATGTCTCAGCCTCCAGTATTTATGCTGCAGTAGTTTATGTGTCGGGGGGCTAGGGTCAGTTTGTTATATCTGGAGTACTTCTCCTGTCCTATCCTGTGTCCTGTGTGAATTTAAGTGTGCTCTCTCTAATTCTCTCTTTCTCTCTTTCTTTCTCTCTCTCAGAGGACCTGAGCCCTAGGACCATGCCTCAGGACTACCTGACATGATGACTCCTTGCTGTCCCCAGTCCACCTGGCCGTGCTGCTGCTCCAGTTTCAACTGTTCTGCCTTATTATTATTTGACCATGCTGGTCATTTATGAACATTTGAACATCTTGGCCATGTTCTGTTATAATCTCCACCCGGCACAGCCAGAAGAGGACTGGCCACCCCACATAGCCTGGTTCCGCTCTAGGTTTCTTCCTAGGTTTTGGCCTTTCTAGGGAGTTTTTCCTAGCCACCGTGCTTCTACACCTGCATTGCTTGCTGTTTGGGGTTTTAGGCTGGGTTTCTGTACAGCACTTTGAGATATCAGCTGATGTACGAAGGGCTATATAAATACATTTTATTTTGATTTGATGTTGTGTTGCTACCATGCTGTGTTGTCATGTGTTGCTACCATGCTATGTTGTTGTCTTAGGTCTCTCTTTATGTAGTGTTGTCTCTCTTTCGTGACGTGCGTTTTGTCCTACATTTTTACTTCATTTATTTTTAATCCCAACCCCTTCCCCGCAGGAGGCCTTTTGGCTTTTGGTAGTCCGTCATTGTAACCGAAAGGTTGCAAGTTCAAATCCCCGAGCTGACAAGGTACAAATCTGTCATTCTGCCCCTGAACAGGTAGTTAACCCACAGTTCCGAGGCCGTCATTGAAAATAAGAATTTGTTCTTAACTGACTTGCCTAGTTAAATAAAGGTTCAATTAAAATAAATTAAAATTCTGTCAGGCTACATACAGTAACGTTGCCTTGAGGTCTGAGCATTATCATGTGATGGCAAGAGTCAGTTTGGGGAGTATTTTAGTACTTTATTAGGATCCCCATTAGCTACTGCTAAAGAAGCAGCTACTCTTCCTGGGGTCCACACAAAACATGACATATTACATAACATTAATAGGCAAGTACACTACATCCCTAGGATAGAACTACTTACTTCCCTCAATTCCAGATTATCTGCCCTGGGCTCTTTCTGTAATTCTGACCGAATTTCCGGGCTACCCATAAGAAAACACCAACGTTACAGAGGCAAGAGAAGGGGGATCCTGGCAAGATTAAGGCGAAGGGAAACCCAGCCACCTCTTCCCTCCATTCTACTGGCCAATGTACAGTCACTTGATAATAAGATGGATGACCTCCGATCGCAGATTTGCTACCAACGATTTGCTATTGCACCTGCAATATTCTCTGCTGTTCTGAAACATGGCTCTCGGACAAGTTGGCTATCCAACTTGATGGATTCTCCATTCACCGTGCCGACAGGACAGTGGATTCTGGGAAATCAAGGGGGGAGGGGGTTGCCGCTTCATCAACAACAACTGGTGTGCTGTCTCGAGCATGGTGGAAGTGTCGACCCATTGTTCACCCATTTTGGAATACCTGATGGTCAAATGCCAACCCTTTTACCTCCCGAGAGAGTTTTTAGCTGTTATCGTGACTGTTGTATATCACCTCAGGACAAGAAAAATAACAAACTGGGACTTAACGAAATGTACGAGGCTAACCAAGCAGGAAAACATCCTTCTTGCTGGCGATTTTAATTCATTAAGACACGTGATGCACAACTTCCATCAACACATCTCCCTCGCCACTTGGGGCGATAAAGTCCTAGACCACTGTTTAACCCACAAGCAAGTTTACAAGGCTCTCCCTCGTTTGCCATTCGTAAAATCAGATCATGACTCCGTATTCTTGCTTCCTGTTTACAAGCAGAAGCTGAAACACGAATTACCCATGACTCACTCCATTGAGAAATGGTCTCCAGAATCTGAGATTATGCTACAGGACTGCTTTTCTAGCGCTGATTGAAATATGTTTCGAGATTCTGCCGATAACATTGACGAGCCAACCACCTCCATCACCGGCTTCATTAGGAAATGCTTCGGCGACAGTTACATTTTGCTGCTTCCCCAATCAAAAGCCATGGATTAACACTGAGGTTAGATAGGGCTACCCCACACAGGGTTATCGCAGACAACCGAGGCTACGGCTGAGAATAGAAAAAGTACAAGAAATCCTGAAATGACCACCGCAGAGTCATCAAACGAGCAAAAGGACAATATAGGAATAATGTGGAATGATATTACACAGGCTTCGACACCTGGCGCGTGTGGCCGGGGCTACAGTCCATTACGGAATACAAAGGAAGACCCAGCCTCGATCTGCCCAAAAATACCTCTCTACCAGATGAACTCAATGCATTTTATGCATGCTTTGACAATAACAACATTGTGCAAGGTGTGAGGGTTGCCACCGACCCAGAAGATTGGGTGATCTCACTCACCGAGGCCGATGTGAGGAAAGTCTTTAATCAGGTCAATATCCGCAAGTTCGCAGGCCCATTGATTTGCATACCGCCCCAACAGATCCATAGACGATCCCAACAGATCCATAGATCTCCCTCAACAGTGGAGCGGGTCGAGAGCTTCAAGTTCCTCTGTGTCCAAATCACTAAATGGTCCACACACACCGCACAATTGTGAAGAAGGCACAACAGCGCCTCTTCCCCCTCAGGAGGTTGAAAAGGTTTGGCATGGGCCCTCAAATCCTCAAAATGTTTTACAGCTGTACCATTGAGAGCATCTTGACTGGCTGCATCACTGCTTGGTATGGCAATAACACTGCCCCAAATCGCATGGTGCTACAGAGGGTGGTGCGGACTGCCGAGCTCCCTGCCATCCAGGACCTTTATATCAGGCGGTGTGAAAGGAAGGCCTGGAAAATCGTTAGTCTCAAACCACTCAAGCCATAGACTGTTCTCTCTGCTTTCGCACGGCAAGCTGTACTAGTGCAAGTCTGATACCAACAGGCTCCTGAACAGCTTCTACCCCAATGGCATAAGACTGCTAAATAGCTAAGAAAATGGCTACACGGACTATCTGAGTTTAACTTAGTGCAAAAATAACAATAAAATAGTCTCTCTATGCACACTCACAGGGCCCTACACACTGTGTACACTGATACTCCAACACACATACAAAAACTCACTCCATCATTTGCTCACACACACATAATATGCACATACATTTATACGGACTCTACACACACCCACTCACATACAATCATCATATACGCTTCTGCTACTTTGTTTATCATATATTCTGATGCCTTGTCACCTTACCCTTATACATAGCTACGTCTATGCCTGCACATTGTAAATATGGTACTGGAACTGACCCTGTATGCTTAGTATGCTTACTTATTTTATCGTGTTCTTCTTATTTTGATATATTTTGTGTTTTGGTTCTACTTTGTTATTTTCAGTATTACATTGTTATTGATTACTGCATCGTTGGGGTTAGAGCTTGCAAGAAAGGCATTTCACTGTACTGGTGCATGTGACATTAAAACTTGAAACTTATGCCTTCATAATCACACACAATTTTTTTTTTATGGAATGGGAGGAGGGTGTGTGGGGTTCCCAAGAAGAACGTTACAAGGATCTAAGTGGTATGACTCTCACTTCAGCAGAATGTGAGTTTGCCTGTGATAGCATGCCACGCCACACACTAAGCAGCATAGCATTTCCTGTCTGACTAATTAACCCCTGAGCACAGAGGGGGAGAGGTGATGAAACAGGTCAAAGGTCAAAAGCCACAATACAGAAGCTGTAAACGACCCCATGTCTATTCAATATAAAGTACCAGAAGCTGTAAAATACTCGTATACTATTTGTAATGGTGGATTTAGATCTACAGGCACCAAGTAATAACTATTATTTTTTATATATCTGATCATCTCATTTCCTTGAGCTCCTATTGAAACTACACTGAGTAACTTCAGATGGCAAAAGAGAGCGAGACTACAGATGTTGGATCTAAATTTGAGACAGTTTTGTACAGCAGGAAAATAATCCTGCAGCATCAGGAAATGTGGATTATTATATGGATTAAAATTCATGGGTATTTTTGTAGGGGTTGAAACTTTTTTTGTAAGGGAAAATCAAGTCGGAAATTTCAAAGTGGAAATTTCTCCTGCAACGGGGTGATCAAATTCAGGTCCTACTCTGTATGAGAGGGGACTATGGGGTAAGAGGAACAGAGGAATGCATCAGAGAGAACAGGACAGGACATCCTTGTTCACTGCAGTATTTGCATGTGTAACAAAACTAAATCCATACTTTGCCAGAGGAAACAATGGAGGAAATATCAATCTTCCTTCCATTCCTTAATTAATTAGGTCCTGCCTTTAGGTGACAGACATTTCTTCTTTTGAATTTGCTCATTCACATTGATTGATCCTAACTTTCTAACAGCTCATCAAAATGATGTTGCCCCAACCCCACCCTTTAGACCACATATGGACAGTTGGCATGGATATACCCACATTACATGACATTTACATTACCTCTGCCTAGCCCTGCTACTAATAAAACTGGGCGTTTCCACTCGCTCTAAAACAGTAACTGGCCTAATGTGGCTGGGGAAATGTACTATCCCACAATCCTCCTTTAGGCAATCTGCTGTTATAAAACTAAATTATTTACGTTGTTTGGCCAAGTAAGCTCAAAGCATTAAATTTGTGAGTGTGGGTGGGTGGGGGTGTTATAATAAATAAACATTCAAATACTGGTTGCTGCTTGCCGACATTGGCAAAGTACGTTTCTTTCTCATTTTATTCTTATGGGCTTTGCATGCAACACACATAGAAACACACACAAACCTCTAAATAAATCCATTACTAGTGTACATGCCTTAGGTTCTGACAGACACTTCGCCTCTGCAATAACGCATAATTGTTCGATAATTAGCCTATCAAAGGCAAATGATAAAGTCGAAGAAAAGCTCTGTTCTTGATTAACAGTCATGCACTTGTAAACATAAGCCGTTACAGCCTACACACTAACATATGGACTCCAACGACATAAAGGGAGGTTCCACCATAGAACGACACAATTGATTCTAGTTGTTTCCTATAGGTTCCACAGCACACACAGATTGGAAAACTAAGCACTAATAGTGAAGACAATTGTGTAACAAAAGACTAAACGAAAAAAATCACAAAAGGAAAGCGGACAACCACAGCTCAGCAGATTCTATAGACATTTGGTCAGCAAGTGTGGACAGAGAAGTGGGTAGGGGGCAAGTGTGGACAGCAGTCTGTAAGGGACTAGGGGACTGTGGGAGGACAGATGGCTCAGTGATCCCTTCTATCTATTTCTCCCTCCATCTCTCACCTTTGAATATTAAATTAAATTCTGAACTAAGATGACCTTTGTTTTTTTAAAGACCTTTCATTTGTTTACCCAGGATAGTACACTTAGTAACAATTTACAGGGAGTCCTGAGTTTGATCAAATCAATAAAAACATACACATTACATGCCCTCCAAAAATGTAACAACACAGCACACAGTAGCATGACATGACATAGGCCTACACACACAGACATTTAAAACGCAGCAATTCAGGTTGGCAACTCACCTTTAAGGTTCTTCGGGTTGTTCTGCTTGGTTCGCGGCATCTTTTCTTGTTGGTTGTTTCACTGACACATCTTCTGAAAGGTTGTCAATTCTCTAATGCAGGTGGACCACGAACACCCTCTGGGTTCATCTACAAAGCACACATACACACACCAGAGAGGGTCAGTGTCAGCTCAACACACCATAGATCAATAAACACTAAGCAGCCCTTATCTTCTTACTAAGTGTGTGTGTGAGTGTGTGTCTATGGCTGTCTGTGTGCAGTCTCCCGTCCTCTCACTTGGCAAGAATCAGAAAGGACACTGCTGTTGTTGCGTCTGTCAGTTTAACAGTTGTCCCTGTCGAAATTCTATTTCCAGTCCAAACTTGCACGGTCTAAATTTTTATTCTAGTCAAAACGTACATGGTCTAAATTCTTATTCCAGTCCAAACGTACAAGGCTTACATTCTTATTCCAGTCCAAACGTACACAGTATAAATTCTAATTCCAGTCCAAACGTACAAGGCTTACATTCTTATTCCAGTCCAAACGTACACAGTATAAATTCTAATTCCAGTCCAAACGTACAAGGCTTACATTCTTATTCCAGTCCAAACGTACACAGTATAAATTCTAATTCCAGTCCAAACGTACAAGGCTTACATTCTTATTCCAGTCTAAACGTACACAGTATAAATTCTAATTCCAGTTCAAACGTACAAGGCTTACATTCTTATTCCAGTCCAAACGTACACAGTATAAATTCTAATTGCAGTCCAAACGTACAAGGCTTACATTCTTGTTCCAGTCCAAACGTACAAGGCTTACATTCTTGTTCCAGTCCAAACGTACAAGGCTTACATTCTTATTCCAGTCCAAACGTACACAGTATAAATTCTCATTTCAGTTCAAACGTACAAGGCTTACATTCTTATTCCAGTCCAAACGTACACAGTATAAATTCTAATTCCAGTTCAAACGTACAAGGCTTACATTCTTGTTCCAGTCCAAACGTACAAGGCTTACATTCTTGTTCCAGTCCAAACGTACACAAAACAAAGCCCAGTGAGCACAATACGTTGAAAAGACGGTTATCAACGTCTTGTCAACATATGTTGCCCATATGGAGGCTCCTGCTAAGTTTGATGGCATGGCATAATATCCAATACAGCACCACTGACAGGGTGCTCCTCTACCGATATCAGGTGAGTTCTGGACCAACTCTGAGATGTGAATGCATCTCTCTCCATATAAATATAAACCTGGAGTGGCTATCTATAATCTGATCTAAACCAAGAGGAGATGGCTGTTTTTTTGGTACACAACTGATTGACAAGTTGATGTCAGATACACTGCCCTGCCCTTCGCTTTGATGACACACACGTTTCAGATGACGAAAGACGCAAACAATAAGGCCTTGTGTCTGGCGGGTAGTCAGCGCTCCCGGGTGCTTACGCGGTTAGCGGGCTACAATCAGACGGATCTTCTTATAAAAGTGAACATGCATTAGACCATTGCATCACCATCAGACATAAGCAAACACTGAAAGGGCATCTTGATCTCATAGCTGTATAGTATCTGTTTAATCTTATTGTATTGCTGCTAATGATACCCTTTTTACAGTGGATGAAAAGGGACTAATTTTAGACTTCATGCAAATCTGAGCTCTGCAAAAAAAACATCAGCAGACACCATCAGCAGTATGTTGAAGCTAAATTATATCAAATCTTGACCTTTCAAAAACCCAAGGCAAAGAAAAGAACAAGCAGAATGAATGATTAGCAGAGCTCCCTCAGTCCCTCCCGATACATTTCTATAGACATGATCTATAGAAATTCACATACATTGCTCTAGTCTAGTATACATGATCTATACATAACAATAAATGTATTGAAAATGACTAAACATTTTACATAGTATATACTGTATTATGCTTATAGATAATTCCCCACATGATCTTCCTAGATCAATCCCTTCCACTGTACATTTTGTTCCAACATCCAGTCTGTTCCGTTTGCCAATGTTACATAACAGTCCGTTACTATAGCCGTAGGATTTTTTTTACCATATACTGGTACACGTGCGCTGCTACAGCAATGACATCATTGAGCTCGCAAAATATATCGGCAGTAATGTACACAGCGCATGCACCAGGTCACAGAGCCCAGTAAGAACGACAATGAAAGTAATACAATCAAACATGTTCATAAGCTCCCACCTGCCTCCCAGGGAGAACGAAGGACAGGTCGAATACCTTAAGTTCAGACGATGCTGGTGATTTGGAGGAGAGCGAGACGTGCGTGTGCGGCGCGCGTGTCAGCTGAGAATTTTTTGAGGAAACACCCCGAAACTGACAGCTTGATGAGGATGCCACAATAAGCGGCGGAGTAAATGTTGCAGTAGGCCTAGTCCTATAGCTGTCCGAATAGAATGTTCTCTCTAAATCCCTGACGACAGACTTACGCCTCATTCAACACACACCTAGGAGGATTCCTTCCAGTCACCTTGCAGCATTTTACAGCAACATTGTAACAACATTTACAGCAACATTGTAACATGTAAAAAACAATGGACATGATGTCCTTCATTGTGAAATATGAACACGGAATAGCCAAACCCCTGTGACATAATCAAATGTCTCTATCTATCCAACCAATAACGGTGGCTTCAAGTGACACATCTAAAACAGGTGAACAACATTGTTTCCTTGTAGCCATGCATCAATGTCTTTATACAATACATGTTACATCACAACAGTCGCATCTTATTGTGAGGGAATGCAGTCTAAATAAAAAACAATGACTGGGTTATAGCGTATTTTATGCCTGTAGCACAAGCAACACATGAACGCGCTTTAACTGAGGGAGGAGTCAGGGAAAACCCCTCGCTCTCTGCAACACTACCGCGGCACTTCCCTAATTCAACAAATATGCGACAGTATTTTTGAACACTTTCTCATCTGTTGCGCAATATCTATGTATCAGAAAAATGGCTAATGTATCAGATAAATGGCAATAGATCAGGCTTACCTATTGGCGCAATAGACAGGCACATTCAGTAGCAAGCAAGACAGCAACATTACACACACCACATTCGAATGCTGCAGACGTATAACGTTACACCAAAACAACGATTCTATGGTGAGCAACGACGGTTCTGAAAGCTTAACTTGTTTGATCCCAGATTTTGACATTCCTTCTTTTCAAACGTGAAAGCACAGGCGTGAGCTAAAAGAAACACAACGGTGAATACAAATAACTAGCCGAACCAGCAAGAACGTCCCCGACAGGCGTCAGGCGTTGTAGCATACACGATCGCCCAGTGAGAGAACACTTCCACATGCATGCAGCCCAAAGTTTCAACCACATTTACGACAAATAAATATCCACAAACTAAATTCATACATTATATATATATATATATATATATATATATATATATATATACTTACAAGTGAGGTCTTAATAGTTGTCAGGGATTTCTGGTGTAACACACCTTAAGGGTAAAGGTCTGTTTTTGTCGCTTCTCCCTCTCTCACTTTCTATTGCAGGAAACAGACAGGCCAACTGACGTCAACGGGGGTCCCGTCTCCGCCTCCCAACCACAGGATGTCATCTCCGGGAGGTATGCGACGATCAAACTACGACCAAATAAATTACTAAAAACAATATCACCAGGGCCTTATTTTTTACCATATTTATAAAAATACATTTCAAACGTATATTAAGTAAGTTTAGACCATATTTACCACTGAAACCGTGTCTAAAATAGTATTTATTTAAGCGTCGTTTGTCGTGCACCCCCTAAAGATCTTTCCTTTGCACATAGTTTGGGACTGACAGTTTTCCCGGAGGTTCCTTGTTGTCAGGTCACGTTGCGCCCATCCACTGCCGACTGGGCTTTCCCATGCAGATCTCCCATTGCAATTACTAAACCATTTATTTTCAAGCCAAACAGACTTTGAACTTGCCTGGGGTATTGAGGCAGGATGAGTTTGAAAATCGAAGATTATATAGCATAGTTCAAAGCTACACTAGGGTGCCATACAGTGATTGCAGTCGGGTTTTGCATAGTCTGCATTATTGTTTTTTCCCCATCCACAGAGTATAAATCCAATTTAATTTAACTTGTTTTCATTTTAATGAAATGAAACATGAAATTGCATACTGGTCTTCTATAATAAATTGTATAAGATGCACCCTGCAGAATACTCCATATGTGACTGTTACTGAATGGCATTTGAACTAAGAAAGGCCTATTCCCAATGGAATTGTATCCTGCAAATCTTGACTTTGGATAGAGTCTGCCTTCTACTTCCTTATTATTTTCCAGGGTCAAGTTTCCAGGTTCCTACATTTCTAAATACTACATTTTTCTAATAAAAAAAATGTGTTGGCTATTTGAGGTTCACATCAGGTTAAATAAGATAAGCTACTATGGAAATTGTATCTATGGGAGTTTTATCTAGTGGAGATATACTCAACATACTGTACAGTAGTTGGAATTATTGCTACTGCAATAAATTGAGTCACAGCACCCCATTGTCTGCTAAGAGAAGATACATGTGAATTCAGATGATGCTGCATGTGGGTTATTTTTAATCCATGCCTGTGTGCCTCAAATCATGATGGCTACCACTGTGTTCAGCTATGACACATCACCTAATGAAAAAGGTCAAGATATATTTTTGTCATTGTGAACAGAAATACCTCACTAATGAACATGTGTGGCAGAAGTGGCAGTTTTTCTATGTGGAACAGATTCCCCACACAATGGTCAACAACCTGGTCAAAAGTAATGCACTATGTATGGAATGGGGTGCCATTTGGGATGCAACCTACAGTTGAAGTCGAGAGTTTACATACACTTTAGCTGAATACATTTAAACTCTGTTTTTCACAATTCCTGACATTTAATCCAAGCAAAAATTACCTGTCTTAGGTCAGTTAGGTTCACCACTTTATTTTAAGAATGTGAAATGTCAGAATAATAGTAGAGAGAATGATTTATTTCAGCTTTTATTTCTTTCATCACATTCCCAGTGGGTCAGAAGTTTACATACTCTCAATTAGTATTTGATACCATTACCTTTAAATAGTTTAACTTGGGTCAAACGTTTTGGGTAGCCTTCCACAAGCTTCCCACAATAAGTTGGGTGAATTTTGGCCCGTTCCTCCTGGCAGAGCTGTTGTAACTGAGTCAGGTTTGTAGGCCTCCTTGCTCACGCACGCTTTTTCAGTTCTGCAGACAAATGTGCAATGGGTTTGAGGTCAGGGCTTTGTGATGGCCACTCCAATACCTTAACTTTGTTGTCCTTAAGCCATTTTGCCACAACTTTGGAAGTATGCTTGGGGTCATTGTCCATTTGGAAGACCCATTTACGACCAAGCTTTAACTTCCCGACTGATGTCTTGAGATGTTGCTTCAATATATCCACATAATTTTCCTTCCTCGTGTTGCCATCTATTTTGTGAAGTGCACCAGGCCCTCCTGCATTAAAGAACCCCCACAACATGATGCTGCCACCCCCATGCTTGATGGTTGGGATTGTGTTTTTCGGCTTGCAAGCCTCCCCCTTTTTTCTCCAAACATAACGATGGTCATTATGGCCAAACGGTTCTGTTTTTGTTTCATCAGACCAGAGGACATTTCTCCAAAAAGTACAATCTTTGTCCCCATGTGCAGCTGCAAACATTAGTCTGGATTTTTTATGGCGGTTTTGGAGCAATTGCTTCTTCCTTGCTGAGCGGCCTTTCAGGTTATGTCGATATAGGACTCTTTTTACTGTGGATATAGATACTTTTGTACCTGTTTCCTCCAGCATCTTCACAAGGTCCTTTGCTGTTGTACTGGGATTGATTTGCACTTCTCGCACCAAAGTACGTTCATCTCTAGGACGCGTCTCCTTCCTGAGCTGCGTGGTCCCATGGTGTTAAACTTGCATATTATTGTTTGTACAGATGAACGTGGTACCTTCAGGCATTTGGAAATTGCTCCCAGGGATGAACCAGACTTGTGGAGGTCTTGGCTGATTTGTTTTGATTTTCCCATGATGTCAAGCAAAGAGGCACTGAGTTTGAAGGTATGCCTTGAAATACATCCACAGGTACACCTCCAGTTGACTGAAATTATGTCAATTAGCCTATTAGCCTATCAGAAGCTTCTCAAGGCATGACATCATTTTCTGTAATTTTCCAAGCTGTTTAAAGCCACAGTCAACTTAGTGTATGTAAACTTCTGACCCACTGGAATTGTGATACAGTGAATTATACGTGAAATAATCTGTCTGTAAACAATTGTTGGAAAAATTACTTGTGTCATGCACAAAGTAGATGTTCTAACCAACTTGCCAAAACTATAGTTTGTTAACAAGAAATTTGTGGAGTGGTTGAAAAACGAGTTTTAATGACTCCAACCTAAGTGTATGTAAACTTCCGACTTCAACTGTATGTGTGCTAACATGCATATTTGAGGGAGGGAGATAACGAATGGATACAAAATAGCATCACGTGAATGTACTATTTTTAGGGGCATATTGCCAGGCCAAGCTATTTTTGTTGGAGGAAATAGCCCACTGTGATAAATGTTTTCTGTACTAAACCTAATTCCATCTTCAGTCATTGCGAAATGTATTCATTTATATAATATGTTAACTGTGTGAATATCTGCTGGGTTGTTCCACGAAATGAGGGACTTTTGCGTCCCTTCAATATTTTAAGTAGAAATTGTTCACAAAATGCCTGTTATATTCAATGAAGTGCCCTTTAATATAGACCACATGGAGAATTCAATGAATACGGTTTTATTATGAATAAAGACTTGCTAAAGTGCCAAAATGCAGCATTTTGACATGTCTCTCCATGTACCTCCTTTGACTTCCAGGAAGATTGTAATTCACTTAACCCCAACATTTTTCACCATCATTGTAAAGCCCAAGTTATTTTGTTTTTTTGACCAAGTAATTTCTGCAGATTATTATTTCTTTCATGTGATTCGTGATGAATTTTAACGTAATTTTTTTTAATAATTAAGGTCAACTCTGTTAGGTGAACTGGACTCGTTTTAAAATGGTGAAACTATTCCTTTTTAATATTATTTTCAAAAGAAACATTGAACATCTAATTGTCAAATTATAGTGTAAAAGCAGATGAGCTGGTTCTACTCTTTTTGGAAAATGTCTGGTGTTTTCTGGTGGAAACCTGAGTGGGTCGAGCACAACACGTCAACCCTGGTACCCATAGATAGACAGGCTAGAAATGTTTCAACAATTACAAAAACAATTGTGAAGCGTAAATTCAGTTGCCCCTTCCTGATGCACATAACAAGCTTCCATTTCCCCTGCCACAAATAGATGTATAATAATAATAGATGTATAATTAGGTGGGTGCTTACATTTGTCTTATTTGTGTTTATTATACATGTGTGGATTGGAAATGAGTTTTTTGCATATCCCACTCCCCCCCGAGACACCCTCTGAGACTGGGGTCATAGTCAGGGATCAGACATTACCTTTCTCAAGTGCACATCGGCAGATCTATCACCTATTCAGCTTGGGGATTTAAACCCGAGACTATTTGTCTACTGGCCCAAAGCTCTTAACCGCTAGGCTAACTGCTGCCCATTTATGGCTGATTTCAGATTAAATCTCAAAGCTGTTATGGTCAACCCTGTTACTTTATTTGGCACTTAATAGGCCATTTCTATAGCTTTTTTCTCTCTTTTTTTTTGATGAATTAGAACATGCATTTTTTTTCACCAAGTTACTCATCTCAAAAGAGCTGTGACCACACTGCTCTGGATATGAGGGTGTTAGTTAATGCAATAGTCGCTCAGAAATTGTGTGACGCGTTTGATTGGTTCTCTCAAATGTTGAGACCTCTCGTTGTTCTGATTTGAAAATCCAACCGTTGTAATAGAAGGGGGCGGCACTCAGGGGCTGTGTGGCTGTGGGTGTTTGAGAAGGACACAGAGTGCCAACCAGTAAAACCACAGTCCCTTCATTATCAACGTATTGTGCCGACAACATCAAAGAGCCATTCCAGACTCTAAAGTCAGAAGGACTGGTCTTAGGAAACTCAACAAGGCAGTTAAGATTTACGAATTAATCCCATTTCAAATTCAAATTAAATGTCATGTCCATAATGGTGGCCAATTTGTGTTTTCTGTCAAATGGTACAGGAAGAAGTAAGAAAGCACATGCTCCTTCTACAGTCAATGCACTGGTACACTTTCTGACACTACACCAGTGTCATTAGTCACAGACTGTGGTAAATCTTCCATTGAAAGGTCCATTGAAAGCTGCCCACCATCACATCTCAGACTACCTGTAGAGTTGAACTAATAGCCCACTCACCCATTGTGACTAACCTTTTTCAACTGCATCCTACAGTACCACACAGAACATAGCCTATGTAACACAGTATGTGATATTAGTACATTTTGACAAAGACAAGTTTTGCTAAATATATCAAGTTTATGTTGGTGTAGGTCAGTTTATTTGAGTGAATATATTCACATAGGTACATTTATTCAGTATGTATGTTGTGTTTCCTTGACCTTGAGCAAATGCATAATATTTTTTATAATTAGGGAAAAAATAAGGGACTGATCTCTCTCTCTAATATTAAAAAGTGTATGCTTTTTAGAAGTTCAGTTACATAACAAAGCCTATAGAAGACGATAATGCAGCACAGATATGATCTAAAGGGCACTCTCCCACACATCCGTCTCTTTTTCTCGAAGAGACATAACCTCATTTGCATTCACCACTGTCTTCCCACCCACAGAGCTAGATGTTTTATTATTGCAGAGAAAGAGAGCACATGAGGGTGTGATATGAAATATTTTATGTTACTGCTTTTCTTCCATGCAGACAGGTAAGGGAATTAACATGATTTATAATAAGGGTTACATGGAGAATATCTGATTTTTCTGAAATGAAAATGGATGGACTTCCCTTCAACAAAAAAAGATTTGATCTAAACCCTCCCTGAACGCTTGAAAAAAAAAAAAAAGTGACCCTTCCCTATAACCAAAATAATAATTAAAACAAAGTGGATAGCAGAGAACATGTCTTCTGTTTACCCTCACTTCTTGGACAGACCACAGCCTTAAAGCCAATTTATGCTTGATCCGAATGTGGTCAGAGGCTTCGTCTGGAAGATGTGAAGCAATTGCGGAGCCTCCGGAGGCATGCAGAGGCCAAATCAAGCTCCTTACTGAATCGCCGTCCACCTCTAAAATGTAGGTGGGGGCAGTACGTCCTGTATAAACACACACTCACTTCCTTGACAACTTCCTTAACAATTGCTCTGATCCGCTAAGCACAAGAAGTATGAAAGCCCCGGGGCTGCATCAAAGTAAATGTTGTATGGCCACTTCAGATGTCGGATTGACCATGCAGTGCCTTTTTAAAGTCTCTGCCCGGTCAATCCGACATCTGCATTGGCCATGCAGCGTTTATGGTGATGTGACCTCTGCAGAAGTCAGAGCATTCATACTTCTTGAGCTTCGCAGAGAGGCAAAGAGCTATTGTGAAGGAAGTTGTCAAGGAATTCATTTTGTGTTTATACAGGAACTCCCGCCCTCACCTACTGTCAACCAATCATGTCAATGCGGAGCTATACAGAGACCTCCGCATTGTTAAAAATGCGGTACAGAGCTCAATTACAGAGCTCAGCATGCCTCCAGAGGCTTTGCAATTGCGTCACACTATCCATACGGCACCCCCAACCACATTTTCGTATCAAGCATACATTTGCACACAGGGCTGCGGGCCAGAAGGTTGTGGGTTTCCAGAGCACTGTGGACAACTAATTAGAGACAGGCTAGTCTTTTGGTTAGCAGACATGCGTCTGTCAGAAACTATCAAGCTAGATAAAGATCTCATGCTAGAGAGAGTCATTGAGATGCTAAGGCAAACTGAAGTGAAAAAGCAGCAAAGTTGATTGCGAGGTGACACAGTAACAACAAATAGGCATGCTCAGTGGATAGAGTTATGGAGAAAGGCAGCCACTAGAAACAGAAAGTCCAGCATGAGAAAGCTAGCCATGAAAATGCTAATGACAAAAAGCAGTCAAAGTGTTGAAACTGTGGCAAAATCCCTACACATCCAAGAGCGCAGTGTGCAGCTAATGAAGTAGTGTGTCGCTCCTGTTGGAAAAAAGGACATTATCAACATGTGTGTATGTCATCAAGAGCTATAAATGAGGTTCAAGAAGAGGATGATAGCATTATCCTAGGAACAATAACAGCAGGAGGTGACCCATCGATGATTGACATTCAAGTGATGGACAGAGTAGACACTGGTGCCGATGTGACTGTTAATCCCAGGCAATGTGTTCAATCACATGTTTGCAGGAACTAGCAAGTCAGAGATCAGAGATCTACACACAGCTTACAACAACCATATACCATCAAGCAGAAACCTGGCACAGAGCCCTACTCACTCCACACTCCATATTTGTTCTAATGACAATTACAAAAATACTGAATGAAACATGCTCAATTTTGTTTAAATAATGCAAAAACACAGTGTTGGAGAATAAAGTAAAAGAGCAATATGTGCCGTGTAAAAAAGCTAACGTTTAAATTCCTTGCTCAGAACATTAGAACATATGAAAGCTGGTGGTTGAATATTCCCAGTTCTTCAATATTCCCAGGTAAGAAGTTTTAGGTTGTAGTTATTATAGGAATTATGATGCGTCTACTATTTCTCTCTATACCATTTGTATTTCATATACCTTTGACTATTTGATGTTCTAATAGGCACTTTAGTATTGCCAGCCTAATCTCAGGAGTTGATAGGCTTGAAGTCATAAACAGCGCTGTGAAGCAAGCATTGCTAAGAGCTGCTGGCAAATGCAGTAAAGTTTGAATGAATGCTTACGAGCCTGCTGCCGCCTACCACCGCTCAGTCAGACTGCTCGATCAAATCATATACCTAATTCTAATATAATAAACAGAGAAATACGAGCCATTGGTCATTAATATGGTCAAATCCGGAAACTATCATTTCGAAAACAAAACGTTTATTTTTTCAGTGAAATACGGAACCGTTGTCACGATCGTCATTGGAAGCATACTCGAACCAAAGCGCAGCGTGATCTGGGTTCCACATATTTATTGAAGTGGAACTTTGAACAAGACAAAATAGTCCCCCTCAAAGGTGCGGACTCCGGCCGCAAAACCTGAAACCAACTGGAGAGGTTAGGGGGGAGGACTAGTGTCACTGGCGGCTCCGGTGCGGGGCCTTTGGAGCCGGGTAGAACGCCGTACCCGGACTAAGCATCGGCGCAGAAGAGGGCCCCGGCCATGGAGCTGGTTTGGACGCCGTGCCTGGACTGGACCTCGGCACAGAGGGAGGCTCCTGCCATGGAGCGGGACTGGACACGGTGCCTGGACTGGGAACCAGCGCAGAGGGAGACTCCTGCCCTGGAGCTGGATGTTCTGGACCGTGGACCGTTGCAGGAGGTTCCGGACTGTGGACCGTCGTAGGAGGATCCGGACCGTGGACCGTCGTAGGAGGATCCGGACCGTGGACCGTCGTAGGAGGTTCCGTACTGTGGACCATCGCAGGAGGTTCCGGACTGTGGACCGTCGCAGGAGGTTCCGTACTATGGACCGTCGCAGGACGTTCTGGACTGTGGACCGTCGCAGGACGTTCTGGACTGTGGACCGTCGCAGAGGTTCCAGACTGTGGCCCATCGCCGGAAGCTCTGGACCGGGGACCGTCGCCGGAAGCCTGGTGCGTGGAGCCGGCACAGGTGACACCGGACTGGTGACACGCACTTCAGGGCAAGTGCGAGGAGGAGACACAGGACATACCGAACTGGGAAGGCGCACTGGAGGCCTAGTGCGTGGAGCCGGCACAGGTGGTACCGGACTGGTGACACACACTTCAGAGCAAGTGCGAGGACCAAGCACAGGACGTACTGGGCTGTGGAGGCCACTGGAGACCTGGTGCGTAGAGGCGGCACAAATTGTACCGGAACGATGACACACTTCGCACGGCGAGTGCGGGGAGCAGGCACAGGACGACTAGGCTGTGAAGGCATACTGGAGACATGGTGCATGTCCTGCGACGGTCCATATTACGGAACCTCCGGCACGGGGTTGAGGAGGCGCTCTTCAGCACGCCTGTGCTGCAGCATACTCTGCCAAAACCACTTTCCAGTATCTCTCATTACCTTCCTCTATTGACTCCCACACAGGCTCTGGCTCACTCCCGGCTCCTCCGACAAACCCGCGTGCTCCCCCCCCAAAAAAATTGGGCTGTTTTTTGGGCTTTCAAAGTGGCCGCAAACCCCGGCGTCGATGCTGTCCTCCCTTCTCTACTTGCGTCTGCCGCCAAGGAAGGCGATCCTGTCCTCCCAAGTCCAGGATCCCTTCTCATCCAATATCTCCTCCCAAGTCCAGGATACCATCTCCTCCTGGGCACGCTGCTTGGTCCTGTTGTGGTGGGATCTTCTGTCACGATCGTCGTTGGAAGCATACTCGGACCAAAGCGCAGCGTGATCTGGGTTCCACATATTTATTGAAGTGGAACTTTGAACAAGACAAAATAAAGAAACAACGAAACGTGATGTAAATGCAGTGCTCAAAGGCAACAACACAAAAACAAGATCCCACAAAACACAGTGGGGAAATGGCTGCCTAAATATGATCCCCAATCAGAGACAACGATAAACAGCTGCCTCTGATTGGAAACCATACCCGGCCAACATAGATTTAAACAACCTAGATAGGAACACCCTCCCTAGTCACACCCCTCCCTAACCAAAATAGAGAATAAAAAGGCTTTCTATAGTCAGGGTGTGACAACCGTTCCGTATTGGCAACCATAAGTCTAAATATTGCTGTTTCATTACACAACCTTCAATGTTATGTCAAAATTATTCTAAATTCTGGCAAATTAGTTGGCAACGAACCAGGCGGCCCAAACTGTTGCATATACCCTGACTCTGCATGCAATGAACGCAAGAGAAGTGACACAATTTCCCTAGTTAATATTGCCTGATAACATGAATTTATTTGAACTAAATATGGAGATTAAAAAAATATACTTCTGTGTATTGATTTTAAGAAAGAAATAGATGTTTATGGTTAGGTACATTTGTGCAACGATTGTACTTTTTTCGCGAATGCACTTAAATCATCCCCCGTTTGGCAAAGTAGACTGTGATTCGATGATAAATTAACAGGCAACGCATTGATTATATGCAACGCAGGACAAGCTAGTTAACCTAGTAATATCATCAACCATGTGTAGTTAACTAGTGATTATGTGAAGATGGATTGTTTTTTATAAGATAAGTTAACAACTTGGCTCCTTGCTGCAATCGCGTAACAGGTGGTCAGCCTGCCACGCAGTTTCCTCGTGGAATGCAATGTAATCGGCCATATTCGGCGTCCAAAAATGGCGATTTCCGATTGTTATGAAAACTTGAAATTGGCCCTAATTAATCGGCCTCTAGTCCAGAGTAGTGATGCTTGACGGGCGGGCGGTTGCGGGCAGCAATCGGTTGAAGAGCATGCATTTAGTTTTACTTGCATTTAAGAGCAGTTGGAGGCCATGGAAGGAGTGTTGTATGAATTGGAGCTAGTCTGAAGGATTGTTTACACAGTGTCAAAAGAAGGGCCAGAACTATACAGAATGTTGTCGTCTGCGCAGAGGTGGATCAGAGAATAACCAGCAGCAAGAGCGACCTCATAGATATATACAGAGAAAAGAGTCGGCCTGAGAATTTAACCCTGTGGCACCCCCATAGAGACTGCTAGAAGTCCAGACAACAGGCCTTCCGATTTGACACACTGAACTATATCTGAGAAGTAGTTGGTGAAGCATGCGAGGCAGTCTTTTAAGAAACCAAGGCTGTTAAGTCTGCCAATAAGAATGCGGTGATTGACAGAGTCGAAAGCCTTCTCTGAAAAGGAGAGATGTAGTGTAATTTGCATATTGCATAGCCTAAAGGCTATGGATCATTTGATTGAGACCACACTAAATAGCATATGGGCACACTTGATATTGTGCGCCCAGCAGAGAATCAGAGATAAGGGGCAAACATCAATATATAGCCTAATAAGCAACTAATTCTAAAACACAGAGAAATAAAGACATTTCATAAATTAAAAATGACACGACCCTCCCCTGGACAAGATATTTTCCTCCAGGTAATCATTCTTTACATTTTGGTCCATCCATAATGAGTTGGATTGGGGAGCTACTGCAATATGCCAGAAGTTGAAGACTTCCCACTGGGCAAAAACTGGTTGAATCAACATTATTTCCACGTCATTTCAACCCAACGAATTCATGTGAGGATGTTGATTCAACGTGGAAAACTGGTTGGATTTGCAAAAAGTCATCAACAAAAGGGCATTTCATATTTTTTTCATCCAACTTTTAACCGAAATTCATGACATGGTGACATATTTTGTGGATTTCACGTTGAATTCACAATAGTTGACACCTCAACCTCAATGTAAATCAAAACTAGATGTTGAACTGATGTCTCTGCACCGTGGGCCTGTAAAAGGAATAAAAATCTGAAGAACTACCGCATTACGCCAGAAGTTAATAACTGTAAAAGCTCCGGCTCTTGTCAGCCAAGGTAAGGGCAAGATCATGTTTGGACTTGAGAGTAGCCAATGTTTTCAACAGAAGCATTGGCATGTCATAACTGCTTCTCAGCAGAAATTGTAGGTATTTTTGGGAACAGTCTTGGTTTAGGATGCTATTGGTTTAGGATGCTATTGGTTTAGCATGCTATTGGTTTAGCCAAGCCACAGAGAAGCAATCTGCATGTCCCGATAAACCCCTACCTCTTCTATACTGAACAAAAATAGAAACACATGTAAAGTGTTAGTCCCATGTTTCATGAGCTGAAATAAAAGATTCCAGAAATGTTCCATACGCAAAGGTTTTCTCTCAAATGTTGTCCACAAATTTGTTTACATCCCTGTAGTGAGCATTTCTCCTTTGCCAAGATAATCCATCCACCTGACATGTGTGGCATATCAAGAAGATGATTGAACAGCATCATCATTATACCGGGGCATCATGCCGGGGTCAATAAAAGGTCACTCTAAAATGTGCAGTTTTGTCACACAACACAATGCCACAGATGTCTCAAATTTTGAGGGAGCGTGCAATTGGCATGTTGACTGCAGGAATGTCCACCAGAGCGTTTGCTAGAGAATTGAATGTAAATTACTCTACCATAGGCCGTCTCCAATGTCGTTTTAGAGAATTTGGCAGTACGTCCAACCGGCCTCACAACCGCAGACCACGTGTAACCACGCCAGCCCAGGACCTCCACATCCGGCTTCGTCACCTGCAGGATGGTCTGAGACCAGCCACCAGACAGCTGATGAAACTGAGGAGTATTGCTGTCTGTAATAAAGCCATTTTGTGTGGAAAAACTAATTATAATTGGCTGGGCCTAGCTCCCCAATGGGTGGGCCCATGCCCTCCCAGGCCCACCCATGGCTGTGCCCCTGTCTAGTCATGTGAAATCCATAGATTAGGGGCTGATGAATTCATTTCAATTGACTGGTTTCTTGAATTGAACTGTAACTCGGTAAAATCGTTGAAATTGTTACATGTTGCATTTGTGTTTTTGTTCAGTAGATCAAATTAAATAAAACTTTACTTTTGTGTAAAGTCTACACAGTAAGTGTAGACTTTACCGTGAAATGATTACTAATAAGCCTTTAACCAACAGTGCAGTTCAAGAAGAGTTAAGAAAATATTTACCAAGTAGACTGTAATAATAAAAAGTAACACAATAAGAATAACAATAACGAGACTATATACAGGTGGGCACCGGTACGGAGTCAGTGTGCGGGGGTACAGGCTAGTTGAGGTAATCTGTACATGTAGGTGGGGGCGTAATGACAATGCATAGATAAAAAAAACAGCAAGTAGCAGCAGTGTACAAAAGGGAGGGGGTGGGGGGTTAATGTAAATTGTCTGGTAGCGATTTTATGATTTCTTCAGCAGTCTTATGGCTTGAGGTAGAAGCTGTTGAGGAGCCTTTTGGTCCTAGACTTGGCACTCCGGTACCACTTGCCATGCGGTAGCAGAGAAAACTTGGGTGACTGGAGTCTCTGACAGTCTCTGACAATTTTATGGGCTTTCCTCTGACACCGCCTATTATATAGGTCCTGGGTGGCAGGAAGCTTGGCCCCAGTGATGTACTGGGCCATTCGCACTACCCTCTGTCGCGCCTTATGGTCAAATGCTGAGCAGTTGCCATGCCATGCGGTGATGCAACCGGTCAGGAGCTGTAGAACCTTTTGAGGATCTGGGGACCCATGCTAAATCTATTAAGTCTCCTGAGGGGAAAAAGGTTTTGTTGTGCCCTCTTCACAACTGTCTTGGTATGTTTGGACCATGATAGTTCGTTGGTGATGTGGACACCAAGGAACTTGAAACTCTCGACCCGCTCCACTACAGCCCCGTCGATATTAATGGGGGCCTGTTCAGCCCGCCTTTTCCTGTAGTCCACGATTAGCTCCTTTGTCTTTCTCACACCAAGGGAGAGGATGTTGCCCTGGCACCACACTGCCAGTTCTCTGACCTCCTCCCTATAGGCCGTCTCATCGTTGTCGGTGATCACTGTTGTGTCATCAGCAAACTTAATGATGGTGTTGGAGTCGTGTTTGGCCACGCAGGCGTGGGTGAACAGGGAATACAGGAGGGGACTAAGTACACACCCCTGAGGGGCCCCAGGGTTAAGGATCAGCATGGCAGACGTGTTGTTGCCTACTATTACCACATGGGGGTGGCCCGTCAGGGAGTCCAGGATCCAGTTGCAGAGGGAGGTGTTTAGTCCCAGAGTCCTTAGCTTAGTGATGCGCTTCGTGGGCACTATGGTGTTGAACGCTGAGCTGTAGTGAAAGAACAGATGTTCCTTTTGTCCAGGTGAGAAAGGGCAGTGTGGAGTGCGACTTAGATTGCGTAATCTGTGGATCTTTTGGGGTGGTATGTGAATTGGAGTGGGTCCGAGTGAGTGCCACGGGGAGGTAATCTTTAAGACAGGTTACCTTTGCTTCCTTGGGCACAGGGACTATGGTGGTCTGCTTGAGGAGGAGAGGTTGAAAATGTCAGTGAAGACACTTGACAGTTGGTCCGCGCATGCTTTGAGGACACGTCCTGGTAATCTGTCTGACCCAGCAGCTTTGTGAATGTTGACCTGTTTAAATTTTTTGTTCACATCGGCTACTGCGAGCGTTATCACACAGTCATCTAGAACAGCTGGTGCTCTCGTGCATGCTTCATTGATGCTTGCCTCATAGCGAGCATAAAAGGCATTTAGCTCATCTAGCAGCTCGCGTCTGGGTTTGGATTTGTTGTCTGTAATAGTTTTCAAGCCCTGCCATATCCGACGAGCGTCAGAGTCGGTGTAGTAGGATTCAATCTTAATCCCGTATTGACACTTTGCTTGTTTGATGATTCGTCTGAGGGCATAGCGGGATTCTTATAAGCATCCGGATTAGTCTCCCACTCCTTGAAAGCGGCAGCTCTAGCCTTTAGCTCGATGCTGATGTTGCCTGTAATTCATGGCGTCTGGTTGGGATATGTACGTACAGTCACTGTGGGGATGACGTCATCGATGCACTTATTGATGAAGCCGATGACTGAGGTGGTGTACTCCTCAATGCCATTAAATGAATCCCAGAACATATTCCAGTCTGTGCTAGCAGAACAGTCCTGTAGTGTAGCATCCACGTCACCTGACCACTTACGTATTGAGCAAGTCACTGGTACTTCCTGCTTTAGTTTTTTCTTGTAAGCAGGAATCAGGAGGATAGACTCATGCTCAGATTTGCGAAATGGAGGGCGTGGGAGAACTTTGTATGCATCTCTGTGTGTGGAGTAAAGGTGGTCTTGGATTTTTTTCCCCTGCTTGCACATGTGACATGCTGGTAAAAATGTGTTAAAACTGATTTAAGTTTGCCTGCATTAAAGTCCCCGGCCACTAGGAGTGCCACTTCTGGGTGAGCATTTTCTTCTTTCACTATGGCCTTATAGAGTTGGTTGAGAGCAGTCTTAGTGCCAGCTTCATTCTGTGGTGGTAAATAGAAGACTACAAATAATATAGATGAGAACTCTCCTGGTAGATACTGTGGTCCGCAGCTTATCATAAGCTACTCTACCTCAGGCGAGCAATACCTCGAGACCTCTTTAATATTAGATATCCCGCACCAGCTGTTGACAAATAGACAAACACCCCTCGTCTTACGAGAGGTAGCGTCTCTGTTCTGCTGGTGCATGGAAAATCCCACTTGCCACAGTTTTTAATGTCCCGTTGCTAGGATAATCTTAATCGTTGGTTATTCATTTTATTTTCCAATGATTGCAGGTTGGCAAGAAGAATGGATGGCAGTGGGAGTTTACTCACTCACCTCCTGATTCTCAGAAGGCTGCCCGATCTGCGGCCCCTTTTCCGGTGTCTTTCTACATGCAAAAGTCGTGGACCTGGGCCTGTTCCAGTGAAAGCAGGATATCCTTCTCATCAGACTCGTTAAAGGAAAAAGATTCTTCCAGTCCGCGCTGAGTAATCACTTTTCTGATCACTTCACTTCACTGTCCAGAATTTATTTTCTGTCATAAGAGATGGTAGCAGAAACATTATATACACAATAAGTTTTAAAAAATAAGTTACGCATAATACTAAAAAAATACTAAATAGCGCAATTGGTTGGGAGAATGTAAAACGTCAACCATGTTCTTCGGCGCCATCTTTAAATAGACCTGAGTGTCAATTTACAGGGAATAAGGTGCCATTTTGGACACAACCACAGTCTAGTTTGAATAATGGAGAGTCATCCCGCCTCCCCTTAGCTGAATCGCATTAGTGTAAACCAATACTGTTCACTGGCCTGGTTGTTGTGTTAACCAATACTATTCTCAGGCCTGGCAGGCCTGTTTGTAGCTAGATATTTTTGAGTCATGTCGGGGACGATTTTAGCATTTTAGCTAACCCTAACATTTTTCCTTACCTAATTCTCTTAACATACTAAGTAAGTTCTCCTAACCTGCTACAAAAAGCCACTTCTGCTTGTCAACACTGTCAGACCTGCATTGAGAGCTGTGTGAGTATCAAATAATGTGATACAGCCTCCACTTATGGGCTCCTATCGGGTCCACAAGGATAACCCTAACCTTCCTCAAGCCGAGAAACCCCAGATTTCCAACACTTGGCCAATGCCACATAAACCTGTGACAATGTTCCAATAAAATAACATTTTGGTCACATTACAAGAGGGGAACTGCCTCCACAGCAGTCATAGCCAATGGCTCCACCAGTGAATGGCTATTAATAATCTGGGTGGTTTCAGTAAATAAGCACAGCTGCCCTCCAGAACTGTCCTGCTGAACAATGGCCTCTTATGTGACTGGGTTGAGAGGAAGGAGGTCGCTTCTGGTTGGGGCATATTATCCCCTACCATATCTCTGTCCCAAATGGCACCCTATTCCCTACATAGTGCACTACTTTTGAATATGCACTATCAAATCAAAACATTTTTGTCACATATGCCGAATACCACAGGTACTGCTGTATTTCACCTTACTGTGAAATGCTTACTTTCCATCCCTTAACCAACAATACAGTTCAAGAAATAGAGTTAATAAAATATTTACGAAATAAACTAAAGTGATTAAAAATAAAATAATAATAATTATATATTAATCAAAAAGTAACACAAGAAAATGTCATAACAATAAGGGGGCTATATACAGGGGGTACCGGTACCAAGTCAACGTGCGGTGGTACAGGTTAGATGAGGTCATTTGTAAAGTGACTATTTATAGATAATAAACAGCGAGTAGCAGAAGGGTAAAAACAAGGCGGGGTCAATATAAATAGACAGACTGTTCAGCAGTCATATGGTTTGGGGGAGCCTTTTGGTCTGAGAGTTGGCGCTCCGGTACCGCTTGCCGTGCGGGAGCAGAGAGAACAGTCTATGACTTCGGTGACTGGAGTCTTTGACAATTTTTTGGGCCTTCCTCTGACACCGCCTAGTATACAGTTGAAGTTTATTACATGCACCTTAGCCAAACACATTTAAACTCAGTTTTTCACAATTCCTGACATTTAATCCAAGCAAAAATTCCCTGCCTTAGGTCAGTTAGGATCACCACTTTATTTTAAGAATGTGAAATGCCAGAATAATAGTAGAGAGAATGATTTATTTCAGCTTTTATTTCTTTCATCCCATTCCCAGTGGGTCAGAGGTTTATATACACTCAATTAGTATTTGGTAGCATTGCCTTTAAATAGTTTAACTTGGGTCAAACGTTTCGGGTAGCCTTCCACAAGCCTCCCACAATAAGTTGAGTGAATTTTTGTAAATTTTTCCTGACAGAGCTGGTGTAATTGTATGCCTCTGCGCTGGCACACGCTTTTTCAGTTCTGCCCACAAATTGTCTATAAGATTGAGGTCATTGAGGTCACTTTGTTGTCCTTAAGGCATTTTGCCTCAACTTTGGAAGTATGCTTGGGGTCATTGTCCATTTGGAAGACCCATTTGTGACCAAGCTACAACTTCCTGACTGATGTCTTGAGATGTTGCTTCAATATATCCACATTATTTTCCATCCTCATGAAGCCAAATATTTTGTGAAGTGCACCAGTCCCTCTTGCAGCAAAGTACCCGTACAACATGATGCTGCCACCCCCGTGCTTCATGGTTGGGATGATGTTTTTCGGCTTGCAAGCCTCCCCCTTTGTCCTCCAAACATAACGATGGTCATTATAGCCAAACAGTTCTATTTTAGTTTCATCAGACCAGAGAAAAATTCTCCAAAAGTTTAATCTTTGCCCCCATGTGCAGTTGCAATCCGTAGACTGGCTTTTTCATGGCGGTTTTGGAGCAGTGGCTTCTTCCCTGCTGAGCGGCCTTTCAGGTTATGTCGATATAGGACTCGTTTTACTGTGGATATAGATACTTTTGTACCGGTTTCCTCCAGCATCTTCACAAGGTCCTTTGTTGTTCTGGGATTGATTTGCACTTCTCGCACCAAAGTACGTTCATCGCTAGGAGACAGAACGCGTCTCCTTCCTGAGTGGTATGACGGCAGTGTGGTCCCATGGTGTTTATTCTTGCATGCTATTGCTTGTACAGATGAACGTGGTACCTTCAGGCATTTGGAAAATGCTCCCAAGGATGAACCAGATTTGTAGAGGTCTACAATTTATTTCTGAGGTCTTGGCTGCTTTCTTTTGATTTTCCCATGATGTCAAGCAAAGAGGCACTGAGTTTGAAGGTAGGCCTTGAAATCATCCACAGGTACACCTCCAATTGACTCAAATGATGTCAGAACTTCTAAAGCCATGACATAATTGTCTGGAATTTCCCAAGCTATTTAAAGGCACAGTCAACTTGATGTATGTAAACTTCTGACCCACTGGAATTGTGAAACAGTGAATTATAAGTGAAGTAATCTGTCTGTGAACAATTGTTGGAGAAATTACTTGTGTCATGCACAAAGTAGATGTCCTAACAGACTTGACAAAACTATAGTTTGTTAACAAGAATTTGTGGAGTGCTTGAAAAACACGTTTTAATGACTCCAACTTAAGTGTATGTAAACTTCCGACTTCAACTGTAGGTCCTGGATGTCAGGAAGCTTGGCTCCAGTAATATACTATGCTGTAAGCACTACCCTCTGTAGCGCCTTACAGTCAGATGCTGAGCAGTTGCCATATCAACTGCATACCAATGCAACCGGTTAGGATGCTCTCGACGGTGCAGCTTCAGAACTTTTTGAGGATCTGGGGACCCATGCCAAATCTTTCCAGTCTCCTGAGGGTGAAAAGGGGTTGTCATGCCCTCTTCACAACTGTCTTGGTGTGTTTGGACCATGATAGTGCGTTGGTGATGTGGACACCAAGGAACTTGAAACTCTCGAACCTCACCACTTCAGCCCTGTCGATGTTAATGGGAGCCTGTTCGGCCCTCCTTTTCCTATAGTCCACAATCAACTCTGTCTTGCTCACATTGAGGGAGAAGTTGTTGTCCTGGCACCACACTGCCAGGTCCCTGACCTCCTCCCTATAATATAAGCTGTCTCATCGTTGTCGGTGACCAGGCCTACCACCGTTGTGTCGTCAGCAAACTTAATGATGGTGTTGGAGTCGTGTTTGGCCAAGCAGTCGTGGGTGACTATGCACACACCCGTGAGGGTCCCAGTGTTGAGGATCAGCGCGGCAGATGTGTTTTTGCCCACCCTTACCACATGGGGCCGGCCCGTCAGAAAGTTCAGGGTCCAGTTGTAGAGGGAGATGTTTAGTCCCAGGGTCCTTAGCTTAAGGATGAGCTTTGTGGGCACTATGGTGTTGAATGCTGAGCAGTATTCAGTGAGTAGCATTCTCACATAGGTGTCCTTTTTGTCCAGGTGGGAAAGGGCAGTGTGGAGTGCGATTGATATTGTGTCATCTGTGGATCTGTTGTGGCGGTATGCGAATTGGAGTGGGTCTAGGGTTTCCGACATGATGGTGTTGATGTGAGCCATGACCAGCCTTTCAAAGCACTTCATGGCTACCGACGTGAGTGCTACGGGGCGGTAATCATTTCAGCAGGTTACCTTCATTTTCTTGAGATTGAAGAATGTAGGGAATAGGGTGCCATTTGGGACACACTATGTTTAAGTGGGTTTTTTATTGCGTTCTGGTATGTTTTTCTTGGCGGGATGGATAAATATTCATTGAATACAGAAACAAGCCCACAAATGAAGCAAGCTTTTCTCAGGGGCATGCTTGCATGTAGGCTGCACATATTCCGCTTAGAACATTTGTTCTTCATAGAGTATAGATTTATGTCCTTATTGAAGTATATAGGTTGAAGTGCTTTCATTTATTTCCACCATCCATTTTACAGTGCTATAGATATTAAAAGGATTTGGCTCAATTGAACACCGTAACATAAATTCTTTAATTTTTCCTTCACTACAAGGAGCTGTCTTCCAGTGATAAGCTCTACTATATACACATATCACACAAGACAGTTTTTCTAATTAAATGCTATTATATATCTGAAGCCACAGAGCAAACAGCTGGTAAGTCCCCAAGCGAACTATATTTCAGTATTTTCTGTTAGGGCTACCACGCATTGCTGTTAAAATGCTCCTATTATTGTAAGCAAGCGTTAAAGGGAGGGAAAGAGGGAACACTGCTGGGGCGCTTTGTTTACACCTTGCCATATGATGTTACATAACTGAGGCTGTTGCCCCGGCAACGCTGACTCTGACTCCACTCCAAGGCCCCCCTGCTCATGAGAGAGAGAGGACATTCTGTGGCCACATGAGTGACTGACTGATTTAATGCTGCTCATGTAAAAGACTTCACGCTGCTTGCTTAGGGAGTACCATTTCCTCCCGATTTGGCCCATACCCAGAGTGAACTCAGGACCTCTGCCTCCCAAACACACATGACTTCTTACCCAAGCGTCTTAGCCGGTCGCACCACCTCATAAGCTAGCTAATGAAGCAACACAAGTGGGACACTTTAGGCAGTGGAGTAAGTTTCACACATCCCCATGTGCTCTTTCTCTCTGGTGCCCTGAAATGTTATTTCTAAGAGGGTCTAGTGACACACCTGTAATAAACACGTGTCAGTTTAAGCTAGAGAATCTGTTTTTGTTGTTGGCCTTATGCATCTGTGATGGAGGTGGCCAAGCTACAACGATGTTTGTCAGACCATGAGACATCCTGAAAATCAGTATTCTCATGAAAATGTCTATAGCATCCAAACGGTTTAATATGGAAAGATGAGACTCTCACAAACATCATAGTATTTTCTCTCCGACCCCCACAAGCCCCACGGGACTCGTCTGAATGTAACCCATACAAATTAATGGAAGTATGGAGGTAGTTTTGTGCCAACAAAAATAAGGAGTTAAATATGTGTCAAATACAATTAAAAATATATCCTAGATATAGGACAGACATTTCAAAACCTTATTCCTTATGATTACATTTTTGACTGTCTTTTTCTATTCAATGTGTTTCTATGGGCTATAGTAGTAAAGGCCAAATTCAATATTTTATCAAATAATGTAATAATAAAAAATTCCATATGTTAACTTGTTTTTACCCCTTTTTTCATGATATCCAATTAGTAGTTACAGTCTTGTCCCATCACTGGATCTCCCCTATGGACTCGGGAGAGGTGAAGGTCGAGAGCCATGCGTACCCCGAAACACAACCTTGCCAAGCCGCACTGCTTCTTGACACACTTCTTAACCCGGAAGCCAGCCGCACCATTATGTCGGAGGAAACACCGTACAGCTGGCTAGCTGGCGACAGTAGTTAGCTTGCAGGTGCCTGGCCCGCCACTAGGATTTCGCTAGAGCACCATGGGACAAGAAAATCCCGGCCGCCCAAACCCTACCCTAACCAGGACGACGCTGGGCCAGTGTATTAGACCACTGCGCCACTCAGGAAGCCCTCCATATGTTAACTTATTAGAACCCCCCACATTCTAACGGCTTAGACCTTTAGAGGTTTTTAAAGGGGATCTGAGGGAGGGGATTGATGATGAAGGAATTATGAATGCATTTTTCATCATGAGGGGATCTCATGTTGCATCTGTGTAGTAGGAATAGTACAATATATTAAAATGTTTTTTTTATGACATTTTATCGTATACATCTGAACCAGCCTTGGTCCTGCACAATTTAATTTACCCCAAAGTATCAAATGTCAAACATATTGTTGTACAAAAAAGCAAACCCCTAGGTAGCCTTACCTTTGAGAGAAATGTAAGGAGGCTACTTCCTGTTCAAGTCACATACAAACACGCAATATCACTGGTAACAATGAGAGTCGATTCTCATTACTTTGTGGGTGTAATCCCCTCTAGAAGATGGACTCAAGGTCACCGGCACTCTGGTCCTCCTGAGCCGTGCAATAACAGCACCCGGCTTCCCCACAGAAGAAGCTGGCTCTTTGTATTCCAGGGAACATCACTGAGTGCTCTCTCAGCTCTCAGCACTGCCACTCCCTTCTCCATTCATATAGCCTACCATGTGACTTTAGTCCTTACCATCAATCAGCCTCTCTGGAATAAGTAGAAGCTTCCATGTTTCCAATCGGCAAGTCTGAGCATTCTTTGCTTGCTTTGCCTTTCTAGCAATCAATGAAAAACTCAATGTAGTGCCATTTTTCTCTTAGAGAGTATTGATGTCTGTGCTCTCCACAATATCCTTGATAGATTTGAGCTTGAAACATTGCAGCTCTTCGCACATCCATAAAATCAATTTGGGAGGATGAAAATTGAAAACCGTCTAACGATAAGAGGTCTGTATTAGAGATAAACCCAGTGATCTTTTTATATGGTCATTGGACCTCTAGGGCTTCTGCTTGAGCATGAATGTCAGTTTTAGCCACGTATAGAGAACTGTTATGATGTGTTCTTGCCCTGGATGGTATGAGTTCCAAGTCACATTTTGGTGTGCATCCGTGCGTCCATGTGTGCGAGCACAATACAAAACAGGCTACCTAAATATGGTTCCCAATCAGAGACAACGACAATCACCTGCCACTGATTGAGAACCATATCAGGCCAAAACACATAGAAATAGACAAACTAGACATACAACATAGAATACCCATTCATATCACACCCTGACCAAACAAAACATAGAAACAAACAACGCAAATCATGGTCAGAGTGTGACAGTACCCCCCCCCCCCCCTAAGGTGCGGACTCCGGCTGCAAAACCTAAACCTATAGGGGAGGGTCTGGGTGGGCATCTGGCCGCGGTGGCGGCTCTGGCGCGGGACGTGGACCCCTCTCCACCATAGTCATTGCCCTCTTCAAGGGCCTCTTTAGAGTGACGACCCTCGCCTCCGACCTTGGGCCTAAGACCCTAATTAAACTGGACTGAGGAGCGCCTCTGGACTGAGGGGCAGCTCCGGACTAAGGGGCAGCTCCGGACTGACGGCTCTGGCAGCTCCTGGCTGGCTGACGGCTCTGGCAGCTCCTGGCTGGTTGACGGCTCTGGCGGCTCCTGGCTGGCTGACGGCTCTGGCGGCTCCTGGCTGGCTGATGGCTCTGGCGGCTCCTGGTTGGCTGACGGCTCTGGCGGCTCCTGTCTGGTTGCCAGCAACTGGCGGTTCCTGGCTGGCTGATGGCTCTGGTGGCTCCTGGCTGACTGGCGGCTCTGGCGGCTCAGGACATGCCCCCTCTCATGCCGTCCCTGGAAGGGGTGCGTCACCTGAGTGGGTTGATTCACTGATGTGGTCATCCTGTCTGGGTTGGCGCCCCCCCTTGGGTTGTGCCATGGCGGAGATCTTTGTGGGCTATACTCGGCCCTGTCTCAGGATGGTAAGTTGGTGGTTGAAGATATCCCTCTAGTGGTGTGGGGGCTGTGCTTTGGCAAAGTGGGTGGGGTTATATCCTTCCTGTTTGGCCCTGTCCGGGGGTGTCCTCGGATGGGTCCACAGTGTCTCCTGACCCCTCCTGTCTCAGCCTCCAGTATTTATGCTGCAGTAGTTTATGTGTCGGGGGGCTAGGGTCAGTGTGTTATATCTGGAGTACTTCTCCTGTCCTATTCGGTGTCCTATGTGAATCTAAGTGTGCGTTCTCTAATTCTCTCCTTCTCTCTCTCGGAGGACCTGAGCCCTAGGACCATGCCCCAGGATTACCTGACATGATGACTCCTTGCTGTCCCCAGTCCACCTGGCCGTGCTGCTGCTCCAGTTTCAACTGTTCTGCCTTCTTATTATTCGAACATGCTAATCATTTATGAACATTTGAACATCTTGGCCATGTTCTGTTTTAATCTCCACCCGGCACAGCCAGAAGAGGACTGGCCACCCCACATATGCTCTCTCTAATTCTCTCTTTTTTTCTCTCTCTCGGAGGACCTGAGCCCTAGGACCATGCCCCAGGACTACCTGACATGATGACTCCTTGCTGTCCCCAGTCCATCTGACTGTGCTGCTGCTCCAGTTTCAACTGTTCTGCCTTATTATTATACGACCATGCTGGTCATTTATGAACATTTGAACATCTTGGCCATGTTCTGTTATAATCTCCACCCGGCACAGCCAGAAGAGGACTGGCCACCCCACATAGCCTGGTTCCTCTCTAGGTTTCTTCCTAGGTTTTGGCCTTTCTAGGGAGTTTTTCCTAGCCACCGTGCTTCTACACCTGCATTGCTTGCTGTTTGGGGTTTTAGGCGGGGTTTCTGTACAGCACTTTGAGATATCAGCTGATGTATGAAGGGCTATATAAATACATTTGATTTGATTTGACAGACGGGAGACTCTAGCGGCTCAGGACAGACGGGAGACTCTAGCGGCTCAGGACAGATGGGAGACTGTAGCGGCTCAGGACAGACGGGAGACTGTAGCGGCTCAGGACAGACGGGAGACTGTAGCGGCTCAGGACAGACGGGAGACTGGCGGGTCAGGACAGACGGGAGACTCTGTCACCTCAGGACAGATGGGAGACTCTGGTGGCTCAGGACAGACGGGACACTCTGGCGGCTCAGGACAGATGGGAGACTCTGGCGGCTCAGGACAGACGGGAGACTCTGGCGGCGCTGGGCAGGAGGAAGGCACTGGCGGCGCTGGACAGGCGGGAGCACCTGTAGGGATGCGACGGAGAGACAGCCTTGTGCTGGGGGCTGCCACCGGAGGGCTGGTGCGTGGAGGTGGCACCGGATAGACCGGACCGTGACGGCGTACTGGAGATTTTGAGAGCAGGGCTGGCACCATCCGCTCTGGCTGGATCCTCACCTTAGCCCGGCAGATGCGGGGAGCTGGGATGTAGCGCACCGGGCTAAGCACGCGTACTGGGGACACCGTGCGCTCCACCGCATAACACGGTGCCTGACCAGTACAACGCCCGCCACGGTAAGCACGGCTCGGAGAACTGTAACGCCGAGCTGGCACAGGACATGCAGGGCTAGGGAGGCGCACAGGAGGCCTGGTGCGTGGGGCTGGCACAGTCTTCACCAGACGGCTAGCACGCACCTCAGGACGAGTATGGAGAGCTGACCCAGGTGACATCAAATCCCCGACACGCTCCGTCTGGCGGATGTCGTGCCCAGCTCTGCTTTGGGGTGACAATATTCCCCTGGCTGTGCCCAGGGTTCTTCGCCGTCCAGAATCTCCTCCCAAGTCCATGAGTCCTGTGTTCTTTGCCGCTGTTGCTGCTGGCCATTACCACACTGCTTGGTCCGTTGTTGGTGGATTATTCTGCCACGATCGTCGTAGTGAGGAGACCAAAGCGCAGCGTGATGTGAATACATATTTTTAATGAAAGACGAAAAAACACGAAGTACACTAAACAAACAAGCAAACTAACAAGACGAACGTGACTCCTATCAAAACACTGTGCTAACATGCAACGTAACATAGACAATAACCCACCAACAACAATACAAAACAGGCTACCTAAATATGGTTCCCAATCAGAGACAACGACAAACACCTGCCACTGATTGAGAACCATATCAGGCCAAAACACATAGAAATAGACAAACTAGACATACAACATAGAACATAGAATGCCAATTCATATCACACCCTGACCAAACAAAACATAGAAACAAACAACGCAAAACATGGTCAGAGTGTGACACATATGTATGTGTCCATCTGATACCATCTACTGCATCTTGCCTATGCCGTTCTGTACCATCACTCATTCATATATCTTTATGTACATATTCTTCATCCCTTTACACTTGTGTGTACAAGGTAGTTGGTGTGAAATTGTTAAGTTACTCGTTGGTTACTACTGCATTGTCGGAACTAGAAGCACAAGCATTTCGCTACACTCGCATTAACATCGGCTAACCATGTGTATGTGACAAATACAATTTGATTTGAGTTTTTTTAAGCCCGTAACCCTGTGTGTGAGGTATATACTTTTGCTTCAAAGTAGATTTGTTTAAGACTACCAAGAAACACTCTGTGTGACCCTGATTTAGCCCACTGCAGTAAAACGTTTAAGGTTTTGGAATAGTTTGAAGGCATGTAAGACAGAAAGAGTCTCTGGTTACCATGGAGATAACCTGATTCACTGAATGTCTTATCAAAGAGATCTCATTTCTTTTGGGAGATTGCAAATGGAACTTCTACATTCAAGAGAAACAAATTGAGTCAGAAGATAACAAAACACTTATTTTAGCTACTTTTTCTCAACTTGTTTCTATTACTTTTTAGCACGTCAAGTTAACTTTGGCCTTATAGCCATGGATTGTGCACCTTCCATTGTTTAGCTAAGTAGCTAGCTGGTGGATGTTTTGTTTTTGAAACCAGGGCAGAGGAAAGCAACATTCACCTCCACAAATGCTGTTTACATTATCCATACTGAATGAAGCATTTATTAAGGGACCTCAAGAGCAACCTTAACTTTTTCACTTGATTTAAGGGGGAAGTTCACCTTAATGTTTTGTGCAACTGAATTATAAACCTCTAAAACGGGGGAACCGCTTTGAATAACACAAAGACAGAAATTGCTACAGTCAGAAGTTGGCATATCAGCATTACCGACCTCAAATTAACCTCATTTGTGGGGGTTGTGGAAAAAAATTTAGAACAGCATTGTGTTCATGTGATTCTCCCTTTTCCATAGTAGGGTCATATTAGTTTGTAGCTCAAACTGGATGCTATAGACAGAAGTTGGCACATCAGCATTACTGACTTAAATCCAGTCTTGTGATCCTTGTGGGGGTTATAGAGCAAAATGGAGAACCCCATAGTGTTCGTGAGAATCTCCCCCTTGTATAGTTTGTAGGATACTACAGACATTTTTGTGAGAAGACAATTTCGGGACGTGTCATGGTCTGACAAAAACCGCTGTAGCACGGCTACCTTCCACCACAGATGCGGTAAGCTGACATAGGCGGATGTGGTGGATTGAGACACAGCCCACATCGATCAATTATAGACCCTTGAGGATTAAAGTTAAGGAAACTAAGGGGAAAATTCACTTAAGAAGTTTTCTTCATCCAAGCCCCTTTTCCATTGTTGCAAAATAATGTGCAGAATTCTTATGAATAAAGCAATGATATCACCATGACCTTACCTTACACAGGGTGCATAGCATATGCCTTCTCAAATGGGACATTTTCTCTGGGTTTGTAGACATGAAAGTAGGTAGCAACCATTGATTTGAAAAAGGCAGTGTTTGAATTTGGCATTTAATGCAAACTTCCCTCATCAGTGTTGCCACTGTAATGGAATATAACGTTATGACGTCCACTGAGAGAGAAGTCTAAAAATATTCTTACACCCTAATACTAATCCCTGGTGAGAAAATCACTCTGCCCTGCATCAGCTTTAAGCAGAGCGTTTCTCGGAAAACTAACATTGCTGCCTGCCTGCGGTAAACCCTGATTCTGTGCTCCCTTCGACCTACGGCTGCCTGGCTGGATCCAGCTCTCTGCTTTCTCTCTCCACAAAACGAGGCTTGAGGAAAAATAAATCCCATATTTAATTGTCTCTATGTGACCTGGCCAGGGGAGGAATTCAAGAGAAAGATGCATTTTTAAGGGCACTTCTTTCAAGTGGGGCCAGATTATTAGGACGTGCCCTACTTCTTTGGGGGATTTTTGTTGGGCCTATTTAAACTAAGAGTCACTGACCCGGTCTTGGTGCGTGTGGATTACTACAGTCCATTTTCCTGCAGCGGTTCAACTGAAGACCAGCCAGGCCAGCAGGGCACAACTGAGACGATGTTATGGCAACGTTGTGGCAACAATTCAGCAATGATCCACAGTGGGATGAGAGAGGGAAGAGAGGGAACCTCACCCAGGGGGAGAGAAGGGAGACTGGAAACCTGGATGCTTGGTGTGTTTTGGGACTCGATATTTTGTCAACATTTCCAGTGACATTATTTGAGGGAAAAAGCTGCTTGGGTTGTTGGTAAGGCAAGTCCCTGAGGAGAGGTCTATATTAAGAAGGCTAGAAGACATGCCCAAGTAGACACCATGAGACAAGTCATTTTACTAGAGCAGTCTGAGGAGGAGAGCTGAGGAAAGCAAAATCATATTGTTATTCCAATCACTTTTATTCCATTGCTTTTATATAAAGTCTCAGATAACAATGCTACTGCATACACCTACGCACGGTTATGAGAAAACACTACTGAAGCTGTTTTACCCTCTTCTATGAACAAAGTGAATATAGAAGACTGCAAAGCACATACAGTCTGAAATGGCTGCAGTGGAAAAAATATCTCTGGAAAAAAAACAAGGAAAATCCAAGTCATCGAAAAGCTCTGACTGTGCGGCCACTCCTTTTTTGAGCCATCACTGGAAAGAAAAGCCCTACCTACCCCAAGCGCAACCTTACCACCCTTCTTTCAGACACCTCTCTTTGTCTACACACTTGAAAAGCGTTTGAAAAGCTCAATTTGTGGGGAGCTGAGGGGTGAGGTGGTGGTGGTGCCAGATGCAGGGCCCCTGGTAGATCATACATCAGATGATTTATGAGCTCCCCACACCACTTAGTAATCCTCCTCATGCAGGCTGCAGTGTCACTAGCTGGTCCTCTGTGTTGCTGGGCCGGGGCCCTGGGGAGCAGTGGCGCGGCACATGACTGGCCTGCTTCCCAAATGGAACCCTATTCCCTATTTGGTGCATTACTTTTGACCAGAGCACTATGAGATTTCCATATGGAACCTGGTCAAATTAGTGCACTAAATAAAGAAAAGGTTGCCATTTGGGGCGCAGCCTGGTCTGCCTGCAGAGAGGAAGAGACCTGCGTTTCAATGTCTTTCTGACGCCTCCACTGATCACTGATTAAGCTCTCTCTCTCTCTCTCTCTCTCTCTCTCTCTCTCTCTCTCTCTCTATCTCTCTCTCTCTCTCTCTCTCTCTCCCTCTCCCTCTCTCTGTCTCTCTCAATTCAAGGGGCAATATTGGCATGGGAAACATATGTTTACATTTTACATTGGCAAAGATATGTGAAATAGATAATAAACAATATAAAATGAACAGTTAACATTACACTCACAAATGTTCTAAAGGAATAGAGACATTTCAAATGCCATATTATGTCTATATACAGTGTTGTAACGACGTGCAAATAGTTAAAGTACAAAAAGGAAAATAAATAAACAGAAATATGGGTTGTATTTACAATCTTCACTGATTGCCCTTTCCTTGTTGCAACATGTCACAAATCTCGCTGCTGTGATGGCACACTGGTATTTCACATAATGGGTATGGGAGGTTATCAAAATTAGATTTGTTTTCAAATTCTTTGTGGGTCTGTGTAATCTGAGGGAGATACAGTGCATTCTGAAAGTATTCAGACCCCTTGACTTTTTCCACAATTTGTTACGTTATGGCCTTATTCTAAAAATATACAGTTGTCAGAAGTTTACATACACTTAGGTTGGAGTCATTAAAACTCATTTTTCAAGCACTCCACAAATTTCTTGTTAACAAACTATAGTTTTGGCAAGTCTGTTAGGACATCTACTTTGTGCAGGACACAAGTCATTTTTCCAACAATTGTTAACAGACTTATTCACTGTATCACAATTCCAGTGGGTCAGAAGTTTCCATACATTAAGTTGACTGTGCCTTTAAACAGCTTGGAAAATTCCAGAAAATAATGTCATGGCTTTAGAAGCTTCTGATAGGCTAATTTACATAATGTGAGTCAATTGGAGGTGTACCTGTGGATGTATTTCAAGGCCTACCTTCAAAACAAATCAGCCAAGACCTCAGAAAAAAATGGTAGACCTCCACAAGTCTGGTTCATCCTTGGGAGCAATTTCCAAACGCCTGAAGGTACATGTTCATCTGTCCAAACAATAGTACGCAAGTATAAACACCATGGGACCATGCAGCCGTCATACCGCTCAGGAAGGAGACGCGTTCTGTCTCCTAGAGATTAACGTACTTTGGTGCGAGATGTGCAAATCAATCCCAGTACAACAGCAAAGGACCGGATGGAGAAAACAGGTACACAAGTATCTATATCCACAGTAAAACGAGTCCTATATCGACATAACCTGAAAGGCCGCTCAGCAAGGAAGAAGCCAATGCTCCAGAACAGCCACATAAAAGCCAGACTACGGTTTGCAACTGCACATTTGGACAAAGCTTGTACTTTTTGGAGAAATATCCTCTGGTCTGATGAAACAAAAATGGAACTGATCATCGCTATGTTTGGAGGAAAAAGTGGGAGGCTTGCAAGCCGAAGAACACCATCCCTTCCGTGGCAGCATCATGTTGTGTGGGTGCATTACTGCAGGAGGGACTGGTGCACTTCACAAAATAGATGGCATCATGAGGTTGGAAAATGATTTGGGTATATGGAAGCAACATCTCAAGACATCAGTCAAGGAATCAGGAAGTTGTAGCTTGGTCGCAAATGGGTCTTCCAAATGGACAATGACCCCAAGCATACTTCCAAAGTTGTGGCCAAATGGCTTAAGGACAACAAAGTCAAGGTATTGGAGTGGCCATCACAAAGCCCTGACCTCAATCCTATAGAAGATTTGTGGGCAGAACTGAAAAAGCGTATGCGAGCAAGAAGGCCAACAAACCTGACTCAGATACACCAGCTGTCAGGAGGAATGGGCCAAAATTCACCCAACTTATTGTGGGAAGTGTGTGGAAGGCTACCCAAAACGTTTGACCCAAGTTAAACAATTTAAAGGCAATGCTACCAAATACTAATTTAGTGTATTACACTTCTGACCCACTGGGAATGAAATAAATCCTTCTCTACTATTATTCTGACATTTCACATTCATAAAGTAAAGTGGTGATCCTAACTGACCTATGACAGGGAATTTTTACTAGGATTAAATGTCAGGAATTGTGAAAAACTGAGTTTAAATGTGTTTGGCTAAGGTGCATGTAAACTTCTGACTTCAACTGTATATATTTTTTTATATTAAAAAAATTCTCATCAATCTACACACAATACCCCATAATGACAAAGCGAAACAGGTTTTTAGACATTTTTGCAAATTTATAAAAAACAGACACCTTATTTACATAATTATTCAGACCCTTTGCTATGAGATTCGAAATTGAGTTCAGGTGTATCCTGTTTCCATTGATCATCCTTGTTTCTACAACTTGATTGGAGTCCACCTGTGGTAAATTCAATTGATTGGACATGATTTGGAAAGGCACACACCTGTCTATGTAAGGTCCCACAGTTGACAGTGCAGAAAGGCCTTGGTTAGGGAGGTGACCAAAAACCCAATGGTCACTCTGACAAAGCTCCAGAGTTCGTCTGTGGAGATGGGAGAACCTTTCAGAAGGACAACCATCTCTGCAGCACCACCAATCAGGCCTTTATGGTAGAGTGGCCAGACGCAAGCCACTCCTCAGTAAAATACACGTCAGCCTACTTGGAGTTTGCCATCAGGCACCTAAAGACTCTCAGACCATGAGAAACAAGATTCTCTGGTCTGATGAAACCAAGATTGAACTCTTTGGCCTGTATGAAAGCGTCCCATCTGAAAGAAACCTGGCACCATCCCTACGGTGAAGCATGGTTGAACCAGCGTCATGCTCTGAGGATGTTTTTCAGCAACAGGGACTAGGAGACGAGTCCATAGTGCCCTCCAAGCTCATCATCAAGCTCGAGACCCTGGGTCTCGACCCCGGCCTGTGCAACTGGGTACTGGACTTCCTGACGGGCCGCGCCCAGGTGGTGAGGGTAGGCAACAACATCTCCACCCCGCTGATCCTCAACACTGGGGCCCCACAAGGGTGCGTTCTGAGCCCTCTCCTGTACTCCCTGTTCACCCACGACTGTGTGGCCACGCACGCCTCCAACTCAATCATCAAGTTTGCGGACGACACAACAGTGGTAGGCTTGATTACCAACAACGACGAGACGGCCTACAGGGAGGAGGTGAGGGCCCTCGGAGTGTGGTGTCAGGAAAATAACCTCACACTCAACGTCAACAAAACTAAGGAGATGATTGTGGACTTCAGGAAACAGCAGAGGGAACACCCCCCTATCCACATCGATGGAACAGTAGTGGAGAGGGTAGTAAGTTTTAAGTTCCTCGGCGTACACATCACAGACAAACTGAATTGGTCCACCCACACAGACAGCATCGTGAAGAAGGCGCAGCAGCGCCTCTTCAACCTCAGGAGGCTGAAGAAATTTGGCTTGTCACCAAAAGCACTCACAAACTTCTACAGATGCACAATCGAGAGCATCCTGTCGGGCTGTATCACCGCCTGGTACGGCAACTGCTCTGCCCACAACCGTAAGGCTCTCCAGAGGGTAGTGAGGTCTGCACAACGCATCACCGGGGGCAAACTACCTGCCCTCCAGGACACCTACACCACCCGATGTCACAGGAAGACCATAAAGATCATCAAGGACAACAACCACCCGAGCCACTGCCTGTTCACCCCACTATCATCCAGAAGGCGAGGTCAGTACAGGTGCATCAAAGCTGGGACCGAGAGACTGAAAAACAGCTTCTATCTCAAGACCATCAGACTGTTAAACAGCCACCACTAACATTGAGTGGCTGCTGCCAACACACTTACTCAACTCCAGCCACTTTAATAATGGGAATTGATGGGAAATGATGTAAAATATATCACTAGCCACTTTAAACAATGCTACCTAATATAATGTTTACATACCCTACATTATTCATCTCATATGTATACGTATATACTGTACTCTATATCATCTACTGCATCTTTATGTAATACATGTATCACTAGCCACTTTAACTATGCCACTTTGTTTACATACTCATCTCATATGTATATACTGTACTCAATACCATCTACTGTATCTTGCCTATGCCGCTCTGTACCATCACTCATTCATATATCTTTATGTACATAATCTTTATCCCCTTACACTTGTAAGGTAGTAGTTTTGGAATTGTTAGCTAGATTACTTGTTGGTTATTACTGCATTGTCGGAACTAGAAGCACAAGCATTTCACTACACTCACATTAACATCTGCTAACCATGTGTATGTGACAAATAAAAATTGATTTGATTTGATTTGATTTAGTCAGGATCGAGGGAAAGATCAACGGAGCAAAGTACAGAGAGATCCTTGATGAAAACCTGCTCAGGACCTCAGACTGGGACGAAGGTTCACCTTCCAACAGGACAACGACCCTAAGCACACAGCCAGGACAACGGAGGAGTGGAATCGGGACTTACAGAGCTTGAGATGATCAGCAGAGAAGAATGGGAGAAGATCCCCATATACAGGTGTGACACTTGTAGTGTCAGACCCAAGAAGACTCAAGGCTGTAATAGCTGCCAAAGGTGCTTCAAAGTACTAAGTAAAGGGTCTGAATACTAATGTAAATGTGATATTTATCTTTTTATGTTAAATAAATTAGCAAAAATGTCTAAACCTGTTTTTGGTTTGTCATTATGGTGTATTGTGTGTAGATGAGGGGGGGGGGACTATTGAATCCATTTTAGAATAAAGCTGTAACGTAACAAAATATGGAAAAAGTCAAGTGGTCTGAAAACTTTTCCGAATGAACTGTATGTGTCTCCAAAATGGTCATACATTTGGCAGGAGGTTAGGAAGTGCAGCTCAGTTTCCACCACATTTTGTGGGCAGTGTGCACACAGCCTGTCTTCTCTTGAGAGCCAGGTCTGCCGGTAGCATCTCTCAATAGCAAGATTATGCTCACTGAGCCTGTAAATAGTCAAAGCTTTCCTTAATTGTGGGTCAGTCACAGTGGTCAGGTACTCTGCCACTGTGTACTCTCTGTTTAGGGCCAAATAGCATACTAGTTTGCTCTGTTTTTTGTTAATTATTTCCAATGTGTCAAGTAATTATCTTTTTGTTTTCTCATGATTTGGTTGGGTCTAATTGTGTTGCTGTCTTGGGGTCTGTTTGTGTTTGTGAACAGAGCCCTAGGACCAGTTTCCTTAGGGGACTCTTCTCCAGGTTCATCTCTCTGTTGGTGATGTCTCCCTGCTCACGTTTGGGAATCCATTCCTTTTAGCTGGTTGTAGAATTTAACAGCTCTTTTCTGGATTTTTATAATTAGCGTGTATCGGCCTAATTCTGCTTTATATGCATTATCTGGGGTTTTACGTTGTACACAGAGGATGTTTTTGCAGAATGTTGCATACAGAGTCTCAATTTGGTGTTTTTCACATTTTGTGAATTCTTGGTTGGTGAGCGAACCCCAGACCTCAACCATAAAGGGCAATGGGTTCTATAACTAATTCAAGTATTTTTTGCCAAATCATAATTGGTATGTTGAAATTGATGTTCCTTTTGATTACATAGAATAGTGTTTCCCAACCAGGGGTACTAGGTACTTGGCCTACACATAGGGGTACTTGAAAAGACTCATGAGGGAGCTCTGCTTTCATGCTCCAACTGGACCAAACCTGGGGCCCAACCTGAGGCATGACATTTTCATTGAGGCTTCGCTAAGGTGCTGCCACTATGAAGACTCAGCTGATTTAGAGACATGCAGGTTGTACTCTACTGTGTCACTGCTTTAAGCAAGTGTTGTAGGCTTACTGTATGTAATTCACTTGTGCTGACTGCAACCTCTTCAAATACAGTAGTGGCTGTACGCTCTAATTGATATACTACTTCCTAGTAGTCTGTCTATTGAGTTTAGATTTGTTGCAGTATTTGCTATAGAATTTCACTAGAGCATAGGATCCAGTATATTAAGCTTTTCTATTGTCAATATCCAGAACATCACATTAGGTAATGTCTTCATCTCAAATATATGTAGAGGTAGGACCTAAAGACAGAGACATTGAAACAGTATTATGACAACATGATACAGTTGGGATATGTCTAAACCAATATTTTTATGAGGCATATTTCTTGGTATATCGGGGGGGAGGGGTGACTCATCGCTCCCTCAATCCCAGTCTGGGTATAAATAGACACACACACACACACTTTCCACACCCTGCTGCCATTACATAAGATTGGAGCGTGGGAGGTGCGATGCAAGCCATATATAATTCATCAATGTGGGATTGGATCTAGCCTCAGCTCCCATCTGACCACAAGACAGAACCCCCCCCCCCCCCCCCCCCAACAAACGCACACATATTCACACACACTCACAAACAGATCTTCCAGTGTATATTTCCATCTTTGTCCCTCTGAGCTGTACATTCCAGTAAAATGACTGAACCATAATACACTAAGAGCTTCCTGAATACGGTGGCTTGACATGCTCTGAGATTTGGTCCTTTGTAGGAAGTGCCAATGGAGTCGTGTTGAGCCACAAAACAGTTGCATTCACTGCATTCATTCTGACAACAAGAGTTTGGGAAACCCTGTCCTAGGGTAAAAGTTGAATCCCTTTGCTATAGAACAGGGATGTCAAACTCATTCCATGGAGGGCCTAGTGCCTGCTGGTTTTTGTTTTTTCCTTTCAATTAAGACCTATTGCTGTTATAAACTGGTTACCAATGTAATTGATGAATGGGGTTACTTTGGCTCCTGAGATGCTCATTGGTCTAAGGCACTGCATCTTAGTGGTAGAGGCGTCAGACACCCTGGTTTGAATCCAGGCTGTATCACAACTGGTCGTGATTGGGAGTCCCATATGGCGGCACACAATTGGCCCAGCGTCGTCCGGGATTGGCCGGTGTAGACCGTCATGGTAAATAACAATTTGTTCTTAACTGACTTGCCTAGTTAAATAAAAAAATCTATTATAAAAAAAAGGGGTTAATAGAAAATACTTAATAGATAGATAGTCAATCTGAATGAATTATATTGACGAAAGGGGACCTTTTTACCTGAGGGTAAAAGATCAAGAAATGCACGTAGGAAGGCATCGTCAGAGACGGAAGAGGAAGCGAGGCATTCCACTCCCTCATTTTTTCTGGTTTGTATACAGTCAATGAACTAAGCAGACCAGACCCAGCTGCTAATGCATTGGTGCCTATGGGAGAACCACCTTCTTAAGCACACTTACATTTTTTCAATGGTAAATGGCCTGAGTGGGACATCTTCATTTACTTACCATCTTTGGCATCGTTTCTCCTCCACCACTGATACCAACTCTCCTGACCTCCATTTTCTTTTCTTCATGAAGAGTTAGTGCTCATCAATTAAATTAACATTTAAAGATGCACTGTGCAGAAATTGCTCCACCATTTACTGGTTTCTAAAATTCAAATAGTTCGCCTAATTTCAGCTTGTTACAAAACAAGCAAGTATAGTGCAGAGAATCATTGTACTATCTAAACCGCTGTGAAGTATCTTTTTCATAACCAAAAAATATATAATTTTCAGCTGTTTGAAGCTGGTCTACAAAACCAAAAGGAAAAGATGCAAAAACTAAACTTAAGCATGGGAAGCATAGAAATAGTGTGCATAGAACAGATTTACCACTTAGACTTACTTTCAATGAGAATGACAGATCTATATTTCTATGTGAATCAGATCGTATTTCTATGTGAATCAGATCGTATTTCTATGTGAATTTGGTAGGGTCGCCCAAAAAGTTACATATTGCAGATGCTCTTATCCAGTGCACCTACCAGGCGCAACTAAGGTGAAGTGCCTTGCTCAAGGGCACATCAGCTGATTTTTCACCTAGTCGGCTTGGGGATTTGAAACAGTGACCTTTTGGTTACACTCTTAACCACTAGGCTACCTGCCACCCCATCGTCAATCCAGGTCTCCAGAATTGATGTCTTTCTCCTATAGAAATAAGACCTAGACAACCAGGCGAGGGGAGTGTGTGTGTGTGTGTGTTTGTGTGTGTGTGTGTGTGTGTGTGTGTGTGTGTGTGTGTGTGTGTGTGTGTGTGTGTGTGTGTGTGTGTGTGTGTGTGTGTGTGTGTGTGTGTGTGTGTGTGTGTGTGTGTGTGTGTGAGTAAAGAAATAAAACAACAGTAAAAAGACGTTTGCAAAAAGAGTAGCAGGGCTGTATACAGACACCTGTTAGTCAGGCTTATTGAGGTAGTATGTACATGTAGGTATCGTTAAAGTGGCTATGCATATATGATGAACAGAGAGTAGCAGAAGCATAAAAAGAGGGGTTTGCTTGGTAGGACATCATGCAGATAGCCCGATTAGCCAATGTGCGGGAGCACTGGTTGGTCGGGCCAATTTAGGTAGTATATATGTGATTCGTGACCTTAATACATCAATCAAGTTCAAGGGAACAGTGAAAATCCGCAGACACCTGGTCCGCCGTGGAATGAATTTGACCGCTAATATTGAATTACAAAAGGGAGAATCTCATGCTCTGCTTCCAGTAGCCCATATAGGCTGGTGGGGGGCCTAAGAATTCTGTTCTAATAGGAGATGTAGGTAGCACATTGACACTTGTTTAGACCATCTCTATCATCACAGTTTCCAAAAGCAAACAAGAGAAAGACATTTCTTATTACCTGCACTGGATTCTCCCATCGCAGTTCCCCAAAACACACACTCTGTATAACCTGCACTGGATTCTCCCTTCGCAGTTCCCCAAAACACACACTCTGTATAACCTGCACTCGATTCTCCCATCGCAGTTCCCCAAAACACACACTCTGTATAACCTGCACTGGATTCTCTCATCGCAGTTCCCCAAAACACACACTCTGTATAACCTGCACTGGATTCTCCCATCGCAGTTCCCCAAAACACACACTCTGTATAACCTGCACTGGATTCTCCCATCGCAGTTCCCCAAAACACACACTCTGTATAACCTGAGCTGGATTCTCCCATCGCAGTTCCCCAAAACACACACTCTGTATAACCTGCACTGGATTCTCCCATCGCAGTTCCCCAAAACACACACTCTGTATAACCTGCACTGGATTCTCCCATCGCAGTTCCCCAAAACACACACTCTGTATAACCTGCACTGGATTCTCCCATCGCAGTTCCCCAAAGCACACACTCTGTATAACCTGCACTGGATTCTCCCATCACAGTTCCCCAAAGCACACACTCTGTATAACCTGCACTGGATTCTCCCATCACAGTTCCCCAAAGCACACACTCTGTATAACCTGGACTGGATTCTCCCATCGCAGTTCCCCAAAACACACACTCTGTATAACCTGCACTGGATTCTCCCATCGCAGTTCCCCAAAACACACACTCTGTATAACCTGCACTGGATTCTCCTATCGCAGTTCCCCAAAACACACACTCTGTATAACCTGCACTGGATTCTCCCATCGCAGTTCCCCAAAACACACACTCTGTATAACCTGGACTGGTTTCTCCCATCACAGTTCCCCAAAACACACACTCTGTATAACCTGGACTGGTTTCTCCCATCACAGTTCCCCAAAACACACACTCTGTATAACCTGGACTGGATTCTATTGATGTGCATTATGACACCTCTTGAAACATCTCTTTACACCCAAATGTTGTGCTAAGCACTGGTTCAAACATTATATTATCCATTTCACAAGTTCTTGTTTGTGTATTAAACTGTCAAAGTAAATAGAAAACACATGAAAAGTTGAGTTTGTTCCAGTTGTGGTGATGATATGAGAACAACACAAACACTATGGTGCACTGGGGAGCGCTCGCCTGCATGTCAGCATTTTATTTCAATTAAAACAAAAAACATCTGTCCAAAGCAATAGATTTCTCAACTGTAAGTGATTTACAATCCTTGAGGCATGTAGAACTACAGCAACGGCTTGAAGAGTGATAACTGTAGTTTACATAATATTTGCAGATCATCAGAGCACTTCTAGTATATGTATGTTTATTAATTAATGGTGCTACACATTTTTTTAAATTTTTGCATTGTAATTTCAGAAAATGTCCATAATACTTGTATATCTCCAGCAATACTGGTGGAATGAGTGTTAGACAATCATTGTACCATCTAAACCGCTGTGAAATATCTTTGGGCAGCCGGACACTCTCTCTCCTTCACTTATAATATGTATCTGATTAGTTATTATTTTTACTGCTCCATGGATAGAGTTATTGCCTGGGTAATCGTATTTACTATTATGTATTGATTGATTTTTTTAAACTCTTTATCCGGTGTGCGCTGCACAGAACACCAGAAGAATTATCGCTGAATTGTCACAGTTATTATTGTAATGTTTGTTTATGTGTAAATTGTGTAAATTAATTCTGTAAGGGATGGTTGCCAACTGGCGATTTCACACGAAAATAAAATGGCATTAATTTGTCATTCATACACAATGGCTGTATGGTAAACGGAAGTACCATCCTATTCCCTGTATCTGAAGGGCTGTATCTCAATCTGAAATATCTGAAATGACACCCAATTTCCTTTATAGTGCACTACTTTTGAGTCCTATGGGCCCAGGTCAAAAGTAGTGCACTATATAGTGGATAGTGTGCCAGTTCGAACACACACAATCCCTCTTTTACCACACATGGTGTGAGCCTACTGCTCTGTGGACTGGGAGCCCTGAGATGTGAACAGTCAATCATTCTTTCACTGACGCCATCAGAGAATATAAGGGCTAGTGTCTTGATTTACAGTGGATCATCAATGCTTTGATTGACTATTGATTGTGAGAGTGACTGATGGGTTGTTTTGGCTCACATATCAGTCCCCAATAGATTGCAAAGATGAATCATACATACACACAACAGGCAGTCAGTCCCACTGGAAAATACAGCCTGGCTTGTGCTGATGAGTCGTAGACATCCAGAGAATAACTCATACACTGCTGCCCCCTGGTGGAAGTTATGAACAAACACCGGAACTGAAGTAAATAATAGCCAGGTTAAAAATAGAAATGCCATTTTGACTTCTCTTCTGAGGAATTTCCTATTTGTGTATGGTGTGAATCTGGCAGATTTCATAAAGTAGATGTCTCAAAATGACCTGCCTGCGAATCAGAACCTGAAGTATTGAGTAACACACAAGACTACTATTCATACAGACACACCAAATGATAGTCAATCCGACTGCAGTCAATTAGTGTCACTCACTCAGAGCCATGTGTGGCTGAATCTCCTTTCAACATCTTACGGTGAGAAGCCTGTACCAGAAACAGAACTAGGGGCGTGGGTCAACGCCTGCCACACTGTCCCCGCACACGACCGCCACCGGCCCAGACAATGGTCCCCTCTCAGGCGCTGAACATCAACAACAAAGGGAGGACGCCCCATCCTCACTCTCTCTCACACACACACATGCCCCTCCCCAGGGGACAACCCAGCAGGGCGAGGATTACTTATTGTTCAGAGGGAGAGTCAGAGTGTCGGAGAAGAAGCCCAAAACAATGGGAACCAGAGAGAGAGGCCATTTTTCATGTTGTCTATAAATAGGATGAGAGGGGAGAAGACCGTAAATCAGTCCCAGGGTGCATTGTGCCGTCGGACCGCGCAGTGGGCCCGGAGCCAGTCAGATAGACCTAGGCTGAGTCCCAAATAGCACCCTATTCTCTATGTAGTGTACTACTTTTGACCAAGACCCATAGAGCTCTGGGAGCTCTAATCTTTTGGGACAGAGCATTAGTCAGACCCAGAGCCAGGATGAAAGTACAGTACCCGAGGTACTCCCCAAAGCATAGCCTATACAATGCACAAGACAGACCCATAGAAATAGAATGACTTTGCATAGAAAGTCTCCTGACCCACCCTCAGTGACTAAGCCAGACTGTTGGCACTGCTTTTTATTTTTCATTTAACCTTGATTTAACTTGGCAAGTCAATTAATTATGAACACATTCTTATTTACAATGACGGCCTACTGAGGGGACAGGGGTTGAGATTAAAAAAATTAAAGTGAAACGAAACACACGACAAGAGAGACACCACAACACTACATAAAGAGAGACCTAAGACAACAACACAACATGGCAGCAACATTGGCTACTGGCTGGACTGGTCCCCTGGCCAGCTCAGGAGACAATCTCCAAAAGTCTGCAGCTTCAGATGACGACCCAGAGTCGCCGCCAAGCTTACAGTCATAGGAGGCAAGGTCAATAATTTGATATGTTATGCCAGGTCAAACAACTTGGTCAGGATGCAGCCAACATTGAAGGTTGTCACTAGTTACTACAGTGATAAAGTCATAAACCTTGCCTTTTTCAACTATTTATGTTCTTAAAATGTGATTTTAAACCTAACCCTAATATTAGCCCCATACTGCTAACTTTATTCCGAACCCTAACCTTAAATTAAGACCAAAATGTGAGTTTTGTTTCATGAATTTTTACAATAAAGGCAATTTCGACTTTGTGGCTGTGCTATCTAGTGAAACCCATTGTTGAAGGGGTCTTTTCTTTTTTTTTTACAAGGCCAGGGTGCATTCCTCTAGTCTGGACTAGTACTCAACTCTTGAGGATTTCCTGAGGAGGGAACAATAACACAATAAGACCAAGTGGTGAGATGGGGGACTTAATGAGCAGACTAATCTACAGAGACAATAAATCCTATGATGAATCAATATTGAAAAAAATGTTGTGATTAGTGCAGTGATATGAGTAATTTAGTCACCATTGTGAGAAGATGAATTACATAAATGTAGTCTAGAAAGCTAATGTGTCAGTTAAAGTAGGGTGCTATATCCTAAAGAGACTATTTGAGATGCTGAAATTGAATACAGTCCTGAAGGAAATAGGACATAAGACTTTTCACCTTAAATCAAATCCAATTTTAATTGTCACATGCGCAGAATACAACAATACTTACAGTGAAATGCTTACTTACAAGCCCTTAACCAACAAACCAAATTTAAGAAAATACCTAAGAAAATAAGTAAGAGATAAGAATACCAGGGTCGAGGTAATTGAGGTAATTATGTACATGTAGGTAGAGTTATTAAAGTGGCTATGCATATATAATAACAGAGAGTAGTGCTGGGGGGGGGGGGGGGGGGGGGCAATGCAAATAGCCTGAGTAGCAATTTGATGAGCTATTCAGGAGTCTTATGGCTTGGGGGTAGAAGATGTTTAGAAGCCACTTGAACATAGACTTGGTGCTCCGGTACCGCTTGCCGTGCGGTAGCAGAGAGAACAGTCTATGACTAGGGTGGCTGGGGTCTTTGAACATTTTTAGGGCCGTCCTCTGACACCGCCTGGTATAGAGGTCCTGGATGTCAGGAAGCTTGGCCCCGGTGATGTACTGGGCCTTTCCCACTAACCTCTGTAGTGCCTAGCGGTCGAAGGCCGAGCAGATTTCATACCAGGCAGTGATGCAAACCGTCAGGATACGCTCAGTGGTGCAGCTGTAAAACCTTTTGAGGATCTGAGGACCCATGCCAAATCTTTTCAGTCTCCTGAGGGGGAATAGGTTTTGTCATGCCCTCTTCACAACTGTCTTGGTGTGCTTGGACCATGTTAGTTTGTTGGTGATGTGGACACCAAGGAACTTGAAGATCTCTACCTGCTCTACTACAGCCCCGTCGATGAGAATGGGGGCCTGCAGTCCACTGCAGTCCTTTTCCTGTAGTCCACAATCATCTCCTTTTGTCTTGATCACGTTGAGGGAGAGGTTGTTGTTCATGCCTATAGGCTGTCTCATCGATTTTGGTGATCAGCCCTACCACTGTTGTGTCGTCAGCAAACGTAATGGTGTTGGAGTCGTGCCTGGCCATGCAGTCATGAGTGAACAGGGAGTACAGGAGGGGACTGAGCACACACCCCTGAGGGGCCCCCGTGTTGAGGATCAGTGTGGCGGATGTGTTGTTAGCTAGCCTTACCACTTGAGGGTGGCTGTCAGGAAGTCCAGGATCCAGTTGCAGAGGGAGGTGTTTAGTCCCAGGGTCCTTAGCTTAGTGATGGTGTTGAACGCTGAGCTTTAGTCAATGAATAGCATTCTCACATAGGTGTTCCTTTTGTCCAGATGGGAGAGGGCAGTGTGGAGTGCAATAGAGATTGCACCATCTGGGGATCTGTTGGTGTGGTATGCAAATTGGAGTGGGTCTAGGTTTTCTGGGATAATGGTGTTGCTGTGAGCCATTACCAGCCTTTCAAAGCATTTCATGGCTGCAGATGTGAGTGCTATGGGTCGGTAGTCATTTAGGCAGGTTACCTTAGTGTTCTTAGGCACAGGGACTATGGTGGTCTGCTTGAAACATGTTGGTATTACAGACTCAGATATGGAGAGGTTGAAAATGTCAGTGAAGACCCTTGCCAGTTGGTCAGTGCGTGCTCAGAGTACACGTCCTGGTAATCCGTCTGGCCCAGTGGCCTTGTGAATGTTGACCTGTTTAAAGGTCTTACTCTGCGGAGAGCATGATCACACAGTCGTCCGGAACACATTCGTCCATCACACAGTCGTCCGGAGTCTCTCATGTAGATTAGCCACTTGTTGCCGGATCTTCACAAGGCATCTTGATCTCTTTCCGCTAAACCTACGTTTCCTTTTCCAGCGAATCACGGGGATCTGGGCCTGGTCGGGTGTATGTATTATATCCCTCACTTCCAACTCTTTAAAAAAATATATATTTCACCTTTATTTAACCAGGTAGGCCAGTTGAGAACAAGTTCTCATTATAACTGCAACCTGGCCAGGATAAAGCAAAGCAGTGCGACAAAAACAACAACAGAGTTACACATAAACAAACGTACAGTCAATAACACAAAAGAAAAGAATCATAGAAAAATATATGTACAGTGTGTGCAAATGTAGAAGAGTAGGGATGTAGGCAATAAATATGCCATAGATGCTTAATGTGAGTCTGGAAGGAGGGTTTGAAGAACTCCTCGTCAAACAAGAACTCCTCGTCCAATTTGAGGTGAGTAATCCCAGTTCTGATGTCCAGAGGTTCTTTTTGGTCAAAAGAGACGGTAGCAGCAACATTATGTACAAAACAATTGACGAACAATGTGAAAAAACAAACAAAATAGCTTGGTTGGTTAAAAGCCAATAGGACGGCAGCCCTCCCCTCCGGAGCCATCTGTATGTACCTGTCAGTGTTTTTATAGTTCACCAGTGGACCATTAATCTGTGGTATTTTAGTGGAAACTATTACGGCATGGCTAGATTACAGTCCTTAGAATAATAAACCTCTGGTCTGTAGAAAAGTGTGTTTGAACTAGATCACAGAGGTGAAGGCCGTGACCAGAGCACTTCCGGGTTACATTCCTGGAAAATAAGAGTACAGATTGTACCAGGGGCCACGTGAAGGACAACTGGGTTTCGTCACCAATGGCGACCCATTCCCTATATAGTGCACTACTATTGACCAAGCTCAGTAGGGCTCTGGTCAAAAGTACAGTATTTAAGGAATAGGGTGCTATTTGGAACATACCTCTGGTGTGACATGTCCAATACCAGGACAAGCTATGGAAGACAGTTAAAATAGGAAAGCAACCAAACAGAGTTCCGGTTTCGGAAGATAAAATAAATACTGTCCCACAGGTAAAGTTTGGGGTAGCACCAAGTTGACGCACACACACACAGACGCACACACACAGACTCTGCCACACGTTCCCTGTATCATTCTCATACCGCCGCTCTGCCCTACTCTATCTACTCTTATAAAACATTTCCTGCCCCCTAACCATGCTTAGCCTCAGGCTAAGTCCCAAATGGCATCCCATTCCCTAGATAGTGCACTACTTTTGATCAAAGCATTATGGGTCCTGGTCAAAAGTAGTATACTATATAGGGAATAGGGTGCCATTTGGGACATAACCTCAGACTGGGCAGCCACTGACCCTCTCCTACTGGTTATAAAACCCTCTCCTACTGGTTATAAAACCCTCTCCTACTGGCCATAAAACCCTATCCTACTGGTTATAAAACCCTCTCCTACTGGTTATAAAACAGTCCCTTGTATGAAGCCTTCTGGAAGAAACCACAGGGCTAGCCAGGATGCAGCGCTCTCAGGTGAGTAAAATAACAACAAAAAGAAAACATGGCGATAACGACTTGAGACTATTTACTTTTTCATTCTACAATCTACTGATTCAATTCCAATACACACACACACACCTCAATCAGCCTATATTAGGAAATAAAGTTAACAATGACTCTTGGACATTGAGTACTTATGGTAGTACAGCTCAGAGGCTGCTAGGACATACAGTAATAGGAGACTAGGCATCTAAGCCTTGAGCTTTTGGGTTCCAGTCACGTACTTTGAATCCTCTGACAAGGCACATTACACAAATATCAACCAAAGAACACTTGTCTATGGTTCTAAATAGTCTTTTGTTCTGACATGGAGACTAAGATCGGATCAAGATTGTTCGGCTCCACTTGCTGTGTGACGATCTATCACGTACGGAGGGCTCTCATTGAACATTGAAGGGCTGTACCATACTAGCCGAAACAGCAAACTTCCTCAAACCCAAGGGGCGGCCACACCACGTCATTCAGCAGCTCGGTTCAAAATGGCTCTTATGCAGTATTTAGAGCACGTATTATTTAACTGCTTTGTCTATAAATAGCCTAGGCTCCAGGCTCAATCTCCAGTGGTCTCCTGTTCCACCTAAAGCTGGATGTTGGACCCCTTTCTAGATCATCAGAGAAGGAAGCGGCTGGTCACCCAAGCAGCAGCACTTGGCAGCACCAGCCCCAGTAAATGGCCGCTCCCTCCTCTCATGATCCCTCCCTGGCATCGACTCCACATCCAGCACATCCCGCTGGGCAGACTCTTGCAAGCAATGCCAGGAGACCAGACATGAATGGGAGATGACAGGCCTGAGCCCAGTAAACAATGGCAGAGTCATATGGAAACACAATGAGGATTTGTGTTGGGGATGTGCGTGGATCTGTGGGTGGGGTGTGCCAGCCTGGTACGGCTTCAGCATGGTCAGACTGTAGGTAGTGTTTGACAGGAGGGAGGGAGGGCCGGATAGATAGGACAAAAGGAGGTGGGAGCAGAGAATAATGGCAAGAGGAAAAGATAGGAAAGTTTAACAGAGGGGTGATGTGGTAGAGGAAGGGAGAGAAAACATTAAGTACAGATGGTATACTGCAGAACAGGAGCTTCTAGAAAGCAGAACGGTAGATTGCCATGGTCGATTGCCAGGAAAGGCAGAGCATCAGCATCATAGTCCCAATTATATTTCTACTAATATTAATGGTATTTTTTATAATATCTTTCAGCTGAACATTCATACTATATGAAGAAATATATGTAATACATTTAGGAACAAGTGACAATGTTAGCAAGCTGTTTTTTTACTGTAAAACATTTTATTCCAACTGACTGCTCAGTATGTACAGGAGAACATTTGTACATAAATAGGCAAGTTATAAACATCAGCGGTTCGCTGGTACAAAATTAAAAAACATATTATACATTATCTACATGTGTCACTTGTTTTGCACACCATTGTCTATAATGGATTGTCCAAATCCATTCACACACATTATCCGAGTTGTATTGCGCATGCAATTGCTGAGGGGCAGACTTATCAGTGGAAAGTAAGTGGCATTTTGTACAACACTGGAGAGAACTGAGGGGGTGGCATAGGCTATAAACTCATAAGGAACACAGAGAGGAGGATTCTAGGACAGGGCTTCGTACGGTCAGATGGCAGTTGGTGCTATTTAAAACCATCGGGATCATCTGTTGCAGAATGTCCCCTTTGAGTTGTTGCAGTGTAAACCAAGGATTACCCACAATCACACAGGGATACAACCAAAAACAGACAACCCAATTCTTACTCGTCCTCATCAGATTCCAAACATTTGAATTCATGGCACACACATTGACGTTCTGAAATGTGGTAATAGACTGTATAGACAAATACATGTTATGGGTATCAAAATACTGTCCATGGCGCAGTCATGATGTCTATGTGTGTTCCCAGTACATGACATGGTACACATCCCTCTGATGAGAACTTTGTATTTTATTTACCTTAATAGCCGATGCATCGCGGTGCACTGATCTGAACAACAAAAGCTATGCTTCTTTGTCTCTCAACAAGAATAGTGCTTGGAGGTTTGTTGGCAGAAAAGTAGTTGTGAACACCTTGTAGATTACATTATTATTTTTTTGATTTTAAAACCACATTATGTAAGACATTGCTCAGTAAGACAACATTTATGAACACACTGGGTCAGTCAGTGTTACACCTATGACAAGGTCCTTACCCCTTTTGCTCAACCCGATAAAGCATTTCAGATGCTGCAATGACAATTGTATTGCAGGCCCCTTCTGAAAAAACATTAAGTTAATGCATGTAACACTCACATATACAACCACACAGACATACAGTACAACATCACACAACAACACTCTTGTCACAAGTCCTATGCACCATACCCAACTCTCAAACGCAGTTTCATTCACAAACAGAAATATCTAGATAATATTGCTATGACAGCATTGTAGAGCCATCAGAAATAACTCACATTTGGTCTCCGAACTCGAGCCAAAAATATTAAAATGAGTGTAATAACTCACTAATACAATATGAATTCAGTTGATCTGGGGAATTTGATCATTAATAGTATTTGCTGATTATAGTTTGTTTTATCCAAGTATTTTGTTTAATCAGATAGTTCTGAGAGAGATAGTATTGGATAGTCATATTAGATTAGGCAAATTATCAAACACAGTCGTTTCCAGACCATCTGGAAGCCTCAGGAATTCATTTTAGAATCAAATACAAATTGACAATATCAAAAAACTGCCACAGGTATATTTTCTTCTATACAACAACCACGATCATTACTGTATCAATCCAAATCCACCACTGACACTGGCTACTACTATCACTTATTCAATACTCAGCGTACTGGCTCCCTCTGGTGCGCAGACTGGGTATTGAAGGTGAGTGGTGTCAATTACATAACTAAGGAAAAAACAGAGCAACCACTTTCATTGGTAAACACTCTTAGATCACTCAATTAGGTCACACACTGGAATTTCATATTAAGCCAAAATGAAGCAAATTTTGTTAACTTTTTGTGGGTTTGGGGATTTTAAATCTGTTTAGCTCAGTGCAAAATAATGGTTCTGATATTAAAGTGATTCATACTTTCTCAGCAATAATAACAACAATCAAAAAGTAAGGAACCCTTAACAAATAAAGCTAACATGTGAGAATGAAGTCCTTTGGCATAAAAACAAACCCTTTGTTTCCAGAGAGGGCCTGGTGTGGTATTCACACCTAGTTTAGGGTGCAGCAGAGGGCCTTGTTTTATTGGTCCACAGTCATTTACTGACAAATGAAAGTGACTGAGATGGGATATCGTCAGCTATTGATAAAAAATGAAATGACATTGTAAGGTACAAACCAGTGGGCCTTGCAACCCTTCAATTCCAGGAGTGAATGTGTGCGTCCCAAATTCCCCCATAGGGCTCTGGTGAAAAGTAGTGCACATTGTAGGGAACAGAGTGCCATTTGGGATGCAGTAAGACCTGTCCTATAGTTGGTTAATAAACGTGAACTGTTCCAGAGGGTGGACAGGACAGACACAAACACATTCATTATGGTTAGTCCCACAGGGCCCCACAAAAAAAACATTGATCTGCAGTCCCAAAAGCACCTCCAAAACCACAGCAGTGGTTCTCAAACCCATATGGCTACGGTCAAAAAAGGGTGCACTATGAAGGGCATAGGGTGCCATTTTGGACAAAAACCTGCTTTTTGGGACCCGCTGTGTGTACTGGTGATGGGACATACTGTATAAAATCCTATATGGATCTATGGGTCACCCACTGGGACCAATATCATAAAACAAACTGTGCGAAATAAAGGCAGGCCGTTGTCAGTGCAATATGCAAAGTCAAACTTAGTTAAAACACAAACAATACACACACGATCAGCAAGAACTAACAGGGAGGAAGGCAGGGAGCCATAGAAAATGGCTGTTTCAGCAGCAGTAGAGGATGCTTCCCAAATGGCACCCTATTCCCTATACAGTCCTACTGACCCTGGTCAAAAGCAGTGTACTATATAGGGAAAGGGTACCATTTGGGATGCACACTAAGTCTCTGACCTTCTCCAGGAATGGCTCTCTATGGAGTGGGATTTATAGGAGTCAGGACAACATTGTTATCACAACAGCCAAGTAGCGGCTGGATTCCAACCGCTAAACCTTAACAGTAAATCTGCACCACAACACAGACAGTAAAACTTCCAAGAGATACTCTATCAGAGATATTCCTCAAGAAGCAATACAGCTGCTACTACTAGGACAATTCTTCCTTTTTATTTCAGTTAATACATTAGTTTACCTCCATAAAACCCTGTAAGAACCAAGTAGCAACTCTGACCCTCTCCAGACAAGGTTCATGGTCAGAGTTGCTATTTCCCCAGAGTACGTTGGACAACCTGGACTGGTCTAGACTTGACAAACATCTAAAGGGCTCTACACTGTCAACGCAAATGATGGACCTTCGTCAGCTCCGTTTGCGTATGCAGAGCCCTTAACAAGCGTAGTGGTTATCTCCATAGTAACCTTGAACCAACGGAACCTCAACAACCTACTCTATTTAGACACCTCTTAGGTAAAGGAGGTGGATCACCAACATTTAGAAAGTGCAAAGGTTAAGCATTATAGAGTGTTGCAAACAAAAAACCTGCTGTGGTAGTTAGAATACTTTACAAGAAGGAATGGTTATTAGGATATCATTTTCCAAAGACAGAAGATCCAGTTGTTTGTGGTTGGTAGATTTTTTTAACACTGAATGGTAGTTTGGTTGACCATCATCGTTGCGTTTACAACCTCAGGCATGTCAGAATGATGGTGGGTCTTCACAAGTCCAATTCTGTTCTGGCCATCTCATCAAAGTACCGTGGCACTTCAAGGACCGTAGACTTGAATTGTTCAATTAATTACAGGTTGCTGTGGTTTGTCTTTACTGTAAAAAAATAAAAATAGGAGTCCCCCCCCCCACAAATAGAACAGAAAGCCTTCAATCGTCTGTAGAGATGGCCATGAAAGCATTCTCCTTTACAACACTGAAGTTAAGTCCCAGAGGACATCGGCACATAGAACCTCAAATTAGCTTTCAGTTCAGGATGTGGTTTCACTGGCTTGACACTTGACAGAGTCTGTGGACATCGCCAACTGGTGGAGAGCCCAAGGAAGTGTGTGTCTTTGACACACAGAAGTGAGGCCTGCATTGAGAGGTCCCTTGTAGCAAAGGGAGCTCTAGCAAACGTAGCAGTGGCTGAACAGAGACACTAGGGGGCACTCTTCCACATTCATCCATCCCCGAAATGTCTAGACGTCTAGGACTGGGACACAATCTTCTTCTCTTCTTCTATTTGACTCTGTTTGTTTCCCTTCAAATACTACATGCAGTTAACTGCCACCCATTGCCGTCTCTGCTTGTGTAACTGGTGGGATGTGAACTCCGGTCTATCGGACATGTCCCTCCTTTCCCCTTTCCTCTCTCCTCTCTTGTGTGTCTGTTCGTCAGTTAGTCTGTCCGTGTAGCAGAGTCATCTCTTCAGAGAGTGGCCAGTATACGTGAGAAGGAGATGACTACAGAGAGTGTGGTCTGGCCCACTCCAAACACCAGGGCCTGGAGGGGGGCCATGTCCTTCCCTGCCACACGATACACCCCTGCCACGGCCGCACCTGGAAAGAGACACACACATATAGATTATATGACATTGATATGACTATAAATATGGCATACAATGGGCCTGCAGACACATTCCGGCAGCCAGTCAATGCTTGTCAACTGTGGCACAGACTGTTCAATAGCATTTTAGTACCAATAAGAATACACTCAAAAAAGCTCTTTCCATGAAATAGACTGACCAGGTGAATCCAGGTGAAAGCTATGATCCCTTATTGATGTCACTTGTTAAATCCACTTCAATCAGTGTAGATGAAGGGGAGGAGACAGGTTAAAGAAGGATTTTTAAGCCTTGAGATATTTGAGACATGGATTGTATGTGTGTGCCATTCAGAGGGTGAATTGGCAAGACAAAAGATTTGAGTGCCTTTAAACGGGGTATGACAGTAGGTGCCAGGCGCTCCGGTTTGAGTGTGTCAAGAACAGCAACGCTGCTGGGTTTTTCACGCTCAACAATTTCCCGTGTGTATCAAGCATGATCAACCACCCAAAGGAAATCCAGCCAACATGGGCCAGCATTCCTGTGGAACGCTTTCAACACCTTTTAGAGTCCATGCCCCAATGAATTGAGGCTGTTCTGAGGGCAAAAGGGGGTTCAACTCAATATTAGGAAGGTGTTCCTAATGTCTTGTGCACTCAGTGTATGATCTCTCCTCATCCTTCCCTCGTATCGTCATAGTTCCCCACTGGAATCTAAAGTTGTCTCCGTAGAACCTCCTGCATGGGCAGATGTAATACCGTTAAAATATGTCCCTTTTAACGCTGGTCGCATTAATACGTGTGATTGAGTGCCTGACCCCATACTGTGTTTACTTGCCACTCTGGATGCATCCCAAATGGCACCAGATTCCCTTCATAGAGCACTAGTGCACTATGTACAGTAGGGATTGGGGTGCCATTTGGGATGCATCACTCTCTCTCTCTCCCGACAATTTAGTCATGCTTCTCTCACAATACGCCAACCGCCTGTATTGAAGATACAGTCTCAAAAGTACAACTGTCTGAGTGCAACTTTTTTTTTAAATCTTATCTCAAAGCCAAGATACAAATCTTAATTGAAGTCAACATGGTAAAGAAAAGACAAGGGAGCGATAACCTATAAACTGGCTCAAAGTTGTTGACGTCTGACATTTGCCAGTCGACCATTGAATAACCTCACCTTCCCTCCGTCTTGACAGAGTGTTACTGGCTGCTGCTGCTAGACGGTACTCGCTCTTAGCTGTTTCAGCGTACACACGGGGCAATGCACAGGCAATAGTCTGCTCTCTCTCTCGGCGAGCTTCCACATTAATAATAAAGTGGTCTGTCTATTTTGGGCTTGGCTTGCCTCTCTGTGATGGAGTGTGATTCACCCAGCCCTGTCCTCAGGAGCTCCTGCCCTGTCTGTAGCTCACAGACTCACAGGCTGCGTCCCAAATGGCACCCTATTACCTATACAGTGCACTGCTTTGACCAGAGCCCTATGGGTGCACTATGTGGGGTAGAAGGTGCCATTTGGGACACATAAAAGGCCAGTCTATTTCCACAGAAAGATACAGTACTATGTACCACTCTATGATATACTTAGCTACTGGACTGGAAGATGATACATCAGAGTAGGGAGGATGATATTTGGGGTAAAAATGTTGAGCATGTGTACAGAGGACAATGGGATAGAGAGGGTCAGACAGATGGACAGACAGACAGACAGACAGGACAATACACACAGACAGAGACACACACCCCCCAAACACACACAAAGTGGGCGGTGACTTACTGGTGATGACCCCACCGGCCAAGGAGGCCAGGAAGCCCACGCTGACCAGGACCAGGGTGATGAGGCGACCCCTCTTGTGGCGCTGCAGCATGACTAACATGAGCAGGCCCATTGCCCCGTGGACGAAGAGCGAGGAGAAAAGACACCACAGGAACACCCAGTACCACATCTCTGAGAAGAGGGTAGGAGAGAACACATGCAGTCGAGTGGTTATACACAGGGAAACAACACGCATCGAATAGAGTGGTTAGTTAGACAGCTCTGTAGGCATACCAACAACCTCAGCTTTTCATAGATATCTTTTTATTCATTTGTAGCTCAAAACATTCGGACTCTACAGATGTTTTTGTATAAAAGCCCCGGCCCCCTTAGGGAGCCGCCCTTGTCTCACAAACACCGCTCTAGCTCAGCCCCCGTTAATCACACAGATTCATGGTTGGTATCTACAGATGCAGAAGAAATAGACAAATCCAATGGTATAACCAGAGTTACCGTGGGATTCATTAGGTTAATTTAAATTTTTTGTTAGGGCAAATCAAGTATGACATTTTAAAGTGGATTGTACTGTACACACAGGTCTCTGTATGGAAAACATATGGTTAGAATAGACACATATGAAGAAACAACCCCTGCGAGGTGTCGGAGAACATTGCCGTTGCTCTGAAGACAGAACCAAGCATGTGGTTTTAGACGTATCTCTAATCAAACACCCACAGAAAAGTGTTTTGGTACAGGTACAGGATGATATCTGAGAGAGAGAGAGAGAGAGACAGAGACAGACAACTGTGTGTATATATATATATATATATAATATGACATTTGTAATGAGAGAGAGAGAGACAGACAGAGAGAGACAGACAGACAGAGACAGAGAGAGAGACAGAGAGAGAGAGAGACACAGAGAGAGAGAGAGAGAGACAGAGAGAGAGAGACAGAGAGACACAGAGAGAGACAGAGAGACACAGAGAGAGAGAGAGAGACACAGAGAGAGACACAGAGAGAGAGAGAGAGACACAGAGAGAGAGAGAGAGACACAGAGAGAGAGACACAGAGAGAGAGAGACAGACACAGAGAGAGAGACACAGAGAGAGAGAGACAGGGAGAGTCAGAGAGACAGAGACAGACAGAGACAGACAGAGACAGAGAGAGACAGAGAGAGACAGAGACAGAGACAGAGACAGAGGGAGGCAGAAAGCAGCAGCACATATCCGATTTTCAATCTGGGCCCATCAAGAAGGCAGCCTAGCATCGTAATAAACACTATGCAACAAAACAGGCTGCATTCCAAATGACACCCTACACAGACATAGTCTGCTGTTAGAGATTAAAGCGGTAACATCTCAAATCCAGGTACCCATTTGGAAGGTTTATGAAGGGTATTAAATCCATTCAGTTAAGGATTTAAAAGCACTTAAATAAGCATTAACATCTCAAATCCAGGTACCCATTTTGATGATTTATGAAGGGTATTAAATCCATTCAGTGAATGATTTAAAAGCACTTAAATAAGCATTTCAATTCAATGTTATTTCAAATTTTGAGGAATGTTTGGATACTGAGCATGTACCTGCTCTGTTGCTCCTGTCAGGGGAAATACTGTACGACTCAACATTACCCCAATGAAAACCCCAAACTGACATCTCTTGGACACCCAGAAATACTCACGAGATATTCAACTGGTTCACATACGGTACATACCGTCTAATTATCCCATTTCACAAAGAGCTCCTCCACAAATATAGAGACTGTTATGTGTTGGGGAGGATGGGACACAGTCCCAGAGAGGGTCCTGCAGAGAGCCCGATTCACATTCTCTCCCTCTCTCTATTCCTTGTTTCCTGGGCTACAGGCTCCGAGAGACAAGCTTTGCGAGGGGCCAGATTGGCTCCACTGCCACTGAGGCAAAGTGGGTTGGATATGAGACTCGACTGGATGTTTGGGGGTAGGGGAGAGAGTGAATGGAAGCTCAGAATGATTTAATTGGATTTTGGACATGTTATCACATTCTGGCAATACATGTGCCAATGATTTGAATGTTCTGAATGTGCCTTCTAATATGTCAACATCTGCTACGCTACTGTCGGGATGGGAATTTAAATCCCTCTGCAAAGTAATGTATCAATCAGTAGAAACTCTTTAGCATATCCATTTGACCTTGTTCCACAATCCACTGAGTGCCTCCTACCTCCTCCTGTATCGATCAGGCCGACAGCTGTCACGCTCGGCATAGAGAGAGAGACATTATAGGGGGGTGACACAAGGCCTTTTGTGCTGCCTAGCCTGCATGGTCTAAACAGAACACACAGCCAGCTCAGTCAGCACAGTGGCCGTGATGAGTTACAATACAGGCCCCTATCTGTGGTCACCTCCCATCTGGCAGCAGAGTGAGATGCCAGGGGAAGACAGGGTCGGGACGAGGTACTGTAAAGAGAGGGAGAGGGATGTATCGAGAGCGAGACAGAGAGTGGCAGAGAGAGGAGGATGGATGGTACAGGGAAAGAGTGTCTGTGTGAGAGAGCGAGAGAGGGAGGAATTGGGGCCAGACTGGAGAGGCACGCCAGTCAAGGAAGAAAGGTGTGGAACGAGATACTGTAAAGAAAAGGAGGGTGATGTAAAGAGATACAGAGGTAGAGAGAGAGAGAGTGAAATATAGAGTTATGGAAAGAGAGAGACATAAGGAGAGTGAGATAGATGGATAGAGAGATGCAAGCAGGGCCAGACTTGGGCCAGAGAGGCACGCCACCGCCAGCCAACTCCATTAGGATTCCACACAGGCCCCGGGATGGCGCTAGCTGAGCAGCTGCCGCCCAACACTAAGCCTGGCTGGATTTGTGGTGCATAGGGGCACACCACACACCTCTGCTCTGTCACACCACTGGAACATAGATAGCTCAGCGGCACCATTCTCTGCATGGCACCGCTTATACTGTGTGTGTGTGTGTGCGTGCATATTTTATGTGTGTGAGGGGTTGGGGGGATGGAGTTGAGGTCGTCTGTACTCTGGATTGTAGTACAGGTGCTGTGTCATCTTCAGGCATGCAACCCAAACCTCAACTCTACCCCTCAGTCAGAAGACTGTAGTATTATTAATGTTTGTTATGCTGCTAATCCCCTAACACGAACCTGGGGGCCTCCGTCAGCAGCTTTCACAACACACAGTGGGGGCCAGCTGGCCTCACATGCTAACACAAAACATGAAAGAGAAAAGCATTATGTTCCCATTCCACTGATAAGCGGTCAAACGTTTGACCCATAGAGCCTACAAAGGCACTGCAAGGCATTGGTTGTATCCCAAATGGCACCATATTTAGTGAACTACTTTTGACCAGGGTCCTTCTTTGGACCAGGGTCCTTCTTTCGACCAGGGCCCATACTTCTGGATAGTAATGTCATAGTCACTGCTACAGCCTAGTCAGGCTTTGAGAGATTGTCCCCTATGACAGAGAACAGCAACGAGAGACAGTACTGTGAAAAACACCTGAAAGTTGTCATTGGAGTACTGTAATAACATGTAATGAGATGCTAATAGGATGGAATAACATGGCAATAACACGTGACAGAAGTGTGAACAATTGAAGAGAAGATAATGCATGAAAAGACTGATGGTGCCACCACTAATCAGCAGTAATCCATCTGAGCACATCAATAATCACATTGTACAAAGACAATGGCAAATCTCTTTGCTGGGTGCATGCAATCTTATTACATCATCCTGTCGATTTTAAACTGAAAAACAGAGGCATGTTTTTGTTCTTTATTGAGAATAGAGAAGGAAATAAGAAGTGAAACTGCTGGTATGGATGTTCACAGGAAATACCATTTGTTAAAGTACTCTGCCAGAGGAGTCTGTGAGTGACACTGTAAAAGTATAAAGGAGTTGTCTATCATTACTTGTAGAGTTTATGGCCAGTGTGTGAGTCTACATTGAACTTGCTTAGGGCATCTAACTTAATTGTAGCTTGTTTTTCATGACTGGTTTTGAGGATCGTCTGGCAGTCCTGCTGCCAGATACTGGATGGCACTCATTGGTTTACTCTTGTCTCACCACCACAGCAACTTTACTTCTGCAATACTTGTGCTTGTGAGTCACTTCCCTGCTGAGTCAGCATGATTAATCATGGTTATGTCCCAAATAGGGTGCCATTTTGGGACGCATTCCATGTCTTGTTTTTCTTCATGTTTCTCAGCCCAGGATGTCCGCTTGGGCTTGCTCTCACAACATCTACATGCCAGCTATGATGCCCGTTTACAGTGTGTCCATCCTTCTCTTTGCAAGGCAAAAAGGAATTCCAGTCAAGAGAGGTCTTGAAATATCTTGCTATTATGACATTGTAATGTCAATTGTTCCACCACCCAATTCATTCCTAGGTTATTGTATTCTTAGGTTATTGTATTCTTAGCGTATTGTATTCTTAGGTTATTGTATTCTTAGGTTATTGTATTCTCTTAGCACTTATTCATTTTGAATGAGTGAAAATGCTAACCACAAGTACAATGACCAATGTACTAGCATGCTGATATCACATCTCATTATGTAAATAAATAAGACCTTGTAAAAGCCTTTTGAGAGAGGGGGGATAGGATAGAGAGAGAGAGACAGATGGATGGACAGACAGACAGACAAATACAAAGAGAGAACGTCCTAATTGTAATGACTGGTTAGTCAGGTGTTTAATCATATTTTGTGACACTGTCACTCATGACTGTTTACATTTCAACAAATACTTATGGTCATTTAGAAGTTACCCACTGCTGTGCAGAATAGTCACAGTAGTCTACAATACAGCGTCTATACCATATCTCCCCAGAACACCCCAGACAGCCTATCCGGGAGTTGGTGAGGATGACACTAATTACCTGTGATTACTCGACCGCAAGACAAAGGAAGAGGGCTGTGTGGCTGCAACAGAGATGACAACACTACATTTCACAGTGCCAAGTGCATTCACGCAGCACAATGATGCATTAACCGGTAGAATATATGTGTTATTCATTCGATGACTGAGTTCAATTATATTTGTGTTTATAATTTAATTGCCGTAACACATTGGCCGTTGTTATTCAAGTGACACCAAGGCATTGAGAGGCGCATGCCTCTTATTAAAAAGTAAGATACCGGTAGGCTACAGTATGGAGACCGACAAAAGAAACACTTCGGGGCAGTTACCGGTGCCCGGTTGATATTTCATACGGTGTATACTCTCCCTTTAAAAATGGACGCGCACAGCTTCCCATGTCACCCCATTCTATCCAACAGTACAGTAAATTAATAGAAAACGGCCAGCCCTGTGTGTAGCCTACAACACCGGTAATTGGGGGAACCGAGCCAGATCCCACACACAACGGTTGAAACGCTGCCAAGTGCACGACATGTGTTTACACTGTACAGTAATAATGTGACATACAGTACATAGCCTACCTGTGAAATGTTGCAGCGTCGTGCCTTGCACCCAGAGGCTCAGCACTTGCTGCACGGATAGATTGATAGAATAATCCCTATTCGTGTTCATGTTTCTGCCGCCGCCCGGGTTTGCATCCCTCTTTGTCAAATGGCTGTAAGTGGCTTTTGACGAAGACATCGAGGAGAACGGGGTGGCATGAGCTCGGAGGCTTGATCCCCCGGCGCGCACCCCTCTACCGGTGCCTCTGTTTCGGCTTAACGTTGTTGGTCTCCGCGCGGGGAAGGAAAGGGCCAACAGCTCGTCTGCTCGTGCTCATTCTCGGTTGCAGCGGCGGTTGTTTGGAGGCCATGATGAGGATGGCAGCGCACACAGAGGAGTCGTCCTACATCAGCCCTTCTCTCTACATAACCCTTAAAGGGGCCGTCACCAGTTAAAGGGGAGTATACAGTGAAAGCGTACTGTTATGATATTGTAGCAGCTTATGAATGGGGAACAAAAGATGAGTAATTAGTACAGTAGCGTTTACGCTGAAAACGTGCGTAATCATTTGGACCATGCGGGCGTAAGAGAGCGGTAAAATTGTGAAAATCAGTGATGGTTGTTGTAGGCTAGTAGAAGTCTGCATTTAACTAAGGAGTGAGCTGGCAAATCATTTGATTTTAAATGAAAAGGCAGTTTTGTGACACTGTACTACAAGAATGATGCGTTTGTGTATTGCAGGGCGTTGTCCATGACGTCGTATTGATGCAGGTACTGTCCATGTTGCTGATTCGCTCCCGAAACGTCAATCTTAAATCGACTGATAAAGGTGGAGTAGCATAGCATAATATAAATAAGAGGCATCATATTCAGCAGATCATATATTCTGTATTACTATAAAATGAGTAAATATTAATGTCCGCATTCGGAAATATATCAGAGATGTATCAGCTAACATTCCAGACACAAAGAGTTTGCTGTGAAAGTGGATGAAAAATCTGAAAGCTACTTTTTATTTGTCTATTTATCAGGAACCATGCACAGCATAATAAAGACCTTTTTGCACCAGATCTAGCAACAGAGCTTATCTCCATTATGGTCCCTTCGACAAATAGATCTTAGAATTTAGATCAACACTTTGCATGTTTTACATTTCACATCAAGTTAGTGGGGAGACTTTTTACAGTAGGTCTAATGACTATTGTTAATAAGTATGAATGGACTTTTGAATTTATAAATGTGAATTCCAGCATTGCTACAAAATGTACAGTACCAGTCAAAAGTTTGGACACACCTACTCATTCAAGGGTTCTTCTATAGTTTTACTATTTTCTACAATGTAGAATAATGGTGAAGACATTAAAACTATGAAATAACACATTTATTTGACCTTTATGTAAATAGGCAAGTCAGTTAAGGACAAAGTCTTATTTACAATGACAGCTTACCCTGGACGACGCTGGGCCAATTGTGCACCACCCTATGGGACTCCCAATCACGGCCTAATGTGATGCAGCAACCAAAAAAGTGTTAAACAAATAAAAATAGATTTGAGATTTTAGAATCTTCAAAGTAGCCACCCTTTGCCTTGATGACAGCTTTGCACACCTGGCATTCTCTCAACCAACTTCATAAGCTAGTCACCTGGAATGCATTTAAATTAACAGGTGTAACTTGTTAAAAGTTAAATAGTGGAATTTCCTTCCTTCTTAATGTGTTTGAGCCAATCACTTATGTTGTGACAAGGTAGGGGTGGTATACAGAAGATAGCCCTATTTGGTAAAAAAACAAGTCCATATTATGGCAAGAGCAGCTCAAATAAGCAAAGAGAAACTACAGTCCATCATTACTTTAAGACCTGAAGGCCAGTCAATCTGGAAAATTTAAAGAACTTTGAAAGTTTCTTCAAGTGCAGTCGCAAAAACCATCAAGCGCTATGATGAAACAGGCTCTCATGAAGACCGCCACTAGAAATCAAGACCCAGAGTTATCTCTGCTGCAGAGGATAAGTTCATTGGAGTTACCAGCCTCAGAAATTGCATCCATATAAAGGCTTCACAGAGTTCAAGTAACAGACACATCTCAATATTAACTGTTCAGAGGAGACTGAGTGAATCAGGCCTTCATGTTCGAATTGCTGTAAAGAAACCACTGCTAAAGAACACCAATAATAAAAAGAGACTTGTTTGGGCCAAGTAACATGAGCAATGGACATTAGACTGGTGTAATCTGTCCTTTGGTCTGATGAGTCCAAATGTGAGATTTAGGGTTCCTACCACCGTGTTTTTGTGAGACGCAGAGTAGGTGAATGGATGATCTCTGTATACGTGGTTCCCACTGTGAAGCATGGAGGAGGAGGAGTGATGGTGTGGGGGTGCTTTGCTGGTGACACTGTCAGTGATTTATTTAGAATTCAAAGCACACTTAACCAGCATGGCTACCACAGCATTCTGCAGTGATACGCCATCCCATCTGGTTTGCGCTTAGTGGGACTATAATTTGAACAGGAAAATGACCCAACACCCCTCCAGGCTGTGTAAGGGCTATTTGACCAAGAAGGATAATGATGGAGTGCTGCATCAGATGACCTGGCCACCAATCACCCAACCTCAACCCGATTGAGTGGGTTGGGATGAGTTGGACTGCAGAGTGAAGGAAAAGTATCCAACAAGTGCTCAGCATATGTGGAAACTCCTTCAAGACTGTTAGCAAAGCATTCCATGTGAAGCTGGTTGAGAGAATGCCAAGAGTGTGCAATGCTTTCATCAAGGCAAAGGGTGGCTATTGTGAAGAATCTAAAATATTAAATATATTTTGATTTGTTTAACAATTTTTTGGTTACTACACAATTCCATGTGTGCTATTTCATTGTTTTGATGTCTTTACTATTATTCTACAATGTAGAAAATAGTACAAATAAAGAAAATCCCTTGAATGAGTAGGTGTGTCCAACTTTTGACTGGTACTATATAAGCATTATTAAGATTGTAAAGGCTTCTTACTGTAACATATGTAACACTGGGGTTTTACAAATGGCTTTTTCTATGTTTTGCAAATGGCTCTACAGTCGTTACTACACGAGTGCAAAAAAATTTACATTTCTGTGTGAGAGTGGAGTCTGTAAGGATAAACTTCTATAGAAATAGGCCAATAGGACAGTCTAACTTTAATTTGCATGATTCAGATTCAATACATTAAACACTGCAAAAACAAAATTGACTTCATCACTTACACTGTTTCAATTTCATAGTCATTGTGAGACTGATTTCATAGTCGTTGTGAGAGAGAGAAAAAGAGGAAGAGATAGAGACAGAAAGAGAGAGATTTACAGGGTGACAGACAGACAGACAGACAGACAGACAGACAGACAGACAGACAGACAGACAGACAGACAGACAGACAGACAGACAGACAGACAGACAGACAGACAGACAGACAGACAGAGACAGAGCGCGAGAGAGATAGAGATAGAGAGTTAGAAAGAGACAGACAGAGATAGAGAGAGAGAGAAAGAGAGACTGAGAGAGAGAGAGTGTGAGAGAGTGAGAAAGAGACAGTGTTATGGTCTCTGAGTGTTCTGGAACAAATCTCTAAGGGTGAAGTATTTTCAGATGTGTCCCAGTTCAAAAGGTATGAAAATGAAGAAGATACGTCAGACATCTGACACCTCAGGAGTGTACCTTCGACATTATGTCAGGAATGCACAGTGAGGTGAACGACCTGAATGTGATTTGGTAGATGGAATGCTATGTCGATCATAATAGGATCACTGTACAATACCTTGGGCTAGAATTACTAGGCTTTTGCACTTTCAGAAGGCAATCAAATTCAAAAACAGACATAAACAAAAATATATATATTTTTAAGCTTGATCCCTGTCTAAAGATTGTATTTCCTATCTTGTTTACTTGTGCTCTACCTTAAGTTTTATTCACTTTTGAAAAGAACAGGTGCAAACTTTGATATACTAACACTTGATCTGGTCTAGTGTCTGAATTCCAAACAGCCTTGGCATCATAACAAAAGATATAGCTTACAATAGAGAGAAAATGTGTCATAGGTATAATTTCACCCTCTGTGGAACTACCCTGATCGGATTTCCCATCCATAAAGCTGTGAAAGTAGCAGACTGTGTCAACGCTCTGCTATGGACAACATTGACTTCTTGAACCCTTTGGCTTCTTGAGTCCTTTGTAGTGGTTGGGAAGTTTTGCTCTGAAGCTCTCTCTCTTTCATCCCACACTGTTAACCAATCACCATCCCCCACCAATTATCCCATGTGAACTACTGTAGGCTCTGAACAGGTGAACCATAACAGCCGAATTGATGATATATAGAAATATTGCACGGGGCGGTTGGGTTTTACCTATTGTTGGGTCTGTGATATCAGGCATTGAAATAGATAGATTGGATTTTAGTGTGTATCTGTTATATAAAGAAGTGAGGAATTCAACTGTGGGATTTTATTGAGAGTGAAGGGCTAGGTAGATGAAAGGATGGCCATTTCTGGGGGTTGTAGCCCAACCCCACCCACCCTCCAGACCTTTGAGCAGTTTAGGTCAGGTTAGTGGGATGAAAGAGCTATTTGACTCTTTCTCACCTCTCTGGATGCCTTTGATACTAAGCTATCTCTGTACGTGTGAAAACTTCAATGGATATCAGTCATATGATCTGGATCCCAAATTGCACCCTATTTCCTATATATAGGAATTAGGGTGGTGTTTGTCATATGGCCATGACCTATGTGAGTCCAAATTAAAAGAATGTTCCTCAGTGAAATGTTCAGTTCAAATTCACTGGTACACTATATATGCAAAAGTATGTGGACACCCCTTCAAATTAGTGGATTCGGCTATTTCAGCCATACCCGTTGCTGACAGTTGTACAAAATCGATCACATAGCCATGCAATCTCCATAGACAAACATTGGGGGTAGAATGGCCTTACTGAAGAGCTCAGTGACTTTCAACGTGGCGCCATCATAGGATGTCGTCAGTTCATCAAATTTCTGCCCTGCTAGAGCTGCCCCGATCAACTGTAAGTGCTGGTTATTGTGAAGTGGAAACGTCTAGGAGCAACAACGCCTCAGCCGCGAAGTGGTAGGCCACACAAGCTCACAGAATGGGACCTGTTCTCAGTTGCAACACTCACTACCGAGTTCCAAACTGCCTCTGGAAGCAACGTCGGCACAATAACTGTTTTTTCAGGAGCTTCATGAAATGGGTTTCCATGGCCGAGCAGCCACACACAAGCCTAAGATCACCATACGCAATGCCTAGCTTCGGCCGGAGTGGTGTAAAGCTCGCCGCATTGGACTCTGGAGCAGTGGAAACAAGTTCTTTGGAGTGATCATCATGCTTCAACATCTGGCAGTCCGACGGACGATTCTGGGTTTGGCGAATGCCAGGAAAACGCTACCTGCCCCAATGCATAGTGCCATCTGTAAAGTTTGTTGGAGGAGGAATAACGGTCTGGGGCTGTTTTTCATGGTGTGGGCTTGGCTCCTTAGTTCCAGTGAAGGGAAATCTTAATGCTACGGCATACAATGACATTCTAAACGATTCTGTGCTTCCAACTGTGACAACATTTTAGGGAAGGCCCTTTCCTGTTTCAGCATGACAATGCTCCCGTGCACAAAGCGAGGTCAATGCAGAAATTGTTTGCCGAGATCAGTGTGGAAGAACTTGACTGGCCTGCCCAGAGCCCTATCCTCAACTCATAGAACACTTTTGGAATGAATTAGAACGCCGACTGAAAGCCAGGCATAATTGCCCAACATCAGTGCCCGACCTCACTAATGTTGTGGCTGAATGGAAGCAAGTCCCCGCAGCAATGTTCCAACATCGAGTGGAAAGCCTTCCCAAAAGAGTGGAGCTTGTTATAGCAGCAAAAGGGGGACCAACTCCATATTAATGCCCATGATTTTGGAATGAGATGTTCGACAACCACATACTTTTGGTGATGTAGCATACGTTGTAGTGCTGCATAGCTGGTAAACAGTGTTGATCATAGAATGGCATATTCATCTTCATTATAATAAAATGATTTTGAAGCTCAGAATAATTCATCTCTGTTTTGATAATCAAAAGTATTTTGTAAGAAAATAAACATGTAATTAGCATATCAAATACAGCCATCCCATGTTCTAAAAAAACCAATAGGATTTAATGAAGCTGTGTAGCTGAATCTAAAACAAAGATCAGGCCGAAAGAGATCAATATTTAATGACTGCCACAACTGCCACGTTAAAATGTAAATGTTTTCCTTTTGAAAAGGAGCCTTGGCGCATGCTCATCTTCCTGTGCACTACAGACTTTTGTTTAATTATTTGGCCACCAGATGGACTCGTGCTCCAGTTTCCTCTATAGCCCTGCTGTAGTTTTCCACAGACAGTCTATTTCAGTTCAATCCCATTCTTGCTTTTATGCTTTTATGTGACTGCACCATGTGGTTAGACGAAAAATGTAGGCGCTTTATATTTAGCCTTCTTTATTTGTTAGTGCACATTGCAGCACATCAATAACAAATAGTGTAGGCTTATACAACCATGCAAAGTTCTCAATACTTGGAACACTGAACAGTTTGAGTTCACTGAACAGTTTGAGTTCACATTGAATAAAAGCCTTATAGATTGATGGTACACCATTAAATGACTTATATTGTTGAATAAATGTATCCAATAATTAAGAGTGAGCTTTCCCATGGGAAACCCCGTGGGTTTTTGTCTGAAACAGGGGGATTTTGGGATAACCTGTGATATTGTCACAGTGTTCAGGACAGCTTCTCAGTACCATTGTGCTCCTCCACAAAGTTAGCCTCAGGTATTGTACAGATGAAGTATTTTTGATCTATTTCATTGTCAACCCCTTTGTTTGTCCTGTGTAATTGAATCTGCAAGGTGAGATATCGTCCAAAATGCTTTCACTCACACGTACCTTTTGATGTGCGGGTGCTGTGGTTTCTATCATTGTTTCTTTCTCTTTCTTTCTCTCTTTTTTTCTCTTCTTTTGCTGCAGGCAGACGGCCTTCATAGCGGTGAGTCATCAACAGAAGCTCTTCATCTGGTTAGCATCCCTGTCACAGGATGTTACCTTAACTGGAACCAACTGGCTGAAGAGGATGAATCAAGGGCACCCTGCTCCCAAATGGCACCCTATCCCTATATAGTGCACTACTTTTGACAAGGACCAATAGGGTGCCATTTGGGATGTATACGAGATGCTTGTTCAGTCTATAAAAGCAAGGCATACAGTACTGTACACTCATCTTAATCCTCTTTTAATTTGGTTTCCTTATCTGTTTATGTTTGGTTGATTCAAGGTTTTATGGCTGGGGACATTCACGAGGATCGATTTAACTGGTTGATTGTATTGTGTTGGGGCTAGGCAGACATAGCCTGGTTCCAGTTCTGTTTGTGCTGTCTTGCCAACTCATATGGTCATTGTTTGGATTGTACAAACAGATCTGGAACCAGTCAAAGGAGAGCACAAAAAAAGGCAATAAAGCCAGTGAGTTCAATCAGTCAGGAATTTATTTTGTGTGGAGAACAGCCAGCCAGCTAACTAGCGACCTCAGGTTCACTAGCGGTGTGTCGCTGCCGCTCACCTTTGATGAGTGTCCATGAGTTCCCCACAGTAAATCACAGGTTGAGGTTGAACAGCGTTTGATGTGGTTATCTATGTCTTACTGGGGGACAAAATCAAATCTGAACCACCTGAGATCTAATTGGCTCCTGCATGAAAATAACTATGTGCTCCTGAGAGGCTTGTGCTTTGCCTGAATCTGCCCAAACACCTGCCACTGAAAAAGATTCTATGCCCCCAGGATGCATTGGGACAAGGCCACAACCTGCCCTTTATTTACTCCCATTCTACTATAAAAAGTACATCTACTGTACTATATCCCTGTGTTTGTTTTATATTGGTACTATTTATGTGTAATGAGATACAGCCTGTATCACAACCATCCGTGATTGGGATTCCCATAGGGCGGCGCACAATTGGCCCAGCGTCATCCGGGTTTGGCCGGTGTAGGCCGTCATTGTACATAAGAATTTGTTCTTAAATGACTTGCCTACTTAAATAAAGGTAAGTGATAAAGTGATACGGTGATCAGCTCAGTAACAGTGGATGTTGGAATGCTGTGTGTGTTTGTGTGTGTGATTAGAGGGATTAATTTCCTGTGAAAGGTCACATCAAAAAGATTCCACCACTTCTGACACCATCCGTCCACTGTGGGAACCTAGAAGTCCACTCACAGGCCCAGCTTCGGGCACTGTGTTCCCTTCCATGAAAGGAAACCAAACCCTATGTACTTTACTTGTTCAGCGAGGACGTGGAACTATATGGCACGCATTAGAACAACTCATCAGAGTACAGAGAGGTACAGAGTGGCTGGGCCTTTTCAGGTCCCAGCATGTGTGTGAATTTAGTCTTTCATTGAGGGAATTGTTCACCTGAAGACATTATCTTAGCTGGGGGCAGTACCTGAGCTGTCAATCAGAGTCAATGTCAAAGGAATATGGGTCGTTGCGTTCTCAAAATGTGTATATTTTTTTCTCTATCATGTGACATTGTAATTGAAAGACTACTATCGAAATAGTTTTTTAATAATGGACTTCTATGGCACACTTCTAAAATGTATGGTTAAGAGTTCAGTTAAATAGTTCAGATTTGATCCCCAGTAGCTTGACTTTCTGATTAGATTTATTACATTTTATTTAGCCTCTTTGGGGGGGGGATACTCGACAAGCCCTTCTGGGATTCTTCTCCCTTTCTGCACATACTGTTGTTGTTTTGGACTCTGTACAAACTGTCTTTTTATTTGTGCAAAGAAATTAAAACCAAAAATGTTTGAATTAAAATGGTTAGCTTGGTAAGACGAAAGCAGAGGCAGGACCCCTGTAGCTAGCCCTACAAAAAGGGGGTTGGGGTTGGTGCAAGGAGTGGGACTAGCTAGCCCTACAAAAAGGGGGTTAGGGTTGGGACTAACTGCCCTACAAAAGGGGTTAGATTTGGTGCAAGGAGTGGGACTAGCTAGCCCTACAAAAGGGGCTATGGTTGGTGCAAGGAGTGGGACTAGCTAGCCCTACAAAAAGGGGGTTAGGGTTGGGACTAACTGCCCTACAAAAGGGGTTAGATTTGGTGCAAGGAGTGGGACTAGCTAGCCCTACAAAAGGGGCTATGGTTGGTGCAAGGAGTGGGACTAGCTAGCCCTACAAAAAGGGGGTTAGGGTTGGGACTAACTGCCCAACAAAAGGGGTTAGGTTTGGTACAAGGAGTGGGACTAGCTAGCCATACAAAAAGGGGGTTAGAGTTGTGACTAACTGTCCCACAAAAGGGGTTATGGTTGGTGCAAGGAGTGGGACTAGCTAGCTCTAGTTTTTATTTGAGTTCATCCCCCCCAAGAAAATGTCATCCAGCTGTAACTCCAACCGGCCTATCAACGTCTAGGATCTGGAGAGTGGGGCAGATTCAGACAACCAGCCAAGATGTGTCACTTGTCTTATCAGAGTTAGTGAGGTAGAAGGATGTGCTGCAGATTCCACCGGGCACCACAGACTAACCCATTTAGAGTAAAAGGTATATCCTCTTAATCTCACAGTTAGGCTACATCCCAAAAGGCCCTGGTCAAAAGTAATGCATTATATAGAGAATAGGGTGTAGGGTGCCATTTGGGACAACCTTTAGAATGCAGCAGTCACTTTACTGTCTGGACACTATCCCCACAATCACCTGGTCTCTACGGGTGCTCGTCTAGTTAGAAGATGACCTCGTCACTGATACCATTAGAGAGATTCTTATCAGAGCAAATGGTTGACTTCTATCAGAGATGACTTCCTGTTTTAGACAAAATTCCACTTCACAGTACACACTCGCTCTTTATGTGAGTGTGTACAATGACAGCATTGGCTCTGTTCATTCATCTACTGTAAAGTATGTGGGTGTAGCTACACGTATACCAATGTAATTTTATCCAGGACACATCCTAATATTTAGACTCAGTAGGCTTTTACAGTGTTCATCTGAATGCATGAACACATTAGGGCTCAGTGAGCCATCCTGTAGGTCAGCTTCCCAAATGGCACCCTATTCCCTAAAAAGTGCACTACTTTGGGCCCTGGCCAAAAGATTGTGCACTAAATAGGGAATAGGGTACCATTTGAGTCATCTTTTAGGTCAGCGCAGGTTGGACAGAGCATCAGACTAAACAAAGGCTCTGCCGTTTGGGACTCTGATGTCATTCTATAAACTATAGTATTTCCCGAGCTCTTGCTGTATTTACATGCACTCTCCTATTCATTTTCCAAAACACACCTATCAAGGCGAGACCAAATGCAGACAAAGGAGGCAGATGGTTGGAGTCTTACGATGTTTATTAATCCAAGGCGTAGGCAAGAGAATGGTCTTGGACAGGCAAAAAGGTAAAAACCAGATCAGAGTCCAGGAGGTACAGTGTGACAGACAGGCTCGTGGTCAAGGCAGGCAGAATGGTCAGGTAGGCAGGTACAAAGTCCAGAAACAAGCAAAGGTCAAAACCCGGGAAGACTAGAAAAAAGAGAATGCAAAAAGCAGGAGAACGGCAAAACCGCTGGTTGACTTGGAAAAATACAAGACGAACTGGCACAGAGAGAAAGGAAACACAGGGACAAATACACTGGGGAAAACAAGCGACACCTGGAGGGAGTGGAGACAATAACGAGGACATGTGAAACTGATCAGGGTGTGACAATACCACCCTTTACAGAAAAATCTCGGCGGAAGAAATGGCAGCAGTTTTACGGGCACCCAACCAATTGTGCTATTATGTGTTTTTTTGGCGTTATTTGTAGCTTATTTTGTACATAATGTTTCTGCAACCGTATCTTACAGCAAAAAAGAGCTTCTGCATATCAGGACAGTGATCACTCACCTCGGATTAGACAAAGACTTTTTTTCAACGAGCAAGAAGCACAAGACATTCTCCAAACACCCGACAGGGCCATCATCCCCGTTATTTGCAAGAGGAGGCGACACAGGTACAGAGGACAAAGAGCTGGATGCCTGGTCAGGACCCGGAAAAGACGAGTGGGAAAGCTGCTGCTACCGTCAATACTACTCGCCAACGTGCAATCATTGGACAAGGAGATACGATCACGAATATCCTACTAACGGGACATCAAAAACGGAAATATCCTATGTTTCACGGAATCGTGGCTGAATGACCACATGGATATTCAGCTAGCGGTAAGATGAGGGGGGGGGGGTCTGTGCATATTTGTAAACAACAGCTGGTGCATGAAATCTAAGGAGGTCTCTAGATTTTGCTCGCCTGAAGTAGAGTATATTGTGATAAATTGCAGGCCACACTACTTGCCTAGAGAGTTTTCAGCTATACTTTTCATGGCTGTTTATTTACCACCACAGACAGATACTGGCACGAAGACCACACTCAGACAGCTGTATAAGGAAATAAGCAAACAGGAAACCACTCACCCAGAGGCGGCGCTCCTAGTGGCCGGAGACTTTAATGCAGGGAAACTTAAATCAGTTTTACCAGATTTCCATCAACATGTTAAATGTGCAACTCCACACACAGAGACGCGTACAAAGCTCTCCCTCGCCCTTCATTTGGTAAATCCGACAGCAACTCTCTACTCCTGATTCCTGCTTACAAGCTAAAATTAATGCAGGAAGCACCAGTGACTCAGTCTATAAAAAAGTGCTCAGATGAAGCAGAGGCTAAACTACAGGACTGTTTTGCTATCACAGACTGGAACATGTTCCGGGATTCTTCCGTTGGCATTGAGGAGTACACCACATCAGTCACTGGCTTTATCAATAAGTGCATTGAGAACATTGTCCCCACAGTGACTGTACATACATACCCCAACCAGAAGCTAAAGGGTAGAGTTGCCGCTTTCAAGGTGCGGGACTCGAACCCGGAAGCTTACAAGAAATCCTGCTATGCCCTGCGACGAACCATCAAACAGGCGTGAATACAGGGCTAAGATTGAATCATACTACACTGGCTCCGACGCTCGTTTTATGTGGTAGGGCTTGCAAACTATTACAGACTACAAAGGAAAGCACAGCTGCGAGCTGCCCAGTGACACGAGCCTACCAGATGAGCTAAATCAATTCTATGCTCGCTTCGAGGCAAGCAACACTGAGGCATGCATGAGAGCATCAGCTGTTCCGGACGACTGTGTGATCACGCTCTCCGTAGCCAACATCAGTAAGACCTTTAAACAAGTCAACATACACAAGGCTGCGGGGCCAGACGGATTACACCAAGGTAACCTGCCTAAATGACTAGTGACCTGTAGCACTCATGTCTGTAGCCATAAAGTGCTTTGAAAGGCTGGTCATGGCTCACATCAACACCATCATCCCAGAAACACACTTCAACTTGCATACCGCTCCAACAGATCCACAGATGACGCAATCTCTATTGCACTCAACACTACCCTTTCTCACCTGGACAAAAGGAACACCTTCGTGAGAATGCTGTTCATTGACTATAGCTCAGCGTTCAATACCATAGTGCCCTCAAAGTTCATCACTAAGCTAAGAACCCTACCTCTGCAACTGGACGCTGGACTTCCTGACGGGGCGCCCCCAGGTGGTAAGGGTAGGCAACAACACATCCGCCACACTGATCCTCAAGACGGGGGCCCCTCAGGGGTGCGTGTTTAGTCCCCTCCTGTAGACCCTGTTCACCCACAACTGTGTAGCCAAGCACGACTCCAACACCATCATTAAGTTTGCCGACGACACAACAGTGGTAGGCCTGATCACCGACAACGATGAGTTAGCCTATAGGGAGGAGGCCAGAGACCTGGCCGTGTGGTGCCAGGACAACAACCTCTCCCTCAGTGTGATCAAGACAAAGGAGATGATTGTGGACTACAGGAAAAGGAGGGCCGAGCCCTCCCCCATTCTAATCGACGGGGCTGTAGTGAAGCAGGTTGACAGCTTCAAGTTCCTTGGTGTCCACAACACCAACAAACTTTCATGATCCAAACACACCAGGACAGTCGTGAAGAGGGCACAATAACGCCTATTCCCACTCAGGAGTACTTCTCCTGTCTTATCTGGTGTCCTGTGTGAATTTAAGTATGCTCTCTCTAATTCTCTCTTTCTCTTTCTTTCTCTCTCTCGGATGACCTGAGCCCTAGGACCATGCCTCAGGACTACCTGGCATGATGAGTCCTTGCTGTCCCCAGTCCACCTGGCCTTGCTGCTGCTCCAGTTTCAACTGTTCTGCCTGCGGCTATGGAACCCTGACCTGGTCACCGGACGTGCTACCTGTCCCAGACCTATTATTTGACCATGCTGGTCATTTATGAACATTTGAACATCTTGGCCATGTTCTGTTATAATCTCCACCCGGCACAGCCAGAAGATGACTGGCCACCCCTCATAGCCTGGTTCCTCTCTAGGTTTCTTCCTAGGTTTTTGCCTTTCTAGGGAGTTTTTCCTAGCCAACATGCTTCAACACCTGCATTGCTTGCTGTTTGGGGTTTTAGGCTGGGTTTTTATACAGCACTTTGAGATATCAGCTGATGTATGAAGGGCTATATAAGTAAATTTGATTTGGATTTGATTTGATTTAACTCCTAATTTTCTTAAAACTGCATTGTTGGTTAATGGCTTGGAAGTAAGCCATTTAGTAAGCATTTACCTGTTGTACTTGGTGCATGTGACAAATAAAATTTGAATCACAACATTTCCTCACTGGAACATGTTTTATTATAAGCATTTAACCACATTAGTATTACTGATGTATACACGTACCTAAAACAATATTTGGCAAGCAGCATACCACCCTGCATCCATCCCACTGCTGGCTTTCTTCTGGAGCTATGCAGCGTTGAGTGTGGTTCGTCCCTGGATGGGAGACCAGATACTGCTGGAATTGGTGTTGGAGGGCCACTAAGAGGCACCCTTTCCTCTGGTAAACAAAATAATTCTCCCAATCCCCCAGGGCAGTGACTGGGGACATTGCCCTGTGTAGGTCGCTGTCTTTCTGCTGGGATGTTAAATGGGTGTCCTGACTCTCTGTGGTCACAAAAGACCCCATGGCACTAATTTTAAGAGTAGGGGTGTTAACCCTGGTGTCCTGGTTAAATTCCCAATCTGGCCTTCATACCATCATGGTCACCTAATCATCCGCAGCTTACAATTGGCTCATTCATCCCTCCTCCTCTACCCTGTAACTATTCCCCAGGTTGTTGCTGTAAATAAGAATGTGTTCTCAGTCAACTTACCTGGTAAAATAAGTCTTTCATAAAAAAAAAAAATATCCGGGATCAAACAGTGCATGTCAGTGACTATAGTACCTAGAATGTACCTAATGACAAAGTGACCCCCAGGGTCTTAATCTTTGACATTACCGGTTTGCTCCTGTCTCTACCACTAAACAACCATGGTTGTGTAGCCAATGGCACCCTATTCCCCATAAAGTGTTCTACTTTCGACCAGATCAAAAGCAGTGCACTACAAAGGGAATAGGTTGCCGTGTGGGGCAGAGCCCATCTCTCTTTGAAAGGCCTGTAAAAGACAAACCCCTATGTACCATATTCATACTCACAGAAAGAAAACATTTGTTTTGTTGTGTGAAGTTTATTACACTAAAGGGCGCTTCCTAGTGGACACATTTTTTTTCTTGTTTTCAATCAATCTGTCTCCGTGTGTGTCCAATGATAAAAGGTTGGGTAAACACAATTATACCATGGGTTACAGAAGCGTCTCAAATAGCACCCTACTCCCTTTACAGTGCACTATTTTGACCAGGTTTCATAGGGAACGGGGTGCTATTTAGGACGCAGATCCAGAGCACTAGCTGTGACCATGGAGAGCGATTGTGTCATGGGCACTGGACTGTGCCAGTCAGCCAGCCAGCCACTGACTGACTGCATGGTTGAAAATTACAGGGCATCTTCCGAGCAAAGCCGCTCATGGCATTGTTATACTCTGTGCACGAACAAACAGAGAACATTTGTGGTTGGTGAGATCTGTCACTGAGTGATGGCTATTTTGTTCTTTCCATGATCCCCTATCCGTTTCTATATTGAGTTGAACATACTGAGCAGCATGTTGACATTTCTGGCACATTGATGCAGTGTTATTTGACCACACTGTTAATAATCATAATGGAAACATCACTGTGATGTGGGGTAAATGACATACTGTTGAAGTCTGAAGTTTACACACACTTAGGTTGGAGTCATTAAAACTCATTTTTCAACCATTACACAAATTTATTGTAAACAAGCTATAGTTTTGGCAAGCCTGTTAGGACATATACTGTGTGCATGACACAATTCATTTTTCCAATAATTGATTACAAACAGATTATTTCACTTATAATTCACTGTTTCACAATTCCAGTGGCTGAGAGGTTTACATACACTAAGTTGACTGTGCCTTTAAACAGCTTGGAAAATTCCATAAATGATGTCATGGCTTTAGAAGCTTCTGATTGACTCAAATGATGTCAATTAGCCTATTGGAGGTGTACCTTTGCAAGTATTTCAAGGCCTACCTTCAAAAGCAACGCTTCCTTGCTTGACATCATGTGAAAATCAAAAGAAATCAGACCTCAGAAAACAATTGTAGACCTCCACAAGTCTGGTTCATCCTTGGGACCAATTTCCAGACACCTGAAGGTACCACGTTCATCTGTACAAACAATAGTACGCAAGTATAAACACCATGGGACCAAGCAGCCGTCATGAAGGAGACGCGTTCTGCCTCCTAGAGATGAAGATGTTAAAATGCTGGAGGAAACAGGTACAAAATATCTATATCCACAGTAAAACGAGTCCTATACCAACATAACCTGAAAGGAAAAAGCCATTGCAAGCCGAAGAACACCATCCCAACCGCGATGCACCGGACGGCAGAATCATGTTGTGCGTGTGCTTTGCTGCAGGAGGGACTGGTGCACTACACAAAATAGATGGCATCATTAAGATGGAAAATTATGTGGATATATTGAAGCAACATCTCAAGACATCAGTCAGGAAGATGAAGCTTGGTCGCTTCAGCCGTCTTCATCGACCTGGCCAAGGCTTTCGGCTCTGTCAATCACCATATTCTTATCGGTAGACTCAGTAGCCTCGGTTTTTCTAATGACTGCCTTGCCTGGTTCACCAACTACTTTGCAGACAGAGTTCAGTGTGACAAATCGGAGGGCATGTTGTCCGGTCCTCTAGCAGTCTCTATGGGGGTGCCACAGGGTTCAATTCTCGGGCCGACTCTTTTCTCTGTATATATCAATGATATTGCTCTTGCTGCGGGCGATTCCCTGATCCACCTCTACACAGACGACACCATTCTGTATACTTCTGGCCCTTTCTTGGACACTGTGCTATCTAACCTCCAAACGACCTTCAATGCCATACAACACTCCTTCCGTGGCCTCCAACTGCTCTTAAACGCTAGTAAAACCAAATGCATGCTTTTCAACCGTTTCGCTGCCTGCACCCGCACGCCTGACTAGCATCACCACCCTGGATGGTTCCGACCTAGAATATGTGGACATCTAGGTGTCTAGGTGTCTGGCTAGACTGTAAACTCTCCTTCCAAACTCATATCAAACATCTCCAATCTAAAATCTAGAGTCGGCTTTCTATTCCGCAACAAAGCCTCCTTCACTCACGCCGCCAAACTTACCCTAGTAAAACGGACTATCCTACCGATCCTCGACTTCGGTGATGTCATCTACAAAATAGCTTCCAATACTCTACTCAGCAAACTGGATGCAGTTTATCACAGTGCCATCCGTTTTGTTACTAAAGCACCTTATACCACCCAGCACTGCGACCTGTATGCTCTAGTCGGCTGGCCCTCGCTACATATTCGTCACCAGACCCACTGGCTCCAGGTCATCTACAAGTCCATGCTAGGTAAAGCTCCGCCTTATCAGTTCACTGGTCACGATGGCAACACCCACCCGTAGCACGCGCTCCAGCAGGTGTATCTCACTGATCATCCCTAAAGCCAACACCTCATTTGGCCGCCTTTCGTTCCAGTTCTCTGCTGCCTGTGACTGGAACGAATTGCAAAAATCGCTGAAGTTGGATACTTTTAATCTCCCTCACCAACTTCAAACATCTGCTATCTGAGCAGCTAACCGATCGCTGCAGCTGTACATAGTCCATCGGTAAATAGCCCACCCAATTTACCTACCTCATCCCCATACTGTTTATATTTCTTTACTTTTCTGCTCTTTTGCACACCAGTATCTCTACCTGCACATGACCATCTGATCATTCATCACTCCAGTGTTAATCTGCCAAATTGTAATTATCCGCCTACCTCCTCATGCCTTTTGCACACATTGTATATAGACTCTTTTTTTCTTTCTACTGTGTTATTGACTTGTTTATTGTTTACTCCATGTGTAACTCTGTGTTGTTGTCTGTTCACACTGCTATGCTTTATCTTGGCCACGTCACAGTTGTAAATGAGAACTTGTTCTCAACTTGCCTACCTCGTTAAATATTTTAAAAATGGGTCTTCCAAATGGACAATGACGCCAAGCATACTTCCAAAGTTGTGGCAAAATGGCTTAAGGACAACAAAGTCAAGGTATTGGAGTGGCCATCACAAAGCCCTGACCTCAATCATATAGAACATTTGTGGGCAGAACTCAAAAAGTGTTAATGAGCAAGGAGGCCTAACCTGACTCATTTACACCAGGAATGTGCCAAAATTCACCCACCTTATTGTGTGAAGCTTGTGGAAGGCTACCTGAAGCGTTGGACCCAAGTTAAACAATTTAAAGGCAATGCTATCAAATACTAATTGAGTGTATGTAAACCTCTGACCCACTGGGAATGTGACGAAAGAAAGAAAAGCTGAAATAAATCATTCTCTCTACTATTATTCTGACATTTCACGTTCTTAAAATAAAGTGGTGATCCTAACTGACCTAAGACAGGGAATTTTTACTTGGATTAAATGTCAGGAATTGTGATTTTAAATGTATTTGGCTAAGGTGTATATAAACGTGCGACTTCAACTGTATGTACAGTGCCTTCGGAAAGTATTCAGACCCATTGACTTTTTCCACATTTGGTTACGTTACAGCCTTATTCTAAAATTGATCAAATGTTTTTTTCCCCTCATCAAACTACACACAATACCCCATAATGACAAAGCAAAAACAGGTTTTAGAAAATGTTGCTAATTTATTAAAAATGAAAATGGTAGGAGTTTATTGGTGGCAGCATCATGCAGTGGGGATGTTTTTCAGCGGCAGGAACTGGGAGGAACTTATTCAGGACTGAGGCAAAGATGAACGACGCAAAGTACAGAGAGATCCTTGATGAAAACCTGCTCCAGAGCACTCAGGACCTCAGACTAGGGAAAAGGTTCACCTTCCAACAGGACAACAACCCTTAGCACCCAACCAAGACAATGAAGGAGTGGCTTCTTGACAAGTCTCTGAATGTCCTTTAGTGGCCCAGCCAGAGCCCCGATTTGAACTTGATCGAACATCTCTGGAGAGACCTGAAAATAGCTGTGTAGCAACACTCACCGTCCAACCAGACAGAGCTTGAGAGGATCTGCAGAGAAGAATGGGAGAAACTCCCCAAATACAGGTGTGCTAAGCTTGTAGGGTCATACTAAAGAAGACTCAAGGCAGAAATCTCTGCCAAATGTGCTTCAACAAAGTAAGGTGCTTCAACAAAGTACTGAGTAAAGGGTCTGAATACTTCATAAATTAGCAAACATTTCTAAAAACCTGTTTTTTCTTTGTCATTATAGGGTATTGTGTGTAGATTGATGAGGGGGAAAAATCAATTTAATCAATTTTAGAATACTGTTGTAACGTAACAAAGTGTGGAAAAAGTCAAGGGTTCTGAATACTTTCCGAAGGCACCGTAGATAATAAACAAAAGTGGAAACAAAAAAACATTTTTTTTACAGTAAACATTAAACTCACAAAAGTTACAAAAGAATAAAGAGATTTCAAATGTGTGCAAATAGTTAAAGTCCAAAAGGGAAAATAAATAAACATAAATATGGGTTGTATTTACATTGGTGTTTCTTCTTCACTGGTTGACCTTTTGTTTTGGCAACAGGTCACAAATCTTGCTGCTGTGATGGCACACTGTGGTATTTCACCCAGTAGATATGGGGTTTGTTTTCAAATTCCTTGTGGGTCTGTGTAATCTGAGGGAAATATGTGTCTCTAATATGGTCATACGTTTGGCAGGACGTTAGGAAGTGCAGCTCAATTTCCACCACATTTTGTGGGCAGTATGCCCATAACCTGTCTTCCCTTTCTCATTAGCAAGGCTATGCTCACTGAGTCTGTACATAGTCAAAGCTTTACTTAGGTTTGGGTCAGTCACAGTGGTCAGTTATTCTGCCACTGTGTACTCTCTGTTTAGGGCCAAATAGCATTCTTGTATGGTCAGTGTTTTTGTTCATTCTTTCCCAATGTGTCAAGTAATTATTGTTGTTTTCTCATGATTTAGTTGGGTCTAATTGTGTTGCTGTCTTGGGCCCTGTGAGGTCTGTTTGGGTTTGTGAACAGAGCCCTAGGACCAGCTTCCTCAAGGGACTCCAGATTCATCTCTCTGTAGGTGATGGCTTTGTTATGAAAGGTTTGGGAATCACTTAATTTTAGGTGGTTGGCTCTTTTCTGGATTTTGATCATTAGCGGGTATCGGCCTAATTCTGCTTTGCATGCATTATTTGGTGTTTTATGTCGTACACAGAGGATATGTTATCAGAATTCTGCATGCAAAGTCTCAATTTGGTTTTGTCCCATTTTGTGAATTCTTGGTTGGTGAGCGGACCCTAGACCTCACCACCATAAAGGGCAATGGGTTGTATAACAGATTCAACTACAGTGGCTTGCGAAAGTATTCACCCCCCTTGGCATTTTTACAGTTTTGTTGCCTTACAACCTGGAATTAAAATTGATTTTTGAGGGGTTTGTATCATTTGATTTACACAACATGCCTACCATTTTTTATTGTGAAACAAACAAGAAATAGGACAAAAAAACAGAAAACTTGAGCGTGCATAACTATTCACCCCCCCAAAGTCAATACTTTGTAGAGCATCCTTTTGCAGCAATTAGAGCTGCAAGTCTCTTGGGGTATGTCTCTATAAGATTGGCACATCTAGCCACTGGGATTTTTGCCCATTCTTCAAGGCAAAACTGCTCGAGCTCTTTCAAGTTGGATGGGTTCCGCTGGTGTACAGTAATCTTTAAGTCATACCACAGATTCTCAATTGGATTGAGGTCTGGGCTTTGACCAGGCAATTCCAAGACATTTAAATGTTTCCCCTTAAACCACTCAAGTGTTGCTTTAGCAGTATGCTTAGGGTCATTGTCCAGCTGGAAGGTGAACCTCTGTCACAGTCTCAAATCTCTGGAAGACTGAAACAGGTTTCCCTCAAGAATTTCCCTGTATATAGCGCCATCCATCATTCCTTCAATTCTGACCAGTTTTCCAATCCCTACCGATGAAAAACATCCCCACAGCATGATGCTGCCAACAACATGCTTCACTGTGGGGATGGTGTCTCAGGGTGATGGGAGGTGTTGGGTTTGCGCCAGACATAGTGTTTTCCTCGATGGCCAAAAAGCTCAATCTTCCATATGTTTGGGGAGTCTCCTACATGCCTTTTGGCGAACACCAAACATGTTTGCTTATTATTTTATTCAAGCATTAGCTTTTTTTTCTGGCCACTCTTCTGTAAAGCCCAGCTCTGTGGAGTGTACTGCTTAAAGTGGTCCTATGGACAGATACTCCAATCTCCGCGGTGGAGCTTTGCAGCGCCTTCAGGGTTATTTTTGGTCTCTTTGTTGCCTCTCTGATTAATGCCCTCCTTGCCTCGTCCGTGAGTCTTGGTGGGCGGCCCTCTCTTGGCAGGTTTGTTGTGGTGCCATATTCTTTCCATTTTTTAATAATGGATTTAATGGTGCTCCGTGGGATGTTCAAAGTTTCTGATATTTTTTTATAATCCAACCCTGATCTGTACTTCTCCACAACTTTATCCCTGACCTGTTTGGAGAGCTCCTTGGTCTTCATGGTGCCGCTTGCTTGGTGGTGCCCCTTGAAAGTAATCTTTTCATTTCACATCACCAATTTGGACTATTTTGTGTATGTCCATTACACGAAATCCAAATAAAAATCAATTTAAATTACAGGTTGTAATGCAACAAAATAGGAAAAACCCCAAGGGGGGATGAATACGGTACTTTTGCAAGGCACTGTATTTTTTGCCAGATCCTAATTGGTATGTTGAATTTTATGTTCCTTTTGATGGCATAGAAGGCACTTCTTGACTTGTCCCTCAGATCGTTCACAGCTTTGTGGAAGTTACCAATGGCGCTGATGTTTTGGCTGAGGTATGTATAGTTTGTTGTGTGCTCTAGGACAACGGTGTCTAGGTGGAATTTGTTTTTGTGGTCCTGGCAACTGGACCTTTTTTGAGACACCGTTATTTTTGTCTTACTGAGATTTACTGTCAGGGCCCGGGTCTGATAGAATCTGTGCAGAAGATCTAGGTGTTGCTGTAGGCCCTCCTTGTAGGCCCTTCTGTCACTCTCTCTCTCTCTCTTTTTCTCTCTCTGTCACTCAGTATCTATCTGTGAAATAACAGATAACTATGAAATAACACATATGGAATCATGTAGCAACCGAAATAGTGTTAAACAAATCAAAATATATTTTATATTTGAGATTCTTTAGTGTCCACCCTTTGACTTGATGACAGCTTGGCACACTCTGGGATTCTCTCAACCAGCTTCATGAGGTAGTCACCTGGAATGCATTTCAATGAACACGTGTGTCCTGTTAAAATATATATTTTTTTTTACAGAAGATAGCCCTATTTGGTAAAAGACCAAGACCATGGCAAAAACTGCTCAAATAAGCAAAGAGAAACAACAGTCCATCATTACTATAAGACATGAAGGTCAGTCATTCTGGAAAATGTAAAGAACTTTGAACTTTTCTTCAAGTGCAGTCGCAAAAACAGTCAAGCTCTATGATGAAACTGGCTGTCATGAGGACCGCCACAGGAAATCAAGACCCAGAGTTACCACTGCTGCAGAGGATAAGTTCATTAGAATTACCTACCTCAGAAATTGCAGCCCAAATAAATGCTTCACAGAGTTCAAGTAACAGACACATCTCAACATCAACTGTTCAGAGAAGACTGAGTGAATCAGGCCTTCATGGTCGAATTGCTGCAAAGAAACCACTACTAAAGGACAACAATAATAAGAAGAGACGTGCTTGGGCCAAGAAACATGAGCAATGGACATTAGACTGGTGGAAATCTGTCCTTTGGTCTGATGAGTCCAAAAAAATAGATTTTTGGTTCCAACCGCCGTGTTTTTGTGAGACACAGAGTAGGTGAATGGATGATCTCTGCATGTGTGGTTCCCACTGCGAAATATGGAAGAGGAGGAGTGATGGTGTGGGGGTGCTTTGCTGGTGACACTGTCAGTGATTTATTTAGAATTCAAGGCACGCTTAACCAGTATGGCTACCACAGCAATCTGCAGCGATACACCATCCTATCTGGTTTGCGCATAGTGGGACTATCATTTGTTTTTCAACAGGACAATGACCCAACACACCTCCAGGCTGTGTAAAGGCTATTTGACAGAGAAGGAGAGTGATGGAGTGCTGCATCAGATGACCTGGCCTCCACAATTACCCGACCTCAACCCAATTGAGTTTGGTTTGGGATGAGTTGGACCACAGAGTGAAGGAAAAGCAGCCAACAAGTGCTCAGCATATGTGGGAACTCCTCCAAGACTGCTGGAAAAACATTCCTCATGAAGTTGGTTAAGAGAATGCCAAGAGTGTGCAAAGCTGTCACCATGGCAAAGGGTGGGTACTTTGAAGAATCTAAAATCTAAAATATATTTTGATTACACTTTTGCTTACTCCATGATTCCATATGTGTTATTTCCTAGTTTTGATGTCTTCACTATTATTCTACAGTGTAGAACACAGTACATTAGATAAAATAGTAAAAGTAGTAGGTGTGTCCAAACTTTTGACTGGTGCTATATACTGTATATAGTACCAGTCAACATGATGGGATCGAATACTATAGGCCTAGACCTATAGACCTATAGCCTTGGAATTTGATGGGTTCTAGCTAAGATAGCTAACTTTATTTGAAAGTAGTTTGTGTGTGCGCATGTGCTTGTGTGTGCGTGTTTTGTAACATAAACATTCTAAGGGGTGAGACTTCCTGACTTCCCCCTCCTCACCATCTAATATGTTTAGCAGAGAGAGAGAGCCCTAGCTTCCTCCTGCCTCAAAGCCCCCAGTATGCAGGGTATTCTCTTGATCTGCTCTGAGTCAGGAGGAAGGCATGCAAGACCTGATCCCAGCAAGGGTCACTGCTTCAGTCTGCAGTTTATACCAAAGCACAGACAACCAGTTGAGGGGTGTGTGTCCTGTCGGAAAGTGAGTGGGGGAGTATTTGTGTATGTGTATGTGTGTGCACACGTAATTTGGCTATTTCAGCCAGGTGTATAGAAATCAACAGGTGTATAAAATCGAAAGCACAGCCATGCAATCTCCATAAATGAACATTAGCAGTAGAATGGCCTTACTAAAGAGCTCAGTGACTTTCAATGTGGCGCCATCATAGGATGCCACCTTTTCAACAGGTCAGTAAGTCAAATTTCTGCCCTGCTAGAGCTTTCAACTGCAAGTCCTGGTATTGTGAAGTGGAAAAGTCTAGGAGCAACAACGTCTCAGCTGTGAAGTGGTGGGCCACACAAGCTCACAGAATGGTACCGCGTAGCACGTAAAGATAAACTGTCCTCGGTTGCAACACTCACTACCGAGTTCCAAACTGCCTCTGGAAGCAACGTCAGCAGAAGAACTGTTCTTCGGGAGCTTAATGAAATGGGTTTCCATGGCCGAGCAGCCACACACAAGCCTAAGACCACCATTCGCAATGCCAAGCATGAGCTGGAGTGGTGTGAAGCTCACCGCCATTGGACTCTGGAGCAGTGGAAACGCACTCTCTGGAGTGATGAATCACGCTTCACCATCTGGCAGTCTGACGGACAAATCTGGGTTTGGCAGATGCCAGGGGAACGCTACCTGCCTGAATGCATAGTGCCAACTGTAAAGTTTGGTGGAGGAGGAATAATGGTCTGGGGCTGTTTTTCACGGTTTCCTGCTAGACCCCCAGTGAAGGGAAATCTTAACGCTACAGCATACAATGACATTCTAGATGATTCTGTGCTTCCAATGTTGTGGCAACAGTTTGGGAAGGCCCTTTCCTGTTTCAGCATGACAATCCCCAATGCACAAAGCAAGGTCCATACAGAAATAGTTTGTTGAGATCGGTGTGGAAGAACATGACTGGCCTGCACCGAACCCTGACCTCAACCCCATTGAACATGTTTGGGATGAATTGGAACACCAACTGCGAGCCAGGTCTAATCGCCCAACATCAGTGCTGGACCTCACTAATGCTTTTGTGGCTGAGTGGAAGCATGTCCCCGCAACAATGTTCCAACATCTGGTGGAAAACCTTCCCAGAAGAGTAGACGCTGTTTTAGCAGCAAAGAGGGGACCAACTCCATATGAATGCCCATGATTTTGGAATGAGATGTTCAACGAGCAGGTGTCCACATACTTTTGGTCATGTAGTTTATGTTGACAGAACTCACTGGGCCTTGAGTGACTCAGCCTCTGAAGTATGGAGCTGTTCTTACTGCCTCATCACAGACCTCAGCAGGATGGGACATCATCCATAATCCACCCCAAAGGCGACTCAGGCACTCATCTCTTCCTGTTAGTGGTGAGCTGGTGAAAGTCATGCACCCAGTGGGCCTTGAAGAAACTCAGAAGACTCAAGAGATGCAGGTCTAGAGCACATCCCAAATGGCACCCTATTTCCTATAGTGCACTACTTTTGACCAGGGTCCATAGGACCAACTTCTATATAGAGGACATCTGTTTAATACAGCGTCACCACAGAGCCAGATGGCAATAATAGTAAGGTTTCCATCGCAAATTCCCAACATGCAAAGAAGGATCCACCTCTCTCCTCTCCTCCAAGCTTCACCAGTCCAGGCATCACGTCTTCTGTGCATCCCAAATGGCGCCATATTCCCTATATGGCTTTTGGTCAAAAGTAGCGCACTATGTAGGGAATAGGGTGCCATTTGGGGTAAAGCCCTTTACTTCACTCATGAACCCCAAGCCGCAGAGCTCTCGGAAAAACCTAGCTAGACACCCCTAGGAAGCATGGCTTTGTGGGATAATGGAGGAAAATGATTGGATAAACATACTGCGAGGCCACAGCCTGTTTAATCATGGAGGGTTGATGAGAGGGAAGGGATGGAGGAGGTCGAGGAGGGAGAGAGAGAGGTGAGGAAGAGAGAGAGAGAGAAAGAGAGAGAGAGAGAGAGAGAGAGAGAGTAGGATGCAGTTGGTGGGGTGGGTTTGCAGGAATCTCAGGGCACATTATGTTCCTTTGAGGCTGACTGGCTGGGCTGGCCAAGGCTCGGGGCTTAAACTAGATTATGTTCCTGTAATGCTGGCTGGCTGGGCTAGCCAGGGCTGAGGTTTTAAACTAGATTATGATCCTGTAATGCTGGCTGGCTGGGCTAGCCATGGCTCAGGGTTTAAACTAGATTATGTTCCTGTAATGCTGGCTGCCTGGGCTAGCCAGGGCTAAGGTTTTAAACTAGATTATGTCCCTGTAAGGCTGGCTGGCTGGGCTAGCCAGGGCTGAGGTTTTAAACTAGATTATGATCCTGTAAGGCTGGCTGGCTGGGCTAGCCATGGCTCAGGGTCTAAACTAGATTATGTTCCTGTAAGACTGGCCAGGACTCAGGGCTTGAACTAAATTCTGCTCCTGTGAGGCTGGCCAGGGCTATGGGCTTAATATAGATTCTGTTCCTGTGAAGCTGGCCAGGGCTCAGGGCGGGCTGGCTGGCTGGCTGGCTGGCTGGCTGGCTGGCTGGCTGGCTGGCTGGCTGGCTGGCTGGCTGGCTGGCTGTCTGTCTGTCTGTCTGCTTGGTCTATTTTAGACCATGGGGAGAGAGTGTCCTCCTGTGTAAGAAGAGGGAAGAGAGTGTTCTCCTGTGTAAGAGGAGAAGAGAGAGTATCCTCCTGTGTAAGAGGAGAAGAGAGCCTCTTCCTGTGTAAGAGGAGAGGAGTGTCCTCCTGTGTAAGAGGAGAGGAGTGTCCTCCTGTGTAAGAGAAGAGGAGAGAGTGTCCTCCTGTGTAAGAAGAGAGGAGAGAGTGTCCTCCTGTGTAAGAGGAGAGGAGAGAGTGTCCTCCAGTGTAAGAGGAGAGGAGAGAGTGTTCTACTGTGTAAGAGGATAGGAGAGGGTCCTCCTGTGTAAGAAGAGAGTGTCCTCATGTGTAAGAGTAGAGGAGAGAGTGTCCTCCTGTGTAAGAGGAGAGTGTCCTCCTGTGTAAGAGGAGAGGAGAGAGTGTGTTAATAGAGGAGAAGTCACACACCTTGTTAGCTAATCATGCTCTCTTTGATAGCAGCTTAATTTGACCATTATTGGAAGTCTTTGGTGAATGGCAATCTATGCACTGATTGAAGTAGTTCCTGTTTGGAATCTACAGTGGTCACTAAATCATCTGCTCTTGCTGTGAAGTGTGTGCATGTGTATTATACAAATACAGGAGGAAAAAAATAAAATATCCAGAAACCAAAACCTTAACAGAAGTCTGAAGGCCTCCTGGTGTTTCCTCACCTCTTGAAGTATTTTAAACGTTCATAGATTGTGATGTTTGGGCACAGCCAGGCCGTGTGAGGACAGAACAGAACAGTCGCTCAATAAACCAGCTGAGACATATCCACCAGACCATGCCCATCTGGACTGTAGCTGCCACTTTCAAGTAGATTATGGCTAGTTGGAGGCCGTTGTTTTAAGAAGGGACAGAAGCCCACAACCGATATTTGTTCTCAGTTAGAAAAGTCAAATAAACTCATCAGTCAGTCTGCATCCCAAATGGCACCCTATCCCCTATATAGTGCCCAATGGGTCCTGGTCAAAAGTCGTGCCTATACAGGGAAAAGGGTGCCATTTGGGACACAGACAAACTCATCAGTCAGTCCCCCAAATCAAACCCCAGCTGTAGCTGCCAGACTCGGCCAGCGTTAAATATATCTTCTCTGTTTCTCTTTAACTGTGCTCCTTCTTTTTTTTCTAAACTTCCTAATCAGATAGAGTCATTAACATGTGATTATGCAGTCGTCTGAGGAGGCTGACGTGCAATTGTTTATGACAGAGGCAAGAGATGTGAAAGTCTTTAGTTGAGAGGGAATCAAATGTAAAATGCAAATCAGCGGTGCGGTCGTACTTACCCAGAACAAATAGAAATTGACACTGTGCCACAAAATCACACACACACACACACACACACACGCACGCACGCACGCGCACACACACACACACACACACACACACACACACACACACACACACGCATATCGCTAAGCCAGATGAGTTGTTTACACTAAGACGGGGGGGTTCATTAACTGGTGATTAGCCTGGCTGAGGGAAAGTAAACTTAGTGAAATGTGATTTAAAGCAGCAGGATAGATTGGTGTGAGAATGTACAGACTAGACACGTCAATCCGAGATCTCCTCTCCACCATTCCCAAATCTCCAGACCAGACCGTGAGAGAAAGGCCTTAGAAACAAAGACAAGAAAAAGGAAGATATTTTGAAGTATCACCAAAAACTACTATAATATGTTTAGAATGGATGTATCATTGTTTTTGTCCTATGTCTGGAACATGGCAATGATAAAAAACACTATGTGTCAACCATGTTTAGACAGGCATTTCACATTGGCTGACAGTGACAGAGCATGTCTCTGTGATTCTAATGATTGGGGTTTGCTTGCTCAGGTGGAACCACAGACAGCCATTAGTCATCTAGAGACATCAGCTTCTGTCCTGTCTGTCTCTCCACCCACCCACTCACTCGCACACTCCCCCACTCACCTCCTCCTATTCACCAACTCCCACTGGGCGCTCTCTTCCTACTCAACCCAATGGTACATCAGAGCATCCCCCAGGGTTGTAGCCAGGTGGACCTTATCCACTCAATATAGACAAACACACACACAAGCACGCGCACACACAAACACACAGCGGGAGAGCCATCTAATCCTTCCTACTGGGATGAGCCTGGCCCATAGGTGGTCTGTGACTGGTCAGAAGCCGTTGTTCTTCTGGCTAATTGGTTTCCATGTAGTCCGACCAACATCAGTGTTTAACTGAACAGTGAACTCTTATGATGTGTTTCTGATACTTGGGAATAGGAGATGTGGGGTCAAAGAGGAGGCAGAGCCTTCCTCTAGTGACAGTGAGGAAAAAAAGAAAACAAAAAAGGAGACAAAAATGGAAGACAGAGTGATTCTCTCCTCCAATGCTCTCTTTTGTTTATTGTCTATTTTGTACAAATCCACAGCCAGAATTTGGTTCCCCCATCCTTCCATCTTTCCCCAGTCGACCCTCAGGGCTCATCCCATAGTTCTCTCCAGGTTTCTGAGAGCATCCCTGTAAATTTCAGGTCCCCCAGAGCAGAGCAACACTGGAACTAGTCTAGTGAATCTCCTGCAGCAGGACAGGCCAAGACCATGTCATATGATAAATTACAAACGTCTGGGTAACGTCCCCTCTAGAAACTGACTGCCCCAGCAAATGGTATAAAGAGAGAGTTAGGAAGATGAGCAGAGGATTGTGACTACTGTAGGTAGAATGTTCTCACACTGGGAATGGGTGAGAGATTGCCTACCTGTGCAGTTTCTAAGGGCAGGACTTAATTCTTCAGGTTTTCTGGCTAAGTAAGTTGTAACAGTTGCAGCTACTGTACTGTATAGCTCCAGTAATAATTATTTTCTGATGCCAGAATGCAAGTGATCAAACAGTGTTTGTTCTCTCACAGTGCAGGAAGAATGTTATATTATATATGTGACTCAAAAAAAGTATGTTTGACAATCCCAGTATCTCTTGGAAAAACCATGGGGTTTAGGCTTATTTTCTGGAATTTCCCAAAGGGGTCTGGCCAGTGCTACCATGCATGTCATACTGTGAGAGGGTCAACTGTAAACCGTTTTCACACTGGGCTTCTATGAAATGGCAGCTTGGATGTGATGCATCAGGGCTCAGACTCCTTCCTCTCATCGCCGTGGCAACATCTGCAGCAACATCATCTTGCTGAACTTCACAGAGAAATAAATCAGAAACTAAACCATAATGCCTGCATCTCAAATGGCACCATATTCCCTATATAGTGCACTACTTTTGAACAGAGTCCTATGGGTCAAGGTCAAATGTAGTGCACTATGTAGGGGTATAGGGTGCCGTTTGGGACACAGGCCACCTTTCTTGTCTGCCAGCAAACAACAATCTTTAAAAAATATTCCTGCAACGTTGTGGCGTTTTCTCAGGCCTGTATAAGTCAGGGAGCTGTTATGGGAACATGTTGTGCTGTCAGTCAGTCTTTCCGAGATGGAGGTAGATAGATCCCCAGGGCTTGTCTGTCTGGAAGAGGAGCGGTGTGAGAGATTGGTGTTGAGACGAGGGGGATTGAGGGTCTGGAGGGGAGGGTTGGAGGAAAGAGGGGGTGTTCTGCAGTGAGGTGTGAATTTCACAGACTCTCCATTGCAGCCTAGACTTAGATTACACATGTATCGCTTATCTCTGACCTCAGATATGTAGACACGCTAACAGGAGAAAACATGCACCCTGGGTTCATTCAATAACACCCAACAAACTCTTTTTTTAAATTATTTTTTTACTTAACTAGGCAAGTCAGTTAAGAACAAATTCTTATTTACAATGACGGCTTACCCCGGCCAAACCCGGACGACGCTGAGCCAATTGTGCGCCGCCCTATGGGGCTCGGGCCGGATGTAATTCATCCTGGATTCGAACCAGGGACCGTAGTGATGCCTCTTGCTCTGAGAAGCAGTGTCTTAGACCGCTGCACAACTCGGGAGCCCTCTTTATCACACACACACACACACACACACACACACACACACACACACACACACACACACACACACACACACACACACACACACACACACACACACACACACACACACACACACACTTACTTTATGGGGTCATGTTAGGTGCCTAAGGCTTTGTCAGTACAGATTGTGTGTAACGCAGAGTATGACGTGGCCTTGCCTCCCGAGTGGCGTAGATGTCTAAGGCACTGCAGTGCTTGAGGCATCACTACAGATCCGGGTTTGATCCCGGGCTGTGTCCACGACCAGGAGACCCATGAGGTAATACACAATTGGCCCAGCGTCGTCCAGGTTAGGGGAGGGTTTGGCTGGCCGGGATGTCCTTGTCCCATCGCATTCTAGCGAGTCCTGTCGTGGGCCTGGCACATGCACGCTGACACTGTCGCCAGTTGTACAGTGTTTCCTCCGACACATTGGTGCGGCTGGCTTCCTGGTTAATTAAATAATAATTTGAACAAAAAAAGAGTGTGACGTGGCCCTGGACCTGAGTGAGACCATGTCACGGCCCGACCGGCTCTATCCTGTGCAATGTGTGACTCGAGACATGGGCAACATCCAATGACGTTGCTGTATTAGGTCGGCCATGCCTCTCACCACACCTGTACTAATCCCTATTCACATCATAGTGTAAAACACGGAGCATATGTCATCCCTATTCTCTGTGAGTGCGTCCCAAATGACACCCTATTTCCTAGGAATGTGCTACTTTCGACCAGGCCCCAATTGTGCACTATAACAGGGTGTCATTTAGGATGCACACTTTGTGCTTCTACTGAGCTCCCTCTGTAGAAGTGACGGACAGTTCGACACCTTATCTCTCTTGTGTTTTATGTGAATCGGTGTAAGGTTCTCTGCTGATTGAAGGGAATTCCTTTGTTCCCATGGATAGACAGGAATAAAGATAGTCCCTGTCCTTGTTGTCCTGGGCAGACCATTAGAAACATTAGGAACTGGAGACCCTTGCCTGATTCTGAGAGGGGTCCAGGCTGTAGTGATCACGGCACGCAAGGATATCAGCTTTTAGCATCACAGGTTCTCCAGCACCACAGGTTCTTATCGCCTATCAGACACTGATTATAACAATGGCCTCTCATTGTTTGTTTACAGTAGCATTGTTGATCTGCCTGTGTACACCTGGAGCATGTTATGTGTGCATCATCATGCTACATTACATAAAGTAGCAAAGTGAGATATCAGTGTGTGGTCATTCATAAACTTGCTTCTCTTTTAATATTAATAGATCACCAAAAGTTCTGGGGATAAAGATATTGAAATTCTCAAAGTTACTGGTACTTAAGACTCTAAAGGGATGCATTCTGTGAGGGGGCCTCAGTTCAGTCATCAACAGGTGTTTTTCTCATCTGAGCTTTCTCCGAGTTCTCTCTCTCCAAAAAATAAACCTTCTGAAACTGCTGGGGCCCCTGCCTAATCCATCCAAAGAGACACTAAACATTAAACTGAAGCCCAGTTGGCTAGAGGAAGTTTCCATGCAGGCTATGAAGTGGAACGTCTATCTTTGGACCAACATCCCCTTTCTGCTACAATGTGTTTCTCCAACTGAGAATGTCATATCGTTTTTCTTGTGATAAAAGTACATAAATTTATCATCAGCATCTGTAGGCCCTGGTAGAGAAAGATTTAAACAAAATGAATTCTATTCTGCATAATATTCAAACTGTAATACAGCCTTGCTTTTGATAATACTGTAATACAGCCTTGCTTTTGACCGTAAGATCGCTGGCGTGTACTTTTTAGTTTTATGCATGTTATATGTATAATAAATAATGCATTTGTAAATGAATTATCTACCTTGGTAATCATTGCAGATTCAAAACTTTGTAGGAAAGGGATTAGCAACCCCCATCCTTCCACCGTTAGACTGGTAGGACTGAGGCACAGCCAGCTGATGAACACCTGGTGTTGGAGTGTATTGTTTGTCTCTTGATGTTTGTCAGGAAGTCTTTTGGACCAACACAATGGTTGTTTTTTCAATAGGGACCCACAGCAGTGGGGTGGTTTAGGCAAGCATGGCAATTCACTGGTTTGAGAGTGTGTGTGTGTTTGCATTGTAGCTTCAGTTATTTTTCTCAATAATGTTTGACTGACAACTGTTTTTACGAGTAATTCTCTGCAGCTGTGTGTTTTAAACGCCAACAGCAGTGACTTGCCTGTCATATCTGAATAGCTTGTTGGTGAGACCCTGGAGGGCACACACTAAGGTCCACTCTCTCACCATAATAAGGTCCACTCTCTCACCATCATGAGGTCCACTCTCTCACCATCATAAGATCCACTCTCTCACCATCATAAGGTCCACTCTCTCACCATCATAAGGTCCACTCTCTCACCATCATAAGGTCCACTCTTTCGCCATCATATGGTCCACTCTCTCACCATCATGAGGTTCACTCTCTCACCATCATGAGGTCCATTCCAATTCCAACAACTTGTTATATATATATATATTTATATATTATTATATATAGCAGTCAAAAGTTTGGGCACACCTCTCATTCCAGGGTTTATTTTTATTTTTACTATTGTCTACATTGTAGAATAATAGTGAAGTCAGCACAACTATGAAATAACACATATGGAATCTTGTAGTAACCAAATAAGTGTTAAACAAATCTAAATGTATTTTATATTTGACATTCTTCAAAGTAGCCACCCTTTGATGACAGCTTTGCACACTATTGGCATTCTCTCAGACAGCTTCACGGGGTAGTCACCTGGAATGCATTTTAACCGGTGTGCCTTTTTAAAAGTTAATTTATGGAATATCTTTCCTTCTTAATGTGTTTGAGCCAATCAGTTGTGTTGTGACAAGGTAAGGGTGGTATACAAAAGATAGCCCTATTTGTTAAAAGACCAAGTCCACAAGTTTCTTCAAGTGCAGTCGCAAAGACCATCAAGCGCTGTGATGAAACTGGCTCTCATGAGGACCGCCACAGGAAAAGAAGACCCACAGTTACCACTGCTACAGAGGATATGTTCATTAGAGTTACCAGCCTCAGAAATTGCAGCCCAAATAAATTATTCACAGAGTTCAAGTAACAGACACATCTCAACATCAACTGTTCAGAGAAGACTGAGTGAATCAGGCCTTCATGGTTGAATTTCTGCAAAGAAACCACTACTAAAGGACAACAATAATAAGAAGAGACTTGCTTGGGCCAAGAAACATGAGCAATGGACATTAGACTGGTGGAAATCTGTCCTTTGGTCTGATGAGTCCAAATCAGAGATTTTTGGTTCCTACCGCTGTGTCTTTGTGAGATGCAAGAGTAGGTGAATGAATGATCTCCGCATGAGTGGTTCCACCATGAAGCATGGAAGGGGAGGTGTGATGGTGTGGGGGTGTTTTACTGGTGACACTGTCAGTGATTCAAGGCACAATTAACCAGCATGGCTACCACAGCATTCTGCAGCGATACGCCATCCCATCTGGTTTGCGCATAGTGGGACTATCATTTGTTTTTCAACAGGACAATGACCCAAAACCCACCTCCAGGCTGTGTAAGGGCTATTTGACCAAGAAGGAGAGTGATGGAGTGCTGCATCAGATGATTTGGCCTCCATAATGACCTGACCTCAACCCTGATTGAGGTGGTTTGGGATGAGTTGGACCGCAGAGTGAAAGCAGCCAACAAGTGCTCAGCATATGTGGGAACTCCTTCAAGACTGTTGGAAAAGCATTCCAGGTGAAGATGTATGAGAGAATGCCAAGAGTGTGCAAAGCTGTCATCAAGGCAAAGGGTGGGTACTTTGAAGAATCTAAAATAAAAATATATTTGGATTTGTTTAACACTTTGTTGGTAACTACATGTGTGTTATTTCATAGTTTTAATGTCTTCACTATTATTCTACAATGTAGAAAATAGTACAGAACATAAAGACACAGAGGTACTGTAAATTACCCAAATTAACCTAAGTTGCTCTGACTGATTTACAATGCTCTCTCAGTTCCGAACATCGTTCAACTAAGTCTTTACTTTAATACTCTCTCTCACTGGGCATGGAATGCCCTTCATTCACCGGTGGGGTTTATTGTGTTACAATGGCAGAGAATAAGCCAGCTGGTTTTGTTTTCGTCCTCCTTTGTCACCTCCGAAAGACGGCCATAGAAATCCTGCCGTAAGCTGAATTAACAAGCTCCTTTCCCACGTACTCCTCTTTCTTCACACTAGCCCATTAGTAGGAAGGGGCAGCACTCAGGAAGTACCCAGACAGACATCCCTGCATCTAGGAGCTCTTGGATCTTTGTTATCCGTTGAGGAGTTTTCAGACCTGAACCAACTGATATCCTTGGAATGCACTGTACTGTAAGTGGGCAGGGGTATGTGTGGTATTATCTTTAAGCAGACTGCAACATGTTGATTTGTTTGTTTAGGCTTGTACCTGTGTAGTATTGTATGTTATGTGCTCAGGAAAGCAGGACCAGCGGGAAGTCATGAGTACTGAAGGTCTGATTGCTTTCATACCATTAGATCACAGACGAGAGCTCACATGCAACTTCAACACAAAGGCCAGTTGATAACTATGAGGTTTCCTATCCTCTGTGACAGTCCATAAGAGTCCATAAAACCACTTACAGGAAACTCTCACTCTGACATGGAACTAAAAACTACACAAAGGTCAACCCACTGATAGATGGGCAAACAGTCCAGAGAGAAGGTCAGGTCAAATCTCACATGATGGTGAGAGAGTGGATCTCATGATGGTGAGAGACTGGACCTCATGATGGTGAGAGACTGGACCTCATGATGGTGAGAGACTGGACCTCTTGGTGAGAGAGTAGACATCATGATGGTGAGAGAGTGGATCTGTTGGTGAGAGAGTCAACGCCATGATGAGAGAGTGGACCTCCTGGTGAGAGAGTGGACCTCATGATGGTGAGAGAGTGGACCTCCTGGTGAGAGATTGGACCTCATGATGGTGAGAGAGTGGATCTCTTGGTGAGAGAGTCAACGCCATGATGAGAGAGTGGACCTCCTGGTGAGAGAGTGGACCTCATGATGGTGAGAGAGTGGACCTCCTGGTGAGAGATTGGACCTCATGATGGTGAGAGAGTGGACCTCATGATGAGAGAGTGGACCTCATGATGAGAGAGTGGACCTCATGATGAGAGAGTGGACCTCATGATGGTGAGAGAGTGGACCTCCTGGTGAGAGACTGGACCTCATGATGGTGAGAGACTGGACCTCTTGGTGAGAGAGTAGACATCATGATGGTGAGAGAGCGGATCTCTTGGTGAGAGAGTCAACGCCATGATGAGAGAGTGGACCTCCTGGTGAGAGAGTGGACCTCATGATGGTGAGAGAGTGGACCTCCTGGTGAGAGATTGGACCTCATGATGGTGAGAGAGTGGACCTCATGATGAGAGAGTGGACCTCATGATGAGAGAGTGGACCTCATGATGAGAGAGTGGACCTCCAGGTGAGAGAGTGGACCTCCTGGTGAGAGATTGGACCTCATGATGGTGAGAGAGTGGACCTCATGATGGTGAGAGAGTGGACCTCCTGGTGAGAGAGTGGACCTCATGATGAGAGAGTGGACCTCCTGGTGAGAGAGTGGACCTCATGGTGGTGACTGAACAACATTGGTAGGTGGTGAAAGCATAGACTCCACACATGATAAGTGTAACGATCCTCTTCCTGTAAATGACTGGACCAAAGCACAGCGTGGTACACGTTCATGATATTTTATTAAATCGAAACACTTGAACCACTATAACAAAGAGGAAAATGAACAGTTCTGTAAGGAAACTAAACTATACAGAAAACAACTACCCACAAAAACCCTGTGGGGAAAAGCTACCTAAGTATGGTTCCCAATCAGAGACAACGATAGACAGCTGTCCCTGATTGAGAACCATACCCGGCCAAAACAAAGAACTTGAACAAAGAACTTGGTGTAAAGTGTTACTGGCCGACTATACTCATTTGGTTAACCAAGCAGTATATAGACCTACAGGGCTTCAAGAAGGAGTATTCTCCTTTTGACAGTTCACTAAATGACTTTGGCATACTGTTTACCATATGTCACTTTATCCCTGTAAATACACTATATATACAAAAGTATGTGGACACCCCTTCAAATTAGTGCTTTTGTCTATTTCAGTCATACCTGTTGCTGACAGGTGTATAAAAATCGAGCACACAGCCATGTAGTCGCCATAGACTAACATTGGCAGTAGAATGGGGAGCTCAGTGACTGAGGAGCTCAGTGACTTTCAACGTGGCACCGTCATAGGATGCCGCCCCTCCAACAAGTCAATTCGTCAAATTTCTGCCCTGCTAGAGCTGCATCGGTCAACTGTAAGTGCTGTTATTGAGAAGTGGAAACGTCTAGGAGCAACAACGCCTCAGCCGTGAAGTGGTAGGCCACACAAGCTCACAGAACGGGACCGCCGAGTGCTGAAGCACATCTGTCCTCGGTTGCAACACTCCATACCGAGTCCCAAACTGCCTCTGGATGCACATCAACACAAGAACTCTTCGTTGGGAGCTTCATGAAATGGGTTTCCATGGTCGAGCAGCATCACAAAAGCCTAAGATCACCATGCACAATGCCAAGCATCGGCTGGAGTGGTGTAAAGCTCGCCGCCATAGGACTTTGGAGCAGTGGAAACGTGTTCTCGGTACTTGTACCCCTTGTATATAGCCAAGTTATCATTACTCATCGTGTATTATTACTTTTCGTGTATTATTACTGAATCTAGTTGATGTTCCCTAACCTACAGCACAGCATGTGAGTGGTTTACACTCAAAACAAAAGGAAGTGTAAAAGATTCAACCTGCTCAGAAGGCCAAGAGAAATGATACTTTTTCCCCGAAGTTCACCTGAAAACTATCAATGCAAACATCTTCAGCATGTTGCCTATATAAAACAAAAAAGCACAAGTGCGTGAGGTGCTAGAGCCAAAACAGAACAGACACATCCTTCATCTGCCTCAGGACATACCTTTAACCTTGACAGCCGTGGTGCTTTGCCTAAACGACACTGATAAACTGATATGTTTAAGCATACTAGGACAAGAAAACAGATGTAAGGGATTACTTACCTTCCGATTCACTCCAATGGGATAGATGTGTTATAAATCAACACTAGTAAAAGCCTCTTAGTTCCAGTTTAAAAACCACAGTGTCTGTTCATTGTGACTCAGAGACCCATAGGACAACACTTGTTGATAGCCAAAGCTTGTGGCCAGAGCCATTCATTTAAATTTATGTGGATTCATATTTGTCTCTGCTTGTGACCATAGCCTCTGGTCTCCCATGGGTGTCTGCATGGAACTCTATTCCCTTTGTAGTGCACTACATTTGAACAGGACCAATGGGGTATAATAGGGTGCCATTTGGGACGCAGGCTGGGTTGGTGGACCAGACCGTGGGCCTGAGGCTGGGGGATTTCCCCTTGTCTGGAAGAGAGTAATGACGTAACTACCAGGCTAGACGACGGAGCCTCCGACACAGGAAAAATGAACTGGGAGGAGCACGAAAACATCACATCACTCAATATCCTCTTGCCCCCTGTCGTCATTGCACCAAATGAAACTTTAGGGATGGGGAGAATGTGTGTCTCATAATCAACATTACTGCAAATGTGCTAAATATACCCAACCAGCTAATTTTCAATTCAAACAACCACAAAGGCAAACCGACCACAGCAGGTTGGCTTCCTAGAATAGTTTTTTTTTATGTTATAGAGACATCCTGACAGTTGGGATAGAGAATTTGGAGGATTCCGTTTGCACGGTTCACTCAAGACCTGGAAATGATTTGACCAATGTTTCTCCCATTTCTATGACAAGGATGAGGATGCATTTCAAAGGAAGCTTGTCCTCTGAGTTCTAACCTAAATGTAGCAAGGCCGGAAAAGGCCTGAGGTTCAATCGTCCAGGGGAATAAAGTGTGGCTGGAGCCTCGCATCGAGAGGTAAAGACTGGCTAAAAGAGAGAGCAGCACGGCCGCAGTGACCCACGTTTCTGCTCCTTTAGACTGTCTCAAACGAGCTGAGCAGACACATAACTGAAACAGTAGCCAGGTTAGACTTGGCTTTAACAGATGTTCTCTATGTGATGTGTGTGTGTGTGTGTGTGTGTGTGTGTGTGTGTGTGTGTGTGTGTGTGTGTGTGTGTGTGTGTGTGTGTGTGTGTGTGTGTGTGTGTGTGTGTGTGTGTGTGTGTGTGTGTGTGTGTGTGTGTGTGTATGTGTGTGTGTGTGCGTGCGTGTGTGCCTGCCTGCCTGCCTGCGTGTGCGTGCGTGCATGGTGTTCATTCACCAGAGACACACAGGTAAACAAAGGAGAGTGAAACGCTAGCCGTGCTGTTGGGAGAGAGCGAGCTACATCCTGTGTAGTACAATCCTAATGGAGGGGCCTTTGTGTAGCGGGCATATTCTGCCCTGACTACAGGGTAGGGTGAGGTTACTGTACCGTACTATAACATTGAGTGAGGTGGACAACATAACTGCCACCACGCTCCACTATAGACAGTAGCAGAGGAGTGGTGGATCACCACAGAAGAGCATGTGCAGGACAAGATCCATTCAGTATTATTGGGTGAAGAGGTGTTTAATTTGCAATAAAAACATATTACAACACATTATAAGAGAGCAGCAGGCTTATAAGTATAGTGCCTTTGGAAAGTATTCAGATCACATTTTTGTTCGGTTTCAGCCTTATTCTGACATTTTTATCTAAACACAATACCCCATAATGACAAAGCAAAAACAGGTATTTTGACTTTTTTGCTCATTTATAAAAAATAAAACAAATAAAAAATGAAATATGACATTTACATAAGTATTCAGACCCTTTACTCAGAACTTTGTTGATGATGCACCTTTGGCAGAGATTACAGCCTCAAGTCTTCTTGGGTATGACGCCACAAGCTTGGCACACCTGTATTTGGGGATTTTATCCCATTCTTCTCTGCAGATCCTCTCAAGCTCTATCGGGTTGGATAGGGAGCGTCGCTGCACAGCTATTTTCAGTTCTCTCCAGGGATGTTTGATCGGGTTCAAGTCTGGGCTCTTGCTAGGCCACTCAAGGACATTCAGAGACTTGTCCCAGTATGAGGTCCTGAGCGCTCTGGAGCAGATTTTCATTAAAGATCTCCCTGTACTTTGCTCTGTTCATCTTTCCCTCGATCCTGACTAGTCTCCCAGTCCCTGCCGCTGAAAAACATCTCCACAGCTTGATGCTGCCACCACCATGCTTCACCGTAGGGATGGTTTCCTCCAGACATGATGCTGCCACCACTGTGCTTCACCGTAGGGATGGTTTCCTCCAGACATGACGCTTGGCATTCATGCCAAAAAGTTCAATCTTGGTTTCATCAGACCAGACAATCTGGTTCCTCATGGTCTGAGAGTCCTTTAGGTGCCTTTCGGCAAACTTCAAGCAGGCTGTCATGTGCCTTTAACTGAGGAGTGGCTTGCGTCTGGCCACTCCACCATAACAGCCTGCTTGGTGTAGTGCTGTAGAGATGGTTGTCCTCCTATCTCCACAGAGCAACTCTGGCGCTCTGTCAGAGTCACTATCGGTTTCTTGGTCACCTTCCTGACCAAGGCCCTTCTCCCCCAATTGCTCAATTTGGCCGGGCGGCCAGCTCTAGGAAGAGTCTTGGTGGTTCCAAACTTCTTCCATTTAAGAATGATGGAGGCCACTGTGTTCTTGGGGACCTTCAATGCTGCAGACATTTTTTGGTACCCTTCCCCAGATCTGTGCCTCGACACAATATTGTGTCGGAGCTCTACGGACAATTCCTTCGACCCCAATTCCTTTGATTTTGCTCTGACATGCACTGACAACTGTGGGCCCTTATATAGACAGGTGTGTGCCTTTCCAAATCATGACCAATCAATTGAATTTACCACAGGTGGACTCCAATCAAGTTGTAGAAACATTTAAAGGATGATCAATGGAAACAGGATGCACCTGAGCTCAATTTCAAATGTAATGTAACAAAATGTGGAAAAGGGAAGGGTCTGAATACTTTCCGAATGCACTGTCTACATCGAGGAAGCAAAGCTGCTTGACTGAGAAGGCTTATGGATGATAGCACACTAAAATTGTATATGTGCGCCTCAATGAAACCAGGGCATATCATGATGTGGAATGCTATATCCAAAATGACAGAGGCATCCGAGCTCTGCATGAGAATAAAAAATATGCACCCTCGGGCTGGAAACAACAAGTTCAAGGTGTACGTCCCAAATGACACCCTATTCCCTACATAGTGCACTACTTTTAGGCCACCTTTAAGTAGTGCAAATGGATGCGTCCATTTGGGACACATCCTTGCTGTACAGGGGAACTGGAATGGCATAATGACACTGATATGTGAGAGAGTAGAACCTGCCAAGTTCTATCTTGTTATGAAATGACTGCCATTTGTGGCTTGGTTTGGCACAGCACTTGGATTGCATAACCTCTGTGATAAATGTTTTTCTGATAAACTCTGTATTGTTCCAATGCACCCAGCGGACTAAAAACAACAATAGGACCAGGGGATGGTCTACTGGGCAATCCAAACAACGTCACACTGAAAATAATATAAATAGTTATTACAGGGATAATTGTATCAGTGAGTTATGAATCAGATGAATTGGCGGTGGTCAGACTTTATCCTTCATTTGGCAACTACAAAGATGGGGAAAATCTGGTCATACCCTCTATCTATAAACTGTACACTGCATACATCTGCCTGAAAGGCTAGCCAAGGCAGGCAGGCACTTACAGGAGCTTAGACACCGAGTGCACAAAACATTAGGAACAACTTCTTATTATTGATTTGCACCCCCTTTTACCTTCAATTAGTCAGTGGCATGGACTCTACAAGGTGTCGTGACCCCACTGCATCCCACAGTTGTGTCACGTTGGCTGGAATGTCTTTTGGGTGGTGGACCATTCTTGATACTCACAGGGAACTGTTGACACTCGAACCGGTGCGCCTGGCACCTACTACCATACCCCATTCAAAGGCACTTAAATATTTTGTCTTGCCCATTCACCCTCTGAATGGCACACATACACAATCCATGTTTCGATTGTCTCAAGATTTAAAAATCCTTCTTTAACCTGACTCCTCCCATTCAGCTATACTGATTGAAATGAATTTAACAGGTGACACCAATAAGGGATCATAGCTTTCACCTGGATTCACCTGGTCAGACTTTGTTGCTAATGTTTTGTACACTCATTGAAAATCAAAGGTTTCAGAGGTTTTTCTGTAACATCAAGCATAAGGGGTAATTTGCAGACTGAATGACTGTGAGTGAAATGTTCACAGATGTGATTATGTAATAAATTAAACTAGAGATTGGCTTGGGGCTCTCTTTGAATCTACAAATCTAAAGAACCTCCAGAGATTACCCTAGTTTACCCTAAAGGCTCTTATCATTGAGGCATTCCTAAAATGCATCCAAAATAAAAGTATGACTTATACTGCAGCATGGCTATGTTGCAGTCCCCCAGGCATTTGTGTAGAATGTGTAGAGGAAGTCTGGTCGGAGTCTGAGTGCGGACTTGAGGGGGAATGTGTGGGGGGATGTGTGGGGGGATGTGTGGGGGAATGTGTGGAGGGATGTGTGGGGGGATGTGTGGGGGAATGTGTGGGGGGATGTGTGTGTGTGTTTGTCTGACAGTCATAGCTCAGGATTTTTACAGCTGGTACCGTACCCTGTTTTCATTCCACTTCTATGAAAAATATGCCCCCTCGGGCTGGAAACAACAAGTTCAAGGTCTACGTCCCAAATGGCACACTATTCACTATATAGTGCACGACTTTTGACCAGGACCAATAGGAAACACAGTTTTATTTGGGATACAGACTATAATATAGCTATCCATGTAGGGAGCAACCCTCAGTTCTTTGTGGAATTGGTTAAGCCAGCGTTCAGTAGCGTTTTATGAGGATTCCATATTTTTTGCTGACTGGGGAGAAGTCAGGGCGCTCTACAATTTAATGACCTCTCCTCAAGTTAGTTGATGAAGCGATGCAGTCAGCCAGTCACAGAGAATAATGATGTTTCCGCTACTGGGTTATGCTGGGTTGAAACAGATCAGGGCCCATATTCACAAAGCTTTCCGAGTAGGAATGCTGATCTAGGATCCCATGATCCTACATTAAGACCGACTTTGGATACTGTGATTTCTTAAATTAGACTGTGCTGAGGTTTGTCATAACACACAGCAATGGATATTCATACAGTACGAAGAGAAATAGAAAGTCAATGTAATGATGTTGGTATGATGTTTTTCTGAATTTCAATTACGTATATTTGATATGAATAAGTATTAAGCATTGCTTCCAGAAAACTAAGTCACAGCTCTGGGTTTTTGTCTGTGGTCATACAAAGTGATTTCTGATGACAGACATGTTTTCTGAAAGGAAAAACTCAAGGTTGATCCCATTCTATGGCCAGAAGCATACAAACATAAGCATCAAGGTTGATCCCATTCTATGGCCAGAAGCATACAAACATAAACATCATGCAGTTCCTGTGCCCAGATATACTCAAAATCAAAAACAAATCGTTGGCACTAAGCCTGATATAATATGAATTCCATTCCTCATGTTTTTTTGTCTGCTATAAAGTTTTGTCTGTTTTATAGCTTTTGTTACTTGGAACACTCTCTCTACTCCAGAGCATCTGTCTGGAAAGTTGTGATGTCAGTGTACAGCAACTCGTTGGGGATTAAGATTGTAATTGAAGGCTGTGTCCCAAATGGCTACCCAAACTCCCTGCTCTGGTCAAACACTACGCTACGCAATGAGTGTGGATCTCAGTACCTTCCCGAGGATTTCTAGAATGCAAACACATTCTAACCGTTCTGATCAGTCCCATAAGCTGATGAGTTAGGCCAGAGCCAGAAGACATGTGGAGAAAGCTGCGTTTTGAAAATTCGTCATTGGCTTTGATACTCTGATTGGTTAGAGATTATCCAGTTGCTGATGACTGTTTTAGACAAAACCCCTCATTTTAATGTCACCACAAAAGACATCAACGATGGCAGCCTCAGACTGAAGTTTGTAGCTAGCGAACACAGAACAGAGGAAGAATTCCCATGAGACATCCAGAAAATCAATCTTCTCACAAAAAATGGCTTTAACTGTACTGTACTTCTGAACTGTAATTTCGTATGTCTATAACACAGTTCCCAGAGAACTGTAATCATATCTACATGTAATGTTGTTGTCAGGGAGGGAACGTTTCAAACCCCTCTCTGTTGTTGTTCCTTTATCTCGTATTGATTACAGCAGTCAGAAGCAATGCTATTTACTTTTCCATGTTTTTAAAATAGGTTGTATCAGCTTCCATGCCTCTGTATCAAAGTGTCCTACTTCCACCTCGGTTTTGGAAAATAACAGACCAAACAGAAACCAAGTCAATGTTATGATTGAATGGGGTTTAAACGTTGCTATGCACAGAATGGTACCAACCCTAACTATGATAAAGTTGGTTGACATTCAGGGGTAAGAGAAAGAGAGAAAGAGAGAGAGAAAGAGAAAGAGAGAGAGAGAGAGAGAGAGAGAGAGAGAGAGAGAGAGAGAGAGAGAGAGAGAGAGAGAAAGAGAGAGAAAGAGAGAGAGAGAGAAAGAGAGAGAGAGAGAGAGAGAGAGAGAGAGAGAGAGAGAGAGAGAGAGAGAGAGAGAAAGTTGATGTACCAGGGAAGCGTTTGTCTCTGCAGTGATTGACTTTGAGTGGATTGGAATACGGCAGCGAGGCGAAACCACTCCGGATGGCAGGGAGAAGTAACTAAATTATTAAACCGGCTGTGTGTGTGTTTGATTAGAGTTTTACTATCCTGTTGGGGACCTGAAGTCCTCACAGAATAGTAAAACAAAGACTACTTGGGGACATTTCGCCAGTCCCCACAAGGAAAATGGTTATTTTAGGCTTAGGGGTTACATGCTGACCAGACTGGACACGTCGCGTGCGCGAGCGTCGCAAAATAAATGTAGAAATCCATGTTATTCAATTATTGAACCCACAGTGCTCGCGCGCACCAACGAGCGTCTTCTGACGCAGATTGCGCTGCAAGTCCTGCCTCTCCCATCTCCTCATTGGTTTATAGAAGCAGGTACCCATGTGCCATCTCCTCATTGGTTATACCCACGTGGGTGATTGAAAGACGAACTGTTTTGCCGGTTGTCGTGGTAATACTATGAAAGTATAGATGCCAATCACCATATAAGTTCAAAGATGAAAAAGCCTGGAAGGAGGAGCGATGACTTGAAACGATTCGGTTGGCCATTTTATGTGTGGATTAATTGTCAGAGTAGAGGACCTTGTGCGTTTCAGGTAAAATAACAACTCAATGTTTATATCCCAGGACAAATTAGCTAGCAACAGCAAGCTAGCTAAATAGGACAAATTAGCTAGCAAGTGCAAGCTAACTAGCTAAATTGCCATACATGTTTAATGCTTTTCGACCTGTCCCCAAATTAATGTAATTTGTTCAGAGTTGGTTTTGATATTTTAACCTGCGTGTCGTGTTCGCGTTTGGTGTAGGGGGACAAAATAGATTTATGCACGATAGCACACGGTGGCGCACGCGCGCAGCGGGTTTGAGTTCCGTGTTAGGTTTAGGGTTAGGGTTAGAATTAGGCTTAGATTAATAATTAGGCTTAGAGTTTAGGGTTAGAAGTTACAGTTAGGTTTAGGCTCCTGAGTGGTGCAGCGGTCGAAGGCACTGCATCTCAGTGCTCAGTGTGTCACTACAGGCCCTGGTTCGATCCCAGGCTGTGTCACAACCGGCTGTGATCGGGAGTCCCATAGGGTGGCGCACAATTGGCCCAGCATCGTCCGGGTTAGGGGAGTGTTTGGCCAGGGTAGGCTGTCATTGAAAAATATGAATTTGTTCTTAACTGACTTGCCTAGTTAAATAAAGGTTAAGGGAAAATAGGATTTTGAATGACAATCAATTGTTTGGTTCTCACAAGGATAGTAAAACAAATGTGCGTGCGTGTGTGCATAGGTGTGTGTGTGTGTGTGCATGCATGTGAGTGAAAGAGAGAGATAAAGAGAGGGAAATAGTATACTCCCACAACTGGAAAGGTTGATGTCACCAGTTTTTTTTTAGCACATCGATAGAACACTGCCTCAGTAATCCCAGCCAGAGATGTTCCTCTCACCACCATCTCATCAAAATACACCACACCAGTAAACAGGGACGCAAACAACAGGGTTGTACTAAAACACACAGGGCCCACCCGGGGAAGGCTCATAACAACAACAGCGACAACATAAAAGACAATGGTTTCACGGCGAGGGTTTCACAGCGATGGTTTCACAGCAATGTTTTCACAGACACGGTCTTGAGCAATAGTCATCCTGGCCTTTGGCCCAAATGGCACCCTATTCCCTATATAGTACGTTGGACCACGGCCCAGGAAAAGGGTGCCATTTGGGACACAGCCCTAGACTTCTAGAGAGTCAGACTACACCCAATCAGTTGAAGAAGAACTTCCCCAGACTACACACCCATTCCTCAGAGACAGAGTATGTGAGCGGATGGTGCCCGATTTGACTGGAGCGCGTTTCGAGATTCCCAAAGGCTCCAGCGTCGGCCTTCTCGCCCGCTCCAATTTCACTCCAGTAGAGCTCACTTCATGAGCTCAGGGCATGACTTGGGTGCTGCTATAGCCCCTTGCTTAAGTTACTGTCATGGAGTTTACTACATATTTCCATAAAGAAACTGATAAAACACACAGGTGCTAAACCAAGGTGACTTACAAAGATGACGACCAAGAGCAAGAGAGGGAGTGTGGTGATGTAGTGTCCACAACTAAAGAATCCTTTTGGAATTTGAAAAGACACATTACCCGAAAGCTTGATGGTGTACTTATTAAGTGCACATGCTAAAAGAAAGGAACGAGGTGGGTAGATAACTAAGTGTATCATTGTAGCAAAGTATTTATAAACAAAAAATCTGACCTCTTAAAAGTTTTCTTAATTTTTGTACTATTATCTATACAATAGGCCATCATTGTTTTGGCCCAATAGGACTGGCATATTACCTCTGTCAAGGAGCTTTCTGTTTTGATTGGGTTATTTTGCCTATAGAAAAAAAAACTGCATCTCTGCCCAGCCTGACAAAAGTGGCCAAAAGGGTGTTTAGCATCCCGTGGCTCTGCAAGCTCAGAGAATATCTCTCTGCTGCTGGCCTGCGCTCCAGGCAACATCGCATGAGCCTTGAGCCACAGACTGTCCAAACTCCTATTTCTAAAAAATTCTTAAAATGTAATCAAAGGCACTAATAAGTTATTTTTTGTTTAATTTGTATTTCATTCTATTTGCATAATTTATAGACTATAATGATTTAATACAACAAATGTTTGTTTTGCTGAGCACTTTATGTCCCTATCAGCCTACTGTGTTGAACTGGCAAATGCTTCACAATGTATTTTTTTGTAGGTGATAGCCTTGAAATATTGAAATAATTTAAATATAGCCTAAATAATTCATTTTCGTTCCTTCTTAGGCTCCCTGTCTGGCTCCTGACCTACTTAGTGTTTAGATGCTGTTTAATATGACATGTAGCTATTTGAAATGATGAGCGCTTCTTACATTCACATTTTCATGTTTATTAAAATACCAGATAGACACAAAAAAATAGATGGGTGTTGGTTAAATTGTGATTTTAATGAATGGAGCGAATTTGGAGTGGCGTTTTTTTTCTGTGAGCACAGAGCGGTATGCAGGAGTAGAGAGTACCAGAGTATGCAGGAACCCAGAGCCCTGTTTCCACCAACCAACCAGACTGCCACTCATACCAGAGACTGCACAATTAGCCTAGCAGCACGGATGGTTTGTATGGTATCACAGCTTTGCTTTTTGCTGGTTTTCCTTGCGTACTTCCAGATATTTTGTCTTTGTACATGCCTCTTTTGTTCTTCCTCATGTTTTGGTAAGATTAAGCTAACAAAACATGCCTGGGTCTAACGCGTACTGTATATAGGTATAGCCTGAGGCTGGTGAAGCTATGGACATATAGAGGAGGAATGCAAAAAGGGATAGGAGAAAAGGTTAGCATGTAGTGGTGTAGTAAGACCCTTAAGTAGGTCACTTGACTGAAGGCTGTTTGTCTCCAAAGAAAATTGGCAAGGACTGGACCCGGGAGAGGTTAGGGTTCGATTTACTGTGTGTGTGCGTGTGTGCATGTATGTGTGTGTGCCTGTTTGCATGCATGCATTTGTGTGTGTATATGTGTCTGTCTGTGTGTTTTGAAGGCCAGGGGCACCATCTCCTCTCTGTGTCTACACTATCCAGAGTCTATTGGGGAGATGCTTAGTTTATAGCCTCTAGAAGTCCCACCCGCACCACTGGCCACAAAAAAAGGGTGGATGGATACTGTCCCTAAATAACCAGGAGAGGCCAGCCACAACCACTATGTTTTCCTCTCAAGGCATTGTTTCATAGCTTTGGCCCTGACTGAAAGTAGCTGTCCACATGCACTGGATCTGCCTGTAAAATATATACAGGGAGAATTCATCGGCGGACATGGACGGACCAAAAGAAGGAAAGAGGAAGATATCTGCATACTTAGAAGTGGGAATGACAGATAAGTGGTAAAGTGGATGAGACTGAGCAGACTTCCTTCGCAGGCTAATTAAACAGTACAATGCATCCCTTTTTATGTCTCAATATCAAATCATTTCGGGATAACATTTAACTACCTTACTGTGATTGTTTTCAACTAAAAGGGTAACAAAATAAACAAAAATAGCTTCTTATTAGAGAGCAATTTCTCAAGAAAGAATTTAGCTTGGACTGTCTGGGACAGAGTGGAGAGAAGAAAACTGAAAACTAGCTGTTATTGGCAGAGAGGTTTGGAACTCTCTTTCTTATTGGTCTAGTAACATGTTTACCATGTCACCAGGTAGGCCACAACTCCATCCCACCAAAACAGACTCTTACACTAACAGCTCTTACACTAAAAGGGCATGATCATCATTTTCACAATTTCACAGCATTATTCCAACCTCAGTGAGGAAATACTGTATACATACACAACACAGGAAATTCACGTTTCTGAATGTACTGGGCCCTTAAGGAACGCATTGCAAATGATAATTGGATGAAATTGATAACACTCATATCCATATACACCCTTGTAGACCCACAATTATGACCTCCCAGACAGACAAACACAACCCCCCTTCATCGTCTCAAGATCACCTTAAACCGTCTCATTTCACTCACACCCTCACTCTAACAATGGGGTTGCTTTAAAACCCTGTGGGATTAGTGGCCTGATTAAAAGCTGCACGCAGCACTCACAGATCCCTCCGCCTCCTCCCCACTGCCCCCCAACCTCATCACACACAGAGGGAGGGGGTGCTTCGCATAACCATCACACAGTCTGTCACCGTGCCAATGGAGGGTCTTATCGTGCTCCCAAACAGATGGGGTGTCTCGCGCTTGGAAATGTAAGTGTCAACACGTTATCGGCTCTCATCACTCACTGGGCTGTATAACTGAACCCCTGCTACCCCAACACCCCCCTACCTTAATATCCCGAGGCACCTTGTGGGTGTCCCAAATGGCACCCTATTCCCTATATAGTGCACTACTTTTGACCACAGCCCTATGCGTGCACTGTAGGGCATAGAGTGCCATTTGAGACGCAGACGTAGTGTTTGTGAAATGTATTGAGGTGATTGGGTAGATAAATTGAGCGGTGGTATGGACTTGCTGTTCTGTTCAATGGACTGAATGATTGCCTGAGATGTAGGGCCTTGATAACACTTTCAAGGTGGGGTATGTTATCCTGATGCACTTGCATGATCAAGGATTTGTTCAGAAGTAGATACCTAGCTTTTCCTGCTAGAGCGCAATGGAATCCTTACTCCTATACCTATTCCAAATGTATGAGATGTGAAGACTTGAAATTGTAAAACTCTAGTTGACACTGAAGTATGGTTCTGCAGTGGCTGGCTGTGGCTGGTGCCAAGATGATGAACAGTTGGCTCCGTATTAGAAATGGAGAGTTATACAGAAACAAATTATTCACATGGGAAGCTGTGTCATTATAATGTACAATGAAAGACTGGGTAAGAAATAAGAAACAAACAGGATAGAAGGTTAGACCTGAATTGAAACACCATAAAATGCCATAAAAGCTCACCTTGGGGTCATACAGCTATAGAGCATAATTTGAAAATACTCTGAATGTTTACTTAATCAAGCGTAATCCAACTCTCAGACTGGATTTTATGACCTTGTTTTGGGTGGTTGTGTATCATTTGAACCACCTCAGTCTGAAAGCTCAAATAAAGAGGAACCGTTAGCCTGGGACAAGGAGATCTATTCAGCTCCTTGAGTTATAGCTGTGACAATCGACCTAAATGAAACCTTCACATTGGCTGGGCTAGTAAAATGGGAGTCAACTGACAGTTCCTGGTGCGCCACAGGGTCTAATCTTGGGGCCATTACTATTCACTCTGATATACAAGTAATTCAACTAATGATGCTGAGAAAATTCCATTCCATAAATCCAAGATACTTTGTCATTGTGCATGGCGACATCGAATAACTATATAATTAATCACAAGGATATATCACATTTGTGCATGAAAAGAAAGTGCTTTCAATTGCATCGCTACTTGGAAACGTAATGAACCAGAAGCGTTTAAAGACAATATAGGATCATTATTCAAGAACAACCCATGCAGTGTTTTTGTCATTTATTCCGACTGACTTCAGAATAAGCCAGAAAATAAAGAACAAAGAGGAGGGATGTCTGCACTGCAGTTTCAAAGAAGACAGCAGAGCAGTGGATTTGCCACAAAAACACCCAGATTTTACAACCCCAAGAAAAGTAAATAGCTTTGAGGGTTGAGGAGGAGGGACCGGGCTAGTCCCAGACCGGCATGTTTTCAGCTCTCCTCTGTCTCAGGTACACACAGCTAGACCAAGATGTCTGCATCCCAAATGGCACACTATTTCCCATTTAGTGCACTCCTTTTGACCAGGCTCCCATTTGGAATGCAGCCCATGATCCCTCAAATGTTCTCTAGAGAAACCTCTTTAACTCAGCTGGGGGTCCTGTTTGTGCACATCTAATCACATGGGGAGAAGATATATTCAGTGTCAATTCAAAATGGCTCCTAGCAAGGAACAGTGTGTGCCAGGCAGGCTCATAACTCCTTATTCAGACGACCTTGTCTTAGCGGGCCGTGCATTCCATCACACTGCTGCCAGGCCACGAGGTCACTAGGGGTCACAGCCCACAAAGAGAAGAGACAGTGAAGACGAGCGGGGGGGTCGAGTAGGGGGCCTCACCCTATCTGAGTCCCAAATGGCACCCTATTCCCTATATAGTGCACTACTTCTGTCCGGAGCAAGTCAAATCAAATCAAATGTTATTGGTGACATACACAGTTTAGCAGATGTTAATGCGGGCGTAGCAAAATGCTTGTGTTTCTAGCTCTAACAGTGCAGTAATATCTAACAATTCACAACCATTCACACAATACACACAAATATGAAAGTTAAAGAATGGAATTAAGGAATATATCAATATTAGGATGAGCAATGTTGGAGTAGTGCACCATATAGGGAATAGGGTACCATTTGGGATGCAACACCTGTCTGGGCCCTGTTGGACGAGGTGGGAGGCAGCCAGGGTAGGGTAGGGTAGGGTAGGGAAGGAGACCTATAAATCTGCTTGAGGTGGTTTGGGGAGAGTGCTGAAGCTCCTTATTCACAGGGGGGCCTGTAATCCGCGAAGGACCACCTCTACCCTCTTCTATCCAGCACAGAGAGGCTGTTGTCAGGGTACACCGCCTGGAGACCCTGCCTCCTGCCTCCGTCAGTCCAGGGGTGTATTCATTAGTGCATATTGTAGCAAAACATTTAGCAAAAACAAGTGTTTCTTATTGGACAAGTTCAGGTTAGTCCCTCCTCATTTCTGCCCGTTTGCTTACTAGTGAATAAGCCCCAGTTTTAGTTTGCTTTGACCTTGTGAACTTCTTATGGAACATGTATGGAAGACGTATGACCCATCTGGCCCTGTTATACAAAGGTCAACTCTACAGGGCTCTTATGCAACCCAAACTTCACAAAACCCATAACCAGACACAAGATGAAAAGGTGACTGCTCATTTTTCATGTCAGGCTATTTGTAGGGCTATTTCAGTCCGTGCTGAAAAATAGTAGTGCAATACCATTTATAGTGTATGCCCAGATTGGTTTGTGCTGTTTTGCCAAACTCCACTGTTGACATTGTTTGGCATGATGATAGAGCAAGTAAGTTGGCAAGACAAAACAGATCTGGGAGCTGTGTGTCTATAAGAAGATTACATTGACTCTTCTGCCACCACACTACAGTAGAACTAGAACAAAATGCTACGGCTGTGGTGACTTGTTGTCATTGGGATGTGTGGTAGCGAAGGAATGCTGTGAGCCTGAATGCTAAAACAAATCTTTCTCTGGCCATTGATTGTTTGGTTTGTCTGCAGACACTTCAAACAGAGGATTTTGGTTGGATACACAATCTAGCACAGAATGCAATGCAGGACCTCCATGCTCGTGGCTTTCTGGATCCTTATCAGTTCCATCTTATCTACAAATAGTATAAAAAACAAATACATTATTGCATAAACTGACACATACTGTTGAGGTGCACTGCTGCTTGGCAGTATCTGACACCTCATTCAATCAAGCTGAAGGTCGTGCAAAAAGGAATAAACAAACCTTTAGTGTGTTTCAGGCTGTTTTTCTCGATGTTGTGACTTATAAACAGAGGGAAATGAGGGCTGTGTTTGTCATAGGAAACAGGTGCATATTCTCGACAACCACACGCTATTATCCTGTACAGAGAGAGAAGGCTTTTCTGACCAAAGAATGGTCTCCAGCTGGGCATGGGACACGCAACACAAGTGATTGTTTTGAGCATTTCCATAAGAAGCATTATAATGGAGGATATGACTGTGCAGCACAGACAATGAGAGTTATTCGAGGCCCTGTGATTCTGTGATTGTGACAAATGAGCTGACAGTAATTAGAAAGATAAAATTTGAGAACGAACACATGAAAAGTGGTTAATTACAGGTGTTTTCTCCCTCTTTTCAGTCACATGGTGACTGCAGATATATAGACAATGGAAACCACCACAGAGACAAACTAGTCAGCCTGAGGCTATGAAAAGTGTTAGAGATATGACACCTGCGGCATAGATCCCCAGATATCTTCAGATATGGAACCACTGGGCAAAAACTGGTTGAAAGAATGTTGTTTCAACGTCATTTTAACAAAAACAATATATTTGACATAAAATCAATGTGGAAAACTGAAAAGTCAACGTAAGGGAATTTCGCCATTTTTTTCACCTAACTTTTAACTAAAAACCAATAACATGATGACTTTTTGGATTTCACGTTGAATTTACGTTAGTTGACAACTAAACCAAATGTAGATCAAAACTAGACGTTAAAATGACATCTGTACCTTCTTCTGCTTTTCTATGAGGCTGCTGTACTTCTTATTTTTATTTATTTATTTATTTCACCTTTATTTAACCAGGTAGGTCAGTTGTGAACAAGTTCTCATTTACAACTATGACCTGGCCAAAATAAAGCAAAGCAGTGCGACAAAAAACAACACAGAGTTACACATAGGATAAACAAAAGTACAGTCAATAACACAATAGAAAAATATGTAAACAGTGTGTGCAAATGGAGTAAGGAAGTAAGGCAACAAATAGGCCATAGTAGCGAAGTAACTAAAATTTAACAAATGAACACTGAAGTGATAGATGTGCAGATGATGATGTGCAAGTAGAACTGCTCGTGTGCAAAAGAGCAAAAAAGTAAATAAAAATGATGAGGTCGGTAGTTGGGTGGGCTATTTACAGAGGGGCTATGTACAGCTGCAGCGATCGGTAAGCTGCTCAGATAGCTGATGTTTAAAGTTAGTGAAGGAGATATAAGTCTCCAACTTCAGTGATTTTTGCAATTCGTTCCAGTCATTGGCAGCAGACAACTGGAAGGAAAGGCGTTCAAAGAAGGTCTTGGCTTTGGGGATGACCCCTGAGATATACCTGCTGGAGCGTGTGCTACGGGTGGGTGTTGTTATGGTGACCAGTGAGCTGAGATAAGGCGGAGCTTTACCTAGCAAAGACTTATAGATGATCTGGAGCCAGTGGGTCTGGCGACGAATATGTAGCGAGGGCCAGCCGACGAGAGCATACAAGTCGCAGTGGTGGGTGGTATATGGGGCTTTGGTGACAAAACGGATGGCACTGTGATAGACTGCATCCAGTTTGCTGAGTAGAGTGTTGGAGGCTATTTTGTAAATGCCCGAAAAGTCGAGGATTGGTAGGATAGTCAGTTTTATGAGGGTTTGTTTGGCAGCATGAGTGAAGGAGGCTTTGTTGCGAAATAGGAAGCCGATTCGAGATTTAATTTTGGAATGAAGATACGTAATGTGAGTCTGGAAGGAGAGTTTACACTCTAGCCAGACACCTAGGTATTTGTAGTTGTCCACATATTCTGAGTCAGAACAGTCCAGAGTAGGGATGCTACTCGGGCGGGAGGGTGCCGTCAGCGATCAGTTGAAGAGCATGCATTTAGTTTTACTAGCGTTTAAGAGCAGTTGGAGGCCACGGAAGGAGTGTTTTATGGCATTGAAGCTCGTTTGGAGGTTTGTTGACACAGTGTCCAAAGAACGGCCAGATGTATACAGAATGGTGTCATCTGCGTAGAGGTGGATCAAGGAATCACCCGCAGCAAGAGCGACAGCATTGATATATACAGAGAAAAGAGTCGGCCCGAGAATTGAACCCTGTGGTAGCCCCATAGAGACTGCCAGAGGTCCGGACAACAGGCCCTCAGATTTGACACACTGAACTCTATCTGAGAAGTAGTTGGTGAAACAGGCGAGACAGTCATTTGAGAAACCAAGGCTGTTGAGTCTGCCGATAAGAATATGGAGTTGAAAGCCTTATCGATGGTGGTTATGATATTGTTTAGTAGCTTGAACGTGGCTAAGGTGCATCCGTGACCAGCTATGAAAACCGGATTGCACAGCGGAGAAGGTACGGTGGGATTCAAAATGGTCAGTGATCTGTTTGTTAACGTGGCTTTCAAAGACTTTAGAAAGGCAGGGCAGGATGGATATAGGTCTGTAACCGCGGCAGCTTTCCCATCTTTAGGAATCTCTGATGAAACGAAAGAGAGGTTGAATAGACTAGTAATAGGGGTTGCAACAATGGTGGCGGATAATTTTAGAAAGAGAGGGTACAGATTGTCTAGCCCAGCTGATTTGTACAGTTCCAGGTTTTGCAGCTCTTTCAGAACATCTGCTGTCTGGATTTGGGTGAAGGAGAAGCTGGGGAGGCTTGGGCAAGTTGCTGTGAGGGGTGCAGAGCTCTTGGCTGGGGTTGGGGTAGCCAGGAGGAAAGCATGGCTAGCCGTAGAGAAATGCTTGTTGAAATTCTCAATTATTGTGGATTATTGTGATGGTGACAGTGTTTCTTAGCCTGGGTGCAGTGTGCAGCTGGGAGGAGATGCTTTTATTCTCCATGTACTTTACATTGTCCCAGAACTTTTTGGAGTTAGAGCTACTGTATGCACATTTCTGTTTGAAAAATCTAGCCTTTGCTTCCCTAACTGACTGTGTGTATTGGTTCCTGACTTCCCTGAAAAGTTGCATATCACAGGGACTATTCATTGCCAGTGCAGTAGACCACAGGATGTTTTTGTGCTGATCGAGGGCAGTCAGGTCTGGAGTAAACCAAGGGCTATATCTGTTCTTGGTTCTTAGTACAGTGTGGTGTGTCTAACCACATGTTTGGGATGACACAGGGTGTTGAAACAAAGTCCTTCCCGCCAAGCTCTCTCTCAGCTCAGATAGATGCTCACTAGGGCGTTGTTTCTCACCTCTCTTTTCTTACTGTATGTATGAACCCCATGCTCTAAGCCACATCTTAAGTCTCATCTGCGTTGTTACACTACTACACTGCACACACAACGACTGGGTAAGTCCACTTGATTTAAAGTTGTTTAGGTTGTGTTTTGTTGATTACTCCGTTATAAGCACAATAACTCATCATCTTATGTCTATAATTGAAGAATGCATTTACCATTACATCTTGAGAAAAGTAGGTGGTTAGGCAGAACATTTGTTTTGGGGGGCTGATTTAGAGTTTTCTTTGCAGATGCTGTTGGGTGGTTGAACTTACTGGGCGATAAAACAACAAAACAGCATGATCAAGGTCCATGTGTGGGTCTATCAGGGAAAAAAAGATAAGTTATCATGAATATTATGTTAAAGTCCACTCAATGTCGAGACAAAAAGTAGAAGCTACTGATAAACAACCAAGCCTAACACTTTTTTGACATGGATAATTTATAAATAGTTCAGAAATGTATGTTTATTAAATTGCTGAATAACAATCTATCATTATAGAAACTGAAACTCTGTTGGAGCCTTATCTTGCTAAAAGCATCATACTTTACTACTTCCTTTGCCTCCCTCCATCACATAAACCTCAAAACTGGTAGGCCAAATGCTACGTGTGTGTGTGTGTGTGTGTGTGTGTGTGTGTGTGTGTGTGTGTGTGTGTGTGTGTGTGTGTGTGTGTGTGTGTGTGTGTGTGTGTCATATTGGGTAAGTTAGTTCTATGATGAAACCCTGTACTTGATGGACACAATACCTAGACAGCCTTCTGGGATGTCTTGCTCCAACTTCACCCACTCTTTCTCCACTCATGTCCTGCTTGCACAAATTCACCTTCACCATCTCTACCATGTCTATATTTTGGAAATTTACTTTGGTTTCAAAGCCACTTCATGTTGTTCAGTGATGATGAAATCAATGATGATGAAATCAAACAAGTTCCTGTCCCTTGAGCGCTGTGTTCCTGTCCCCTGAGCGCTCCAACGGTCTGACCTCTCTCATGAGGCTGTGGAACGAACATAGTAGGCTTAATTGTTTAATTTCATCATCATTGAACAACATGCCGTGTTTTGGGTGGTGCTGATGGGTGGGGGGGGTTGAAGGAGTATTATTTATTTGTCTTTGCTCAGTCTGACTGTGTGGGCCTGGCAGGTGGATGGCAACTATTCTTATTGTATGGTTAACCATGGTTTCGATTGAACTGTATTAGTTGGGGTGGTTACTGCCTTGATTAATTATCACTTCGATTTCGCCTCGCCTTGCTAGCTTCGCGCTCTTGTGGGTGCTAGCAAGCATGCGAGGTAGTGTTAGGTATCATCAGCCAATCCTATAGGGGCTGGAAGCTATAGTGAAGTTCGACTGGTCAATAGCGCTGCGATGTCGTGGAATATTTGCATACAGTTCCGCTTTCCTCAATTGACTTCCCACCTTGTTCACTCTCCCTCGCACATGCTCACATCACACAACGTTCTCTCACCGACTTAGCTTCTCTCTCATTGAAAATGAATGGATTCTGTTCATCCCCCCTATCAGCACCAGTTAACACCCAAAGTGTTAAGAATACCTGGTGTGGATGACACGGCAGTGGCTGCTTTCCTCAGGTATAACACTTGACTCTTTGATAGGCCATTTGCTCAGTAAGACTTTGCTCATTTATGCAGCATATATACATGTCTTGATGTTTCAAGTTTCAGATGTGTAAAACATTGTGCTTAATCAAAGGATTAGAGAGTAATGTAATTCCTAGCTCGGGAGCATCAGGTGAGCTCTGCTGGTCGAACTGCATTTCTGCTCTCAATGTGGTGCCTATAGGATTCTAAAGACTTTTCTAAGTAGGCCATAGTATTAGCCTTCTGTACCTTGCACCAAGCATAAGACCTTGATTTATAATACAATACATTTTGGTCCTTGCTTCAAGTCAATAGGCATGGACATTTCCATTTTAGCAGACCATTTATTTTATGACGTTCGGTGGGGGGTTGGGGGGGGGGGTACCAGTACGGATTTGACCAATGAGATCCGCATTATGTAAATGAGCTAAGAGGGAGTCATGTAGTAAGTAAACGCATTCTCCTACAGCGGGCTAGCAGAAGTATATTGCAGAACCACAGTGATACGGGCAACTGGATTGGAAATCATTGAAGGAAACATTCGCTTTTTATTGTCTTTACCACTTACCAACTCTTCATGGCTGTTTGATCGCAAAGAAAACGTTTCGTTGCAGCATTCAGATGTTTTCTCTTTGACGCGAAAGCGGATATTTTACACTTTCCCGGAGTCTGAGAGAAGACGAGCTGTAGGCGCTCAAAATGAAGTACAAAGTAAGTGACTCGCCTCAATGCAATGCAATGAAATTACTTCTCCAGAAATTCTCCGTGATGAGAGTGTAATGAATGTATTGGGTTTGTCACCATAACCTAGTGTAACAACAATATTTTGGCTCTTCTAGAATAAACTTAATTGGAAAAAGTCATAACAGTTTTTAACCACAAAGCAATGTTCCATAGAGTGAATACAATAGCAATCATCAAGTCATCGTTTCTTTGAAGATAAACAGAGGGTTGAAATGATGGACTGATTATGTCAATGGGTGCTGTAACATTACATTGTTGTAACAACATAGTTGTAACAATGTTAAACCGTTGTATCAATCTTTTGTTGTAACAATGTTACATAAGTAGATTGCATTCAGCCCACCGCAGACTTGGGCTGTCAACGCAGAGATGATACTCTGTGGTCTACTCTTGGTTCGGTCTTTGGTCTCCACAAGTCATACACAAGGATATTGTGAACTACATTGGCATACATATAGGTCCCGTTACTTTCTCTGTACGTAGGCTATGTGGGATTTAAAGCCACACTATATAACTAACGCAGTGACGTTTGGATCGAGGGAAATGAATAGCAGCTGCCTATCTAAGAATTCTCTTAGATAGGGTAAGTAATGATTTATTATGGGGCAATCAAATGACCTTGCGTTGACAGTGAACGCCAGTGTACCTTCATCGCGGGTAATAAAAATTTGCATCGACTCAGGTTACTTAGTAGCGCTTAAAGGATACAATCTCTGGCTGCGTTCTCTCCCTGCTGCCCATTCGACCTTGCCTGTAGCATTGTTTGGGAAATACATTTAGTTTACACTCAAGGACTGACGAACAAACGAGACATTCAGTGGAGTGGATTTAACCTTTCTACTTTGAGGGTGTGACCTGTGAGTCCAAGCACTGACATCATATGTGTTCAATTCTGCCTTGTATGGTGGACTGGCCTCAGCCTGTTGTAACATGCAACCCAGTCATAATTCATAAATGTTTCTAGAACTTAGCCTATTCATGTTTTTTTTTTAAGCTGCTTAGATTGTATAAATCAATAGACTGCACTGTCCATGAGCTCTGTAAAGTAAGGAGTAACTGAGATTGCACTGGCAATCAGGGCCTGTGTCAGCATTAACATAAAACCCTGCCTTGAAGGCATGGGTCTGTCTGTCTCTTAAATCTCAAGCCAAGGAAACCTGGCCTCTGTATAGTTCTATTCTGTTCATTCACCATTAACACTGGCACTGTCTGGAGCTTATGGGAAGATCAACTTCCTACTATGGTATGAGGTTCACAGATCTTCTTGAATGGAATGCTTTTGTCTACTTCACACTATCTGGGGAATGTAGGGCACCTGGCAAGAGAGCTGGCAAACCGTTATGAAACTGGCCGTGCTGTTTGGATTCCTCTGTGGTACTGTACTTACTGAAATAACCACCCATGTGCTTTCCCAGCTAAGTGTTATTTCACTCCGTCCTCTTTTCTTCTCTATTGGAGACGTGTGCTTGGGTCTGAAGTCTGTGTCATAATACCATATTAGAAAAGCCAGAACTCACAGCTCTCTCTTGCAAAGCTGCGAAGTAGTTTCCTGGTGATTCAGTAGTATCAAGAGCCAATGACTTCAGTGTAAAGTTAACACAATGCTGTAGAGGCTTGGTTTGGCCTTAGTCACGGTGAAAAGACCCCAAATCTAGATTAGTGGTAGATGATAACTCACTTGGCTGAATTCCACTTCACACTTCTGAGCACATGGCACATGCAGTCCTTCCCCAAGGGCCTAGTGATTGCGTCGTCATGTGTGCTATGTGTGTTTGCAGCATGCCTATGTACAGTATGTTGCATTATTGGTCTGTTCTTCTAACCTGGTTTCCTCATTCCTAGAGTAATATAGGGTTTTATACAATGGATGGGTCTAATCCTGAATGCTGATTGGTTAAAACCGCATTCCAGCTATCCACAAGCTATCTAGAGTAATATAGGGCTGTGTAGGTCAGGGCTACAGGGTTTGTTATCAGGCCCTGTTGGGCTTGGATTGGTATGCTGCCAGCCATACCCTCTGATGCAGTAAACCTATCTTCTCTCTACTCTCTCACTTCTGCCTGAAAGAGCTTAGCAATAATACAGTCAGCCTGCCACAACCAACACCATTCTGCGATAACCTCGCTGTATTACGCAACAGTGCAGGGAAAGGGCGGATGCACACCAGGCTGGGATAGGTCAGTCGCGGACTATCCCTTCACCCTTCACTAAATGGCACCATATTCCCTTTGAAATGCACCACATAGTGAATAGGGTGCACATTTGGGACGTAGCCATAATGTATTTGCTCTCTGCTCCAGAGTCAGCCACTTAGGTTTACAGTTTACAGCCTGCTTCTTGTGATGTAGCCCACTTTATTTCAGTTAAATATTTACAGGACGTTTTATGTCCTCTCTATCAGATGTCCCTATACACTCTTACTGAGGGTGAATTATTCATAGCGCTGAAGCGCTGAAGTTAAGTATAGCACAACATTTTACGTGGCGTCATTACATCATGTACCTACATTATATAGATATGCACGTCAGCTTTGACATCGGTTTTGCACATCGGGGTGTTAAACTAGACATCGGCCAATACCGATGTTGCCATTTTTAGCTAATACCGGCAGATTCCAATATGTTCACCGATATATCGTGCATCCCTACTATATAGTGTGCTACTTTTGACCAGGGGCCAGTCACAAGTAGTCGACTACATTGAGAGTTTGGGACTATAAGGTTCTATCTGCAAAAAGATGATTCTGAGATAATTTACTTCAAAGTTCCGAACCCTCGTCGGTTTGATTTGTGTCAGCAATTTTAATCTGTATTCTTTTGAACTTAACAACATGAATTTAGGTTTTTAGAGTACTATATAGGTAGAGAACATTGAACAGAAAAAGGCTACATCAATAACTACATTTTGACAAAAATGCAGCTAGAACCTTATAGTCCCAAACTCTCGATATATGAAATAGGGCTCTGATCAAAAGTAGTGCACTATATAGGGAATAGGGTGCCATTTTGGCATGCATCCTATGTGTCCAAGTAGAGCTTATGTGGCTGGATCACGTTTGGTCAAAAATAGTATGATATTGTTGCTGCCCGTATCACTGAATGCAAGGGAAGCCAGCGAGCATTTGGCATCCCTTGATAAAAAAAATATACAAGAATAGCCAATCAGCGTTGAGCTAAACTGAGTGAGCTCAAATGTGAATGGTCCTGGCACAAAAAAGTATATATGGAATCCAATCAGATCACATCAATCCAGGCTGTATCATATCTGGCCGTGATTGGGAGTCCTATAGGACGGCGCACAATTGGCACAGCGTCGTCCGGTTTTGGCCGGGGTAGGCCGTCATTGTAAATAAGAATTTGTTCTTAACTGACTTGCCTAGTTAAATAAAGGTTACAAAAGCCAAACGTCATTGACAGAACAAAACTCTTGTTGTGTTGTTGTCCTCCGTAGCTAAAATGGTCCCTTTCCTAAATTAGCCATGGATGGAGATAGGGATTTGGACTTGTGGTTCTACTTAATTCTCTGTACTGGGCCAGTGATTATAATGCCAATTCTGATCCAATCATAAATTCATACATTGTGCCTCTGGCATGAGCAGATGGAAGTTCAATATGTAGCTATATGTATTATACTAATGTTAACTAGCTAATCGTTGCCCATGAAAGGAAGTTAGGCTAGCGAGCAAGCATTTTAGCCAGGTAGCCAAGGACAACAAAAACTAAAAGCTTGTATTGTATGTCATAGACCGTTTCGTCAACATGAAAGAGAGGAGGATGGTATTGACGTTGTTTTTTCTACCACACACACATATGCTATTTAGCTTATGTTGATTGGGCTAAATCTTTTTCGTAATCTTTTAGTGGTCACTGTATTAGACTAAGCATAGGGGATTTTATGATGTTGAGATGTTGAAGTTGAAATGGAGGCAGCTCCTGTTTTCTTTGCGCCTTGCAGTAACTCTAGTGTTTTAAATCAAAAGTTGTGTAAACATGAACTTGCTTGACCCTGCTGTAGGTTATGTAACTGTTTGTTACATGCAATATGCTTTGTGGACTCCACCGGACAGATGTTGCTCTCCGGTTTTGTCATGAAACAAAGGTGTGGTTGAATTTATTCAGCCACTGTGTCTTCTTATTGTCTCGACCTTGGGCCTATATATGACGTGACAAGGCATATGAACTAAGAGGTTACAGAGCCAACAACACAATTATCACAACACAGGTTGTAATATGGCTTTTTTTTCCTGTTGATTTTACCTACACACCGCTACTGGTGGGTGTATCCGGCAGTAGCCTTTGTCTGTGACATCAGAGATGTTTTCCGACAGGTGGGCAGGTGTGAGGGGAAGGGCTCGGTTTCCATAGGTCCTCTAATGCACGTAATCCCCCCAGGACGAGTCTGTACAGACAGAGACTTCTGGCTGCCTCACTGACTAAGTGAGTAGGGTTAAGGGATTCATAACACGGAAATGGGGGGAGGGAGGACAGAGAGAGAGGGGGGGGGGGTTGTATGACAGAGAGTGAGAGAGGGGGGGGTTGTATGACAGAGAGTGAGAGAGGGGGGGGGTTGTATGACAGAGAGTGAGAGAGGGGGGGGGTTGTATGACAGAGAGTGAGAGAGGGGGGGGGGGGGTTGTATGACAGAGAGTGAGAGAGGGGGGGGGTTGTATGACAGAGAGTGAGAGAGGGGGGGGTTGTATGACAGAGAGTGAGAGAGGGGGGGGGGGGTTGTATGACAGAGAGTGAGAGAGGGGGGGGGTTTGTATGACAGAGAGTGAGAGAGGGGGGGGGTTTGTATGACAGAGAGTGAGAGAGGGGGGGGGGTTTGTATGACAGAGAGTGAGAGAGGGGGGGTTGTATGACAGAGAGTGAGAGAGGGGGGGGGTTGTATGACAGAGAGTGAGAGAGGGGGGGGGTTGTATGACAGAGAGTGAGAGAGGGGGGGGGGGTTGTATGACAGAGAGTGAGAGAGGGGGGGGGTTGTATGACAGAGAGAGAGAGAGGGGGGGGTTGTATGACAGAGAGAGAGAGAGGGGGGGGGTTGTATGACAGAGAGTGAGAGAGGGGGGGGGTTGTATGACAGAGAGTGAGAGAGGGGGGGGGGTTGTATGACAGAGAGTGAGAGAGGGGGGGGGTTGTATGACAGAGAGTGAGAGAGGGGGGGGGGGGTTGTATGACAGAGAGAGAGAGAGGGGGGGGTTGTATGACAGAGAGAGAGAGAGGGGGGGGTTGTATGACAGAGAGTGAGAGAGGGGGGGGTTGTATGACAGAGAGAGAGAGAGGGGGGGGGTTGTATGACAGAGAGAGAGAGAGGGGGGGGGGTTGTATGACAGAGAGTGAGAGAGGGGGGGGGTTGTATGACAGAGAGAGAGAGAGGGGGGGGTTGTATGACAGAGAGAGAGAGAGGGGGGGGGTTGTATGACAGAGAGAGAGAGAGGGGGGGGGGGTTGTATGACAGAGAGTGAGAGAGGGGGGGGTTGTATGACAGAGAGAGAGAGAGAGGGGGGGGGTTGTATGACAGAGAGAGAGAGAGGGGGGGGTTGTATGACAGAGAGAGAGAGAGGGGGGGGTTGTATGACAGAGAGAGAGAGAGGGGGGGGGGTTGTATGACAGAGAGAGAGAGAGGGGGGGGGGGTTGTATGACAGAGAGTGAGAGAGGGGGGGGGGTTGTATGACAGAGAGAGAGAGAGGGGGGGGGGGTTGTATGACAGAGAGTGAGAGAGGGGGGGGGGTTGTATGACAGAGAGTGAGAGAGGGGGGGGGGTTGTATGACAGAGAGTGAGAGAGGGGGGGGGGTTGTATGACAGAGAGAGAGAGAGGGGGGGGGGTTGTATGACAGAGAGAGAGAGAGGGGGGGGGGTTGTATGACAGAGAGAGAGAGAGGGGGGGGGGGTTGTATGACAGAGAGAGAGAGAGGGGGGGGGGTTGTATGACAGAGAGAGAGAGAGGGGGGGGGGTTGTATGACAGAGAGTGAGAGAGGGGGGGGGTTGTATGACAGAGAGTGAGAGAATGAGAGAGGGGGGGTTGTATGACAGAGAGTGAGAGAGGGGGGGGGGTTGTATGACAGAGAGTGAGAGAGGGGGGGGGTTGTATGACAGAGAGTGAGAGAGGGGGGGGTTGTATGACAGAGAGAGAGAGAGGGGGGGGGTTGTATGACAGAGAGTGAGAGAGGGGGGGGTTGTATGACAGAGAGTGAGAGAGGGGGGGGGTTGTATGACAGAGAGTGAGAGAGGGGGGGGGTTGTATGACAGAGAGTGAGAGAGGGGGGGGGGTTGTATGACAGAGAGTGAGAGAGGGGGGGGGTTGTATGACAGAGAGTGAGAGAGGGGGGGGGGTTGTATGACAGAGAGTGAGAGAGGGGGGGGGGTTGTATGACAGAGAGTGAGAGAGGGGGGGGGGTTGTATGACAGAGAGTGAGAGAGGGGGGGGGTTGTATGACAGAGAGAGAGAGAGGGGGGGGGTTGTATGACAGAGAGTGAGAGGGGGGGGGGTTGTATGACAGAGAGAGAGAGAGCGAGAGCTATATTTATATATATATATATTTAACTTTTGTTTATTTTAATTGAATTGCTTTGGCAATGTAAACATATGTTTCCCATGCTAATAAAGCCCATTTTAATTTAATTGCGAGAGCGCGAGAGAGTTTGAATGATGTGGCCCTTGGCATTTAAGGGTGTTACGACACAAATGTTATTTTCTGGGACGAGAGGAAAGGAGACCCCTTCCCACCCTATCCAAAAAACACGGACATATACACAGTACACACCCGTCCCATAGTCTTACACCATCCACCCCCTTTTCACTGGTTCTTTTGAGACTTACATAACCGTGGCAGAAATAGCTCCAAAACCAGTGAAGAGTGATTAGGTGAACCAAAGTTCTTCTGGGGTGTGTTTTTTTTCTGTCTCGCTCTCTTTTTTTTACGGTCTCAGGTTCCAGGCAGTGGTCCAAAGAGAGTGGGGCAGAGGAGAGCGGAGAGAAAACATTGTTCAGCCAGAGAGTGATTGAGGAGGGAGGAGGGGGTTTTCTAATATTGAAAGGAAAAGAAAATGAAAGAAATAGGAAGTGGGTAGGCGGAGGGAGTGTAAATAGAGTTGGGTGTATAGAGGGATGGGGGGTGGGGTGGGGCGGTTGGGTCAAGGAGCTTCCTATGAGAAAAAACATTCTGGAGGAATGTGCAATTGTGCATGGAGGAAAGGTTAGTTAAAAGATGCACTTGATTGTTTCAAGGTGCCTCCTCTCATTGGCTACAAGGGTTGTCCCCTGCCAGGGGGCATACCAAGAGTTCACAGTCTTTTCAGTGTGTGGTGTGTGTGTGTGGCATTGTGCAAAAAGAGCTCTTCTCCCTTAAGAATGCCAAGCATTTCACAGGGTGATCCTTTCAGAGGTAGTCTAGCTAGCAAGGCCCCTGTCAGCTTAGTTCATCCCTGTGGAGATTGGACAGCCATTAGGGTGTTTCCCAAATAGCTCCCTGTTCCCTGTATAGTGCACTACTTTTGACCAGAGCACTATAGGCCCAGATGCCATATTCACAAAGCGCCGTCATGTAGGAATGCTGATCTAAAATTAGGTCCCCGCTCTTATTACTTATGGCAAAACTGATCCAAGATCAGTACTCCTACTCTGAGACGCTTTGTGAATATGGGCCCTGGTCAAAAGTAGTGCACTATATAGAGAATAGGGAGCCATTTGTGACTCTATCTTGATGTCAAACTACAAGGACCTTGTCAGCTGCGAACACGGGGGTCCAGCCACGGGGGTCCACACTGCTGGCATTCTTCCATCTCAGCTTTCACAGCACAATGCCTTGTATACAGTTTTAATATTACAGATAGAATTTGGGTTCTATCAAATTAGTTGTTTGCATAATTTATACTCGTTTAACTTGGCAAACAAGCAAATATCTTGCTTTTCACAGAGTAAATGTTCTGGGCCTTTTTATGGCGGAGGAGGACATTTTATATTTTTGTGACCTCTTTGGGGAGTGTGAAATTGATCGGACAGTGTGAAGTGAATCTAGAGCTCGTTTTCTGTTTCTATGTGAAGCCATGAATTGTGGTCCTGTAAAGATACCATAAACGTATCGTACGTCTTAACCAATAGCTTTGAAGGATTATATCTCCAAGGGTAACAAGGATACATTCACATCCCCTCCCTCCCCCTTCCCTTGGCATCTACTACACCCCCCTTTCCTCCCAATAGTACCCCCTCCCTCTCCAGAGCTGAGACCTATCTTTGAACACATGAATACCGTAATATTAGTTGAGAGTAGAAATAGCTCTGGCATGACTTGCAATTATGTCAAGGACTGCATTACACAATATACTACTAGGCTAAGCCCTTCCGGAGAAGGCCATTAGATACACATTTGAAAGAATATACCCCAGTGTAACTTTCCTATCTTGTTTTCTGTAGTAGAGGGTGTCTTTTGACTACGTGTCCAGACAGAAAGAGAGCAGGGCAGCTGGTGTTGTCGTGAGATGACTAGGCAAGGTGGGTCCTGGTCTGACTGCAGTAGATCCCTCAGTGCTACTGCAGGTTAAAGGAGGGAATGGGGAGGAAACGGAGAGGAGAGCAGTGGACATCGAGTTACCTCAATATGACAATAAACCCAACACTAATGAACTGAAGCCTAAGGGTCTGGAAGACGTTTGTTTTACGTAATAGGCTTTCTGACTCAACTCTGTGATTTTGGTCAGTGGAGCTCTTTAGATGTTGTTTTACTTGTAATTCTGGCCCTGCCCACAACATACAGCTTTCATCTGGACTTTTACTGCTGTCTTGGTGGAATGTTGGAAGTTGTGAAATACCTGATACATCAAATTGGAAGGGTTCTATCAACCATAGACGATTTTACCTTTGATATGTGAAAAGATCTCATGGCAGTCATGATGGCGCCGAAGGAGATGGCCGCCGTTTTACGATCCCGTAACCAATTGTGCTATTGTGTATGTATTATCGCGTTATTTGTAACATATTTTGGACATAATGTTTCTGCCACCGTGTCTTATGACCGAAAAGAGCTTCTTGATGTCAGGGCAGTGATTACTCACCCTGTACTGGGGGAATTCTTCTTCAACGAGTCGGGACGGGAATTATTTACTCCAGACACCTGACAAGGCCCTCATCCCCGTCATTCGCAGGAGGAATAGATGGAGATATCGTGGACGACGGTCCAAGTGCCTTGTAAGGATCCGTCGCCGAGAGGGTAATCTACCTTTACCATCGGTCCTATCAACATACATTCAATCGATAATAAAATAGACTAACTATGAGCACGTATATCCTACCAACGGGACATTAAAAACTGTAATGCCTTATGTTTCACAGAGTTGTGGCTGAAGGACGACGTTATTAACATACAGCTGGCGGGTTTTACACTTTTTCGGCAGGTTAGAACAACAGCAGGGATACGAAATCTAAGGAATTCTCAAGGTTTTGCTCGCCTGAGGTAGAATATCTAATGGTAAGCTGTAGACCACACTATTTACCAAGAGAGTTTGCATCTATATTTTTTATAGCTGTCTATAAACCACCGCAGACTGATGCTGGCACTAAGACTAGAGTTCGACCGATTAATCGGAATGGCCGATTAATTAGGGCTGATTTCAAGTGTTCATACCAATCGGAAATCGGTATTTTTACACCGATTTGGCCATTTAAAAAAATCATAATTTTGTTACACCTTTATTTCATCTTTATTTTACTAGGCAAGTCAGTTAAGAACACATTCTTATTTTCAATGACGGCCTAGGAACGGTGGGTTAACTGCCTCGTTCAGGGGCAGAACGACAGATTTTTACCTTGTCAGCTCGGGGGATTCAATCTTGCAACCTTACAGTTAACTAGTCCAATGCTCTAACCACCTGATTACATTGCACTCCACGAGGAGCCTGCCTGTTACGCAAATGCAGTAGAAGCCAAGGTAAGTTGATAGCTAGTATTAAACTTATCTTATAAAAAACAATCAATCATAATCACTAGTTAACTACACATGGTTGATGATATTACTAGTTTATCTAGAGTGTCCTGCGTTGCATATAATCAATGCGGTGCGTATCGTTGCTCCAATGTGTACCTAACCATAAACATCAATGCCTTTCTTAAAATCAATACACAGAAGTATATATTTTTAAACCTGCATATTTAGCTAAAAGAAATCCAGGTTAGCAGGCAATATTAACCAGGTGAAATTGTGTCACATCTCTTGCGTTCATTGCAATGTGTATGTGCAACAGTTTGGGCCGCCTAATTTGCCAGAATGTTACGTAATTATGACATAACATTGAAGGTTGTGCAATGTAACAGGAATATTTAGACTTAGGGATGCCACCCGTTTGATAAAATACAGAATGGTTCCGTATTTCACTGAAAGAATAAACGTCTTGTTTTCGAGATGATAGTTTCCGGATTCGACCATATTAATGACTTAAGGCTCGTATTTCTGTATGTTATTATGTTAGAACTAAGTCTATTATTTTATAGAGCAGTCTGACTGAGCGCTGGTAGGCAGCAGCAGGCTCGTAAGCATTCGTTCAAACAGCACTTTCGTGCATTTTACCAGCAGCTCTTCGTTGTGCTTCAAGTATTGCGCTGTTTATGACTTCAAGCCTATCAACTCCTGAGATTAGGCTGGTGTAACCGATGTGAAATGGCTAGCTAGTTAGCGGGGTGCGCGCTAATAGCGTTTCAAACGTCACTCGCTCTGAGACTTGGAGTAGTTATTCCCCTTGCTCTGCATGGGTACCGCTGCTTCAAGGGTGGCTGTTGATGATGTGTTCCTGGTTCAAGCCCAGGTAGGAGTGAGGAGAGGGACGGAAGCTCTACTGTTACACTGGCAATACTAAAGTGCCTATAAGAACATCCAATAGTCAAAGGTTAATGAAATACAAATGGTATAGAGAGAAATAGTCCTATAATTCCTATAATAACTACAACCTAAAACTTCTTAACTGGGAATATTGAAGACTCATGTTAAAAGGAATCACCAGCTTTCATATGTTCTTATGTTCTGAGCAAGGAACTTAAACGTAGCTTTTTTACATGGCACATATTGGACTTTTACTTTCTTCTCCAACACTTTGTTTTTGCATTATTTAGACCAAAATTCAAAAGGCACTCGCACATCTGAGCAATCTAATTAGCAGGTGCATGGCAACAATTGAATAAGGTGAAGGAAAAAGGAAACCACACACTGCTCTTGATAGTATCACCGATCTTTAATAAGCTTACGTATCGGCCACACGGCCTAGCACTTATTTATTTTTCCTTTGTCTCCAACCCCCTTCGATGTGTAGAACGGATGTGGGAGGGGCTAGGTCCACATAATGGTGCAACTTTCAAAAAATCCCAAAAGCTCTGACAAAGCCCGTGTGGCCGATACGGAAGCTTATTAAAGATTGGTGATACTATCAAGAGCAGTGTGCGGTTTCCTTTTTCCTGCATTATTTAAACCAAATTGAATATGTTTCATTATTTATTTGAGGCTAAATCGATTTTATTGATGTATTATATTAAGTTAAAATAAGTGTTCAGTCAGTATTGTTGTAATTGTCATTATTACAAATAAATATAAAAAAATTGTCCGATTGATCGGTATCGGCTTTATTTGGTCCTCCAATAATCGGTATCGGCGTTGAAAAATCATAATCGGTCGACCTCTGACCACACTCAATGAGCTGTATACGGCCACAAGCAAACAGGAAAACGCTCATCCAGAGGTGGCACTCCTAGTGGGCAGGGACTTTAATGCAGGGAAACTCAAATCAGTTTTACCTCATTTTTATCAGCATGTTAAATGTGCAATCAGAGGGGGAAAAAAACTCTAGACCACCTTTACTCCACACACAGAGACATGTACAAAGCTCTCCCTCGCCCTCCATTTGGCAAATCTGACCATAATTCTATCCTCCTGATTCCTACTTACATGCAAAAACTAAAGCAGGAAGAACCAGTGACTCGGTCAATAAGAAAGTGGTCAGATGAAGCAGATGCTAAGCTACAGGACTGTTTTGCTAGCACAGACTGGAATATGTTCTGGGATTCTTCCGATATCATTGAGGAGTACACCACATCAGTCATTGGCTTCATCAATAAGTGCATTGATGATGTTATCCCCACAGTGACCGTACATATATACCCCAACCAGAAGCCACGGATTACAGGCAACATCCGCACTGAGCTAAGGGTAGAGTTGCCGCTTTCAAGGGGGAGGACTCTCCTTGAATGTTGAAGCTTATAAGAAATCCCACAAACCATCAAACAGGCAAAGTGTCAATGCAGGACGAGGATTGAATCGTACTACACCGACTCCAACACTTGTCGATGTGGCAGGGCTTGCAAGCTATTACAGACTAGAAAGGGAAACACAGCCACAAGCTGCCCAATGACACAAATCTACCAGGCGAGCTAAATTACAACTATGCTCGCTTTAAGGCAAGTAACACTGAAAAATACAGGAGAGTACCAGCTGTTCCGGACGATCAAGCTCTCCATAGCCGATGTAAGACCATTAAACAGGTCAATATTCACAAGAACACAGGGCCAGAAGGATTACCAGAACGTGTACTACAAGCATGTGCTGACCAACTGGCAAGTGTCTTCACTGAAATTTTCAACTTGTCCCTGACTGAGTCTGTAATACCAACATGTTTCAAGCAGACCACCATAGTCCCTGTGCCCAAGAACACTAAGATAACCAGCCTAAATGACTACCGACCTGTGGCACTGACATCTGTAGCCATGAAGTGCTTTGAAAGGCTGGTCATGGCTCATATCAACACCATTATCCCAGAAACCCTAGACCCACTCCAATTTGCATACCTCCCCAATAGGTCCACAGATGATGCAATCTCTATTGCACTCCACACTGGCCTTTCCCACCTGGACAAAAGGAACACCTATGTGAGAATGCTATTCATTGACTACAGCTCAGCGTTCAACACCATAGTGCCCTCAACGCTCATCACTAAGCTAAAGACCCTGGGACTAAACACCTCCCTCTGCAACTGGATCTTGACTTCCTGACGGGCTGCCCCCAGGTGGTAAGGGTAGGGAACAACACATCCGCCACGCTGATTCTCAACACGGGGGCCCTCAGGGGTGTGTGCTCAGTCCCCTCCTGTACTCCCTGTTCACTCATGAATGCATGGCCAGGTACGATTCCAACACCATCATCAAGTTTGCTGATCACCGACAACGACAAGACAGCCTACAGGGAGGCCGTGTGGTTCCAGGACAACAACCTCTCCCTCAACATGATCAAGACAAATGAGATGATTGTGGACTATAGGAAAAGGAGGGCCGAGCACACCCCCATTCTCATCGACGGGGTTGTAGTGGAACAGGTTGAGAGCTTCAAGTTCCTTGGTGTCCACATCACCAACAAACTGTCATGGTCCAAACACACTTAAGACAAAGCCTATTCCCCCTCAGGAGACTGACAAGATTTGCCATGGCTGCACCATCAAGATCATCCTGACTGTTTGCATCACAGCCTGGTATGGCAACTGTTCGGCCTCCGACCTCAAGGCAGGTGGTGTCAGAGGAAGGGCCTAAAAATTGTCAAAGACTTCGGCCACCCTATTCATAGACTGTTCTCTCTGCTACCACATGGCAAGCGGTACCAGAGTGCCAAGTCTAGGTCCAAACGGCTTCTAAACAGCTTCTACCCCCAAGCCATAAGACTCCTGAACAGCTAATCAAATGGCTACCCAGACCCCTCTTTTACTCTGCTGCTACTCTCTGTTTATAATCTATGCATAGTCACTTTAACCCTACCTACATGTACATATTAACTCAATTACCTTGACTAACCGGTGCCCCCCCACATTGACCGGTACCCCCTGTATGTAGCCTCACTTGTTATTTTACTGCTACTGTTTAATTACTTCTTACTTATATTTTCAATTTTTTACTTAACGCTTATTTTTATTTTTTTCTTAACTTCTTAAAGCATTGTTGGTTAAGGGCTTGTAAAGTAAGCATTTCACTGTAAGGTGTATTCCCAGCATGTGACATTTCTTCTGAAACTTGACCCACAGGCTGTATTAACTGAGACTTCCATTTGGTGCTAGAAGACATCATGCCAAAATATCAAGGTGATATGTATGGCATGTGGTTTGTCCCAGCATGCATTGCAGTTAGACACAACATGGAATATCATATCCTGTTGAAGGTACAGTTGCCATGCTGTTATATGTGGGGGTGGTGATTTCAGTGATAGTATCGCTAGGTGTCAAGACCCGTTGTGTGGCGGAATAGTGTGAATCACAGATGAGAGGAGGAAGTTGGTGGGTGACATCTATACTCGGGTTGGATTCCCTCATATCTTGACTGCACAGAACACGGTATGTTTAGCTGTGGTTAATCGGTTTTGCTTCAGCTTTCTAACAAGATGCAACTCAATCGACTCTGCTAGCTTCAGCCTGGAGTGTGGAGTGTGTCATTTATGGGTTATCTCAATACTGTTAGTTCCAACACCGCTCTATCGCCACACCGAACAAAAAAATACTTAACTTTGTCTTTGGGGATAAAGTACCATCTGAAACCATTAAGTATGCCTCGTTGGACTTTTGACGATAATTCGACAGCCTCTGCCGCTCTTTCGGTGCTTTGCAGATAATGCACGCCTTTTCATGGAGCGCGCCAGAGCAGTTCTTCCACTGTTGGGAGAAATGGCAATGCATATTAATATATGTTAGTTGCATGCAAATAAAGGTTGCTTTTCTACCACTCCCAAAACGGAAGGACTATTATGCCTGAATTCGACCCAACAACAATGAGGAAGTCTGCTGCAGTGTTGAGAGCGGTTGTATGAAACCAATCAGCACGCCAAACAACGTTCTTAACAGTATGAACCAATCAATATGCCAAGCAAAGTTCTTAACTGTATGAACCAATCAGTACACCAAGCAAAGTTCTTAACTGTATGAACCAATCAGTACACCAAGCAAAGTTCTTAACTGTATGAACCAATCAGTACACCAAGCAAAGTTCTTAACTGTATGAACAAATCAATACACCAAGCAAAGTTTTTCACTGTGCCAGCCCGCTCTTAATTTCTATTTAGTTTGACTCCCATAGATTCAACACTACAGTCTGAACTGTGCGTCATTTTGTTATTGTATTTTTATTAGAACCCCCATTAGCTGTTGTGAAAGCAGCAGCTACTCTTCCTGGGGTCCACACAAAACATAAAACATGACATAAAACAGAACAATAGCAGACAATAACAGTTCAAGGACAGAGCTACATACATTTAAAATAAATATATAAATAGAAAAGGTTCTGTACTGACAAGACACCGAGAAGACAGAGATACCTATACCATAGGCCTACAGTCACATCTATCAATTTCATGCTTACATACATATATATCAGTTGACATATACAGTACATACAAGTTATTTAGGTCAGATAGAGGAAGGGCATCTGTACTGTAGTCTGTAACTGGACTTTAGTATTGATTCACTACTGTAGTCTGTAACTGGACAGTAGTATTGATTCACTACTGTACTGTAGTCTGTAACTGGACTGTAGTATTGATTCACTACTGTAGTCTGTAACTGGACAGTAGTATTGATTCACTACTGTACTATAGTCTGTAACTGGACTGTAGTATTGATTCACTACTGTAGTCTGTAACTGGACTGTAGTGTTGATTCACAACTGTACTGTAGTCTGTAACTGGACTGTAGTGTTGATTCACTACTATAGTCTGTAACTGGACTGTAGTGTTGATTCACTACTGTAGTCTGTAACTGGACAGTAGTATTGATTCACTACCATAGTCTGTAACTGGACTGTAGTATTGATTCACTACCATAGTCTGTAACTGGACTGTAGTATTGATTCACTACTGTAGTCTTTAACTGGACTGTAGTGTTGATTCACTACTGTACTATAGTTTGTAACTGGACTGTAGTATTTATTCACTACTGTAGTCTGTAACTGGACTGTAGTATTGATTCACTACTGTACTATAGTCTGTAAATGGACTGTAGTGTTGATTCACTACTATAGTCTGTAACTGGACTGTAGTATTGATTCACTAATGTACTATAGTCTGTAACTGGACTGTAGTGTTGATTCACTACTATAGTCTGTAACTGGACTGTAGTATTGATTCACTACTGTAGTCTGTAACTGGACAGTAGTATTGATTCACTACTATAGTCTGTAACTGGACTGTAGTATTGATTCACTACTGTAGTCTGTAACTGGACAGTAGTATTGATTCACTACTGTACTATAGTCTATAACTGGACTGTAGTATTGATTCACTACTGTAGTCTGTAACTAGACAGTAGTATTGATTCACTACTGTACTATAGTCTGTAACTGGACTGTAGTGTTTATTCACTACTGTACTATAGTCTGTAACTGGACTGTAGTATTGATTCACTACTGTAGTCTGTAACTGGACAGTAGTATTGATTCACTACTGTACTATAGTCTGTAACTGGACTGTAGTGTTGATTCACTACTGTACTATAGTCTGTAACTGGACTGTAGTATTGATTCACTACTGTAGTCTGTAACTGGACAGTAGTATTGATTCACTACTGTACTATAGTCTGTAACTGGACTGTAGTATTGAATCACTAGTGTAGTCTGTAACTATACAGTAGTATTGATTCACTACTGTAGTCTGTAACTGGACTGTAGTATTGATTCACTACTGTAGTCTGTAACTGGACTGTAGTATTGATTCACTACTGTAGTCTGTAACTGGACTGTAGTATTGATTCACTACTGTAGTCTGTAACTGGACTGTAGTATTGATTCACTACTGTAGTCTGTAACTGGCAGTAGTATTGCTTTATGACTGTACTATAGTATGTAACTGGACTGTAGCATTGATTCACTACCATAGTCTGTAACTGGACTGTAGTATTTATTCACTACTGTACTGTAGTCTGTAACTGGACTGTAGTATTTATTCACTACCATAGTCTGTAACTGGACTGTAGTATTTATTCACTACTGTAGTCTGTAACTGGACTGTAGTATTGATTCACTACCATAGTCTGTAACTGGACTGTAGTATTTATTCACTACTGTAGTCTGTAACTGGACTGTAGTATTGATGCACTACTGTACTATAGTCTGTAAATGGACTGTAGTGTTGATTCACTACTGTAGTCTGTAACTGGACTGTAGTATTGATTCAGTACTGTAGTCTTTAACTGGACTGAAGTATTGATTCACTAATGTACTATAGTCTGCAACTGGACTGTAGTATTGATTCACTACTGTAGTCTTTAACTGGACTGTAGTATTGATTCACTAATGTACTATAGTCTGCAACTGGACTGTAGTATTGATTCACTACTGTAGTCTTTAACTGGACTGTAGTATTGATTCACTAATGTACTATAGTCTGTAACTGGACTGTAGTACTGATTCACTACTGTAGTCTGTAACTGGACTGTAGTGTTGATTTACTAATGTAGTCTGTAACGGGACAGTAGTATTGATTTACTACTGTAGTCTTTAACTGGACTGTGGTATTGATTCACTACTGTACTGTAGTCTTTAACTGGACTGTAGTATTGATTCACTACTGCACTACTGTATTGATTCACTGTCTGTAAATGGACAGTAGTATTGATTGACTACTGTAGTCTGTAACTGGACTGTAATATTGATTCACTAATGTACTATAGTCTGTAACTGGACTGTAGTGTTGATTCACTACTATAGTCTGTAACTGGACTGTAGTATTGATTCACTACTGTAGTCTGTAACTGGACTGTAGTGTTGATTTACTAATGTAGTCTGTAACGGGACAGTAGTATTGATTCACTAATGTAGTCTGTAACGGGACAGTAGTATTGATTTACTACTGTAGTCTTTAACTGGACTGTGGTATTGATTCACTACTGTACTGTAGTCTTTAACTGGACTGTGGTATTGATTCACTACTGTACTGTAGTCTTTAACTGGACTGTAGTATTGATTCACTACTATATTCTGTAACTGGACTGTAGTTTTGATTCACTACTGTACTATAGTCTGTCACTGTAGTGTTGATCGTCGGGGCGGCAGGGTAGCCTAGTGGTTAGAGCCCACTGTTCCTAGGCCGTCATTGAAAATAAGAGTTTGTTCTTAACTGACTTGCCTAGTTAAATAAAGGTAAAATAAAAAACTGGACTGTAGTGTTGATTCACTACTGTAGTCTGTAACTGGACTGTAGTATTGATTCACTACTGCAGTCTGTAACTAGACAGTAGTATTGATTCACTACTGTAGTCTGTAACTAGACAGTAGTATTGATTCACTACTGTAGTCTGTAACTAGACAGTAGTATTGATTCATTACTGTAGTCTGTAACTGGACTGTAGTATTGAATCACTACTGTAGTCTTTAACTGGACTGTAGTATTGAATCACTACTGTAGTCTGTAACTGGACTGTAGTATTGAATCACTACTGTATTCTTTAACTGGACTGTAGTATTGAATCACTACTGTAGTCTTTAACTGGACTGTAGTATTGAATCACTACTGTAGTCTTTAACTGGACTGTAGTATTGAATCACTACTGTAGTCTTTAACTGGACTGTAGTATTGAATCACTACTGTAGTCTGTAACTAGACAGTAGTATTGATTCACTACTGTAGTCTGTAACTAGACAGTAGTATTGATTCACTACTGTAGTCTGTAACTAGACAGTAGTATTGATTCACTACTGTAGTCTGTAACTAGACAGTAGTATTGATTCACTACTGTAGTCTGTAACTAGACAGTAGTATTGATTCACTACTGTAGTCTGTAACTAGACAGTAGTATTGATTCACTACTGTACTGTCTGTATACATGTGGCATCATACACTAATGCAAGGAAAAGAAACGTGGCATGCCATGATAGATGGTTGGTAATGCCTACATACAGAAATGTTAAAGTCTAAGTTGTGAGGTGGTATAGCCCTTACTGGCATTAAGAGAATCGGAGAATCTCAGGACGTGAGGTTTTACCCAGTCTCCCTGTGTAATTATGTTATTACAAGCACATTGGCTCGCGTTTAAACAGCCTTAGTAATCAGAGGGTCAGCAGTGTGCTCTAGGATCTGTCCAAATGAAGAAATTGCCATGATCTCTGAACTTCCTTCCAGTCCCACTAGTCTGTTTTACCTAGAACCCTTCACAAGGCCCATTTATTCGCTTTGCGTCCCAAATGGCACCCTGTTTCCTGTATAGTGCACTACTTTTGATCAGAACCCTATGTGCCCTGGTCAAAAGTAGTGCACTATATAGGGAATAGGGTGCCATTTGGGACACAACCTTGAACTGGCTCTCACCCTCAGCCTCAGCAGCAGTGTACACTCAGAGGAACAGGCCGTTCATAGTCATCAGGTCCTCATTACCGTCATTACTATAATTATTTTCTATATTTACCTATGGTAATGAGGCCAAATGAGATGTGCTGGTTCACCCGTTCTTATGCAGTATGTGCCACCATCACCCCCGGGCGCACGTGTTACAGTGGGCTGGCCCTAATTTTCAGATGTTGGGGTACCACATCTGGACTTCATGGGAACATCGGGATCTTCTCACAGTTGGGGGGAGGGCACTTGTTGTTGGGACTTGGGAGAGGTTTAAATCATTGTCTCTTTAAATGCAGCTAACCCTGCGTTCATAACTAAGTTGGAAGGTGGTATATACCACATATGATTGGGAAAAATCCCCTTGAATGCCCCTCCAAATGTTAATTCCTTATTGGGAAACTCATCTATCATCCCTGAGCTCCGACTTCTCCCACATGCTGACCTCTGAAATGACCTACTAAGGAAATTACCTTGATTAGAGCATTTTCGGCAATTAAACGCAACAACAAAACATTATTTATATAAAGCTATCTATTAACATGTTTTTTTAACACTCTTATTTGTTAACAAGTATGATAGCTGCACTTTTAGTTTATGGTTGACACAGCATGCTGGCCATTAGCCATTCCGGCGCTTCTCAGCTAGTTCGAAAGCACGTGAATGTCTCCAACTGGTATTTACAACTTCACAACGGGTCATTTCCACCTTCCCACTTGGTTATGAATGCAGCATAGGGCTGCTGCTCCCTCCTTCCCATTGCCCTGGGACACAGATCTGTGCTGCAGTGTGGTCGTGGTGGTGAAGTTGGCTGCGGCAGAGGGGGAATTTGGACTGTCGTATTTGTGAGCTCATATACCCAAAGCCACCTTCATTAGGTTGATGTGTACTCTGGAGGCTGAGCCAGAACCACCCAGTGAGCCCTTCCTGAACACTTATTGACTGGGAGGAAAGCTGGGGCCCCATTCAGTGGTAACGTTACGTAAGGGCTTTTTATTTTCGGTTGGTCAGCAACTCAGTATACGTGTTCCCACACTCAAATGAGAGAACTGTTATTTGTGCTTCGGCGAGACACACCAGTGAAAAATACCCCTGTTGATATAGAAGTGTGTGAGTCATAGAGCACTCCAGAATGAATGGAAAAGTGTTAGGTCTAAGTTAAGGGGAATGAAAGGGGCTAGACAGCTAGATGTGTGTGTGTGTGTGTGTGTGAGTGTGTGTGTGTGTGTGTGTGTGTGTGTGTGTGTGTGTGTGTGTGTGTGTGTGTGTGTGTGTGTGTGTGTGTGTGTGTGTGTGTGTGTGTGTGTGTGTGTGTGTGTGTGTGTGTGTGTGTGTGTGTGTGTGTGTGTGTGTTTCAGCCTCCAGGTGTGGGTCTGGATAGCTCAACGTAGCACTATTCCACACTTTCTCCTGACAACAGCATGAGGCCAAGGCTATATATCACTAGCCAGATGTAGCTAGCCAAGGACAGAGAAACATGAGGCACATCTCCAACTAGGTCGTGTCAGGGTTTTCTTTCACTTCAGTCATTAGCGTACGTGTCTCTAGACACCAACTGTTTCTGTGTGTGTTTACTTCTTATCTTATAAGTCGTATCTAAGTACTGGTGCTGGATAGTAACTCGTTATCAGTTTGTGATGAAGCCACCTGCCATGCGACGGACACAGTCAACACACTGAAGAATGTTTGTTGTAGATACCTGGTGGGAAACCTAGGTGATTCATTATCTCTCTCCAACTCTAGTAAACCTTGGTCACCCTGTGTTACCATGCCATTAGGGACATTAGGTAAGGGAAAGACCAGAAAGCCCCTAGTCATGATTGGTGTCATGAGAGGCGGTGGAATGCCTCTCTCACCAAGCTACTTAACAGCTAGTTTAAAGATAACTACCAAGTTCCAGTAAGCCTGTTGGTTCTCATCATGTAGAGTAGAGTAAGGCTACATTGCAGCCTAGGAGCCGGGAGCCGGGGCCTCCCAACCCTCTGACAAATGGCAAACACGTGTTTACTGGAGGATAAGCAGCCAGCTGAGTCACCTCGTTATGACTAACCAATGTTTATGCCGGGGATATATGTACACATGCGCTGATTGGTTGGTCACACCTTCTCCAATTACAGATCAGTAGTAGTAGTGTGAATTTGTGTGAGTGGGTGTATGTTTCACCCTGTTCTCTGTGTTCCAGATGATGTGTGTTTGTTAGGCATTTTTCCACACGCTCACTCACCAGACCTCCTAAGAAGTCTTACTTTTGAGCTTATTCACTGTCAGTAAGCAGTGATGACTGCTGATGGCAGACTGTATATGTTGTATTTGTGCTACTCTATTAATGTACTGGCCGTCTTGTGTGTCCTGATCTTACCTTCACCAAGACCTTCATCAAGACCTCTTACCTTCATCAAGACCTCTTACCTTCATCAAGAGCTCTTACCTTCATCAAGACCTCTTACCTTCATCAAGAGCTCTTACCTTCATCAAGACCTCTTACCTTCATCAAGAAGGCTTACCTTCATCAAGACCTCTTACCTGCATCAAGAGCTCTTACCTTCATCAAGAGCTCTTACCTTCATCAAGAGCTCTTACCTTCATCAAGACCTCTTACCTTCATCAAGACCTCTTACCTTCATCAAGAGCTCTTACCTTCATCAAGACCTCTTACCGTCATCAAGAGCTCTTACCTTCATCAAGACCTCTTACCTGCATCAAGAGCTCTTACCTTCATCAAGACCTCTTACCTTCATCAAGACCTCTTACCTTCATCAAGACCTCTTACCTGCATCAAGAGCTCTTACCTTCATCAAGACCTCTTACCTTCATCAAGACCTCTTACCTGCATCAAGAGCTCTTACCTTCATCAAGACCTCTTACCTTCATCAAGAGCTCTTACCTTCATCAAGACCTCTTACCTTCATCAAGAAGGCTTACCTTCATCAAGACCTCTTACCTGCATCAAGAGCTCTTACCTTCATCAAGAGCTCTTACCTTCATCAAGAGCTCTTACCTTCATCAAGACCTCTTACCTTCATCAAGACCTCTTACCTTCATCAAGAGCTCTTACCTTGATCAAGAGCTCTTACCTTCATCAAGACCTCTTACCGTCATCAAGAGCTCTTACCTTCATCAAGACCTCTTACCTGCATCAAGAGCTCTTACCTTCATCAAGACCTCTTACCTTCATCAAGACCTCTTACCTGCATCAAGAGCTCTTACCTTCATCAAGACCTCTTACCTTCATCAAGACCTCTTACCTGCATCAAGAGCTCTTACCTTCATCAAGACCTCTTACCTTCATCAAGACCTCTTACCTTCATCAAGAGCTCTTACCTTCATCAAGAGCTTGCTGACCCATTTTGTGAAGGTATTTTTCTGTACCTGGTCTCGTTCATCTATGGGAGAGAGAGAGATGATCGATATCAAACAGCAGGGAGAGACTGCATCTAAATAAAGTGTTTTGAACAAATGGAGGTTTATGGAATCACTCATATAAGGGATCACTTGTTCAGATGAAATACTAGGCCAACAACAATTGAAAATAAGTTAAAAGCATGTCATGTCAGGGTAAGTCCCGGTGGTGCTTCAGACCTGCGAAAAAAAACAAATGTGTGATTGTGTTTGCAATGTGTGTGAGCCTGAGGTGTAGACACTTGGGCACGGGTGTCAAACTTTGCACCAAAGGGCTGCACTGAAAATGTGTTGTATTTTCTCACCATCAAAAACACAATCAAAAAGTCCTCTATCCATCATTTTTGGAATTTCTGATGCTCCCTGACTGTCTAGCTTTCATTTGGGTGATTATTAGCGAGCTGGAAACAGTCAAGAAACTGTATGAATGTAGGTCCATTATCATTCTACACAGGTTGGATTTGGTTTTATTCATTTTACATTCCTTAGTAGATATTTTTATTATTATTATTTATTCAAACCACCCGCAGGCCGGATTGGACCCACTCACGGGGCCATATGTTTGACACCCCTACAGTAGAGGAAACTGAATGCTGGCAGTCAGAGATGAACACTAGCAGACTATGGGTGGTTTGGAAGTGTTGGGATTAGTGGAGCGTTTTTCATCAGCATCTCACTGCTCTTATCTTCACACTCTCAGAGTTTAGCTGAGCAAAGTGCTAAAATGAACTGTCTGGTCATTTGTGTTGGCAGATGATCACATTAATCTGTGTAATTAGTGGAAGATCAACAGTCTGTAAAGGATGATGTTGTTATCATGTCTGTTATGGCAGTGACCTCAAACAAATGATACCTCTCCAGTCCTCCTCACTCAGTAAATATTAAAAAGCACCGTGAACACCACTATAGCCAAGAGTTTCCTTATAGAACTGTTGTTTTAGCAAGATGAAATTGGATTTATGTAGATGTCTGTATTCGTATTAGGGGTTAACAAGGCAGTTCATACTCAAAATAATCTGCATTTATCTCCCTTCCTCTTATAAAACAGTAATACGTTCATCATCAGATTACCAATGAACAAGAACAGATCCCAGCAGATCCTCTCCCATTGGTCAGCAGCATGCCGTGACATTACGGTGTCAAGTAGAAGCGGAGCTTCAGGCGTGCAGGCAAGCTGCCGAGTGACGGGGGGTAATTGTGGTCTGTAATTGTGCAGTGAGTGTTGGTGGCACTGACACAACGGTTAGTGAAGCCAGATGCCCAGTGAGAGATAAGGATTCCACCGGTCTAGTAGAGGTTCACATGGGAACCCTGTGAATCAGAGTGGGTGGGGAAAAGGAAAAGGCCATGGAACGGTCGGGGAACATTCAGGGAACGGTCAGGCTGAGAGGAGGCTTCCTGAGTGACATAGCAAATGGTCCGATAACGTGTGCTTGAGAGGGCGAGAGACAGAAAGTGTGTGTGTGAGAGAGGGGACTTAGCCTGATTTCTTAAATGAGAGGCTATATGCAGGAACAGCATACAAGTATTCCCTAAAAACTGCTTATATGTTTTTGTATTATATTCATTTCTCTGTAGAACGAGCTGTTTGTTACTGCAATGAATGGTCTTGTACTGTATCAGATTTGGTGTCAGATTTTATGCCCAGCCCAACCCAGCTAAGTCTTCTCTGGTGTCATAGCGAGTGAAAAGCAGGAGCACAGTGTGTAAAGCAGACTGACTGAATTAAGAAAAGCACATCTAAAATGAACAGTAAGTCTGGTGGACTTGTGTTACACGGTGACCTCAATCCCGACAGTCCCTCTGTGGCAGTTTATCTCTGGTTGGGATGTGATGATGAGAATAATATTTGTGGTTGTATGTTGAGATAGTAATACCACTGGAGTGGCTTTACTAGCACAGAGGATATCTATATGATGTATTTATTTTGCTCTATACTGTATGTCCGTTTGCTCAGATGGATGTGTTTACCAAGGCAATTTGGGCTAAGTGCTTGTCCCCTATAGACACAATAGTGGGGGTTTCGTATCTCAAGTGCTGTGGTTGGGAACCATTATCCTTAACCACTGCACACCAACCAACCAGTTGGGTAACCGTGCCCTGGAGCACACAGCAAGGAATGAGAAAATCCTATCAAGATCAAATCAGTCAAAAAGACATCTGGCATGGGACCTAATACAATTTTGCATGGTAATTGCAAGTTGCACATTGAACAGTTGTGACAGTTCACCCTAAGACTTACTGTACATAACAACCCCATGGACTAGAACAGTGGTCCCACACTGTGGGGAGTGCTCCCTCAGGGTGGCGCGAGGGGTTGGTGCCCCCCCCCCCTCCATAAATACGTACTTTTTAAAGTTGTAATAGTAGAATGCACAAGGTGCAATGTCGAAATTGGATAGTGCATCATCAGTTCCCCTTGTCATGTTAGTCATTGTATACCTTGGAGAGCTACTGTGTTTATAACTTGACATAAATGTGCAGATCAACTAGCCCATGTCAGCAAATGTTTTTTTATTTTGGTTTTTTAGCCCATAGATATTGTTGTAATTAGTCACTCAAATATCATATGAATACACATTAGACATGGCAAAATGTATTGTAAATAATTGTAAATAAGAATATGTTCTTAACTGACTTGCCTGGTTGAATAAAAAATTGAATAATAGATGTGTGTGTGCAGGGGGGATGTTCCCCAATGCTGGAAGGGGGTCCCCAAGTGAACCCCTGGACTAGAAGACCATCATTTTACATGTATTAGATAGGTTTACGGTAATGTTCACTACATGTGCTCAAGCCTGTAGACATGTTGCTAAAACCAGGCTATAAACTCAGCTGTATGTTGCTCTATGCTCACTGTAGACTAGCAAATAGTCCAACCTACAGTTTTTTCCTTTAAGCAGTGACAGGTTAAAAGACTATAAACTGTATGTTGCTAAATGTAGACTGACTTCCTCTCTTCTCTCTGTAGAACCTGATGGCCAAGGCATTGTACGACAACGTCCCGGAGTCCCCGGAGGAGTTGGCCTTCCGGAAGGGAGACATCCTAACGATCATTGAGCAGAACACGGGCGGCCTTGAGGGATGGTGGCTCTGCTCGCTGCATGGTCGCCAGGGCATCGCCCCCGGCAACCGCCTCAAGCTGCTGATTGGTCCCATGTTCGACACCCAGTCCCCGGCCGCCCAATCGCCACCTACGGGCTCAGCCTACCAGCAGAAGGTGGGCGTGTCTTCGTCCCAGGGGCTATACCAGGTGCCACCCTCCCAGAGCCCGGGTCAACAGGGCATCTACCAGGTGCCTCCAGGGCAGGATGTCTACCAGGTCCCTCCACAGAGGAGCGTCCTGGCTGCAGACAACACCCCCAGCAAGGTAAGAGACCTGGAGAGACAGAGGGTTGGGGGGACACAGAGAGAGAGAGAGAGAGAATAGAGAGAATAGAGAGAATAGAGAGAATAGAGAGAGAATAGAGACCCAGAAAAATCTGAGCCTACACCGTCACTATGGTGAATGACTAAAACAATACAGAAATACACTATGGAAAAAGAAGAATCAGCACATCAGAAATCAGCTCAATGTAATTGAAGAATCCATTGAATGTAACCACTTCTGGGAAAACAAACAACAACACGAAGAGTTATCTATCATGATCAAATACAAATCTTGGAATCAACTATTTAGGACTACCAGAACCCACTGGATTCTCCAATGACTTTGAATGAACTACAGGACAAAATACAAACCCTCCATGTGTATTTGTATGTATGTGTATTTATAAATATATATATTTACCCCAAAAATATATGGGGCATTAGAAATGATCTACCCCCTAAAATGTTTTTATTATTTATTTCAGAGAGAGAGAGAGAGAGAGAGAGAGAGAGAGAGAGAGAGAGAGAGAGAGAGAGAGAGAGTTACTGCTCAGCTAAAGCTGGTCCCCTGACCTCAGGGTTCTGGGATTATCAAAGGGGATTGGAAACCCCATAAACACCAGCAGACACAGGAGACATTAAATACTACAGGGCTTGGAGCTTTACAGTTTAAACCATGGGCCGTTCTGTTCTCCTGCAACGCCACTGGCCTCAGACCTGTCTTATGGAAGTCATTACACAGACATAGTCACAGGCCAGAGGGATTGCAGGGCTGCAAATGTAAATGAAATGTGGACAGGGTGTGCCCTGATGTTAGTTCACCACAGAACATGTCAGTGTTTTTATGCATAGAGAGAGCAAGACTCCCATTTGGCTTTTTTGTGTGTTGGCGAGCTGTGTGTAGGGCCAGGGAAGCCACAGAAGGGCACTGAACAGGGCACAATTCATGGAAAAGCAAACAGTGCAGCACCAAATGCCTGTACTTAGGTCTCTGCACTCAAACACAATACTCAGGTCACAGACAACAACCAAGCCCAGTGCAAATGGATTTACCAGTCGTCTATATGTCTATTTATGTTCCATGCGGTACAGTATAGCTGTGTATTTCTGTAGTGTAATAACCTATACGCTAGAGTATATCAATAAAAGCACATAAATACATACAGTGCATTCAGAAAAGTATTCAGACCCCTTGACTTTTTCCACATTTTGTTACGTAACAGCCCTAATCTAAAATTAATTTTAAAAAATACAAATATCATCAATCTACACACAATACCCCATAACGACAAAGCAAAAACAGGTATTTAGACATTTTAGAAAAAAATGGTAAATAAGTAACTAAAAATGAATAAATACATTTAAAAAATGATATATCACATTTACATAAGTATTCAGACTCAGTACTTTGTTGAAGCACCTTTGGCAGCGATTACAGCCTCGAGTCTTCTTGGGTATAACTATACAAGCTTGGCACACCTGTATTTGGGAGTTTTTCCTATTATTCTCTGCAGATCCTCTCAAGCTCTGTCAGGTTGGATTGGATTTTTGATCAGGTTCAAGTCCGGGCTCTGGCTGGGCCACTCAAGGACATTCAGAGACTTGTCCAGAAGCCTCTCCTGCGTTGTCTTGGCATTGTGCTTAGTGTCAATGTCTTGTTGGAAGGTGAACCTTCGCCACAGTCTGAGGTCCTGAGCGTTCTGGAGCAGATTTTCATCTAGTTTCCCAGTCCCTGCTGCTGAAAAACATCCCCACAGCATGATGCTGCCACCACCATGCTTCACTGTAGGGATGGTGCCAGGTTTCCTCCAGAAGTGACGCTTGGCATTCAGGCCAAAAAGTTCAATCTTGGTTTCATCAGACCAGATAATCTTGTTTATCATGGTCTGAGAGTCTTTAGGGGCCTTTTGGCAAACTCCAAGCAGGCTGTCATGTGCCTTTTACTGAGGTGTGGCTTCCATCTGGCCATTCTACCATAAAGGTCTGATTGGTAGTGTGCAGAGTGCTGCAGAGATGGTTGTCCTTCTCGAAGGTATAGAAAACAACTGTTTTTGCTTTGTCATTATGGGGTATTGTGTGTAGATTGATGAGGATTTAAAAAAAATGTTTTATCCATTTTAGAATAAATCAAATCAACTCAAACTTTGTCACATGCGCCGAATACAACAAGTGTAGACTTTACTGTGAAATGCTTACTTACAAGCCCTAAACCAACAGTGCAGTTCAAGAAGAGTTAAGAAAATATTTACCAAGTAGACTAAAATAAGAAGTTAAAATAAAAATGAACACAATAAGAATAACAATAACGAGGCTATGTACAGGGGGTACCATACCAAGTCAGTGTGGAGGCTATGTACAGGGGGTACCATACCAAGTCAGTGTGGAGGCTATGTACAGGGGGTACCATACCAAGTCAGTGTGGAGGCTATGTACAGGGGGTACCATACCAAGTCAGTGTGGAGGCTATGTACAGGGGGTACCATACCAAGTCAGTGTGGAGGCTATATACAGGGGGTACCATACCAAGTCAGTGTGGAGGCTATATACAGGGGGCACCGGTACCGAGTCAGTGTGGAGGCTATATACAGGGGGTACCATACCAAGTCAGTGTGGAGGCTATATACAGGGGGCACCAGTACCGAGTCAGTGTGGAGGCTATATACAGGGGGTACCATACCAAGTCAGTGTGGAGGCTATATACAGGGGGCACCGGTACCGAGTCAGTGTGGAGGCTATGTACAGGGGGTACCATACCAAGTCAGTGTGGAGGCTATGTACAGGGGGTACCATACCAAGTCAGTGTGGAGGCTATATACAGGGGGCACCGGTACCGAGTCAGTGTGGAGGCTATATACAGGGGGCACCGGTACCGAGTCAGTGTGGAGGCTATATACAGGGGGTACCATACCAAGTCAGTGTGGAGGCTATATACAGGGGGCACCGGTACCGAGTCAGTGTGGAGGCTATATACAGGGGGCACCGGTACCGAGTCAGTGTGGAGGCTATATACAGGGGGCACCGGTACCGAGTCAGTGTGGAGGCTATATACAGGGGGTACCGGTACCAAGTCAGTGTGGAGGCTATGTACAGGGGGTACCATACAAGTCAGTGTGGAGGCTATATACAGGGGGAACCGGTACCGAGTCAGTGTGGAGGCTATATACAGGGGGTACCATACCAAGTCAGTGTGGAGGCTATATACAGGGGGCACCGGTACCGAGTCAGTGTGGAGGCTATATACAGGGGGCACCGGTACCGAGTCAGTGTGGAGGCTATATACAGGGGGTACCATACCAAGTCAGTGTGGAGGCTATATACAGGGGGTACCATACCAAGTCAGTGTGGAGGCTATATACAGGGGGTACCATACCAAGTCAGTGTGGAGGCTATATACAGGGGGTACCATACCAAGTCAGTGTGGAGGCTATATACAGGGGGCACCGGTACCGAGTCAGTGTGGAGGCTATATACAGGGGGTACCATACCAAGTCAGTGTGGAGGCTATATACAGGGGGCACCGGTACCGAGTCAGTGTGGAGGCTATATACAGGGGGTACCATACCAAGTCAGTGTGGAGGCTATATACAGGGGGCACCGGTACCGAGTCAGTGTGGAGGCTATATACAGGGGGTACCATACCAAGTCAGTGTGGAGGCTATATACAGGGGGCACCGGTACCGAGTCAGTGTGGAGGCTATATACAGGGGGTACCATACCAAGTCAGTGTGGAGGCTATATACAGGGGGCACCGGTACCGAGTCAGTGTGGAGGCTATATACAGGGGGCACCGGTACCGAGTCAGTGTGGAGGCTATATACAGGGGGCACCGGTACCGAGTCAGTGTGGAGGCTATATACAGGGGGTACCATACAAGTCAGTGTGGAGGCTATATACAGGGGGTACCATACAAGTCAGTGTGGAGGCTATATACAGGGGGGTACCGGTACCAAGTCAGTGTGGAGGCTATGTACAGGGGGTACCATACAAGTCAGTGTGGAGGCTATGTACAGGGGGAACCGGTACCGAGTCAGTGTGGAGGCTATATACAGGGGGTACCATACCAAGTCAGTGTGGAGGCTATATACAGGGGGCACCGGTACCGAGTCAGTGTGGAGGCTATATACAGGGGGCACCGGTACCGAGTCAGTGTGGAGGCTATATACAGGGGGTACCATACCAAGTCAGTGTGGAGGCTATATACAGGGGGTACCATACCAAGTCAGTGTGGAGGCTATATACAGGGGGTACCATACCAAGTCAGTGTGGAGGCTATATACAGGGGGTACCATACCAAGTCAGTGTGGAGGCTATATACAGGGGGCACCGGTACCGAGTCAGTGTGGAGGCTATATACAGGGGGTACCATACCAAGTCAGTGTGGAGGCTATATACAGGGGGCACCGGTACCGAGTCAGTGTGGAGGCTATATACAGGGGGTACCATACCAAGTCAGTGTGGAGGCTATATACAGGGGGCACCGGTACCGAGTCAGTGTGGAGGCTATATACAGGGGGTACCATACCAAGTCAGTGTGGAGGCTATATACAGGGGGCACCGGTACCGAGTCAGTGTGGAGGCTATATACAGGGGGTACCATACCAAGTCAGTGTGGAGGCTATATACAGGGGGCACCGGTACCGAGTCAGTGTGGAGGCTATATACAGGGGGCACCGGTACCGAGTCAGTGTGGAGGCTATATACAGGGGGCACCGGTACCGAGTCAGTGTGGAGGCTATATACAGGGGGTACCATACAAGTCAGTGTGGAGGCTATATACAGGGGGAACCGGTACCGAGTCAGTGTGGAGGCTATATACAGGGGGTACCATACCAAGTCAGTGTGGAGGCTATATACAGGGGGGTACCATACCAAGTCAGTGTGGAGGCTATATACAGGGGGCACCGGTACCGAGTCAGTGTGGAGGCTATATACAGGGGGAACCGGTACCGAGTCAGTGTGGAGGCTATATACAGGGGGTACCATACCAAGTCAGTGTGGAGGCTATATACAGGGGGCACCGGTACCGAGTCAGTGTGGAGGCTATATACAGGGGGTACCATACCAAGTCAGTGTGGAGGCTATATACAGGGGGTACCATACCAAGTCAGTGTGGAGGCTATATACAGGGGGCACCGGTACCGAGTCAGTGTGGAGGCTATATACAGGGGGCACCGGTACCGAGTCAGTGTGGAGGCTATGTACAGGGGGGTACCATACCAAGTCAGTGTGGAGGCTATATACAGGGGGCACCGGTACCGAGTCAGTGTGGAGGCTATATACAGGGGGCACCGGTACCGAGTCAGTGTGGAGGCTATGTACAGGGGGTACCATACCAAGTCAATGTGGAGGCTATGTACAGGGGGCACCGGTACCGAGTCAGTGTGGAGGCTATATACAGGGGGGCACCGGTACCGAGTCAGTGTGGAGGCTATATACAGGGGGCACCGGTACCGAGTCAGTGTGGAGGCTATATACAGGGGGTACCATACCAAGTCAGTGTGGAGGCTATATACAGGGGGCACCGGTACCGAGTCAGTGTGGAGGCTATGTACAGGGGGCACCGGTACCGAGTCAGTGTGGAGGCTATATACAGGGGGCACCGGTACCGAGTCAGTGTGGAGGCTATATACAGGGGGCACCGGTACCGAGTCAGTGTGGAGGCTATATACAGGGGGTACCATACCAAGTCAGTGTGGAGGCTATATACAGGGGGCACCGGTACCGAGTCAGTGTGGAGGCTATATACAGGGGGCACCGGTACCGAGTCAGTGTGGAGGCTATATACAGGGGGCACCGGTACCGAGTCAGTGTGGAGGCTATATACAGGGGGTACCATACCAAGTCAGTGTGGAGGCTATATACAGGGGGCACCGGTACCGAGTCAGTGTGGAGGCTATATACAGGGGGTACCATACCAAGTCAGTGTGGAGGCTATATACAGGGGGCACCGGTACCGAGTCAGTGTGGAGGCTATATACAGGGGGCACCGGTACCAAGTCAGTGTGGAGGCTATATACAGGGGGTACCATACCGAGTCAGTGTGGAGGCTATATACAGGGGGTACCATACCAAGTCAGTGTGGAGGCTATATACAGGGGGCACCGGTACCGAGTCAGTGTGGAGGCTATATACAGGGGGTACCATACCAAGTCAGTGTGGAGGCTATATACAGGGGGCACCGGTACCGAGTCAGTGTGGAGGCTATATACAGGGGGCACCGGTACCGAGTCAGTGTGGAGGCTATGTACAGGGGGTACCATACCAAGTCGGTGTGGAGGCTATATACAGGGGGCACCGGTACCGAGTCAGTGTGGAGGCTATGTACAGGGGGTACCATACCAAGTCAGTGTGGAGGCTATATACAGGGGGCACCGGTACAGAGTCAGTGTGGAGGCTATATACAGGGGGCACCGGTACCGAGTCAGTGTGGAGGCTATATACAGGGGGTACCATACCAAGTCAGTGTGGAGGCTATATACAGGGGGAACCGGTACCGAGTCAGTGTGCGGGGGTACGGGTTAGTTGATGTAATTTTGTAAGTAGGTGGGGGTGAAGTGACTATGCGTAGATAATAAACATTGAGTAGCAGCAGTGTACAAACGGGGGGGGGTCAATGTAAATTGTCCGGTGGCGATTTTATGAATTGTTCAGCAGTCTTATGGCTTGGTGGTAGAAGCTGTTGACTAGGTCTTAGATTTGGCACTCTGGTACCGCTTACCATGCGGTAGCAGAGAAAACAGTCTATAACTTGTGAATGGAGTCTCTGACAATTTTATGGGCTTTCCTCTGACACGCCTCTTGTATAGGTCCTGGATGGCAGGAAGCTTGGCCCCAGTGATGTACTGGGCCGTTCGCACTACCCTCTGTAGCGCCTTACGGTCAGAAGGCTGTAACGTAACAACATGTGGAAAAAGTTAAGGGGTCTGAATACTTTCCGAATGCACTGTATCTGGCCGTTTCTCTGAGATAGTTTCCAAGCAGTTTCACATCACATTTAAAACATTAAAAAAGAATTACAACATATGGAAGTCAATGGAAAGGGAGAGGTGGAGGTACATCACTGGAAGTTATGTAAAATATATATATATATTTTCTTGTTTATTCAAAATCTTAAAAAAATGGATAAGACACTCTATTCCATCCCCTTAAGAGAGAGAAATTAATTATATCCTGGTGGTATTTCTTCTATCCGGGGGTATTTTCAACAGGAAGGCATGAGTTAACAGAGACGTTACCAAACTAAGGTGTGTGTTTGTGGGGTAAATAGGGAGCAGGCGCCTGGAGCTTAGCTATGCATTCCAAATGGCACCCTATTCCATTTATAGTGCACTACTTTTGACCAGGGCCCATGGTCAAAAGTAGTGCACTATGTAGGGAATAGGGTGCCGTTTGGGATACACTTCGGATCCAGGAATGGAGCTGCGATAAGCCAGTCAGCCAATCAGGAGGCACCAGGGGCCTGAGCAAGAGACTCAGAGAACAGAGACACTAGCTCAGAACAAAAAGGCCTGTCAATCAATCCCACCTGTACTCTGCAAACATGCAGTCTCCATCTGAAAGGGCCCATAGAGCTCTGGTCAAAAGTAGTGCACTACGAAGGGTATAGTAGGGTGCCATTTGAGGGACAACCATAATCATACTCAGAACAGTGCTACTACCATCACTATCACTCCCCCTCTCACTGATAAGGAGTTTACTAAGGGAACAGAATTAAGGCTTTGGTGAAAAGGTCAATTAAATAAGTCTATATGAATGTGCCTCGTGTCTACACGCTACAATGTATAATCAACTTGTTTGAGATTAAATTTAGACTGTGTCAATGTCAAAAAGTGCAATCTGTGTATAGCAAAGTGGTGCCACTGCAGATTTCAGCTGTGTTCCTGAATACTGGCCATTAAAGAAATCCGCAACGGATGCCTCTGTGTGCTCTGTGGAGTCCAGACAGACAGCGCTGTGTTGTTTTCCACTGAGTTCTGAGTGACTCACTGATTTGCCAACACCGAGCTGTGCTTGGCCCAAATATCACCCTATCCCCTATATAGTGCACTACTTTTGACTAGCCAATAGGTAATAGGGTGCCATTTGGGACATTGCCCTGGTCTAGGTTGATGAAGAAAGAGGCAGGCCAGCTCTGTTGTTGACTGGCTGAGTGGTTACTGCATTAAGGGCTGTTCAGGTGTGGTGTTCTGGCTAATTAAGCTGGTTAAAAGGGAGGTTAGGGGGATTTCCTGGTTGCCAAGCACACACGCACACACACACACACACACACACACACACACACACACACACACACACACACACACACACACACACACACACACACACACACACACACACACACACACACACACACACACACACACACACACACACACACACACACACACACACACACACACACACATACACACACACTTCCTCCTTTCAAGGAGTCAAATGATTATGGGCATTGAGGCAGACAGCCTCCTATACTGAGAAGCCCCTCTCATATCCCACCAAAGCCACCATGTGTCGACATGTCACAGCTGTGAAAGGACACAGCTTTGTTACTCAGGCAAATTGCAAGTTTAGCTTTAAAAAAACAGATAATAAACATGTGGTATCACAGCGCCTCTCCTCTCTCTAAAGATCCACTTAACTGTACTGTATTTAAGAATATGAATATGTATATATAAATAGTTTGTAAATAGTATTTTTGTTGTCTCTTGGTGTCATTCCTATATCTAACTTTTTTGTATTATTTTGAATGAAATGTTATATCTGTTCTTCTTGTCTATAACTGTCTGTACTTTGACATGCATTTGTAAATGTTATGTGGACCCCAGGAAGAGTAGCTGCTGCATGTGCAGAAGCTCATAGGGATCTGGATAAACGGAACTAATTGTGTGTGTGTGTGTGTGTGTGTGTGTGTGTGTGTGTGTATGTGTGTGTGTGTGTGTGTGTGTGTGTGTGTGTGTGTGTGTGTGTGTGTGTGTGTGTGTGTGTGTGTGTGTGTGTGTGTGTGTGTCTAGCATGCCAACCCCTCTGTGAAATTTCAGATCCTCGACTGGTTATTTTATATTCATGTGACGTGGGGCTTTGGTATATAAATGCACACTGAGGTTTGGCACTGGCTCTAGCTATCTCTCTCAGGCTACTCAGTTTGATGCTGCGGCCCTGGCTGCCTGTCCTTGTGTAACCCTTCAGAGAGGGTGAGCTAAAGCGCCCCAACCACAGCTGCGCCATTCAAGGCCCCAGTGTTGGCCCATAGCTGGCCCGAAGCTGGGAGCCATCCTTGGGGCTCTCTGCCACACAAAGAGCCCCTCACAGAGACCAGGAGCTGCCTTGCACCACCCTTTGTCACACTGGTGTTAGATAGCAGTTTTATCATCAGTCACTGGTCCTGGTTCTTCTGATTCTCAAAGGTGCGTCTGTTTCTCTCTCTGTGTTCAAAGGCCCCGCCGAGCCTCTTATCTACTCCTACCAGTCCTCTTCCTCACATCCTGCCTCAGCAAGACAAGGCTAGCTCCTTCTATGGCCACTTCCTGTCTCTGTCTTATACACATGTAGAGATCCTATCATTCGCTGACGTGGACTGTGATCAACAGTAAGAAACACAGTGCGACTGAGTTAATAAACTCCCACAAGTCACAGAGGATTGAGGAAGTGAACTGCTTGGGTAACTGAGTTGGCCGTTAGAGTGAAGGTAACCAGGTTAAGCTCCAATAAATGGCTTGTTTGTGAGGTTTGCAAGACATTGCTTGACTACTTTTGACTAGAGCCCTTTGGCCCTGATCAAAAGTAGTGCACTCTATATGGAATAGGGTGCCATTTGGGAAGCAGAAGTATTTTCTCCCTCTAATCATGTGTAGAAAATGAATTATTCCTTCCTGTTGGGCTCCCTCCTTCAGACACGTGTCTGCGCTCTCTATTGTCGCCGCGGTGACGAATCACTGGCCTGTGTAATTTGACCCAGGGCAAGGTCATAAATCCCATTGTATCAAAGGGAATTGGTGTCCATGTTGGTGTTGGTGTCCATCCGCCACACACCAACAGAGATAGAGAGAGAGAGATCCTTCCAGAAAAGTAAAGATAGAAGAAAAAATGCTCTTTCTGCAGTGCTAAGGAGTAAGAAAGTGGAGAGAAAGTGTGGAGGGAGAAAGAGAGGACAGGAAATGTTTGTCTGATAGGTAACTCCATTTTCCCTGGTTTAAAATCTATGCTGACAGGGACAGCTAGTAGGTCACATTCTACATCTCCCTTCTCCCCGCTTTTTCACTTTCTCACAAATCAAAAAGGACATCTTAATAATGAATAAATTCCTGGAAAGTAAACAGGAAATGGCCGTTCCATCATTAAAACTACCCCTATTAGTATAATTTCTGCCCATTTTGAGATTAAAAAAGTATTTGATCAGAGGGAATAAAAGATGATCCTTATTAGCGATGGAATCAGTGATTATGTGTGCATAAGTGTGTGTGTGAGGGCTCTTCTAACGCCCCTGGTAATGCCCGATCTTTACTTGGCTTTGACCACATGGTCACATCGTCATCATGGAGATCGAGGCCTCGTGGGATTGGCCACTTAATTACCTGCATTAATTAGTTTGCCATGTTATATAGGCCACCGTCGCTCTGAGCTGTGGAAGGGAACATTAGTGTTCAGCTGAAGTGAACGTTGTTGAAAAATAACCTATAATAACACTGTAAAGCTATACGACTGTGAGTCAGCAACCGCAGGTGCCCCCTTGAAATCCCCTTGAAACCAAGAGGACAAGGGTAGCATCCCAAATGGTACCCTATTCCCTATGTAGTGCATTACATTCAACCTGTGCACTACGTAGGGAATAGGGTGTCATTTGTGACGCAGCCCATGATTCAGCACGACAGGTGCCCTCTGTAAACCAAGGTGCCCTCTTGAAAGGCTATTATAGGAACTCTGCCACACCCCTTCCCTTTTGAGTGACACTTACAAAGAATAACATCACTAATGCCACTCTCCTACACGCTATTAGTCATACCATTAATAATGTGTATTGGGTGGCAACGGATTGAATTTCCCTGGTACTGACATGGCTCCCTGTGTGGCTTCTGCCCACCCTCAGTGACTGAAAGCTGAAACAACACCATTGTGTTGACAATTGCTAATGAGAAGATGAGGGGGTGAAGGGAGGGATGAAGGGGGATGAAGGAGGGATGGGGCGGGGAAGTTATATGAGAGAATGGTGGCTTTACTGTGTCAGCAGCAGCCACACACACACACACATACACACACTGAGGAGTGGGTAAGGGCACAGTGGTGATGTCAGGATGGCGATATAGGGGGGAATGGATGGATGGAATCACCCCATCCAGTTCTAACAGGGGTCAATGGCTGCCTGGCAATATGATTGTCACCATTAGGGTGATCTGGCCACCGTTGACATGTGTCATCAAGTCATCAGCGTGTGAAATGACAAACTAGTGTGCCTTTCTACACCTATGCTCACACCTTCCAATGTTCACACACACAAACCTACACAAACATTCACACTCAAACTAGCTTTCTTTCAGAGCTGAAGCAGCACTGTCATCACAATGCAGGGTTAACTTATAAAGGTCAAAGTGGTAGTGAACAGTTGACAATGACATTTTAAATCTACTTAAAATACTAGGCTATGTATGTATTTATCAAACCCATGAAGTCATTGTTGGCAACATGACACGATGACTACCACTGAAATCATATGCGGGGAAAAACCCAACCTGTCCCAACTAGAATCTGTCAGCACATTAAAGTAAATGTGGTGTGGGCTGAAAGAATAATGAGTCACTCAGAACAACCCAGTACTATCCCAACAATGCATGCAGCACCTTGGGGACACCATTTTGAACCTGATCCTTCTGTAGTCACCCACAGTCCTGTGTGACTAGTCCATGATAGAATCCACCTAAAGAGCCTGTCTGCATCCCAAACGGAACCCAATTCCCTATGGGCTCTGGTCAAAAGTAGTGTACTACTGTATATAGGGAATAGGGTGCCATTTGGGACAGATCCCATCACCTGAGTGGGAACAAGTATTTACCCAGTCTCTGGCATATATGATGTCATCAGCACTCACCCACCAAGACTGTATTTTCTGATGCCGCCGTCCGCCCATCCCCATAAAGGAACCAGTCAGGTCAATATTTACCCAACCACCATTAGGAGCGCCAAGTACCCCGGCAGAGCCCGCCGCAGCGGCAAAGCCTGCTGGGTAAACAGTGGGTGAAGAAGGGAAATAAATGAGCAGTGTTTGTCTGGCAGTGAATGACAAGACCCCGTTATGGGAAGAGTGGAGTAGAGAGTGGCTGTCTGCGTCAAGGAATGGCAACCTATTCCCTTTATAGTGCACTACTTGTTTTGACCAGGGCCCAAAAGGCTCTGGTCAAAAGTAGTGCACTACAAAATGGATAGGGTGCCATTCGGGACATACCCTGACATGCACCTGTTGAGGAGCCAGATTGGTCACTGTGGTTTTCTGGCTTTCATAGGTACCATGTTAGCCATCTCTGGACTGTGTGTGAGAGAGGGTAACTCAAAAACAGAGATCTCCTTTTGTGCAATGCACATTCACTGCAACTTTCCCACACATAGCCACGCCACAGGGAGTATAGGAACTACAGAGAAAGCAACAAGGACCTTTTAGTCCAGGACTTTCCTTTGTTGTGTAAAGGGAAGCTATGCTGGTGTGTCTGGTTACACATGCCCTGGGAGCTTGTACCCAATCAAAGATACACGTGTGTGCGTGAGAAGAATAAAATGTAGCATGGCTATTGGTTCCCATGCCTAGTCTTAATAATAGGATCATGGCTTTTTTCAGTCTGTCATAGCTTGGTTGACTCACACTAACCTGTAGTGAGTAAAAGTTTAGTCTGTAGGTCCTACAGGGTGAAGTACAGTTGAAGTCGGAAGTTTACATACACTTGGGTTGGAGTCATTAAAACTCGTTTTTCAACCACTCCACAAATTTCTTGTTAACAAACTAGAGTTTTGGCAATTCGGGTAGGACATCTACTTTGTGCATGACACAAGTATAAATTCATGGGACCACGCAGCCGTCATACCGCTCAGGAAGGAGATGCGTTCTGTCTCCTAGAGATTAATGTACTTTGGTGCGAAAAGTGCAAATCAATCCCAGAACAACAGCAAAGGACCTTTTAAAGATGCTGGAGGAAACAGGTACAAAAGTATCTATATCCACAGTAAAATAAGTCCTTTATCGACATAACCTGAAAGGCCGCTCAGCCAGGAAGAAGCCACTGCTCCAAAACCGCTATTAGAAAGCCAGACTACGGTTTGCAACTGCACATGGGGACAAAGCTTGTACTTTTTGGAGAAATGTCCTCTGGTCTGATGGAACAAAAATAGAACTGTTTGGCCATAATGACCATCATTATGTTTGGAGGGAAAAGGGGGAGGCTTGCAAGCCGAAGAATACCATCCCATCCGTGGCAGCATCATGTTATGGGGGTGCTTTACTGCAGGAGGGACTGGTGCACTTCACAAAATAGATGGCATCATGAGGTAGGAAAAGTATGTGGATATATTGAAGCAACATCTCAAGACATCAGTCAGGAAGTTAAAGCTTGGTCGCAAATGGGTCTTCCAAATGGACATTGACCCCAAGCATACTTCCAAAGTTGTGGCAAAATGGCTTAAGGACAACTAAGTCAAGGTATTGGAGTGGCCATCACAAAGCCCGGACCTCAATCCTATAGAAAATGTTGTGGGCAGAACTGAGCAAGGAGGCCTACAACCTGACTCAGTTACACCAGCTCTGTCAGGAGGAATGGGCCAAAATTCACCCAACTTATTGTGGGAAGCTTGTGGAAGGCTACCTGCAACGTTTGACCCAAGTTAAACTATTTAAAGACAATGCTAAGAAATACTAATTGAGTGTATGTAAACTTCTGACCCACTGGGATTGTGATGAAATAAATAAAAGCTGAAATAAATCATTCTCTCTACTATTATTCTGACATTTCACATTCTTAAAATAAAGTGGTGATCCTAACTGAACTAAGACAGGGCATTTTTACCAGGATTTAATGTCAAGAATTGTGAAAAACTGAGTTTAAATGTATTTGGCTAAGGTTTATGTAAAATTCTGACTTCAAATATATGTATGGATAGGAATCCCAGCCATGAGCACATTTAATTACACTGGGAGGGTATTTACAAATCTCTCCCTCCCTCCCTCCCTCCCTCCCTCCCTCCCTCCCTCTATGGGAAATATATGTTTAAATTGCCAATGCAAGTGAAATGGATAAACTAAAGTAAAATAATAAAAGGTCAAAACCTGTAAATATTACACTCACAAGTTCCAAAAGAATAGAGCCATTTCAAATGTCATATGTCTATATACAGTGTTGAAACGTAGTGCAAATAGTTAAAGTACAAAGGGAAAAATGTATAAGTGGGGCGTAGCAAGTGAACCCAAGTGCAGACTCAGATTGAGGAGACAGGAATACGGTAACTAAGGTATTTATTGAACAGCGGGGGGAAGATGGGGTGGCCCGGACAGGTAGCAGGGAAACAAGGACTGAGGCCGGGGCAAGGGGCAAGGGGAGCGAAGGCAGGGTTAGCAGGTCCGGAGCGGAATCCAAGGAAGCCGTAGAGCGGGGGTCCTGAGCAGGGACGCAGGACTGATGAGACGAGCGACAGGGACCAGAGGCAGAGCGGACGGAATGATCAGAGATTACAATCTGGCAGCATGGAAGTGGCAGGGCTGAGTATTTGTAGAGGTCTTGATTATGAAACAGGTTGCAGCTGTGCCTCCAGCACACCTGTCTCCACTCACACAATCACATGCACCCACACACAGAGAGAGAGGGAGATAACACTGGGGGAATGGCAGCAGGTTAGGGAGACACAGGATGAGAAGTAGAGGGTGTGGCAGGGGCAGATGTAACAAAAATAAATAAACATATATGGGTTGCATTTACAATTGTTTGTTCTTCACTGGTTGCCCTTTTCTTGTGGCAACAGGTCACACATCTTGTTGCTGTGATTGCACACTGTGGTATTTCAACCAATACATATGGGAGTTTATCAAAAATCGATAAAAAAAAAAAATGTGGGTCTGTGCAATCTGATATGGTCATACATTTAGCAGGATGTTAGGAAGTGCAGCTCAGTTTCCACCTCATTTTGTGGGCAGTGTGCACATAGCCTGTCTTCCCTTGACTGCCAGTGTGGCCTTTCTCAATAGCAAGGCCATGCTCACGGTCAGAACATAGTCAATATTTCCTTAATATTGGGTCAGTCACAGTGCTCAGGTATTCTGCCACTGTTTACTCTCTGTTTAGGGCCAAATAGCATTCTAGTTTGCTCTGTTTTTTGTCAATTCTTTCCAATGTGTCAAGTAATTATCTTTTTGTTTTCTCATGATTTGGTTGGGTCTAATTGTGTTGCTGTCCTTGTGAACAGAGCCCCAGGACCAGCTTGCTTAGGGGGCTCTTCTCCAGGTTAATTTCTCTGTAGGTAATGGCTTTGTTATGGAAGGTTTGGGAATCACTTCCTTTTAAGTGGTTGTAGAATGTAATGGCTCTTTTCTGGATTTTGATCATTAGCGGGTATCGGCCTAATTCTGCTCTGCATGCATTATTTGGTGTTTTACGTTGTAAACGGAGGATATTTTTGCTGAATTCTGCATGCAGAGTCTCAATTTGGTGTTTGTCCCATTTAGTGAATTCTTGGTTGGTAAGCGGACCCCAGACCTCACAACCATAAAGGGCAATGGGTTCTATAACTGATTCAAGTACTTTTAGCCAGATCCTAACTGGTATGTTGAATTTTATGTTCCCTTTGATGGTATAGAAGGCCCTTCTTGCCTTGTCCCTCAGATCATTCAAAGCTTTGTGGAAGTTATCTGTGGCACTGATGTTTAGGCTGGGATATGTATTGTTTTTTGTGTGCTCTAGGCCAACGGTGTCTAGATGGAATTTGTATTCGTGGTCCTGGCAACTGAATCTTTTTTGGAATACCATTGTTTTTGTCTTACTGAGATTTACTGTCAGGGCCCGGGTCTGACAGAATCTGTGCAGACGATATAGGTGCTGCTGTAGGCCCTCCTTGGTTAGGGACAGAAGCACCATATCATCAGCAAACAGTAGACATTTCACGTCAGATTCTAGTAGGGTGAGACCGGGTGCTGCAGACTGTTCTAGTGCTCTCGCCAATGTGTTGATATATATGTTGAAGAGGGTGGGGCTCAAGCTGCTTATCCCTGTCTCACCCCCCGGCCCTGTGAAAAGAAATGTGTGTGTTTCATGCCAATTTTAACCACAAACTTATTGTTTGTGTACATGGATTTTAAATTGTTGTATGTTTTCCCCCCAAAACCACTTTCCATCAATTTGTTTAGCAGGTCCTCATGCCAAATTGATTCTAAAGATTGTTTGAAATCAACAAAGCATGTGAAGGCTTTGCCTTTGTTTTTGTTTGTTTGTCAATTAGGGTGTGCATGGTGAATACGTGGTCCGTTGTACGGTAGTTTGGTAAAAATCCAATTTGACATTTGCTCAGTACATTGTTTTCACTGAGGAAATGTACAAGTCTGGTGTTAATGATAATGCAGAGGATTTTCCAGAGGTTGCTGTTGACGCATATCCCACAGTACTTATTGGGGTCAATTTTGTCTCCACTTTTGTGGATTGGGGTGATCAGTCCTTGGTTCCAAATATTGGGAAATATGCCAGAGCTGAGGATGATGTTAAAGAGTTTAAGTATAGCCAATTGGAATTTGTGGTCTGTTAATTTTATCATTTAATTTAGAATATAATCAACCCCCTAGGGCTTTTTGGTTTACAGGGTTTGTATTTTGTCCTGTAGTCCATTCAATGTAATTGGAGAATCCAGTGGGTTCTGGTAGTCTTTAAAAGTTGATTGTAAAATTTCTATTTGATCATGTATATGTTTTTGCTGTTTGTTCTTTGTTATAGAGCCAAAAATATTGGAGAAGTGGTTTATCCATACATCTCCATTTTGGATAGATAACGCTTCGTGTTGTGGTTTGTTTAGAGTTTTCCAATTTTCCCAGAAGGGGTTACATTCTATGGATTCTTCAATTACATTGAGCTGATTTCTGACATGCTGTGAAGGTGTAGGTTTTCTGGGTCTCTATGTTTTTGGTTGGATCGGTTTCTCAATTTCTTTACGTTTTTTCATTCTTCATCAAACCACTTGTCATTATTGTTCATTTTCTTAGATTGTCTGCTTGAAATGTTTTGATTTGATAGGGCAGCTGATATGTCAAATATACTGTTCAGGTTTTCTACTGTCAAGTTTTACAGTGAAACATTTTTTCCAGGACATTGTCTAGAAGGGATTGAATTTGCTGTTGCCTAATTGTTGTTTTGGTAAATTTCCACACTACTTTCCTTCCATCTATAGCATTTCCTAATATGATTCATTTCCTTTGGCTTTGATGCCTCATGATTAAGCATAGCTCTGTTCAAGTAGAGTGTGATTTTGCTGTGATCTGATAGGAGTTTCAATGGACTGACTGTGAACTCTAAGAGACTCTGAGTTGAGGTCAGCGATAAATTAGTCTACAGTACAATTGCCAAGATATGAGCTATAGGTGTACCTACCGTAGGAGTCCTCTCAAAGCCTACCATTGACTATGTACATACCCAGCCTCTGACAGAGCTGCAGGAGTTGTGACCCGTTTTTGTTGGTTATGTTGTCGTACTTGTGCCTGGGGGGAATATGTGGGAGGGAAGGCTGTCACCTCCAGGTATGTGTTTGTCCCCCTGTGTGCTGAGGATGTCAGGTTCTTGTCCAGTTCTGGCATTTAGGTCGCCACAGACTAGCACATGTCCCTGGGCCTGGAAATGGTTGATCTCGCCCTCTAGGATGGAGAAGCTGTCATCGTTAAAGTATGGGGATTCTATTGGGGTGATATAGGTAGCACACATGAGGAAATGTTTCTCTGTTGAGACCGTGCTTCTACACCTGCATTGCTTGCTGTTTGGGGTTTTAGGCTGGGTTTCTGTACAGCACTTTGAGATATCAGCTGATGTACGAAGGGCTATATAAATAGATTTGATTTGATTTGATTTGATCTTTTCCTTATTAACTTCTAGCCAGATGTAAAATATTCCTGTTTTGACTAATTTAATAGATTGGGTTAAGTCTGCTTTATACCAAATTAGCATACCCCCAGAGTCTTTTCTCTGTTTCACACCTGGTTGTTTGGTGGATGGTACTACCATATCTTTGTAACCTAGAGGGCAACCATTGGATCTGTCTCCTTTATAACCATGTTTCTTTGATGAAATCTGGGTCCCTGCTCTTTAGGCCAATGGCAGATGACCTCAAACCTTGTATATTCGAGGGTGCGATATACAGTGCCTTGCGAAAGTATTCGGCCCCCTTGAACTTTGCGACCTTTTGCCACATTTCAGGCTTCAAACATAAAGATATAAAACTGTATTTTTTGTGAAGAATCAACAACAAGTGGGACACAATCATGAAGTGGAACGACATTTATTGGATATTTCAAACTTTTTTAACAAATCAAAAACTGAAATTGGGCGTGCAAAAGTATTGTCCAGGAGGGAAGATGGATGGAGCCAAATACAGGACCATTCTGGAAGAAAACCTGATGGTGTCTGCAAAAGACCTGAGACTGGGACGGAGATTTGTCTTCCAACAAGACAATGATCCAAAACATAAAGCAAAATCTACAATGGAATGGTTCAAAAATAAACATATCCAGGTGTTAGAATGGCCAAGTCAAAGTCCAGACCTGAATCCAATCGAGAATCTGTGGAAAGAACTGAAAACTGCTGTTCACAAATGCTCTCCATCCAACCTCACTGAGCTCGAGCTGTTTTGCAAGGAGGAATGGGAAAAAATGTCAGTCTCTCGATGTGCAAAACTGATAGAGACATACCCCAAGCGACTTACAGCTGTAATCGCCGCAAAAGGTGGTGCTACAAAGTATTAACTTAAGGGGGCTGAATAATTTTGCACGCCCAATTTATCAGTTTTTGATTAGTTAAAAAAGTTTGAAATATCCAATAAATGTCGTTCTACTTCATGATTGTGTCCCACTTGTTGTTGATTCTCCACAAAAAAATACAGTTTTATATCTTTATGTTTGAAGCCTGAAATGTGGCAAAAGGTCGCAAAGTTCAAGGGGGCCGAATACTTTCACAAGGCACTGTATCTCTCTCTGTATCTCTCTATACCGCTCTCTTTCTTTCACTCTCTGTATCTCTCTCTCTGTCTCTTTCTCTCTCTCTCTCTTTCTTTCTCTCTCTCCACTGAGACATTCATCTTAGTCTGGTGGATGGATGGGGTCTAATGCTGGGGTTATGGATGCCATCATTCAGCTCATAACTCCTCAAAAAGAGGAGGTATTAGGATGGCTACACAGGGACTAAAGAAGAGACCATAGATATCTCAGTGTAGCCTCAGTGCATTCCAAATGGCACCCTTTTCCCAATATATAGTGCACTACTTTTGACCAGAGCCCTATGAAATAGGGTTCTATTTGGGAAGCAGCCTCTCGCTACCTCCCTGGAGTCTTTCTGTCTTTAGAGCAGGAAGCCATACGTATGGTTCCCATTTTCCAGCCCTGTCAGTGAACCCTGCATGTTCCAGTGTGGTGATGGTGGTGTGTCTATGGAGGGGGAGGAAGGGACAGGGAGAGAGGAGGGGGTAGCGGGATACAGGGAAGGGGGAAGAGCATTCCGTACATTCTTCTGTCTGTCTGACGCAGCGAGAAAGTCTGGAGCTCGGAAGGCTGGGATATACAGGGTAAGAGTAGAGAACTGACAGAGGTATGGGAGGGAGAAAGAGAGATTGGGAGGGTGATTAACACTTACGGGAAAGAGAGGTGGAGGAATGTGACACGAGTGAAAAAGTGATGGAAAGGGGAGGAAAAAGCAGTCTGTTCCTTTCTTTCTTGCCTCCCTTCTCCTGAGGAGCCAATGTGACACCCATGTTTCTGGGACGTCTGTTCTCTCGCAGCACCACACCTCATGACAACTCAGTCCCCTACTTCACGGTTCCGTGGCTGCATCCCAAATAGCATCCTATTGGGAATAGGTTTCCATTTGGGATGTACCCAGAGAGAACAGGGTCGTATTCACTAGGCACCAAACAGAAGAATACTTAAAGGGAGTCCAGGGAGGGACTACCTGAACATTTCCAATAAGAAACGCTGGTTTTCGCTTGCCGTTCCATTGTGCACTAATGAATACAGACCAACTATGGGAGCCACGAGAGAGAGATAAATAGGTTTAGTCAGAATGACTCAGGGCCTGCAGTAACAAGTCATAGGACGTATGAGGTGAATTGTGTGTACTGTGTGTAATTTGTAAGACTATCAATGTTGTGGAACTGTCATGAACCAGTTGTCGAGACAGAGGTCCTTATAGTGTTGTTTCTTGTGTGTTTCTTGTGTGTGTCCTGGTGTGGACAGGTGGTGACACCAACACAAGTGGGACAGTCGTACGCCTACAGCCCTGGCCAGCACACCCAACAGGACCTCTATGATGTTCCTCCCATGAGACCACAGGGGGTAAGTGTCTCTACCTCTACACATAACATAGACATTCGTATGTCAATCCATCAGGGAAAATCTAAAATGGCACCCTATTCTCTATGAAGTTAGCTACTTTGTATGAAACACTGTGGCTTTGTCTGAAATGGCACCCAAGGGCCCTGGCCAAAAATAGTGCACTACATAAGGAACAGGGAGCCATTTGAGACACAGCCTCAGTGTTTTACTTTGCTGTTTCTGCCATTCAATGTAATCTATGGTATCCTGATTTTGGAATGTCACTCTGTTTTCCAGGTGTATGACATTCCTCCTGGGAAAATTATGGGATCGCCTTTTCCTGGACAACATGGCAATTCTCCCTCCCAAGGAGGAGTCTATGATGTTCCCCAATCCACTCAGATGGACCCCCGGACACAAGGGGTTTACGATATCCCTCCCTCTACGCAAAGGGTATGTCAGACCACTCAAACTACACAGAGAAACACTACCCACACTGAGACCACATATAGAAGGTTTATAACCTGGTCATTCTACATTCTAATAAAGTCAAAAGGAAGCGGTAGCCATTTAGGTCCGGAACATTTTACTTTTATTTATTGATACATGCTCTAGTATCCCTCTTAATTGCATGGTAATAAATTAATAATATGTCAAATTATCATATTTATTACATTTTCGCGGTTCCCTAAATGAAAGTGTTGCCTGCCAATAGTGTTCGAGCAAAACTCGCTGAGTAGCATTCTCTCTGTCTGTTAACTCTCCAGCAGGGAAGTCAAGGACTAAATTATTACGTCTCTGGGGATATATCCCAAATGGCACCCTATATAGTGCACTACTTTTATCCAGGCCCCATAGGGCTCTGGTCAAAATTAGTGCACTTTTTAGGGAATAGGGTGCCATTTGGGATGTAGTCTGGAGCATCTTACATTACACCCTGGATACAGTGTTCTAGGCCCAGCCAAGGCTTAGGGCCATCAGTTTGTTTGTAATAACGTGAAATATGTGGGAACCCGTTATTTGCATCGTGGTTGGGTTCGGGCTGTCTCGCAGTGAGGAGCACATTTCAAGGCTGACTGAAATCACTTACAGCCCACTCTTTTTATTTATCCAGCTCCGCTTTCACGCTACGTGCCATTTACGTCACAATCCATATTCCACACTGTCAGGACAATGCTAGATGTTTATTGCTTATGCGTTTTGCCATATTCAGGCTGATACTGAGTTATGGGGAAGGAATAGGAAGATGAGCACTGAGGTTTGCAAATATAGTATCAACCGAAACAGTCGGTTCTGTCAGTTCCTCAATATCTAATTGAAATAATGTGGTGCAAAGCTTGTTTGTTATTGATTTGGTAGGCTGTATTTCTGTAGCTATGACTCATTGTTGCATGCTGGTTGATGCGCTGTCTACTCCCCTCCTTACTGTAGGCCGTCATTGTAAATAAGAATTTGTTCTTAACTGACTTGCCTAGTTAAATAAAGGTTGAATACATTTTTTTTTAAATACTGTAGTCTATGAGGCACTCATCCAAACGCTTGTCTTTTCTGTACAGGTGTACTCTGTGCCTCCCTGCCGGAACACCCCAGCCCTCCAGGAGGGAAACTACGATTTCCCCCAACCTCTCAAACAACACAAACAACAGGAGGGCATCTACGACGTACCCCCACCCACCCTCACCAAACCCTCCCCGTCCCCCCAGTCCAATTATGACTTTCCCCCCAGCTCCGAGCCAATCGGACCCCACCACCTCCAACGCCCTGTCGCCAGCGACAACGAAGGCATCTACGACGTGCCGCCCCCCGCCCACCAGCTCTCAGGGGCGGTGCCTCGTGGCGATCTGTATGATATCCCCAGGGGGATGCAGCAGCCCCCCTCCCAGCACCGCTCCACCCCCCAGGAGAGGGACAGGGACAGGGGGAAGGGCCAGGGCGTATATGACATCCCACCTGCTCTGGGGGACATGACAGATGGGGTGAACCGCCTGTCCTTCTCCAGCACGGGCTCCACACGCAGCTCCATGTCCACCTCTTCCACCTCTACGGTCTCCAGCGCTGAGGGCCGGCTGGCCCTAGATGTGGACCAGGCAGTCCAGAGGCTGTACCGCCTGCATCAGGCCGTGGAGGCCTCTGTGGGGGCCCTGCAGACCCTGGCCTCCTCCTCCCACTGGAGGACTTACCCCTTCATGGAGCGCCACACCAACGAGGTGCGCACCATGCTGGACAGGGTACGGGCAGCCCTGGCAGACTTTGTGGTATTTGGCAGGGGTGTTGTGGCCAACGCCACGGCCCTGTCAGACCCCAGCCTGCACAGTAAGCTGAGGAGGCAGCTGGGAAGGCTGGAGGACTCCCAGCAGATCATCCTACAGACCTACCAGAGCCTGGAGAACTGCGGCTGGGCCCTCAACGCCCTGGCCACCTCCAGCAGCACCAAGCACCAGATTAAGAGTGACAACCTGGACCGCTTCGTTATGGTTTCCAGGACGGTGCCCGACGATGCCAAACAGCTGGCCTCCTCCGTGGGGGGTAACGCCGAGCTGCTCTTCAGGCGGACGCCAACCATGAATGGGTCCTCCTACCCCAGGGGGGGCACGCCAGAGGAAGCTGTCATCCATCCTCTCACCTCCCCGTCCTCGGACAGCGACAACTACGTAGGCCAGACCAAGCCCTTTCCTGTGCCCTCCAACCAAGACAAAGGCAACATGAACAATAGTGAGAAATGTGTGAAGAGCTGGATGGAGGACTATGACTACGTCCATCTGCAGGTATGTTTGACTCTGACTCTAGCCTGACCTACCACACAGATGTTATATTTACTGTACACAAAACGTTGGTCATTAAGCAGACACTTATCCAGAGCGACTTACAGTCGATTATTCAATTTAGATGGTAAGACAAACGGTAGCTAAGTCAAATGTTAGCCCCTCACATCAACATATAATCCCTGATCTATGCATGAGAGTTTAGATGTGAATCACTCGATTCCTATACAGTGTCTTAAGTGTGTTGACACAATATTTAACCTTTAAGGGAAACGCTGATCAGGTGGTGTTGAGCATGCTAGCTGCATTATCAGTACGTACACTCTTAGAAAAAGGTGCTATCTACAACCTAAAAGGGTTCTTCAGCTGTCCCCCATAGGAGAACCCTTTAAAGAACCCTTTTTGGTTCCAGGTAGAACCCTTTTGAGTTCCATGAAAGACCCTTTCTGCAGAATGATTCACATCTTTCCACAGAGGGTTCTACATGGAACCCAATAGAGTTATACCTGGAACCAAAAAGGCTTCACCTTTGGGGACATCCGAAGAACCCTTTTGGAACCCTTTTTTCTAAGAGTGGGTAAAGCCAGGCTGTATCTGCCTGTTGGGTAGTCCCATCTGTTCATCCAGGAAGACAACAGATAGATTAGAAAAGAATAACTAACATACAAATGTTTTACTGAGCATCAACATGTAGGACTATATGAGAGGGACTATGTTTTCAAACCTAATCTGAGTAGCAGGAATTGTATCGCAGGTTATGCATTGGGAATTACACCTGTACTTACCCTCTGCTGTTTGAATCTGCTGCTTTGGTTGGTCTTCTCCTCAGTCACACTCTTGTTTCTCCTCAGGGCAAAGAGGACTTTGAGCGGCAGCAGAAGGAGCTCCTGGAGAAAGAGAACATCATTAAGCAGAGCAAGTTACAGCTGGGAGAGGAACAGGTAACGGCTTCTTTCCTCTTTTGGCCAGTCTGGGCCACCATACTTAGTCATGCATATTCATGTATTAGTATTGTTTCTATGCACTAGATTTACAGTATTAAAGGCCCACTCCTCAATTTGAAAAACAACAAAACGGTTGCTCCGCCACATTGGTTTTCTATAAAGCTGAGAGATGTGGGCAGAGAAATGTATCCACTCTCAAACAGACTTTTCATACTGTTCACATAATTTATTGAACATACAATATTATTCAAACGCTCACAGTGGATGACCTTTCCTTCATGGATTCATGGATTCATACATACTGCCGTAGAACAGGAGATTAACCTTTTCACTCCTGTAATCATGCAACAATTATGTTTTCTATGGAAGAAGAAGGAGAATTCCATGATGAAATTGAAATGTAGGATGTATTTTCATCATGTTTATTGTGTACATTAGAGATGTCCGTCTCCATAATACCACACAGTTTATCTACTTGTGTACATTTTAAGTCAATTGAGAAATGGAACCAAAAATATTGATCAGACTCTTTCATGTCACAGATTAACCAGTTCATACAGTTGGAGCAAGAGGTGATCAAACCAGTGGAGAATGACATAACACAGTGGATTGCCCACCAGCACCCAACAGGCCCCTCCTCCTCCCCCTCAGACTCCTCCTCCTCTCCCTCCCCTTCCCTGGCTGGAGGCGGGGCCCAGCTGTGTGCGCGGGACCGTCAGCTGCTGGGCTTCTATGCGGAGCAGTGCCAGCAGCACTTTGTCACGTTGCTCAACGCAGTGGACGCTTTCTTCGGCTGCGTGGGCGCCGGCCAGCCACCGCGCATCTTCGTGGCACACAGCAAGTTTGTCATCCTCAGCGCCCACAAACTGGTGTTCATCGGTGACACCCTGTCCAGGCAGGCAGCCACGCCCGAAGTGGCCAACCGGGTGATGAACTCCAGCAACGTGCTATGTGACCTGTTGAAGACAGTGGTGGGAGCTACCAAGACGGCCGCGCTGCACTACCCCAACACAGCCTACGTGCAGGACATGGTGGACAGAGTCACGGATCTCTCACACCACGCTCAACAGTTCAAAGAACAGCTGCTGCAGATGGCTGCTTTGTGATAGTTTGCATTGTCATTTGTCACTTCCTGGTCCCGCCTATTTCACTACAGCAACCTGTTTATATACCGTATATACAGTATCTCTATATATATATATATATATATATATATATATATATATATATATATATAAAATTGCTTATTCTTAATCTTAAAAGTACATTTTTGGGCTGTTGTAAATAGTTTTGTTTTCTCTGTTCTGTAAATATTAGGCTCTATTTTTGTGTAGATTGTTTTATATAATTAATTATGATATGAATATATAGATGTGATATCCGTGGCTTTTTAGGGTTACTTGGACATGTTTTCGTAACATTCCAATTTCATATATTATAAAGCAACTTATGATGATGACATGTCCGTTTTTTTGTTGTTCATTTTCACCTGTAAATGGTTAGATGTCGTACTTCTTTTATTGAAAGCGGTAGGGTTCTCAACAGACAAAGTAAAGGACTGTTCTTACCCATATGACTGTGTCTTTTTATTTTAAAAAAAAGAACTGCTGGAGACTAGTGGGCTCCACTTTGTTTGCAGACAGTGCACATGACATGACATAACCATGCATTGTTAAAGCTCACCGACCTATGTTATTGCGCACGCACGCACGCACGCGCACGCGCGCGCGCACACGCACACGCACACGCGCACACACACACACACACACACACACACACACACACACACACACACACACACACACACACACACACACACACACACACACACACACACACACACACACACACACACACACACACACACCAGGTGGACCAGTCAGAGATATTATTAACTGGAGTAACTAGAGACCAAAATGGCTGGACTGGTACACAATATTGGCACCAACAGTGAAACTCACAGCTAAAGCCTCGTATTCATCTCTTACATTCACCCAGTGCTGGGTGTGGTGGAAATAAATAAAATGGGTATGATAATGACCAGATGGTAAACCGCTCACGTTTTCACATACGGACGAAGATACTAGTCCTGTTTGAATACAAATGAGAACGTAACAACAACGGAAATGTACAGTATGTTAAAGAAGTAGACTTGGAACTAATTCTTGGAATACTCAGTAGTAGATGCAGTCAATCATGTTAACATCAAGATAAGTTGCCTCACCTTCGCTCTTATTCTCCTGGATCCTCATGTTATTTTCCATTCCATGTCATATTCAATGAGGATTTTTAAAATACCATCTAAGCCTCAGATGGGACGATGAAAGACGGGGCTAAAAGGATTTCACGGTAAGCGGGGCAGGGCCAGCACAGAGTCCATCCACGCCAAATGATCAGTCTTAGCCTGTGGAACATCTTTTATGGCATAGTTAGGAAGGTGGGAGAGGGGGACAGAACATCACGCCCAACTGGTCTTGATCTGGAAACTATCTTTAGCATTTTCTCTTTTCATCTAGAACGTGTCATAACACAGTGGTTAAGGGTCATAACATAGTTCTTGATGCACAGCACACAGATGAACCATCGTTTTATGGCACGGCATACTGAATAGTGCAACAGCATCTAATGAAAGGCATTGTGGGTTGGATATGCACACAGAGCCTTCAAATACAGCTAAGAAACATTCATTGTTTATTTTCCCTCTACCCCTCTTGACCCCCCTTTTCATTACAGCCTGACTGAAATACACTGTATATATACTGTAGTTTCTCCCTGTGGAGAGGTGGGCCTGTGGCTATAAGGGACTGGTATAGGGGTATGAAGGAGATGCCTATGCCAAACCCCTATCATCTCCCAATCAGAAAACTTAACTCACAGAGCCTGGGTCTTAACAGGCCATCAGTGGTATTATCACCTGCTGCATTCCATTCACTGCTATCCCAGGGGACGAGACGAGAAAACGGAATCCGCTCTGGAATGGCTTTTAAAAGGCTTAATTTAACCCAGAATGTGGATTGACACGGTAAATCAGGAAGATGTGTCATTCCCCCCAAGTCTCAGGTCCCGGGTGACAAGACTCTGTACTGATTTACCATCAGCTAATAATGGCATCCAGGCACATCTCGTGGTTGGCTCCGAAACAAACAATAGAAAGAAATGGCCCTTTGGAGACTGAGAGATTTGGCTGCATATCTGGAGACTGAGAGTCTTGGCTGAGTTAACACTGCAGATCTGGAGACTGAGAGCCTTGGCTGAGTTAACACTGCAGATCTGGAGACTTAGAGCCTTGGCTGAGTTAACACTGCAGATCTGGAGACTGAGCCTTGGCTGAGTAAACACTGCAGATCTGGAGACTGAGCCTTGGCTGAGTAAACACTGCAGATCTGGAGACTGAGCCTTGGCTGAGTAAACACTGCAGATCTGGAGACTGAGAGCCTTGGCTGAGTTAACACTGCAGATCTGGAGACTTAGAACCTTGGCTGAGTAAACACTGCAGATCTGGAGACTTAGAGCCTTGGCTGAGTAAACACTGCAGATCTGGAGACTGAGCCTTGGCTGAGTTAACACTGCCGATCTGGAGACTTAGAGCCTTGGCTGAGTAAACACTGCAGATCTGGAGACTTAGAACCTTGGCTGAGTAAACACTGCAGATCTGGAGACTTAGAACCTTGGCTGAGTAAACACTGCAGATCTGGAGACTTAGAGCCTTGGCTGAGTAAACACTGCAGATCTGGAGACTGAGCCTTGGCTGAGTTAACACTGCCGATCTGGAGACTTAGAGCCTTGGCTGAGTAAACACTGCAGATCTGGAGACTTAGAACCTTGGCTGAGTAAACACTGCAGATCTGGAGACTTAGAACCTTGGCTGAGTTAACACTGCAGATCTGGAGAATTAGAGCCTTGGCTGAGTAAACACTGCAGATCTGGAGACTGCGATCCTTGGCTGAGTTAACGCTGCAGATCTGGAGACTGAGAGCCTTGCCTGAGTTAACACTGCAGATCTGGAGACTGAGCCTTGGCTGAGTTAACACTGCAGATCTGGAAACTGAGCCTTGGCTGAGTAAACACTGCAGATCTGGAAACCGAGAGCGCTTGATGAATGAATGACCTGTTTCAGGACTGGAGGTCGGTCGGTGCTGTGTTGCTCATCCCAAATGGCACCCTATTTTGTGTATAGTGCACTACTTTTGACCAGAGCCCTATGAGCCCTGGTCGCTCCTATCTGTGTCTGTGTCAGATGGTGAGAGAGGCTGCTTACCAAACAACTTATAAATGACTGCCTCTGGTTCACCAGTAACGCAGGCAAGCTAGGTGCTCATGAAGGCAGATATACTGAACAAAAATATAAACGCAACATGCAACAATTTCAAAGATTTTACTGAGTTACAGTTCATATAAGGAAATCAATCAATTGAAATAAATAAATTAGGCTGTTGATTGTGGCCTGTGAAATGCTGTCCCACTTCTCTTCAATGGCTGTGCGAAGTTGCTGGACATTGGCAGGAACTGAAACTCGCTGTCGTACACGTAAATCCAGAGCATCCCAAACATGCTCAATTGGTGACATGTCTGTTGAGTATGCAGGCCATGGAAGAACTGGGACACTTTCAGCTTCCAGGAATTGTGTACAGATCCTTGCTACATGGGGCTGTGCATTATCATGCTGAAACATGGCGATGGTGGCAGATGAATGGCACGTCAATGGGTCTCAGAATCTCATCACGGTATCTCTGTACATTCAAATTGCTATCAATAAAATGCAGTTGTGTTCTATGTCCGGAGCTTACGCATGCCCATACCAAAATCCCAACGCCACCATGGGTCACTCTGTTCATCATGTTGACATCAGCAAACCACTTTCCCACACAACGCCATACACGTGGTCTGTGGTTGTGAAGCCGGTTGGACATAATGCCAAATTCTCTAAAACGATGTTGGAGGCAGCTTATGACAGAGAAATTAACATTCAATTCTCTGGCAACAGACATCTGTGGCATTGTGTTGCGTGACAAAGCTGTACATTTTAGTGGTCTTTTATTGTCCTCATCACAAGGTGCACCTGTGTAATTATCATGCTGTTAAATCAGTGTCTTGATATGCCACACCTGTTAGGTGGATGGATTATCTTGCCAAAGGAGACATGCTCACTAACAGGGATGTAAACAAATGTGTGCTCCAAATTTGAGAGAAAGAAGCATTTTGTATGTATGGAACATTTCTGGGATATTTTATTTCAGGTCATGAACCATGAGACCAACACTTTACATGTTGTGTTTATATTGTTGTTCAGTATATATAGGGGTTCCAAAAGTTTCAGGCCTCTCTAATATTAAAATGTCTTCAAAATTATTTTTAAACCTAAACCTTTCACCATTGGTCATATAACTGCCAGGGATGCTCACCTCTCCTCCAAATGAAGCAAATTATAACTGTTCGCTTTTTTCTCTCAACAACACACAGTCACTAATCAAATCAAATCGTAATAGTCACATTGGCCGAATACAAAAGGTGTAGATCTTATAGTGAAATGCTTACTTACGAGCCCCTAATCAATAATGCAGTTAAAAAATATATATATGGATGAGAATAAGAAATAAAAGTAACAAGTAATTAAAGAGCAGCAGTAAAATAACAATAGCGAGACTATATACACAAAGGGGTACCGGTACAGAGTCAATGTGCGGGGGCACCGGTTAGTTGTGGTAACATGTACATGTGGGTAGAGTTATTAAAGTAACTATGCATAGATGATAACAACAGAGAGTAGCAGCTGTGTAAAAAAAAGCAGGGGGGGGGGGCAATGCAAAAAGTCTGGGTTGCCATTAGATTAGGTGTTCAGGACTCTTATGAAGCTGTTTAGTAGCCTCTTGGACCTAGACTTGGCACTCCGGTACCGCTTGCCATGCGATAGCAGAGAGAAGAGTCTATGACTAGGGTGGCTGGAGTCTGACAATTTTTAGGGCCTTCCTCTGAAACCGCTTGGTATAAAGGTCCTGGGTGGCAGGGAGCTTGGCCCCAGTGATGTATTGGGCCGTTTGCACTACCCTCTGTAGTGCCTTGCGGTCGGAGGCCGAGCAGTTGCCATACCAGGCAGTGATGCAACCAGTCAGGATGCTCTCGATGGGCAGCTGTAGAACCTTTTGAGGATCTGAGGACCCATGCCAAATCGTTTCATTCTCCTGACGGGGAATAGGTTTTGTCGTGCCCTCTTCACCACTGTCTTGGGGTGCCAGGACCATGTTAGTTTGTTGGTGATGTGGACACCAAAGAACTTGAAGCTCTCAACCTTCTCCACTGCAGCCCTGTCGATGAGAATGGGGGTGTGCTTGGTCCTCTTCTTCCTGTAGTCCACAATCATCTCCTTTGTCTTGATCACATTGAGGGAGAGGTTGTTGTCTTGGCACCACATGGCCAGGTCTCTAACCTCCTCCCTATAGGCTGCCTCGTCATTGTCGGTGATCAGGCCTATCACTGTTGTGTCATCAGCAAACTTAATGATGGTGTTGGAGTTGTGCCTGGCCATGCAGTCATGAGTGAACAGGGAGTACAGGAGGGGACTGAACACACACCTCTGAGGGGCCCTTGTTAAGGATCAGCGTGGTGGATGTGTTGTTACCTACCCTTATCACCAGGGGCGGCCCATCAGGAAGTCCCGGATCCAGTTGCAGAGGGAGGTGTTTAGTCCCAGGGTCCTTAGCTTATTGATGAGCTTTGAGGGCACTATGGTGTTGAACGCTGAGCTGTAGACAATGAACAGCATTCTCACATAGGTGTTCCTTTTGTCCAGGTGGGAAAGGGAAGGGTGGAGTGCAACAGAGATTGCATCATCTGTGGATGTGTTGGGGCGGTTTGCAAATTGGAGTGGGTTTAGGGTTTCTGGGATAATGGTGTTATGTGAGCCATGACCAGCCTTTCAAAGCCCTTCATGGCTACAGATGTGACCGTTACGGGTCAGTAGTCATTTAGGCATGTTACCTTAGTGTTTTTGGTCACAGGCACTATGGTGGTCTGCTTAAAACATGTTGGTATTACAGACTCGGACAGGGAGAGGTTGAAAATGTCAGTGAAGACACTTGCCAGTTGGCTAGCGCATGCTCACAGTACACGTCCTGGTATTCCGTCTGGCCCTACAGCCTTGTGAATGTTGACCTGTTTAAAGGTCTTACATCGGCTGCGGTGAGCGCGATCACACAATCTTCCGGAGCAGCTGGTGCTCTCATGCATGTTTTAGTGCCATTTGCCCCGAAGCGAGCATAGAAGTAGTTTAGCTCGTCTGGTAGACTTGTGTCACTGGGCAGCTCTCGGCTGTGCTTCCGATTTGTTATCTCTCATGGACAGACTACCACAATCTGACTAAATTCTAGATTTTAGTTCTGGGTTAACTGGGATTACACAGTCACAACATATGGCTTGATAGACTTTAAATACACCTACATCTGAAATGTAAATTGGCTGGTTTTAAACTCTTCCAATACTCCCTTTGACTACAGTAATTTTCTCCATCACTGTTTCATGTTGAGCAACACTGCCCCCTGTCGTTCAGTCACTGTATGCAAATATGACAGTAAGTGTGGAGGGTCAAAGAAAGAGTACATTTCAAGTCTGGCTACACATATGCAAGACAAAATAATACACTCAAAAAGATGTACAAGCCTTAAAATGTGTCCGTGTTGTGACATCAAATTGAACATGCAGTTTAACAAATATGCTTACAACCCCCCCCCACCCCCCTACAATTCAAAGAAATGTATTTCTATTAAGAGTTAAGAAATATATTTATTCTGGATGTAAATTACAGCAATAGCCCAAAACAAAAGTGAAATTTGGACAATCACACGTTAAATCCTTACATAGAGAATTAACATGTTTTACAATGTCAGGCTTATAAATGGATCAGAGATAATGTAATGAACTACAGGGAAGGATGCCATCTTTATGACTACGGAAGCTAGTGACGACCCTGTAGCATCAGGTGTAGTCTTTAGGGCACACCATTGCGAAATACTTTACAACGGAAAACACAAAGGATTCTTTTTGGACAAGTTTAGGTTCTCCCTTATTCAGCTTTTCACTTCCATTTGGTCCCTATTGAAAACACCCCAGCTATCACCTCTGGGAGGCTAGCTAGCCAGAGCAATAGCCTATTTATTTGTTGCCTTAATAGAGAGTTCTGGGGCAGTATGTATCAAGCATATCAGAGTAGGAATGCTGACTTTGGGTCAGTTTAGCCTTTTAGATCACAATGAATAAAAAAAATTGGACAGGGCGGAGCCTGATCCTAGATCACCACTCCTACTACTCTGAGATGCTTGATACAGTTGAAGTCAGAAGTTTACATACACTTAGGTTGGAGTCATTAAAACTCATTTTTTAATCACTCCACAAAATTCTTGTTAACAAACTAGTGTTGGCAAATCAGTTAGGACATCTACTTTGTGAATGACAAGTCATTTTTCCCACAATTGTTTACAGATTATTTCACTATCACAATTCCAGTGGGTCAGATTACATACACTAAATTGACTGTACACTAAGTTGACTTCTGATGGCGTTAGAAGCTTCATCATGAGTCAATTGCAGGTGTACCTGTGGATGTATTTCAAGGCCTACCTTCAAACTTGGCGCCTTTTCGCTTGACATCATGGGAAAATCTAAACAAATCAGCCAAGACCTCAGAAAAAACATGGATAATCCTTGAGAGCAATTTCCAAACACCTGAAGGTACCACGTTCATCTGTACAAACAATAGTAGGCAAGTATAAACACCATGCAGCCGTCATACCGCTCAGGAATGAGACGCGTTCTGCGAAAAGTGCAAATCAATCCCAGAACAACAGCAAAGAACATGTGAACATGCTGGAGGAAACAGGTACAAAAGTATCTATATCCACAGTAAAACGAGTCCTATATTGACATAACCTGAAAGGCTGCTCAACAAGGAAAAAGCCACTGCTCCAAAACCGCCATAAAAAAGCCAGACTACGGTTTGCAACTACACATGGGGATTAAACCTTGTACTTTTTGGAGAAATGTCCTCTGGTCTGATGAAACAAAAATAGAACTGTTTGGCCATAACGACCATCGTTATGTTTGGAGGAAAAGGGGGAGGCTTGCAAGCCGAAGAACACCATCCCGACCGTGAAGCACAGGGTGGCAGCATCATGTTATGGGGGTGCTTTACTGCAGGAGGGACTGGTGCACTTCACAAAATAGATGGCATCATGAGGTAGGAAAATTACATGGATATATTGAAGCAACATCTCAAGACATCAGTCAGGAAGTTAAAGCTTGGTCGCAAATGGACAATGACCCTAAGCACACTTCCAAAGTTGTGACAAAATGGCTTACGGACAACAAAGTCAAGGTATTGGAGTGATCGTCACAAAGCTCTGACTTCAATCCTATAGCACATTTGTGGGAAAGAACTGAAAAAGTGTGTGCAAGCAAGGAGGCCTACAAACCTGACTCAGTTACACCAGCTCTGTCAGGAGGAATGGGCCAAAATTCATCCAACTTATTGTGGAAGCTTGTGGAAGGCCACCTGAAACGTTTGACCAAGTTAAACTATTTAAAGGCAATGCTACCAAATACGAACCGAGTGTAAATAAGCTTCTGACCCACTGGGAATGTGCTGAAAGAAATAAAAGCTGAAATAAATCCTTCTCTACTATTATTCTGACATTTCACATTCTTAAAATAAAGTGGTGATCCTAACTGACCTACGAACAGGAATTTCTACTAGGATAAATGTCAGGAATTGTGAAAAACTGAGTTTAAATGTATTTGGTTAAGGTGTATGTAAACTTCCGACTTCAACTGTACATACGGAGCCTGGATATCGTCTTTGTTGTGTTAATTGTAACCACACCATTCCATAACAACAGTTATACAGTGCATTCGGAAAGTACTCAGACCACTTGATTTAACATTTTGTTACAGCCTTATTCTAAAATAGATTAAATTTAAAAAAGTCCTCATCTACACACAATACCCCATAATGACAAAGAAAAAAAACTGTTTAGACATTTTGCAGATTGATAAAAAAAAATTAAAAAAACAGAAGTACCTTATTTACATCAGTATTCAGACCCTTCGCTATGAGACTGGAAATTGAGCTCAGGTGCATCCTGTTTCCATTGACTATCCTTGAGATGTTTCTACAACTTGGACGTCCACCTGTGGTAAATTCCACTGATTGGACATGATTTGGAAAGGCACACACCTGTCTATATAAGGTCCCACTGTTGACAGTGCATGTCAGAGCAAAAACCAAGCCATGAGGTCAAAGGAATCGTCCGTTAGAGCTCCGAGACAGGATTGTGTCGAGGCACAGATCTGGGGATCTGTGTTTCCTCTTGATGAGGGTAAAACATTCGTATTTATTTTTTTATTTTAGAATAAGGCTGTAACATAACAAAATGTGGAAAAAGTCAAGGGGTCTGAATACTTTCTGAATGTACTGTATATGTATTCATTTCTGACCAAAAATAAAAACCTCAAATAAACATTCCTTTCATTGCACTTTGGTTACAAATAAAGTGAAATGAACACAAGGAAATGTATCAGTTATACAAATTGTTTCATTCCGTTTTTTTTCTTCTAGCAGTTGTTTTGCTTCTGAAAGCAAATGCTAACAAATGAGCCTGTTTTATACAACAGGTTGTCTAGGTTTGTCAGAATATAGGCTTTGCTACAAAAACATGTTCAAATAAACAAACTCTCAAAACGCACACATACACAGTCATGATAGAGAATTCACTTGTGTGATCATGGAGAAACAGATTCCCTGTGCAGGTTTTAGCAGCGATTCCCTGTGCAGGTGTTAGCAGCATGACAGCCAGTGGGAGCTGACCATATTGCAGTGTCAGCCAGTCAGAGCTGACCATGTTGCAGTGTCAGTTAAGGCCAAGTGAAGAGACTGGATGTGCTGCTCAGTACATATACTGTGAACAGCTAAAATACATATTTGAAACGTGAACACGTTGTACACAGAATGTCCCATGATTTGATGGCTTGTGCCTTTTATAACATCAGCAGCTATACGTAGTCTCGTAAGAGTGTCCAGGAGAGAAAAGTAGAGTATCAAGTGTCTACGACGAGGACGTTGTAAGGTAGTGGAAAGGGGAGTAGTATGCATGGACATCAGAATAGTATGACATTCGACATCATGCCATTTAGTAAGGGGTTTCATTTTGTCCACCACGGTTTCCTAGAGTGACGAGGGTTGGTGAATAGGGGGACAGGGTGAGACTGATAGCGGATGGGTGTGGTCATCTATGTAGTGTTTTCAGGAGGAACGACCCTCTGGCGGGCAGTCTTGAGCCTCTGGCGTTGGGTTGGAGGAGAGGTATGCTTGCTCTTTGATTCGGACGGCTGGGTCTCTGTCTGCGGAGATCCGGTGTCGCCCAACATCTCACGCAGGAACTTGAACTTGGACAGAAAGAGCTGCCAGACAACATACCAACCTGAGGAGCCAAAAAGAACAAAAGTCCTCAATAGAAAGTGCACAGTGACCGTATATGAATCAAACAATTAATTTGTTGTAATTTATTTTTATATACACACTGAATAACAATATAAACACAACATGTAACAAAGTGTTGGTCCCATGTTTCATGAGCTGAAATAAATAATCCCACCAATGTTCCATATGCACAAAAAGCTTCTCAAATTGTGTGCACTAATTTGTTTACGGCACTGTTAGTGAGCATTTCTCCTATGCCAAGATAATCTATCCACCTGATAGGTGTGGCATATCAAGAAGCTGATTAAACAGCAGGATCATGACACAGGTGCACCTTGTGCTGGGGACAATAAAACATTACTAAAATGTGAAGTCCTGTCACACAACACAATGTCACAGATGTCTCAAGTCTGCAGGAATGTCCACGAGTGCGGATGCCAGATAATTTAATTTCTCTACCATAAGCCACCGCCAACCTCATTTGAGAGTTTGACAGTATGTACAACTGGCCTCGCAACCGCAGACCACGTGTTACCCACACCAGCCCAGAACCTCCACATCCAGCTTCTTCACCTACAGGATCGTCTAAGACCAGCCACCCGGATATATGATGAAACTGTGGGTTGGCAAAACCGAAGGAGATGTGTCCCGCTGCATGAAGTAAATGGTGGTCACACCAGATACTGCCAAAAATTATTCCCAGGCATGTGAAATCTATAGATTATGGCATAATTTATGTATTTCATTAACTGGATTTCTTTAGATGAACTGTAACTCAGTAAAATCTTAAATTGTTGCATGTTGCATTTATATTTTAAGTCCAAAACGTAACATCAAATAAGTCTGTTTTCCACACACAGGTATGCATAAATTAATGTAACTGGGCCTCAACAATTGATCATCACACTTTGTGATTATTATAGACAGATAGGGTTATTATTATAGGTAAAATTAGAGCTAAAATTAGATGTAGCCTACAAAGATATGATAATGAAACAGGAGACTGCCTGACTGGATGATGCTGCAAGACAATCCTGTCGAACACTGCTCAAGCACAAAAAGAGAGATTCAGCTGATATGTATCAATTATTTAAACTGATCCAATTAATAACAGCTATGAGGGACAAACCTCTAATAACATGTATTGAGAGATTATTCTTTGTATAGACAACTTTGATCAACCTACTCAACATTTTGAGAATGAAAAAGGTCAAGACAGTCACTGCTCACTAAAGAAAGATAGATGGCAGGTAGCTGGATATGAAACACCATGGCAAGCACTAAGTATAATCATGGCTGAATGCTACATAGCTAGCTTACTGTACTTAATAGCTAATACGTTTCACAGCTGTGTCCGAGTAATGTCATTTCACATTACATTCAAGAAAAACATTTCAGTTAAGTAAAAATATTATGTTACTTACCAAACACCATGAAGAGCAACGCACACACAAGGGTGGCCACAATAACCAGCACAGTTAGACCAACGCTTTGCCACATGTTGTCTTCTTGTCAGGGCTAACTAGCCAGCTAGCTTCTAGTTAGCGAAGGCGTTACAAAGTCAAAGTTGCTGACAGCTACGTTAACTCCCCAATTCGATTTACCGTTCAGTCCATTAACTCATTCACCAGACTGACACTGACAGACCGTTTACAACTATTGTTTGCCACAGAAATAACGTTACAACATAATTCCTTGCTTCAACATTAGTGGAGAATAACGTGACCCAACTAGCTACTGCGGCGAAGGAAAATAAATCCCTCGTTGCTGAGTGATACGGTCTCGCCGCCTGCAAAAATGTCAACGTCGGTTTGCAGTGCCAAAATCATGGACGGATAAAATACCGTTCATATCTAGCTGCATTATTGCAACCTGAACGATTACATTTGGAAAAGAAAGTAGATATTACAAAATCGGTGGGGGAAATGAGCATGCGCAGTAGGCTTAAGATACGCGTTGCATTTTGGGTACAATAGTCAATAGAGTTCGCCAGCTTTTAGTTCTAAAACCCGGAAATGATTTACCTCTGGTTCGTTCAACCGTTCCAATGTGAAAGTGAATGGGGAAAGAATAGGGTTTTGGGATAAACGCCGAAAATAAGGTCTGAGGTTAACAAGTTTATGAGATCTATGAGATAATATCAAACATGACATTTATAAATTATGAAGCCTTTAAGTGCTTTTTTAAAATTACATTTATTTTATTTAACCTTTATTTAACTAGGCAAGTCAGTTAAGAACAGATTCTTATTTACAATGACAGCCTAGGAACAGTGGGTTAACTGCCTTGTTCAGGGGAAAAACAACAGATTTTTACCTTGTCAGCTCAGGGATTCGATCTAGCAACCTTTCGGTTACTGACTATTATTTCTTCCAATCTAGTTAGACCTATATCCCCCCAAAAGTGACATATTTAGAGTGATTCACACAACTGGAGTACAATTTGTCAGATTAACAACGACAGATCAACAAGTCAAATCAACAACAAGCATCTGGATCCGTTTTTTCTGACATCTTCAACCAAGCTGGTGAAAGCTTTCACTACCATTGTGTTCAGGACACGTTGTGTTCAGGACACGTTTTCACAGCTCCCAGTCAAATTAAGGTCTTTCATCTTCTCCATGTAGATCTTGTCAAACATCTCACTCTGGGCCACTGTGAACATAGTCTTCCAGTCCCCCACCTTCCCTGATTAGAGACATAACAGACAGTATGGTATCACTTTATAGGCCTTTTCACACTGCATTGGTCTTAGCCCTGGGCTATTTTAGCCCCAGGCTAGCCTGGGCTAGTTTAGCCTGCATTCGCACAAGCATGTATTAAGCCTGGACTAAGCTTTAGCCCTGGCTAAGGATTTAAGCTTGCATTCCAAAACCCTGAGCTAACGGACAAACATGCTACCAACATTCGTTCTCTGACACACGACCAATGTTATAAGCAATAAGACCTTTATTAGCACATTATTTGCTCTTGCTTTTAGCCTAGCGTTTAGTTTCCAACAGTGATGGTTTGTTTGTATAAACCTTGCTGTCTGCCAATCTGACCTCGGAAACAATCAATATGTTTCACTTTTGAAATTCGATCTGGCCCGTTATTTTTTAGATCTGGCCCGCTATCCACGTTATATGGGTTTTTGTCCTCAGGATGAAATAGTACCAATTTCCTTATCAAAATAGCGTGCAGAACGCATTACAGGCATCACGAGTATATGTAAATGAAGTAACAGTGCAGATTTTGTGATTGGACGGTGATCATTCTAGACGTAGAACAATCCAGTTTCACTGGATATTTTGGCACCGTGTTTCTGGGGCTAGCCCCAGAAAGTTTGTACTAGCCCAGGGCTAAGGTTGGTGCTATCCCACTTTAGAATGTGCAAGAACACTTGCTTAGCCCCGGGCTTGGAGGCTCTTAGCCCTGGGATAAGGTGCAGTGTGAATGCGCAGTATTTGGATAGTCCCAAATTGTAACGGTTTTTTTGTGTCGAAGGAGAGGCGGACCAAAATGCAGCGTGGTTGAAGTTCATGGTTTTTTAATAAGACAACTAAACATAATACAAAACAACAAACGTGGAAAACCAAAACAGCCCTATTTTTTAAATAAAAATTCATTTATTATCTTCAATACCATTCATTCTTTACAACTCATAATTTTCATACATACTCAAATAATGGTATTTTAATTTAACTAATTTAACTAAACATAAACCCCAAACAAAACCTCAGGGGAGCATCTTCCCTCCCCGTCACCCTACAAAATACCTTTCCCTATCTCCCCGTCCCTAATCTATCCCCTTACAAATCTAAATGACACCCAGCCCTAAACCCCCCTTCCACCTCTCCCGAGCAGCATGCTGCCCCCACTTCCTCTCCTCCCTCTTCATCCTCCCCCTCAAATCTCCTTCCACCCTCCTCACTATCCCTTCCACCCCCCAATCTCTCCCTGTCTTCACCATGTTCTGCCTGGCTTCCCACAGCCCCCGTTTAAAGAGACTCATGAGAAGCCAGAGCAGAAACCTGTCCCTATCCGTCCCTCTCGCTCTCCCTACACCTCTCTCTAACCTGGCCCACGTCAATACAAAATCCCCCCTTACCAAACCTAACAACACCCGTGCCCTAGCCCATACTACTCCGGCAAAGGCACAGTCCCAAAAGACATGGCGCACAGTCTCCTCCCTGCCACAAGAGGATCTTGGACAGGTGGGGGATTGCACCAAACTATACCGGTACATGATGGAACGTACCGGCAAGCACCTATGGAGGCTCAACCAATTCAGGTCCTTGAGCCTGTTGTCCAGACCCCGCGCCTGCACTCCCTCCCAGACCACTTCCGAGATGCTCACTACAGGCGCCGGACTCCCTGCCTTTCTGGCCTCCTCGTACAGGTGCCTGTGATCTAAACCTACTCGGGCAACTTCAACCTCAGGGTGCGCACGCAGCCACTTGGCCGCATGACCAAAGTGCCACGGCAGCTGTTCTGCCCGAGGACCCGTGTTAGACCACACCATTACGCTTCTCGCCTGATACGAGAAGAACACCCGCAGGAGGTAACCGGATGGGTGTATCACTGGATGAGCAAGCTCCGTTAACAAGAAAGAAACAAAAATTGTGTCCAGCTTGAGGGGGAAATGTGGTACCCCCATACCTCCCTCCCCGATGGGACAGATCATGCGTGCCCTGGCGACCCACTCGCACCTGCCACTCCACATGAACTGAAACACAAGCCTCACTAGAGGCCTCCTCAGACAAGCCGGCAATGGGTAGATGTACGCCAAATACAAAAGAGACGGCAACACATCCACCTTTAGGACCAGGACTTTGCCCATAAAAGACAAATACCTAGCCTTCCACATTGCTAGCTTCCTCTGTACCACTGCGATACGCATGTTCCAGTTCAGCGTCGCTGAGCCGGAGGTCTCAAAATGGACCCCGAGAATCCTCAGGGCCCCCTCACAGAGAGATAACCCCCCAGGCACATCCGTTCTACCACGCCATCTTCCGAAAAACTTGACCGAAGACTTTGCATGGTTCAAAACTGCTCCCGACGCTCGGGTGAAATCCCCAAAGATGACAAGGGACCTTGTCAGGCACGAGTCCTTGCACAGCAGCAAGGAAGTGTCGTCGGCGTACTGCGTCATCTTAACACGCAGCCCACCACTTCCAGGGATCAACAAGCCTTCCACCCCTGTGTCTGCCCTAATGGCAGCCCCCAGAGGCTCCATGTGCAGAACGAAGAGGAGAGCCGAGAGAGGGCACCCCTGCCTGACCCCAGATGAGAGGTCAAAAACGTCACCCAAGTGACTATTTACACTAACTCGGCACCACGCTCCGACATATAATGTATGAATCCATCCTATGAACTTCTCCCCAAATCCTAATCGACCTAACACTCTGAATAAAAAGGATCTATTCACGCGATCAAAGGCTTTCGCCTGATCTAGCGCTGCTACCATTAATGGCAGTCCTCTATCTTCAACCCAAGCGATGGAGTCCCTGATTAACTGTAGGTTCCATCTAATAGAGCGGCCCTCTACCCCACACGTCTGATCCTCATGGACGACGTAGGGAAGGGCTGTGCGCAACCGGTCTGCTAAAACCTTTGCAAGTAGCTTGTAATCTACACACAGCATGGTCAACGGCCGCCAGTTGCCAAGGTCTGTTACTTCCCCCTTCTTATATAAAAGTGACAGCACACCAACAGCCATTGATCCCCCCGGGACCCCCGTCTCAAGGATGGCCTTCAAGACTTCGAGGACCACTGGTCCAAGTATACCCCAAAACTTGAGATAAAACTCAGCCGGCAGCCCATCCATCCCAGGCACCTTCCCTTTTCCCATCCTCCTAAGAGCGGTCTCAACCTCTTCTAGTGAAATCTGGGCCTCCATCACTTCTCTAATGTCCTCCGGCAACCGCCTGGACAAGTGTTCTAGAAACACATTTCCCTGCTCTACATCTATTTCCCTTTCCTTAAATAAACCTTGGAAATGATCAGTTGTCACCCTGACCATATCCTACCATTTTCTTCCCTAAAGCCATGCATTACCTTCCTACTCTGTCTGGCCCTAACCTACTTAAGGAACATAGCAGAACAAGTCTCATTATGTTCTAGAAAGCCACTATGCGCACGTTCCAGGAAAGCTCGAGCCTTCCGCTCCTGCAACTCCCTGAGCTGTGCCTTTAGGGTTGCGGATCTCTCCCAGTCAAACGACCCGCCGAGGTTGCCTGCCTCGTATTCGAGTTCAATTAACCTTTGGATACGATCCATCTCCCTCCTCTCTTTTTTTCCTCTTGCAATACCCTATTATAAAAGCCCTAATCCTCACCTTAACTAATTCCCACCACTCTAACACCCCCTCGCACATGGACCGGAGGCCTTCAAGCCTCCAAAAGAAACCATAAAACCCGTCAACAAAAGCCTGCTCCTCCAGCACATCCCGATCTAACTTCCAGTACCCCCTACCAAAGAAGCAGACTGGCGACCCCACCTGCAGGAGCACCCCGTCGTGATCCGAAAAGAAAACAGGCAACAGCCGCCCAGACAACTTACACAAAGACCTGGGTACAAAAATATAGTCGAGCCTCCACTCAACCCCCCTGGAGTTGCGCCATGTAGGACCGGCCATTTTCGGAGTAGTGTGCAGACCACCATCTACCAGACCATGGCAAGCCATTAGCCCGGCAATGGCGCCTGCACTGCTATCCCCCCCTATTCCTAAATCTGTATTAAAATCCCCCCCTATCACTAATTTCCTATTTGTGACACACAGGGGCGTCAGACAGTCCACCATCTCCCTCCTGTCTGCCACCACCTGTGGCCCATACACCACCACTAATCTAAATTTACAATCCCTTATCGTGACATCCACCCCTATAATCCTCCACTTTTACCTCCCTGTGCCCACACAAAATCCCTACCCCCGATGAGTGCACCCCCCCAATACCCCAAACCGACTCCCCCTTGTCCCACTCCCTCTTAAACCTACTAACATACCCTCCATCCCTCAGGTGAACCTCCTGTAAAAAACAAAAATCAAACCCCACACCCTCCAAATAACTAAAAACCGCCCTCCTCTTAACAAAATCCCTTAAACCCCTTACATTTAAAGTAACAAAAGTAAAATTAGACCCCATGAAAGAATCAAATAAAAACATGTAATACACTCAAATTCTAAACCCAGACAGAAAAAAAACAAAAACAGGAGACTCACCCGATGCTCCCCTGCTCCATATCTACCGGTGAAAACACCATCCGTACTCCCGACATCCCCCCCTCTTCCTCCATCTCACCAACCCAGGATGCAGGAATAGTGTTTGGCTCCGGGGTGCCCTGCACCCTGGGTCTACCCCCACAATCCTCCCCCTCCCCAGTGCTGCAGCTGGATTGGAAAAAAAACAAAAACGGAGAGGCTGAGTCCCCAAACAAAAAACTCCCCACCTCCTCCTGTATCCAGTCCTGAGTCTTGTTAGGTGTGTCCCCACCCAACAGAAGTTGAGGGCCTGGGGAAACCAGCAGCAACCCAGAGGTTTCTCCCACCCCCATCACTCTCTTGGCCATCCCCTCCCTCTCACTGTCGGCCAATCTCACCCTCCTCTTCATTGGTGATGGCGACAGTGGAGAGATACCACCCTCCCCCCCGCCAGCTCCTCCACCATACCCCTCATCTCTTCCACCAGGGCACTTTCCCCCCAGTCCACTTGCTCTTCCACCGTCTCCTTCTCCAACACTCCTCCCTCGCTTTCTTCTCTGTCATGCTCCTCCACTCTGTTGCCTTCTTCCGCCGCTTTTCCTGGTTCTCCTACTCCCGTGCCTTCCGTTTCCTTCTCTCTTCCATCCGCTGCTTCTTGCTCCTCCTCCTTCCTTGCAGCCTTCCCCTCTGGACCTGTACTCTGGTCATGAGGCTTGCTTCCTTCCCCTCCTCTTCTTCCCCCATCCCCCGCTCCTGCTCCCCCCCCCAGCCGCAGACGCATATGACCTCTGACGAGCCGGGCACCCCCGCCACAGGTGTGCTGACGAGCCACACCCGTGGCACGCCTTAGGCTTGTCACAATCCCTCGCCTCGTGTTCCTCAGATCCACAAAATCTGCATTTTCTTGTGCTGCACGAGGCGAATATGTGGCCGTAGGCCATACAGCGCCTGCAAAATGGGGGCTGACGTGCATAAAACAACGTCCCCCTGTCAGCCCCTAGGGAGAACATAGCAGGAGGATGGAGGTAGCCACCATGTCCCTTTGGGTCCTCTCTGAGGAGGGCCTGGAAGCCTCTCCTCCCATTCCAAAACCCAAGGGAGTCTTTGAGGTGCCTTGCTGAGGAGACGTTATCCATGTATCTCCCCAGAAAGGCCCTCACCTCTTCATCCTTAACGTATGGGTTGTAAATGTTGACAGTTACAACCCTAAAGTTATTCTTCGCCAGGCTTGTTATTTCATAGTGGCTCATCGGCCTCTCACCTCCCACTGCTCTTGCCCTTCTCAGGATATCATCGTGTTTCTCCTCTGTATATAGTGCCACGTCGTATGCTCCCTCCAACGAGTTGCCTTGGAAACAAAACACGTCCTTCACTGTCAGCTTTAGAATCCCCATCAACATTATCCTTCCAAAAGTTTCCCGTCCTAAAGGCTCCAACTCCTTTTCCTTCCAAGCAAACCGAATCGTGTTGGCCAGCCCAATCCCAGGGACCGACCGTGTTGATGTATTTAGCACCATCTCCACAAGGAGAATGGAGCTCGTTCTCTTCTCTTCTCTTCCAAAACAATGAAAAAAGAAAAACCAAAGTGACTGAGCCTATCTGGTGAAAACAAACACAGAGACAGGAACAATCACCCACAAAACCCAACACCAAACAGGCTACCTAAATATGGTTCCCAATCAGAGACAATGACTAACACCTGCCTCTGATTGAGAACCATATCAGGCCAAACACAGAAACAGACAAACTAGACACACAACATAGAATGCCCACTCAGATCCCACCCTGACCAAACAAAACATAGAAACATACAAAGCAAACTATGGTCAGGGTGTGACACAAATATATTATTTGTATGTAGTCAACTAACTGTCAACAACATTTCAACTAACTATCCACTAGTATTTTTATCTTTTCTTTGGTGAATTTTTTACCATTAATTTAAATTAACTTTATTAATATGAACAAACCATACCTTTTCGATTCAAGGATCCACTTTGTTCAAAAATTGCAGGATGCTGTATATCATTTTGAGCCTGTGGGTTTTCTTTCATTTTCTTGAAGGAGGGTTTGTCCACTATTGTGTCAATGGTTTTGTCATCCAGGTTTTTAACCAAGAAGTTTGATATCCTGACAACTGCACCTCGTGTGTCCTGAAAGCAATTGTTGTTGTGTTGTTGTTTGATTAGTCTTACCAATATGCAATCCATTGTTTTGTGATCTGATCATTATGGAAATGTATTTACCTTGATCCCCCCGGGAACTAAGAAATACATATATTTAGGTTATTTCACAATGACACACTTATCATGTGCATTGAAGAGGCTATAGATGTGTTTGATCAATCAATTAAATCAATTGCATGCATGTTATTAAGCCCTTTTACATCAGCAGTTATCACAAAGTGATTTACAGTTACTTGACTTAGACCCCAAAGAGCAAGCAAAGCAGATGTGAAAACACAGTGGCCAGGAAAAATGGAGATAACTGAAATGTTGTGTTATGATTACCATTCCCTAAAAGAAATTGAATAACAAATGTATCAAAGTCAGGTTCGCTCTCAAGGGCTTTCATGAAATTGTGGAGATGAAATAAGGACACTGCAACATCTTTTGGGTTCCTGGCTATGTAGACCACGTGAAACAATTTACACAGTTAAAATACAGCCTTATCAATAGACATTTAATACAACAATAAAAACACAAATACAGTGGATTTTCACTCGTAAATACAGTGGATTTTCACTCGTAAATACAGTGGATTTTCACTCGTAAATACAGTGGATTTTCACTCGTAAATACAGTGGATTTTCACTCGTAAATACAGTGGATTTTCACTCGTAAATACAGTGGATTTTCACTCGTAAATACAGTGGATTTTCACTCGTAAATACAGTGGATTTTCACTCGTAAATACAGTGGATTTTCACTCGTAAATACAGTGGATTTTCACTCGTAAATACAGTGGATTTTCACTCGTAAATACAGTGGATTTTCACTCGTAAATACAGTGGATTTTCACTCACAAATAAAGTAGATTGATGTAAATTAACTTGTTTCTTAAAGAATTATTGTTAGCATGCAGTTTTTTTTAAATGATGTCTTTCTGAAGATGTTTTTCAAACATAATCTGTGTACAGTATTATACATTTTACACTACAGAAATAGCATGTACACTAAACTGTGTCATACCATGGATTTCACTGGCAGTTACCATTTTGCCTTCATTGCATGTGATCTCTCTCTCTCTTACCTTTCCCTTCTCTCTCAGTCCTTGAGGGAGTGAAGACAAATGCAAGTGAGAAACAAAGGTCCTTGGTGATGGCATGTTGTTGTAGTCCACTTGTCTTATATTCTCCTCAAACCAAGGCACCAGTTGTTGGATTGATTGTTTGTTACATCCCTCTCATTTGATCGCCATGATACAATAGGGACAAAATATTCTGTATCCATGTAGTTCCTGTGTTTTTTAAAGAAATATAATCTGGGCATTTGTGAGATTACGTTGCACATTCACAGTACAATCCCAAAATTCATGCAGAATTTAATATGTTTTGTAGTGTAGTCTACATTTTGCTCTGTAGTAAGCACTGTATAGTCCTATAACCTACACTATGTCAGATGCATGGTTTTACCTGACCGTGGGTAAGTAACAGCAAATATGTCATCATCATGTACTTCAAATGTCTCCAGAGACTCAAGGTGTTCAACTTGATGCACCCCTCTGATCAGGTTGATCCCCTTGTATGGGAAAAGCCCAAGGGCAGTCTTCTGAATCTTCTGTTCCTCTCCCATCCTTCAGTTAAAACAGGTATAACCACCTATTACGGCTATTAGGTTAAAAACTAACATTGTCTCCACAAATACATATATACCCTCTACTGGGCAGAGTCAACTCTTTGCACATCTCGACAGCCAATACATCTCTGTTGCTAGGCAGGAACTTAAGTGATGTGTGTGATAAAACTGTTCCTTCTCCCTTCAAGTGATCTGACCTCTGCCCACATTCCTCACAAATCCACAGCTATCCACCTTTATCAGTGACCACAACCATGTGATTGTCTTTTACCTTAATTAGTAACTCTCCAAGCCCCTAGCTCTTATCCAACCTCCATTGACCCCACAATATACATTACTCATACATGTACCCATTAACTTCTAGTTTAGCAAGTATTTCAAACTAGAACCCAACACGACCAACAGGATGTTTCTGAGAAAATTCCACACTTTCAACAAAGATTTAAGATCAGTTTGGAGGAATCTCTAATCTGGCCTTATTTCACCATGTACTAAAGTATAGAAGTTCTAGAAACTGATTACAGCATGTCCAAGTGATTGGGAGTCTTTCTGGCTGCCTAACAAGCATGCATTGAGGGTGCACTGAGGTCATGTGAAACATTGGTCAATGTGAAGTTGATACAGGCAGAGACTATAATTTTGTATATATAATTACCTCTTCCCTCAAGACGTTGAATCATCAGTCATATTTGATACATTTCCGATTCATATGTAACAAAGTCATATATTTGCTCTCAAGGACTTTTGTGCAATTGTGGAGATGAAAGAACACTGCAACATGTTCCACACATACAGTCCCTCAGAGAGTCTTTCTGTCCAACAAGATCACATCATCTCACTGACGGGCTGCTGTCAGTTTGTCCATCATCATCAGTCCCGCAGGGGGTGTTACTGTACATCCACATCTGAGATTGTTTGAGGGCCTATACTTTTTCCCAAGCTTTACCCGATACTACACTGTTCTTGAACACTTTGTTATTGCTTATGCTTCCTTCCTGATGACAGTGCAATTCGCGGGATGATGGCATGCAATATCTTTCTGTTTTCTGTTACACCTCTGGTAGCTTTGTTATAACAAGACCTTAGATCAGTAATCCTGTAACCACCATACATTATAATGGTCATTAACATCATAACAGTTGACATCAGCTAAGCTTGTATCAACTGTGACGGACTGTCTTAACTCAGTTTTCACTAGAAAAAAGTTAATAACAGTAGTAACTGTTTTTCTGTCAAGTCAACATTATGGCTTCCTCCCAAATGACATACTAATGACAATGGCCCATAGGGCTCTGGTCAAAAGTAGTGCACTATATAGGGAACAGCCTGCCATTTGAGACGTAACCTTAATTCCCCAGTCAGCCCTCATGTGACCCTGCAGCAGTAATTATGTTTTAAACCTTTAAAACTGTAACAAACATCTCTCTGCCTTCTTTGGGAAAATGACAGGTCAAGTCTGGATGTATGTTTGTTCATCTGTACATCTGTGTGAAACCGGGTGTGTTTAGTGAATTCTATACCCTGCATAAATATTTACCCATGGTAGAAGTGGTCAGAAAGGGATTATTTTGGACCCCACCAAAATAATACCCCACCCTACCATGAGACATCCATGTCTTCATCACTGAAAAAGTTGAACAGTTGAGTTTGATTAAAAAACACCCCTGGTCTAGTTCCTCGTCATGAGAAACAGTGTGTGTGTATTGACAAGCGACCTAGTCAATATTCTATTTAACTAGGCAAGTCAGCAACCGTTCGTTTACTGGCCCAACGCTTTAACCACTAGGCTACCTTATTAGTGGAAGGAGCAGTACAATGTAAGCACACTGATGGCATTGTCTTATGTCAGATAGCACAACTATTCCTCCTGCACTGAGAGGGACGAGTGTTGCGAAGGAGTGACAACATAAAGTAAGACAATGCAATAATGGAGAAACTGTTCCCTCAAAATGAGTCATGAATTTATTAAACCCACAACAGCAGTTTGGTGAATTTCCTTATTCTCAAAATAACTATTATATTTTCCCATCAGTAATAATAGCAGTGAATAGCACGTATGAACAGCTCCCAGCACAGTGAGTCACAACAGAAGTTTTGCAGTAGAAAGACTTACAACTCCCCCAAAAGATGAAAGCTTATCAGTACCACTACCAAAACTGTGACAAAACGAAATAACTTTCCTACATATTATCCATTGTCACATCATGTTTCATCTGTAAAGCTTTGTCTAAAACATTATAAACATTTGGGGAGATAAACTTTCACAGACTAATTTATAACATTTAATTCTGATACTCCACATCAGATTCCATCTGTTTTGCTGTTCACCACTTCGTGTCTCTGTGTTGCTACTTGGTCACACAGTGCATGATCTAACCCATCTCACGTCTTGATACGAAAACTGAAATTATTAATTGCCTGTATTCACACCACAACTCCATGCACACTGAAGAAAAGAAAAACACTCCCTTGGCAGATAATGAACACACACAGTGCATTCGGAAAGTATTCAGACCCCACATTCTGTTACGTTACAGCCTTATTCTAAAATTGATTAAACCGTTTTTCCCCCCCTCATCAATCTACTGTACACAAAATACGCCACAACGCCAAAGCAAAAACAGTGTTTCAGAATTTTTGCAAATATATTAAAAATAAATTGTTTACAACAGTATTCAGACCGTTTACTCTCTATTTTGTTGAATCACCTTTGGCAGTGATTACAGCCTCAAGTGTTTTTGGCACACCTGTATTTGGTGAGTTTCTCCCATTCTTCTCTGCAGATCCTCTCAAGATCTGTCAGGTTGGATGGGGAGCGTCACTGCACAGCTATTTTCAGGTCTCTCCAGAGATATTCGATCGGGTTCAAGTCCAGGCTCTGGCTGGGCCTCTTAAGGACATTGAGACTTGTCCCGAAGCCACTCCTGTGTTGTCTTGGCATTGTGCTTAGGGTTGTTGTCCTGTTGGAATGTGAACCTTCGCCCCAGTCTGAGGTCCTGAGTGCTCAGGAGCAGGTTTTCATCAAGGATCTCTCTGTACTTTACTCCATTCATCATTCTCTGGATCCTGACTAGTCTCCCAGTCCCTGCCACTGAAAAACATCCCCACAGCATGATGCTCCCACCACCATGCTTCACCGTAGGGATGGTACCAGGATTCCTCCAGACGTGAAGCTTGGCATTCAGGCTAAAGACTTCAATCTTGGTTTCATCAGACCAGAGAATATTGTTTCTCATGGTCTGAGAGTCTTTAGCTGCCTTTTGGCAAACTCCAAGAGGGCTGTCATGTGCCTTTTACTGAGGAGTGTTTTGCGTCTGGCCACCCTAACATAAATGCTTGATTGGTGGAGTGCTACAGAGATGGTTGTCCTTCTGGAAGGTTCTCCCCTCTCCACAGAGGAACTCTGTTAGAGTGACCATCGGGTTCTTGGTCACCTCCCTGACCAAGGCCCTTCTCCCCCGATTGTTCAGTTTGACAGGGACGATCAGCTCTAGGAAGTCTTGGTGGTTCCAAACTACTTACATTGGAGAATGATGGAGGCCACTGTGTTCTTGGGGACCTTCAATGCTGAAGACATTTTTTGGTACCCTTCCCCAGATCTGTGCCTCGACACAATCCTGTCTCGGAGCTCTATGGACAATTCCGTCGACCTCATGGCTTGGTTTTTGCTCTGACATGCTCTCAACTGTTGGACCTTATCTAGAGAGGTATGTGCCTTTCCAAATCATATCCAATCAATTGAATTTACCACAAGTGGACACCAATCAAGTTGTAGAAACATCAAGGATAATCAATGGAAACAGGATGCACCTGAGCTCATTTGCGAGTCTCATAGCAAAGGGTCTGAATACTGATGTAAATAAGGTATTTCTGCTTTTTGGGTTAAAAAATAATAATAATTGCACAATTTTCTAGAAACCTGTTTTTGATCTGTAATTATGGGGTATTGTGTGTAGATTTATGAGAAAATATTTTATTTAATCAATTTTAGAGTAAGGCTGTAATGTAACAAAATGTGGAAAAGGGGAAGGGGTCTGAATACTTTCTGAATGCATTGTAGCAGGGCACTGAACAACAATCTGAAATTATAACAATAATACACAAGCCATCTGCTCTCACATTGCTGCACACAGAATGAATACAAAGTAGATACTCGAAATGGCAAAAAATATTATACTGGTCTATATCTATTGACTTTAGATCTATTTTGTATGTTTTTGTATTAGAGAGGTATTTTTTTTATTAAGAACGCAATTATACTTATTCTCTGGACATTAATGTTCTTCAATGAACTTGACCCATAAAGCATCTACCGTATTAGACCGTACTAGACAGTTGGCTGTGACCACCATTACGGCACACTGTGCCGATAATACTCTTTATGTCATAATTCATCTTGAAACATTTGTCTATAATAGTGCCCTAAGGCCTATGTACAGTGGAGCAAAAAAGTATTTAGTCAGCCACCAATTGTGCAAGTTCTCCCACTTAAAAAGATGAGGCCTGTAATTTTCATCATAGGTACACTTCAACTATGACAGATAAAATGAGAAGAAAAAAAATCCTGAAAATCGCATTGTAGGATTTTTAATGAATTTATTTGCAAATTATGGTGGAAAATAAGTATTTGGTCACCTACAAACAAGCAAGATTTCTGGCTCTCACAGACCTGTAACTTTTTCTTTAAGAGGCTCCTCTGTCCTCCACTCGTTACCTGTATTAATGGCACCTGTTTGAACTTGTTATCAGTATAAAAGACACCTGTCCACAACCTCAAACAGTCACACTCCAAACTCCACTATGGCCAAGACCAAAGAGCTGTCAAAGGACACCAGAAACAAAATTGTAGACCTGCACCAGGTTGGGAAGACTGAAAATCCCAGAACCACACAGGGGGACCTAGTGAATGACCTGCAGAGAGCTGGGACCAAAGTAACAAATCCTACCAACAGCAAGGGCATTGAAGATGAAGTGGCTGGGTCTTTCAGCATGACAATGATCCCAAACACACCGCCCGGGCAACGAACGAGTGGCTTCGTAAGAAGAATTTCAAGGTCCTGGAGTGGCCTTGCCAGTCTCCAGATCTCTACCCCATAGACAATCTTTGGAGGGAGTTGAATGTCCGTGTTGCCCAGCAATAGCCCCAAAATCAAATCAAATTTCTGCTGTACAGAAACCCAGCCTAAAACCCCAAACAGCAAGCAATGCAGGTGTAGAAGCACCATCACTGCTCTAGAGATCTGCATGGAGGAATGGGCCAAAATACCAGCAACAGTGTGTGAAAACCTTGTGAAGACCTACAGAAAACGTTTGACCTCTGTTATATACCCTTTGTTGGCAATGACAAAGTATTGAGATAAACTTTTGTTATTGACCAAATACTTATTTTCCACCATAATTTGCAAATAAATTAATAAAAAATCCTACAATGTGATTTTTTCTCATTTTGTCTGTCATAGTTGAAGTGTACCTATGATGAAAATTACAGGCCTCTCTCATATTTTTAAGTGGGAGAACTTGCACAATTGGTGGCTGACTAAATACTTTTTTGCCCCACTGTACATGCATTCTGTAAGAATATTGCTCCTCAAATACATTACCTTTACCCATCGAATACACTCGAGGGTCTAGAAAGATTTATTAAATAGATACAACTTGCATCAACAATCAATTGCCTCCGGTTTTATGTTCGAGGCAATATAAGCGACCTAGTTCCTGAAACACTTGGCAAGAACACATTTGGCAAAGCAAATACAGTAGGAAGATCAATGTTTCCCTAAAGTGGAAACACAGATCTTTATAGTAGCTTGGACATTTTTTCAAGAGAGACTCTTTCAACTGAAAAAAAACTACAAATCCCTCCATCTCAGAGCAACGAGCCAATCACAGGCCCTGAGAGGATCTCAGGGTGAGGATCTCAGCAGCCAGTCTCTGTGGGTCCATGAGATGGGGGAACATGTCCATGGCCCTGTCCACCAGACGGCCGTTAAAGATGGCCAGCAGCTTCTTCCTGACATCCTCCCTCTCCCTGCCGTCCTCCCTCTCCCTGCACTCCCCATGGGGGCTCGGCTGTGTCCGGGCAGTGGACCAGTGTCTCTGCTGCTCCACCTGAGCAATGCAATGGAGAGTCTGAGGATAAGTCCCAAACGGGTTCGACCAGAAGGTCTGCTGTGAATGGTGGACCCTGCCCTGCTGTTGGAAGTTACTGTGGTGGCTATACTGATGCATACTAACTGAATACATTGGTGTTCCATAGTTGGGGTAACAAGGGGGGTAGTAGGTCATCATGTCTGGGTTGTGGGTGCTGGCTGGGCCCATGCTATGGTGTGGGCTGTGGTGTTGTTGGTATCCTGCACTGGGGCCTGAAGGCTGAGGAGCATGGGAGCAGCAGCTACAAGGCAGGTCGCTAGGGAGAGAATAGCGTTGTTGTTTCATACTGGGGGCGGACTTTGACTGGCAGTTCCTGTACCCAGCGTTGCTATAGTGATCACAGTGGTTTCTAGAGGGGTCAGATGCCTGGCTCTCGAAGGAGCCCAGCCCAGAATCTAGCCTCTCTTGAGAGCCACTGGCCAGGGCCGAGTCCAGGTCGGTCGGGGAATGTTGGTTGGTGCTGGCCTTCTTAGCTGGGGACGTCCAGCTGGAGCGATGGCCTCCCTTGAGAAGAACATTCTCACTGGTGAGGCCTTTCTTCAAGGAGCCATTCCACTGTTCTAGGGTCAGTTTCTGAGCCATCTGCTCCTCCAGGGAAAGGCCATAGGCAAGTCCAGGACCTGTGGTGGGGTGTTTCTGCTGTGACAAGGGCAGCTTGGCCTTCTCCCGCAGCTCGTCAGCCAAAGAGCGATTGGATTGGTTGACTCGCTCCGGGTGGTAGAATTTACACTTTATTCCATAAGTGCATTTCCTTCCTGTATTCATGAAATATAAACAAGAGTTAATTAGTACCACTGAGTTTAAGCACATACAGTACATTTATTACATCCATTACAGTATTTGTGTCCGTTTGTTAATAATTGTTTGGAAATGTTCCCCCCACCCATATGTGAGGTCAACCACAGGATGACCCCCAGTAGAGATGTGATCTCACCGTAAGGACATAGCTGTTTGCGTGGTAACCGAGGAACCTTCCGTAGAAAGTTCTCTAGGGTGGGACCATGGCGACCCAGGGGGTCATCAGGGGGCATGAACCTGAGAGAGGGGGAGTGGAGTTTAGATTGATACTACACTGTGGCTAATGTATACTAAACAATAATGCATAATTTGCATACATTAATAGTTAAACATTCATAAGCATTTATAATGTCTCATTCATGAAAGTTATAGATCTGTAACACCTGCATTATCAGTTAAAACATGAGTTATTAATCCAGTGTGCACATTTTACGGTTAATAATAAGCTACCACAAGACTTACTTGTCATTGACAAACGAGAACATGAGCAGCCTCTCCTCGATGAAGCGCTTCCACTCCTGTCTCTCGCCCTGAAGGTCACGGTATGTGTCGTTGGATACGATGACACCGTCTGACTCATATGCCAGCTTGACGATGAAGCGATCATCGTAGCAGACCACACGTCTGCCCGCTACACGCCGCGAAGGGGTGAACACCATGATTTTCTTTCTCTCCAGCTCACGCAAAATGTGTTGATCTTTAGAGTAGAGAAAAATATGTTAGATAACTATTCAATTAGTTAATCACCAATTAAGTATTAAGATCAATCATGCATTCACATACTAATTCTCTTGTTTCCCCCTGATCTTTGTGGAAGATGTTTTTTTACCAGGCAACAAATTCTTCACAACACTTTACTTTCTCTCATGTTCTCTCTCTCCTGGGGGAAAGATGTCATCCTTTGTTGACAAACTTAATTGGAACTCGAGCAACTAAGATGCTCTGATAGTGTGCCGGCTATAGCATGTATGCTCAACGTTGATATGATATTTGGCACACACATATTAAAAGGACAACGTTTAATTGATGAGCATCAGATATTTTACATCTTTCAATTAAACTCAATTGAAAAATATCTATATGTACAGTGAGGGAAAAAAGTATTTGATTCCCTGCTGATTTTGTATGTTTGCCCACTGACAAAGAAATGTTGAGTCTATCATTTTAATGGTAGGTTTATTTGAACAGTGAGAGACAGAATAACAACAACAAATGCATGTCAACAATGTTATAAATTGATTTGCATTTTAATGAGGGAAATAAGTATTTGACCCCCTCTCAATCAGAAAGATTTCTGGCTCCCAGGTGTCTCCTAAATGTGTTCTTGCCAAGTGTTTCAGGAACTAGATCGCTTATATTGCCTCGAACATAAAACAGGGAACGAGCTGAGATTAGGAGCACACTCTTAAAGGGAGTGCTCCTAATCTCAGTTTTTGTTACCTGTATAAAATACAGCTGTCCACAGAAGCAATCAATCAGATTCCAAACTCTCCACCATGGCCAAGACCAAAGAGCTCTCCAAGGATGTCAGAGACAAGATTGTAGACCTACACAAGACTGGAATGGGCTACAAGACCATCGCCAAACAGCTTGGTGAGAAGGTGACAACAGTTGGTGTGATTATTTGAAAATGGCAGAAACACAAAAGAACTGTCAATCTCCCTCGGCCTGGGGCTCCATGCAAGATCTCACCTCGTGGAGTTGCAATGATCATGAGATCATACGCCGCGAAGGACTGAAATCCTGCAGCGTCCGCAAGGTCCCCCTGCTCAAGAAACACATATACATGCCCGTCTGAAGTTTGCCAATGAACATCTGAATGATTCAGAGGACAACTGGGTGAAAGTGTTGTGGTGAGATGAGACCAAAATGGAGCTCTTTGGCACCAACTCAACTCGCCGTGTTTGGAGGAGGAGGAATGCTGCCTATGACCCCAAGAACATCCCCACCGTCAAACATGGAGGTGGAAACATTATGCTTTGGGGGTGTTTTTCTGCTAAGGGGACAGGACAACTTCACCGCATCAAAGGGACGATGGACGGGGCCATGTACCGTCAAATCTTGGGTGAGAACCTCCTTCCCTCAGCCAGGGCATTGAAAATAGGTCGTGGATGGGTATTCCAGCATGACAATGACCCAAAACACACGGCCAAGGCAACAAAGGAGTCCCTCAATAAGAAGCACATTTAGGTCTCCAGACCTTAAACCCATAGAAAATCTGTGGAGGGAGCTAAAGGTTTGAGTTGCCAAACGTCAGCCTCGAAACCTTAATGACTTGGAGAAGATCTGCAAAGAGGAGTGGGACAAAATCCCTCCTGAGATGTGTGCAAACCTGGTGGCCAACTACAAGAAACGTCTGACCTCTGATTACCAACAAGGGTTTTGCACCAAGAACTAAGTCATGTTTTGCAGAGGGGTCAAATACTTATTTCCCTCATTAAAATGCAAATCAATTTATAACATTTCTGACATGCGTTTTTCTGGATTATTTTTGTTGTTATTCTGTCTCTCACTTTTCAAATAAACCCACCATTAAAATGATAGACTGATCATTTCTTTGTCAGTGGGCAAATGTACAAAATCAGCAGGGGACAAATACTTTTTCCCCCCCCTCACTGTATATTTCGATATATATATGCACATATATATATGTTTGAGACAAACATCATATAAACATTTGAGCATACACGATATAGCTGGCTTTTGGCATAAATTGGCAATGGATAAGGCATGAGGATAATTGGCTATGGCAATAACAGTTACTATAAGTCAGCCAAGCCAAGCATCCTGTCATCACAGCAGCAGCTCATCGTGAGAGGACAATTTTTATGTGCTACAGCAGGAAGTAATAAAGATGTTGAGAAAAGTCCCTAATTTAATCAGATGAATAAGAGGTGGTTTGGAGATAAAGTTCAGCACAAGTTGCAATTTGGAAAAAGAGAAAATACTGTTTCCCCTCCTGCTCTCTACACTGCTCTCACCAAGAGTAGGGGAGTTGCATCACATTGAACCCTAATCCGTTTTCGTGCCTAAGTTGTTTGCCTCAAGTTCCGTAACTGACAAAGGCCAAATGGTATATTGTTTCTTGCTCAAACACAAAAAATATTTTACCTTTCCAGACCAAAGAGACACTCTCTACTCAATCATTGAGATTGACTGCAGGAAATGTGCATACAATATATCCCATAAGGTATTCAGTAGTAGAAAAAGTACCCAATTGTCATACTTGGGTAAAAGTAAAAGATACCTTATTAGAAAATGACTCAAGTAAAAGTCAACCAGTAAAAAAACTACTCAGGTAAAAGCCTAAAAGTATTTGGTTTTAAATATACTTAAGAATCAAATGTAATTGCTAAAATATACTTAACGATTCAAAGTCAAAATAATTTCACATTCCTGATACAGGTGGCACGATTTCCTTTATTATTATTATTTCTTTTACAGATAGCCAGGGACGCACTCCAACATCATTTACAGATAGCCAGGGACGCACTCCAACATCATTTACAGATAGCCAGGGACGCACTCCAACATCATTTACAGATAGCCAGGGACGCACTCCAACATCATTTACAGATAGCCAGGGACGCACTCCAACATCATTTACAGATAGCCAGGGGCACACTCCAACATCATTTACAGATAGCCAGGGGCACACTCCAACATCATTTACAGATAGCCAGGGGCACACTCCAACATCATTTACAGATAGCCAGGGGCACACTCCAACATCATTTACAGATAGCCAGGGGCACACTCCAACATCATTTACAGATAGCCAGGGGCACACTCCAACATCATTTACAGATAGCCAGGGGCACACTCCAACATCATTTACAGATAGCCAGGGGCACACTCCAACATCATTTACAGATAGCCAGGGGCACACTCCAACATCATTTACAGATAGCCAGGGGCACACTCCAACATCATTTACAGATAGCCAGGGGCACACTCCAACATCATTTACAGATAGCCAGGGGCACACTCCAACATCATTTACAGATAGCCAGGGGCACACTCCAACATCATTTACAGATAGCCAGGGGCACACTCCAACATCATTTACAAACAATGCATGTGTGTTTAGTGAGTCCGCCAGATCAGAAGCAGTAGTGATGACCAGGCTCTTGATAAGTGTGGGAATTGGACCATTTTCCTGTCCTGCTAATCATCCAAAATGTAAGAAATACTTTTGTGGGTCAGGGTAAATGTACAGAGTCAAAAGTACATCATTTTCTTTAAGAATGTAGTGGAGTAAAAGTAAGTTGTCAAAAATATAAATAGTTAAGCACAGATACCCCCAAAAAAACTCATAGTACTTAGTGTTTTTACTTAAGTACTTTACACCACTGAAGGTATTAAATCATTTTCTCTATGTGCCATCTCTGATTTTAAAAAGCATATAAACTCAAAATTCCATTGAGTGCCGAAAACAAAATGTCCACCCACTATATGTATTGAGGAGGAAATCTACTGGATTACATAGGCTACAATGAGGGCTGTTGTGTGATACAGAAAAGGAAGTAAATATTGGGCCCTGTGTGGTGTATTCCCGACATCCTACCTGTGATGGGGACATCTGGTCTGGGCTGCTCCTTCCTCCATGAGGGAACAAACACAGTGATATCAGTATGACCCCTGTCCAGGAAGAAGTTCACAGCCAGCTGGATTCCCAGGCAGGAAAACACTTCCTTGTTCCCGTGGCTACAACAGAGGCAATAGAAATAAATATTGCTGAGCAAGCAAGCCAAATCAAATCCTTCTTTGTACACTACACTTCCTTGTTCACGTGGCTACAACAGAGGGGCAATAGAAATAAACTGTTGAGCAAGCAAACAAATCACGTTCGCAATTACTTATTTGTGTGGTCAGGGTAAGTGGCTCCCTATAACCTACATAGTGCCTATGACTCTGGTCAATATAAGTGCACTATATAGGGAATATGTTTAAACTGTTGTTGTTCATGTTTTGCTGTGTTCTAGTGTACTATGGAATATATTGCTTTCTTATTCTTGACACTTCTCCCAGTCATATTTAAGGTTAGAACTACCTTTCTAAGTGTTCTGATATTTCTAGCTTGGAGTTGTATTTTTATGACAACATAGCTACAGTTCTTCACTTTTTAATGTGTATAGTATTGCTTACTAGGTGTGTCCAATCAATTTTGTAACCACCCCCTCTTCAAATTAGGGCTAATTGGAAAAGCTGTTCAAGAGGACATTGTATTATTTCTTTGTACTCCCTGATGAAGGCCATGCAGCCGAAACGCGTCGGATTTTTAAAACCTTGTTTCTATTGAACATGCCATACAAATAAAGGCATTTTAATTAATTATATGAAGAGTGCCTTGGTCCTTCTTTCTTTTTGATGACCAATATTAAAAAATCTATTGAACTTAGTAGGGAAAATGTTAAAAGTTTATCATAAGACATGAACAGAATGCATCAGTGATTCGTAATTCCTAACTTTCTGAAGAGACAGGTGCTGCTACACCTGCATTGCTTGCTGTTTGGGGTTTTAGGCTGGGCTTCTGTACAGCACTTTGTGATATCAGCTGATGTAAGAAGGGCTATATGAATAAATTGGATTTGAATTCCCCCAGATGATGCTAATGAAAATTATTCTAGTAGATGGAAAGGCTTTCCCAAAAACCTTCTCAATTTAATGTTAACTAAAAAGTTGCCTATGCTTGCTTACCTAGCAGAATGAGAATGATTATTTGTATCAATCCAGTGGGTATTTATTTGGCAAACCGTACCATATATGCCCACATAAACACAGCTAAACAGCATCTTGCTAGGTGAGCACTGGAATGAAAGGGTAACGATACCCAAAAATAAAAAGGATTTATTTTTAATTTTTAACCAGCCTTCAAAAGTTGTCTCCTGATGTGGTGGAAGAATTGTGAACTTAGAAAAATAACTAAATTGGTGTTTCTATTAATAAAGAGATCAAAAACAAGAAAACACAGGAGAAAACTTAAATGTGGAAATTTACAGAATCAGACAAAAATATATATTTTATAGGGCCCTACTATGCCGTTTACTTTTTGCATCTACGTCATATTGCTGAGTCTACCTTTAACAAAAACGTGTTATGGTAAAGATTGACTGTTGCACTGGTAAATGTACACTGTGCATTCTGAAAGTATTCCTTATTCTAAAATTGATTAAATTGTAAAAAAAAACATTTTTTTTAAAGGATTCAGGCCCTTTACTCAGTACTTTGTTGAAGCACCTTTGGGAAAAGGAAAGGGTATACCTAGTCAGTTGAACTGAATGCATTCAACTGAAATGTGTATTCCGCTTTTGGCAGCGATTAAAGTGTTCTTGTGTATGATGCTACAAGCTTGGCACACCTATATTTGGTGAGTTTCTCCCATTGTTCTCTGCAGATCCTTTCAAGCCCTGTCAGGTTGAATGGGGAGCGTCGCAGCACAGCTATTTTCAGGTCTCTGCAGAGATGCTCGATCGAGTTCAAGTCCAGGCTCTGGCTGGACCACTTAAGGACATTGAGACTTGTCCCAAAGCCACTCCTGCGTTGTCTTGGCTGTGTGCTTAGCGTTGTTGTCCTGGAGCAGGTTTTCATCAAGGATCTCCCTTTACTTTGCTCCGTTCATCTTTCCCTAGATTCAGACTAGCCTGACTGGCTTCCGTCTGTCCACTCTACAATGCAGGGCTTAATTGGTGGAGTGCTGCAGAGCTGGTTGTCCTTCTGGAAGGTCCTCCCATCTCCACAGAGGAACTCTGGAGCTCTGTCAGAGTGACCATCGGGTTCTTGGACACCTCCCTGACCAAGGCCCTTCTCACCCGATTGCTCAGATTGGCAGGGCGCCCGGCTCTAGGAAGAGTTTTGGTGGTTCCAAACTTCTTATATTTTAAGAATGATGGAGGCCACTGTTCTTGGGGACCTTCAATGCTACAGAATTTTTTTTGTTACTTTCCCCAGATCTGTGCCTCGACACAATCCTGTCTCAGAGCTTGGTTTTTGCTCTGGCATGCAATGTCAACTGTGGGACTTTATATAAACAGGTGTGTGCCTTTCCAAATCAATTGAATTTACCACAGACTCCAATCAAGTTGTAGAAACAGCTCAAGGATGATCAGTGGAAATTGGATGCACCTGAGCTCAATTTCAAGTCTCATAGCAAAGGGTCTGAACACACGTGTAAATAAGGCATTTCATTTTTTTATTTTATACATTTGCAAACATTTCTAAAAACCTGTTATTGTTTTGTCATCATGGGGTATTGTGTGTAGAGGCTCCTGAACAGCTTTTACCCCCAAGCCATAAGACTGCTGAACAGTTAATCAAATGGCTCCCATTACCACTTGCTTTGACCCCCTTTTTATTTGCACTGAGTCTCTTGCACTGGCTCTATGCACACTCACATACTACAGTAACACACCAACACACACATGCAAACTACCTGCCCTCCAGGACACCTACAGCACCCGATGCCACAGGAAGGCCATAAAGATCATCAAGGACAGCAACCACCCGAGCCACTACCTGTTCGCCCTGCTATCATCCAGAAGGTGAGGTCAGTACAGGTGCATCAAAGCTGGGACCGAGAGACTGAGAAAAACAGCTTCTATTTCAAGGCCATCACTAGCACTGAGAGGCTTCTGCAAACATACAGACTTGTAACCATTGACCACCTTAATAATGTTTACATATCTTGCATTACTCATCTCATATACTGTATTCTATCTATTGCATCTTAACCTACACCGCTCTGACATTGCTCATCCATATATTTATATATTCTTATTCCATTCCTTACTTAGATTTGTGTGTATTAGGTATTTATTGTGGAATTGTTAGATATTACTTGTTAGATATTGCTGCACTGTCAGAACTAGAAGCACAAGCATTTCACTACACTCGCAATAACATCTGTTTACCATGTAAAATTTGATAGATGCCACACACACGTTCACATACGCTGCTACTCTATTATTTATCCTGTTTACCTATTCACTTTTACCCCTACCTATACGTACATATTATGTCAATTACATCATACCCCTGCACATTGACTCGTCGGTACCGGTACCCTGTGTATATAGTCTCGTTACTGTTATTTGATTGTGTTACTATTTTTTTTATTTTTTTTTATCATTCTTACATTTTTAGCTCTGCATTGATGGGAAAGGGCTTGTAAGGAACCCTTTCCCGGTAACACAGTCAAATTAAATTTGACACACTCAAATTAAATAAAATTGTATTTGTCATATGCACTGAATACAACAGGTACAACAGACTTATTTTTTTCTACTATGCTATTGACTTGTTTATTGTTTATTCCATGTGTAACTCTGTGTTGTTGTCTGTTCACACTGCTATGCTTTATCTTGGCCAGGTCGCAGTTGCAAATGAGAACTTGTTCTCAACTAGCCTACCTGGTTAAATAAAGGTGAAATAAAAAATTTAAAAATATTTTTTTAAAGTCTGTTGTACCTGTTGTATTCAGTGCATATGACAAATACAATTGTATTTCATTTGATTGTGTCACCTGATAGTGACTGAGTATTGAGGGCTGAACCACCATCCCGACTTCTAGCTAGATCGTAATTATTAGGTTAGGGCAGGAGTTTAGCGTAATAAGGAAATGATCTGTTCTTGAGAACAGGAGGGGGAATTCTGCCGGTAAAGTACAAACCACAAGTTCCTTCCTAGAAACAGTCACTGGAGAGATTAGATTAAAGCTGGTCGAAGCCTGTATCTACGTGTATTCCATGAACATTATCCATTAAGAGTGATTATATGTCTACATTATGTCCACCCTCCACTTTCTGCAATTAGAGCACAGATCTGAGAGCACGACTGATTTGTTTGTAATGTTCACAACTGAAGAGCACTTTAATGCTGACTCAAAGACTTATTAGTAGTGGAGGTGGAGGTACGAGGAGTCCTGATGAGTGGCCAGTAATGTACATAACATGCAGATGTCACAGACCCTTGATACCTTCCTCAACGCAAACCAATTAGGTATCCTCAGGACCCTATCAAAACACAGCTGAATAATACATTCTGCTATAACTATCACCAGCAAACAGCAATTCAAGACACAGGTAGTTTCCCCAGACACAGATTAAGCCTAGTCCAAGACTAAAAATGACTTTCTTTGAAGAATCTCCATTGAGCATGCTTTTTACATTTAAGTAGACCCTCTTATTCAGAGCGATTTACAAGGAGCAATTAGGGTTATGTGCCTTGCTCAAGGGCACTTCGACAGATTTTTCATCTAGTTGGCTCGGGGATTCGAACTAGCAACCTTTTGGTTACTGGACCAATATTCTCAATCGGTACGCTACCTGCAGCCCCTTTAAATCTAGGACTAGGCTTAATCGGTGTCTGGGAAACCAGTCCTCAGACCCACAGCATGTAATTCTCTACTCACCTCATAGCCATATTACTCCCATCGATCACTATGGGTTTCAGGTCATCTTCCTCCTCACTGGCTGCATCCTCCCAAATTGGTGGAGGGGTGAAGGGCAGGCTACTAAGGGTCTCCCCTCTAGCAACCAGGACAGACATGGTAGTTGGGGCTCCCTCCTTCTCCATCCCTTCTGGGCTGGCTCCAGTCTGCACCAGCTCCCCCAGAATCCTGTTAGTGTCTGTGTTCAGGCCAAACTTCTGCAGCACGGTCTGGACCTGCGCTGGGGAGTAGCCCAGTTTACGGTAGAAGTCCAGCTGAGCCTCTCCAGGGTCTGTGGCGGTCTTGCCGCTCTCCTCTGGAGCAGAGCATTTGGTGCCTCTCTGGTGCATTCTCTCACAGATGGGATAGGGTGGATGATGATTGTGGAAGGCAGGCAGAGCGGAGAGCCATCCGTCTGTGTCGTGGGGCTCAGACGGGCTGTGTAGGAGAACTCATTCCATGGGAAGACCTCTGTGACTGGGTACAGCTTTGGGATGGGACTGACTTCTATGTTCATCTCTCCCTCTCCCCCCTTCGGGCAGTGCTCATATGTGACACCTGTTTAAAAAAAACATTGTTTTGGTTGTGTGAAGTGGTATAAAAAAAATGGTTTCCCCGATCATATCAATACCATTAGGTTTAAAAACAATGCAATCTGATGACAGATCACATCTCACTTTAGTATTGAAATTGACGTCTGTATTAGTTCTCAGCAAAAATACCATTAATAAATCAGTTCATTTTACAGTTGTCACAAAATACTAATAATTAGTGATCATGGTTTAACAGCCTAAATAAATGTATTGTATTCCTTCATACACTGTACATTTACAGTACCCTTATTTTGGTCAGAAAATACATGTCTGTTATTGATATAGTTCTACTGTATTATACTTTGACTGGGCTACACTCCTATTCAATGGATAACGGCGATTATTGATGAATTCGGCCTATAGTGTCTTGGTTAATTTTATCATTGCCTATGTCTATTGTCAACCACTCCAGTATTTTCAGGAAATTAAATACATTTTCGGTGTTCATTACCAGAGACATGTGTCAGAGACATGTAAAATGTATCCTACCAACCTGAGTTTACCTTCTTTGATTTGTTCTACAAGTTAGTTTTGGAAAATCTAAAACGTCTGACTTCATGAGATTTTGACACAGTTATCTAGCCCACTGTTGGACTGATGGGTTACTCCTTAGTCCAAAGACCGTACATTTTCTGTTTAAAGGGCGAATTGGCTCTGAAACAGCCAAATACTCCATGTCAACGTGAATCGATTCTCAATTGCGGTACAATAACCAAATCCCTCTATTTCCATATCAAATCTAAATAAATTTAACAAATACAAAATCCACACTTACTGTACCCTGTGTTAACCGATTTTAGCGGATGGTATTTTTCAGTGACAACGCGTCTGTGGCATCTGTCTTTCGTTTACACACAGGTGTTTGGAGTTGCAGATATTCAATTAACGTTAGCACAGGTAGGCGAGTCCACTGACCGTCTTCCGTGGACAAGCGCTGTAATATGGCAGTGTCGGAACCCTAACTCTACAATAGGTGTGTATCAATTTAACGTTTTGTTTTTTATAAATAATCTTTCGCGGATATGAAAGATAAGGTCCTTATGCTTTCAAAACCGTACCCCAAGCGATGCGTCTTTATGTTTCGACCGAGCGTTCCGCTTCTTATCAAAAGTCCCCCATACAGAAGACTCCTTTGCCCAATGATCAAGGGCTACATGTTTCCAAATAAGAAACGAAGTAAACCCGTTAACGTAGTTATCCTACTTACCAGTAATTTATAGTCCAACAGTTTCGGCCATTCATGTTATATGTTCGTGTTGTTATCCATGTGAAATATCTTGCTCTCTTATGAGCAGTTTCACGGTGGACAGTAGGCTAAAACAGCATATTGGAGGCGATGACGTCAGTCATACGCTTCAAAATCTGAACAAGGAAATAGTGTTTTGTTTCGCTATACTTTTTTTACACGTTTATTTATTAAAAACTCGGCAAGTCAGTTAAGAACACATTCTTATTTACAATGATGGCCTACCGTGGAACAACTTCCTTGTTCAGGGCAAGAACGACAGATTTGTACCTTGTCAGCTCGGGGATTCGATTCAGCAACCTTTCGCCCCAACGCTCTAACCACTAGGGCTACCACCCCTGTTTGATGTAGCAATGTAAGTTGTTGATCATTTTGTATTATGAATAAACGATTTTTTAAAATAAAATAAATAACTGATCTACATTTTCCTTCACCATAAAAGGAAGATAAAGGCCAACCGTATGAGCTTAGACCAGACAGAGAAACAGACAGAAATCAGCTGTGTGGTCTGATGACCTGTGACTGAACAATACACCCTTTTTCTGCACTTGTAGTTTTCCTAAGGCTCTTACCTGATTTTGGCATTTAGGCATGTTCCTGAGCTGTTTTTCATACTCAAGAGAAACTCAGAAAGCCCTTTGTCTTTATTTGCATACAGTTTAGTCTAGTTTAGTTTAGGAGTAGGATAAGGTTGCATTGATGCTTGGGCTATTTTCTTATGGGTCATACTTATACGTTAAAATAAATCATGTTTGTCTGCTTGCTTGCAATATGTAATTAGTTTTGCCTTACCTCTCGATGTAAATATTTTAGAATCTGTGTCGTATAACTTTTATAAATTCTTTCCTGTTTCATCACAGCAAGGGAATATAAACCCAAAATCTTTGGATAGACGAATTTAGACAGGGATGATCTGATCACCTTGAACTTAAGACTACACTTAAAGTAGTATTTACAGTAGTACTATTACATTTAAACCTAGAGGACTCATTGACTGGGTTTAGTTCGGGTGGGCAACTCCAGTCCTCGGCCTGATTGGTGTCACAGTTTTGCCCCAGCCCCAGCTAACACACCTAACTCCAATAATCAACTAATCATGATCTTCAGTTTAGAATGCAAGTAGTTGAATCACCTGTGTTTGCGAGGGATGGAGAAAAAGTGTGACATCTATCAGGCCCCCGAGAACTGGAGTTGCCCACCCCTGTCCGGGAGGGCGCGGACGGAACTAAACCCACAGTTAGTGACTCCTCTGAGGGGCTAAGCCCCCTTATGGAGCTGGGCCCGTGTGAAGTGGATAGCAGAAAAGAGGAAAATCTGTCAGTATTATTGATGTTTGACGAAGAATAATCTCCCTTCACATGTGAAGCTGGGATATGTGAGATATATGGTGTGAGCTTTCGCATCCAAGCCGTTGTTTTTCTGGAATTGCGAAAGGTATGGCCATGTATCAAGTGTGTGCCGAAGCAATGTTGAAGAATCTGAGGATGTACAGTGTTTCAATTGTGCTGGAAATCAAGTTCCCAATTCCCTGGAGTGCCCGGTTAGGGTAAAGGAGTATGAAGTGGCAAGGGTTTGGGCAGCAGGTCTCCTACACGGAGCCACACAAAATTGTTGCAAGAGCGAGTGAAGCTGAAGATATGGCGGTGGATACCCCGCAGCCTGTGGAAATTCAGTGTCCAACAGTTGAGGGAAACTGATATGCTGAAATGGATTATGATACTAGTTAATCAAAAAAAATTAAGTATGAAAACTAAAATAGTTCGCCATGCATGATCCCTAACGTTTGCTATTTCAATTGATCGATAACTGAGCTAGCCTAAATGTTAAAGGCTTGTGCGTATGCTTGGTTCAGTATGAACACGCACAAAATGCTAGCAATAGCTTAGCTAGCCTAATCTCTAGCAGCTCGTTTTCCTTATGAAAACTCACCAAATCCTGGCGTCAATCTTTCCCTCAATCACTTCACAGCATGTTTGTATAGATAAGTGAGTGCCCTACACGGTAGCTCTACACGTTCCTTTCTAGCTGTGTTAGGAGAGGGACTAAGAGAATATTGAGTTTTGATTGGCTGCTCGTCATGCAGTTTCTGACAGCTGATTTATAATAGCTGTCAACTTAAACATATCAACAGTAATATAGTATAATATGATTGGTTATTGGAATCTCACAAGTAAGATAAGTATTCAACATTAGTTGACCTGCGTTACAAACGACTTCAACCATACTTTTTCTTTCGATTCCTTAATCAATTCCTTGATAGATTTTTCCAGCTTTCTTCATGCTCGTCCCTTGCAGTTTCACTCTGAAAAGCACAGTCTCACTGTCATGTTTGCTCAAGAACTCCCACAGAATGTTCAGGACCTCATGGAAATTGGTATGTTTTATATGCCCATTCATGACATCAAGGATGTTATGGAAAATACTGGCCTCTACACGTATAACGAAGTATCGCAATCCTGCTTTCAGCTTGTTCTCCAAGGTCCAAGCCTGACACTGTATAAGTGGTCCACCATACAGAGTTAGGCCCTCATGAGTTCCGGGGATAGTGAGAACTTGAAGGAGTTTGTCATCAAATATATATGCCACGATGAACCACAAGCAGTTGTGAAAATCCTGAAAGGGAAGAGACAGAAAATCACATTTCTATCAACCGACATTAATATCATGATGATTTTATTTTATATGGCTAACTCCATGTGGAAAAAGAAAAGTATGCAAGTAGGTAACTCTGACTTACAAAGAAAGAAGACATAGGCATAGAGGGAAATCCATGGTTGTGGTATTTCCAAAAAAGACAGTCTGGGAAAGGAAAGAGTGGATATGGTGTTGTGGAAATTCTTACTAAGGGACACTTAAAGTCTATCTTAAATTAATCATAATCATCCAGCGTGCTGGAGAGGTTCCAAAAAACTTGATGCACCTCTGTCTGTCAGGAGCTCTAACGTGGCAGTCCCGTTTAGTTCTCTTTTATAAACTGGGTGGTTGGAGCCCTGAATTCTGATTGTCTGACAGCCATGGTATATAAGACCATATACCACGTACTGTTGAAGTCAGAAGTTTACATACACTTAGGTTGGAGTCATTAAAACTCGTTTTTCAACCACTCCACAAATGTATTGTTAACAAACTATATGTCACACCCTGACCATAGTTTACTTTGTATATTTCTATGTTTTGGTTGGTCAGGGTGTGAGCTGAGTGGGCATTCTATGTTTCATGTCTAGTTTGTCTATTTCTATGTCTGGCCTGATATGGTTCTCAATCAGAGGCAGGTGTTAGTCATTATCTCTGATTGGGAACCATATTTAGGTAGCCTGGGTTTCACTGTGTGTTTGTGGGTGCTTGTTCCTGTCTCTGTGTTTGCACCAGATAGGACTGTTTTGGTTTTTACACGTTTGTTGTTTTTGTAGTGTTTGTGTTTATTCCTTTTTTAAAATTAAACATGAATCAGTGTCACACCATGACCACGCCGCATTTTGGTCCGCTTCTCCTTCACCACAAGAGAACCGTTACACTATAGTTTTGGCAAGTCGATTAGGACATCTACTTTGCGTGACACGAGTAATTTATCCAACAATTGTTTACAGACAGATTATTTCACTTATAATTCACTGCACCACAATTCCAGTGGGTCAGACGTTTACATACACTAAGTTGGATGTGCCTTTAAACAGCTTGGAAAATTCCCCAAAATTATGTCATGGCTTTAGAAGCTTCTGATAGGCTAATTGACATCATTTGAGTCAATTGGAGGTGTACTTGTGTATGTATTTCAAGTCCTACTTTCAAAGTGTTTCTTTGCTTGACATCATGGAAACATCAAAAGAAATCAGCCAAGACCTCAGGAGAAAAACAATTGTAGATCTCCACAAGTCTGGAGGTACCACGTTCATCTGTACAAACAATAGTACGCAAGTATAAACACCATGGGACCAAGCAACCGTTATACCGCTCAGAAAAAAGACGCGTTCTGTGTCCTAGAGATGAACGTACTTCGGAGTGAAAAGTGTAAATCAATCCCAGAACAGCAGCAAAGGACCTTGTGAAGATGCTGGAGGAAACGGGTACAAAAGTATATATTCACAGTAAAACGAGTCCTATATCGACATAACCTGAAAGGCCGCTGAGCAAAGAAGAACCACTGCTCCAAAACCGCCATAAAAAAAGCCAGACTACGGTTTGCAACTCCCGGTTGATATATTATCGAATAGATATTTTAAAAACACCTTGAGGATTGATTATAAAAAACATTCGCCATGTTTCTGTCGAAATTATATCCATAATATGGAATTTTTGCCTGCGTTGTCATGACCACTATTTAGGCATAAAGCATCAAACTAACAGAGGTATTTGGATATAAAAAATATCTTTATGGAACAAAATGAACATTTGCTGTCTAACTGGGAGTCTCGTGAGTGAACACATCCGAAACTCATCAAAGGTAAATGATTAATTTGATTGCTTTTCTGATTTTCGTGACCAAGCTTCCTGATGCTAAGTGTACATAACGCTATGCTAGGCCATCGATAAACTTACACAAACACTTGTATTGCTTTCGCTGTAAAGCATCATTTCAAAATCTGAGACGACAGGGTGATTAACAAACTAAGCTGTGTTTCGCTATAATTCACTTATGATTTCATGAATATTAATATTTTTGAGTAATATTTTTTGACTGTTGCGCAATGCTATTCAGTGTTGCTGATGACAAACATACCGGATCGGGTGGGTAGTAGTTCTAAGAGGTTAAAGCTTGGTCGCAAATGGATTTTCCAAATGGACGATGACACCAAGCATACTTCCAAAGTTGTGGCAAAATGGCTTAAGGACAACAAAGTCAAGGTATTGGAGTGGCCATCACAAAGCCCTGACCTCAATCCCATAGAAAATTGGTGGGCGGAACTGAAAAAGCGTGTGCGAGCAAGGAGGCCGACGAGCAAGGAGGCCGACGAGCAAGAACTCAGTGTGCGAGCAAGGACTCAGTTACACCAGCTCTGTCAGGAGGAATGGGCCAAAATTCACCCAACTTATTGTGGGACTCTTGTGGAAGGCTACTCAAAACATTTGACCCATCTTAAACTATTTAAAGGCAATGCTACCAAATACTAATTGAGTGTATGTACACATCTGACCCACTGGGAACGTGATGAAAGAAGTTTAAAGCTGAAATAAATCATTCTCTCTACTATTATTCTGACATTTCACATTCTTAAAATAAAAAGTGGTGATCCTAACTGACCTAAGACAGGGAATTCTTACTAGGATTAAATGTCAGGAATTGTGAAAAACTGAGTTTAGATGTAATTGGCTAAGATGTATGTAAACTTCCGACCTTAACTGTATATGACAAAACATTTTAGTTTCACTGCTCTAATTACGTTGGTAGCCAATTTATAATAGCAATAAGGCTCCTCGGGGGTTTGTGATACATGACCATTATACCACGGCTACGGGCTGTGTCCAGGCACTCTGCGTTGCGTAGTGCCCAAGAATAGCCCTTAGCCATGGTATATTGGCCATATACAACATCTCCTTGGGCCGTATTGATTAAATATACTGCAGACAAGTCCTATTTGCATGATTTAGCTTATTCATAATGAATTCATCATTAACGTTTGCTTCATTCATGTGACCGACCAATACTGGGTCACGCATGTGACATACCAATAGATCACGAGGCTTCTTCTCTCTAAGCTGAGACCTTGAAACTGAGATATCCCTTTCTCTAAACAAGGTTCTGGGTGTTGTCGTGGTAATTTCCTGTATTACTAAATGATGAGAGTTATAAACCACACACAAGTCAGAGTTATATTTAAACTTCATCTTTAATTATATGAGCTTCACCATAGCCATTTGACTCTCAGATCAATTCAGAGTCTATAAATGAATTCTGAGAGTCCCAACATAATGGCAACTGAGATCTTTTATAGTAAAGATACACCCCTCTCAACTTACTTTGTGACAGTGTGACTGTTTGAGGTTGTGGACAGGTGTCTTTTATATTGATAACAAGTTCAAACAGGTGCCATTAATACAGGTAACAAGTGGAGGACAGAGGAGCCTCTTAAAGAAGAAGTTACAGGTCTGTGAGAGCCAGAAATCTTGCTTGTTTGTAGGTGACAAAATACTTATTTTCCACCATAATTTGCAAATAAATTCATTAAAAATCCTACAATGTGATTTTCTGGATTTTTTTTCTCATTTTGTCTGTCATAGTTGAAGTGTACCTATGATGAAAATTACAGGCCTCTCTCATCTTTTTAAGTGGGAGAACTTGCACAATTGGGGGCTGACTAAATACTTTTTTGCCCCACTGTATGTAAACGCAGCATTTGTATCTAACTATTTATGTTGACATTATACATTGTTTTAGATATATTATTTGAAGCAGCTCTCCTACATACATAATAGAGATTTGTTTTAGAAAACATTTTAAACGGAAATGTTACATACATAAGAGGGTGTAAGTGATCGCCTTAGAGACTTGAAATCATTTACATGTCCAAATGAATCACCATCAAAACAAGCAGTAATATGCATTGTAACCTGTAGGTGTCACTGTGGGTTTAGATACAGGTTTCTGAAAGGCCCTATGCTATTTTATTAAACGTATTGATGGGAAAAAATACCCTCAGACAGATCTCAGCACAGATGGGTTAATTTTAAAGTAACTATCATATTTGTATATTTCAACTGCAACATGGAACAGTTGGTCTTTCCTAGTTAAACATGCAGTTAATATACAAAATACCACATAGTAGACAATTGTTTTACTGTGTGAAGGGAGCATTTGATTTTGTATTTATTGTTGTAAGGTTTTAGATGGGATTCTTCTTTACTGAGGTTAATTGGACAATAATTGTGTTTTTTAATCTCTTCAATGTTTCTCATTGCATCTCTTCTTCCTTGGTTATTCCAGTAAGGCTCTTTGGGCTCCCCTGGGGGTTCAGGCCCAGGTTCTGCTGGTTAAGCCTCTACTGGTTCTGCCTCTGCTGGCTCTGGCTCTACTGGTTCAGGCTCTGCTGGTTCAGGCTCTGCTGGCTCGTGCTCTACTGGTTCAGGCTCTGCTGGTTCAGGCTCTGCTGGCTCAGCCTCTGCTGGCTCAGCCTCTGCTGGCTCTGGCTCTACTGGTTCAGGCTCTGCTGGTTCAGGCTCTTCTGCTGGTTCTTCTGCAAGTTGGGGCTCTGCTGGTTCAGCCTCTGCTGGCTCTACTGGTTCAGGATCTACTGGTTCAGGCTCTGCTCGTTCAGCCTCTGCTGGCTCTACTGGTTCAGGCTCTGCTGGCTCTGGCTCTACTGGTTCAGGCTCTGCGGGTTCAGGCTCTACTGGTTCTGGCTCTGCTGGTTCTACTGGTTCAGGCTCTACTGGCTCAGGTCCTGCTGGCTCAGATTCTGCTGGTTCAGGCTTGGCTGGTTCAGCCTCTGCTGGTTCTGGCTCTGCTGGTTCTGGCTCTGCTGGCTCTACTGGTTCAGGCTCTGCTGGCTCTGGCTCTACTGGTTCAGGCTCTGCGGGTTCAGGCTCTACTGGTTCTGGCTCTGCTGGTTCTACTGGTTCAGGCTCTACTGGCTCAGGTCCTGCTGGCTCAGATTCTGCTGGTTCAGCCTCTGCTGGTTCAGCCTCTGCTGGTTCTGGCTCTGCTGGTTCTGGCTCTGCTGGTTCAGGCTCTGCTGGTTCAGGCTCTTCTAATGGCTGAACCTCTGCTGGTTCAGGCTCTGCTGGTTCAGGCTCTGCTGGTTCAGGCTCTGCTGGTTCAGGCTCTTCTGCTGGCTGAGGCTCTGCTGGTTCAGGTTTTTCTACTGGTTCAGGCTCTGCTGGTTCAGCCTCTGTTGGCTCTGACTCTACTGGTTCAGGCTCTTCTACTGGCTGAGTTTCTGCTGGTTCAGGCTCCGCTGGCTCGGGCTCTACTGGTCCAAGCCCTGCTGTTTCAGGCTGTGCCGGTTCAGGCTGTACTGGTTCAGGCTCTTCGGCTGGCTGAGGCTTTGCAGGTTCCCGCTCTAATGGTTCAGGCTGTTCTGGTTGTTCAGATGAACCACTTCCTGGATTTCTGTTTATCTCAATGATGTTATGGATGAGGTCTGGACTGGGGAAGTCCATGCTGATTACCCCCAAGCAGTCTGGTTTGTTAGAGCCTGTCTGTAGTTCAACTATGAGCTTATTGAGCTGACCATTAACCACTTTGGCCACAGTTTTAGGGCCTTTGAAAATGGCTGTGGCGGAGGAATCGGTCAGTGCCAATGCATGACCACAATTCTCTTCAGCTTCTTTCAGATGTTTTGTGATCTTCTTCATCTTGTTTTCAATGTCTTTGAATGTGTCGTCGCCTGTGACAAAAGTGTCATGGTTAAGTGTTCCAACATTGAAATTGGTACTTTGCACGAAGATGATCTTCCCCCTTGCTTCTTGCATTTTAGGGACAAATGTCTTTGTCCATACTCTATCTTCAGAATTCTCAATCAATGTTTTGATACATTTTCCAGCTTTTTTCATGCTTATTCCTTGCAGTGTCACTCTCAAAAGCACAGACTCACTTCCATGTTTGTCCAAGAACTCCCATAGAATGTTCAGCACCTCATGGAACTTGGTGTGGACTAAATGTCCATCCATGACATCAAGGATGTTGTGGAACATACTGGCCTCTACACGTATATCAAAGTACCGCAATCCTGCTTTCAGCTGGTTCTCCAAGGTCCAAGCCTGACACTGTATAAGTGGTCCACCGTACAGAGTTAGGCTCTCATGAGCTCCGGGGATAGTAACAGCTGAAAGGAGTTTGTCATCAGGTATAGACTCCATCCACTTTTCCTTATAAGAGTTTTCATTAAGTGTTGAGTCATCACTACAACCTGTATGTTCAGGCTCTGCTGGTGCAGGCTCTACTGATGCAGGCTCTCCTGAGTGCTCAGATGAAACACTCCCTGGTTTTCCATTGACCTCAATGATGTTATGGATGAGGTCTGGACTGGGGAAGTCCATGCTGATTACCCCCAAGCAGTCTGATTTGTTAGAGCCTGTCTGTAGTTCAACTATGAGCTTATTGAGCTGACCATTAACCACTTTGGCCACAGTTTTAGGGCCTTTGAAAATGGCTGTGGCGGAGGAATCGGTCAGTGCCAATGCATGACCACAATTCTCTTCAGCTTCTTTCAGATGTTTTGTGATCTTCTTCATCTTGTTTTCAATGTCTTTGAATGTGTCGTCGCCTGTGACAAAAGTGTCATGGTTAAGTGTTCCAACATTGAAATTGGTACTTTGCACGAAGATGATCTTCCCCCTTGCTTCTTGCATTTTAGGGACAAATGTCTTTGTCCATACTCTATCTTCAGAATTCTCAATCAATGTTTTGATACATTTTCCAGCTTTTTTCATGCTTATTCCTTGCAGTGTCACTCTCAAAAGCACAGACTCACTTCCATGTTTGTCCAAGAACTCCCATAGAATGTTCAGCACCTCATGGAACTTGGTGTGGACTAAATGCCCATCCATGACATCAAGGATGTTGTGGAACATACTGGCCTCTACACGTATATCAAAGTACCGCAATCCTGCTTTCAGCTGGTTCTCCAAGGTCCAAGCCTGACACTGTATAAGTGGTCCACCGTACAGAGTTAGGCTCTCGTGAGTTCCGGGGATAGTAACAGCTGAAAGGAGTTTGTCATCAGGTATAGACTCCATCCACTTTTCCTTATAAGAGTTTTCATTAAGTGTTGAGTCGTCACTAAAACCTGAACCACAAGCAGTTGTGAAAATCCTAGAAGGGAAGAGACATAACATCACATTTCTGTCAACCTACATTAACTAAATGATCATGTAATTTTGCTTTCTTTGAATAACTCCAGTACCATGTGGCAAACGAGCCTAATGCAAGCAAATAACTCTTTACTTACAAAGAGAGAAGACATAGGCATAGAGGGAAGCCCATGGTTGTAGTATTTCCAATGAAGCCAATCTGGGAATGAAAAGAGCGGATGCACTTGTCCCATGAACTGTATAGTAATGACACACACAAGACGAAAAATGAATTTACAAAACTTTTAAGAACAATATCCCATGTTAAAATCCAAGCTGTATCCTATTCAAAAGCTATGTTACAAATACTGCTCAGTAATTTTCAATCAGGCAATTAGTCCATGATATATACTGAGTGTACAAAACTTTAGGAACATCTTCCTAATATTGAGTTGCACACGCTTTTGCCCTCAGAACAGCCTCAATTCATCAGGACATGGACTACAAGGTGTCAAGTGTTCCACAGGGATCATGTTGACTCCAATGCTTCCCAAAGTTGTGTCACATTGAACCATTCTTGACACAAATGGGAAACTGTTGAGCGTGAAAACCCCAGCAGCGTTGCAGTCCTTGACACACTCAAACCGGGGCGCCTGGCACCTACTACCTTACCCTGTTCAAAGGCACTTAAATATTTTGTCTTGCCCATTTACCTTGTGAATGGCACACATACATATTCCATTTCTCAATTGTCTCTATTTAAAGAAGGATTTTTATTCCTTGTCTCCTCCCCTTCATCTATATTGAATGAAGTGGATTTAACAGGTGACATCAACAAGGGAACATAGCTTTCACCTGGATACACCTAATGTTTTGTACACTCAGTGTATATATATTATATTTTTTTTGTCCATGATATTTCCTTACCTCTACAGGTGTTTTAAGAGTCTTCTAATCCCCAAGTTTGTATCAAAGGTTGACAATGATCCTGTTCGTGGAACTGTCTATTGGATAACTGACTGTAAGACTATTAGGACTACACCCACACTGCTCTGTGGCTCACAAATGTACATAAAAGATATTAGGAATTTGCATCTTTCACTGTACCTGTCCTGCCCTAAGTCACACACTAATACATCTCATGATACTGTATTGCAATAAGTTAATATCGATTCCAAGGAATGCATAAAAGATGACGATGAGAGAGTTGTGGGACAATATGGCCTTGGAATGGTTCCTTTTAGCAATACAGAAACATGATGAGTAGACACAATAATTCAACTGTAATGTTTGAGTACTGATCTCCCCTTTGATGATCATGGAAATACGGGCCAGTCATGAATGGGAGTATTTTCATATTGTAACACAGCCATCAGTGGCATGAAAGAAGCTATTCATTGCCATGTTTGATTTCAGGTTATACAACTTTTCAGGTAATTCTTATGACTCCTCAACAACAGGTACCAACCATGCTTGCATTCAACTTTTATTTTATATTTTGAATAGTCACTATATGCAACAGTTTTTTTTTTAGGTTTGGCTTGATCATCTCCTACCAGATATGAGATGAGATGTCCTATCAAAAAAGTATCTCAGTGGACAAATTTGTTTCAAAGGGCATCAGTGGCGACCTGTCATTCAGGGCAGGTGGGGCACCTGTTTTCCTGTTTTGCATGTTATTTTGACATGTCACATATCAGTTTGCAAATAATGTAAAAAGATATATATCATTGAGTTAATAAAGCCGCATACAAACATGGTCTCTTTTTTGTTTTCTTGAGTAAGGCAGTTCCAAATTGCAGGTGTTTCAGCCTAGCTCAGTGATTTCTGTGGTGGTGCGGCAAGCTAGCAGAAAATCCGGAGCGTTGGGCCGTGATTGGCTCAGTGTTCTGTCACTCATGGGGACACAAATGTCACTGCCAAGTCTAAGCGTAGACTTAGAAAATTCTAGCTAATTGGATGCTGCCACAGAGTTACATTACTTCTAATGTGGCCCATCCAAGAATGCTCAAGGATAAAATGATGTCAAATCACATTATCTACAGTAGCTTTGATTGGACTGATCATGTCAACATCATATTTTCAAAATCTTAGCTAGCAGTCATCATCATGAATCAAGTCGACAATCTACTGGCAAATCCTTTTTAATCCTTGTCATTTGAAGAAAAATAAGGAAGTGAAATTATTGATAAAACGTATCGGTGCTCATCGGCCATTGGACATAAACATTACACAACAAGTGGGAAATTGCAAATTCAACAATGAGTGGTTTGGAAGGAATCAGTTGCTAACTGTGAGTTCAAGTCAACTAGGAACTCGGGGGGGGGGGGGGGGGGGGGAACGAGCTATGACTGGGAAAATACATTTTGAACTTTCATCCAACTCGGAATTATAAATCGGGTACTTAGGCCTATCTCCAGAGCTACGGCCTGAAGACCACTGACGTCATCATGATTCTACCTTTTTTAATTTTTTGAGTTCCCTGTTGTCTTGAAAGCACAATAAATCCAGAGAATGCCAGACTTTGATGACAAAGTTTGATAACAAAATTTGTCCACGAAGGACCTCCGCGCCACCTTCCTGTTCAAGTAAGTATAGCACAACAAGGTGAGTCCAAAAATGTCTTGTATGCTGCTGCATAAATTATGTGATATGCCAGGGAGATATGCATACTGTAGCTAAGAAAGTAATACTAAGTGTATGTTGTGTAGCAAGCTGTTAGTAGCCCATGTGCCTCACCACACAATCAATCTGATTGTAAGAGATGCTCTGAAGGGGATGAAGCCCACTGTGGACAAAGTGAAAGCAGCTGTGGAATACTTCCACAGGAGCACAGTAGGTGTTGAAAAACTAAAGTCTCCACAACACCAGATGGGGATGCCTGAGCTGAGGCCTAAACAAGACTGCACTACAATGTGGAATTCAACATTTTATATGTTTAAGCGGTTTCTTGAGTCAAGGGATGCCATCATCTCTACCCTGGCCATTGTCAATGCACCTGTTGATGCTCTGACCCAAGAGGAATGGGAGGTGGTGGAGGAGGTGTGCGAGTCCTGGAACCCTTTGAGCAGGTCACTGTGGAGATCAGTGGAGAGAGGTACAGTAAGCAGTTATTACTACATCATTATTTAATCTAGTATTATATATGTATATGAGCAGTAGATGAGAATGTAGTATCAGTAGACAAAAAATGTACCTGAACTAATAAGTTACTATTCTCTCTTTTCAGCTATGTGACAGCCTCAAAAGTGATACTCCTGTGTAAGGGTCTGCGGCGAATCACAGCCAGCCGCCAGAGAGAAGCAAATGTAACCACAGGACAGAGTTGACAACCTATGTTCATCAATGGACAGAAAGTTCCAAAGAATGGAATATAATCACGTGCTATCAGAAACCGCTGCACTTGACCCCAGGTTTAAGAAGTTAGCCTTCAGTGATGCCAGAGCGAATGATGAGGCTCTTCAAAGAATAACCTCAGCAGCAGGGAGGGACAGCCCCAGCAGTCAGCTGACTCAGGCACCAGGGCAACAGGAAGAAGAGGGAGCAGATGGAGCAGAAGCACCAGCAGTAGTTCCACAAACGTCTGCTGTTTGGATGCTGTTTGACAAGAGAGCAACTGGGGATGCAGTACGAAAGAATCTCTCAGCAGATGCCATAACGGAGGCCCGATCCTATTTGGAGGAGCCCCAGATCCTCTGAGCTGGTGGAAGAACAAGGCCTCTGTCTACCCACGGCTTACTAAAGTCATGACATGGAGACTCTGCATAGTGGCCACATCCGTTCCCTCTGAGATGGTCTTCTCGAAAACAGGACAAATAATTATTGAAAGAAGAAACTGTATCAGCCCCTCGAAAGTGAGGCAGCTTGCAATTCTGGATGCAAATCCCTCATAAAAGCAAAATATGGTCAGCATTGCTGTGTGCTGCTGGTTATAACATGGCAATAAAGAAGAGAGAGAAAAGAGGGAGCAGTTTACTGTTTTAAGTGGGATGCTGCAGTTTTGCACATTGTTATTTATCTTTCTTTGATATGGTGCAATATTGTATTATGTTCAGATTGTATTCGTTTTGAATTGTTACATTTATATACACTTTGTTTATATACATTAAAAAAGTTATACTTTAAATGCACATGTGTAATAGCATCCTTCTTTTTTACATTTATTTCAATTTGTGGGATGCTGCAGTTTTGAAAATTGTTATTCATTTCCCTTTGATGTGGTGCAATATTCTATTATGCTGTTCAGATTATATTCGTTTTGAATGGTTAGATATATATGCACTTCGTTTATATACTGTAACGACACGGTTTATAACCGTGGATATCGACTCAGCTGTTCGAGTATGCTTTTATGGCACAGTCGATAGCGCGCTGGACTTCGGGCTAGAAGATCGAAGGTTCGAGACCTGCTCCCTGCTTGTTTCATTACAATTACATTAAAGAATTATACTTTAAATGCAAATGTTTAATAGCATTACTTTTCATAACAAACCAATGCATTTTTAAATACATTTAGGTTAAGTAGAGTATGATTTCATTTAATAATTTAATTCGAATTGTTTTAACACCAATCATAGTCAAACTATCGAGTATGCTTTTATGGCACAGTCGATAGCGCGCTGGACTTCGGGCTAGAAGATCGAAGGTTCGAGACCTGCTCCCTGCTTGTTTCATTACAATTACATTAAAGAATTATACTTTAAATGCAAATGTTTAATAGCATTACTTTTCATAACAAACCAATGCATTTTTAAATACATTTAGGTTAAGTAGAGTATGATTTCATTTAATAATTTAATTCAAATTGTTTTAACAACAATCATAGTCAAACTATCGCAAACTGTTTGACTTGGAAAAATATATAATATATTTTTTTGAAAGAGCCGTTTGGAAGCCAAAACAGACGGCTCTTTTTGGTGAGCTGAGCCGAACGAGCCGGCTCACTGAAAAGAGCCGGAATGCCCATCACTACTGGAAAAAGAGAGGTTGGTTTATGATGTGGTTCAATTTGTCTGATTGGTTGTGTTCTGCTGTGCCACGTGACTTTGAGCGACTCAACTAGCCACCTGTCATGCGCAACTGTTGCACTTGTCCACTTTGTGATTGAAGAGCGGAGCAGAGGTTGAAGAACCCATCGACTAACTGTTACCTGGACTAGGCTAATTTTAACGGTCTATTTGAGCCTTTTGGCATTATGCATTTACTACAAGGTTAGCAGATAAAGGTAGTTATCCACAGTCTCAGTACAGCACGGTCCACCAATACAGCAAGTGAGCTAACTAGCTTGCTAGCTAATCCTCTGGTTCTACAAGATGTCAATGAGAACACTTCCTCTAGTTTTTATTAACCTCGGCGGAGAAATGCTCTATATTCTGGACCAACGTCTTCAAACTCAGAATACCGCCGATGATAATACACAGAAAGGTAGTCTGTAACTAGATTATCATAGCTAGCTACTGAAGGCATGTTAGCTGCGCACACAGTAGGCTCCCAATTAATCCTAACCCTTTCTAATTAGCCTAACTAGTTAGATGACTAACCTCAGTCACACATGAATAGGGGAAACCTATTCATCTGGGCCAGGGGTAGACAGCCCTGGTCCTGGAGTGCCACTTCATGTTTTGATTTAACCAACCTGGAAGACCAGGTGTTGAATTCAGACAATCATTGAACTGATCAATTAGCTCAGTTGGTCAGGTGTGGTGCCTAGTTGAAACTAAATCCTGCAGTATCTGCAGCACTCCAGGAACAGGGTTGCCTACCCCTGATCTGGGCAATTCTATGGTAACGGAGTGATGCTGAGACTCAGATTTTTTGCTTTAAAATGTATGTCAAACAAAAACCAATGATTGCAAAGTTAAACAAACAATAAAGCACTATGCACAATGACTACTGTTAACAATTTCAACAGAATATTTGACAAAAACACAGTTGAAGAACAGTGTAGATGTAAAGTTTGGTAACAGAATGACAGTTTGTACTGTCATTTTGTTACCAAACTTTGCATCTGCACAGTTCAAGTTTTAAAAAAGTCTCAGCATCACTCTGTTACTTTGCCAATCTTTAAATGTATGAGTTAATTGCAAGTATCTTTGGTGTAGTAGCAGTTTGAATTTAACCCCCCCACCTCAACATATAATGTTTGCCCTCCTTGATGTATTTATTTCCCTAAACATCACTTTATTGCAGGTGTATGGTCAGATGACGACAGAAAAAGAGGTATTTTCCTAGCCAGTCACATCCCTCTCCCCATGTATCCTAGCTGTAGCCTGTATTCTGTACTACTGCACTATTAGTCAGTGTAGCCCTAGGTCCAATACATTAGTGAAAAAGCTTGTTATACAAGACAGCACTGCAATTCTATTATGTTCAACAATCTTATATATTGGGCATGTGTTGAATTTATCAAATTAATTATTGCTGTCACGTTTGCAATTTTAAAAATTATTTTCTGTACCTCCATTTTATCACCTTTATTTTGTATCACCTAAAATCTATTCATAACCAAATTGACTTTTTTAACATTTTTGTTTTGTTCAAGTCCTTAATAAATTAACTGTTTCTGTCTGTCCTATCATGTCTATAGTTATGAATGACATCATAGCCACCATGTTCAGTAAGGCCTTTATGGAGGAACTGCTGAAGCCTCAGGACCTCTACAGTAATAGGGCTCTGAGAACAGTGCTAACACGACTAGCCCATGCCTCCATCATGAGGCTCAACCCCGCCAGCATGGATAGGGTAGGCAACATACAGTAGACTAGAGGCCCTAATTCAAATAATCCAAGTTTAGAAATTACTTGATAATTTAAAGCCTCCATGTAGTCTGTTTACTGTAAATCATCACTGTATAGCTAATAAATCACTTTATTTCATGAAAATAACTCAAAATATATTTTTTGCCAGTGAATTTACATACACAGCCCTGATTGGTGGATTGAATCAACCCTACCCCGCTTACCCCTTCAAAGTAGGAGGATACATATGCAAATAAAAAATGACTGGTCATTGGTCAGAATAATCAGATCAGATTGTGACGTCATGCTATGGGCCAAAAACTCCATCCCACCTGAGCAGACTGAAATTCTTTTCAAAAAGCTCTTGCACTAAAAGGCATTATCATCAATTTCACAATTTCAGAGTGTTACATCAACCTCATAGGGTGAATAATAAAAAAAAAGGGGGAAATAAGTTTTTGACTGCACTGCCACTTTCAATCTGCCCCTTTTAAATCAGCTGTGTAGTGCTAGGGGAAAAACTAAAGCTGTGTTCGAATACCCATACTAACATACTGTGTACTATACTTAATGAGTATATACTACATACTATATTAGTTTATTTTAGTATACTGTAAACGAACGGTATCATTTCAGTTGAGCGTACTAGAGCTTCGCCTGTCTACTGGAAGTTGATACTGTTGCTATGAAACCTCTTGCTAGCTTGTTAGCATAACAGATGACTAGCTAAACATATTATGATTTCGGTTGTGTTTGTAAATTCAATCCGGAGTGCCAGAGTGCACTCTGGGCATTCGTAAATCTATAGCGAATCTAGAACAGACTTTGTTCATAAATTCGGAACATTCAGAGAGCGCACACTGGAAGCTCTGGCTGAGGGTTGATCTGAGCGTTCAACGAAAGTCAAGCACCCAAGCTATCTGGCTAACATTGGCTTGCTATTTCCAGACACAAATGAGACTGAGAACACCTCACTCTGACTATTTTACTCACCCTAGCAGAGCTGGTTAGGCTGTTTTCATATTGTCTAGAGCGTTGATGACTAACTATGCTGCTGGCAACAATTTTTTTGCCGACGTTTACTAACACTGGCCATATTCAACGGGTGTTGAGTGTTCGTAAATTCATCAGTTATTCTGGGTGAGAGTGCTCTGAAATCGGAGTAGAATGATGTGAATAATCAAGTCAATAAACGTTGGGTAGTTAGTTAGATAGCAGATAGCTAATAATACTGCCTGGCAAGTTGGATGTATTTGTAGCCAACTAACGTTAGGTAGCTAACGTTAGCTAACATATCGGTACCTACTGCTGTAATGCTATGCGGTTCGTAAGGATAGCGTAGCTAACAAATTGTCAGCCAACACAACGTGTAATGTAACTTATTTGAAAAGTCATTACTTTTTTACATTGCTCAACATTTAACATTTTTCATAGTTGGTTAAAGCAATGAATTTGTATCCGCTTTTGTAGGACTTCGGCTGCATATTTTCTGCCATTTTCTTCAAATCTGAAAACGTGACGCCATGCCCATTTTTGGAAGAATTGCATTATGGGTCATAAAAGCACAGCAATAGTGTCCACTGCATGTATACTTCGAATTTTGGCGAATTTAGTACGACATCCAAGAACTTTTGGCATACTAACTATATCCATACTATGACCAATAAGCATACTAAACTCAGCAAAAAAAGAAACGTCCTCTCACTGTCAACTGCGTTTACTGTAAATATTTGTATGAATATAACAAGATTCAACAACTGAGACATAAACTGAACAAGTTCCACAGACATGGAATAATGTGTCCCTGAACGAAGGGGGGGGGGTTAAAATCAAAAGTAACAGTCAGTGTCTGGTGTGGCCACCAGCTGCATTAAGTAGTGCAGTGCATCTCCTCCTCATGGACTACACCAGATTTGCCAGTTCTTGCTGTGAGATGTTACCCCACTCTTCCACCAAGGCACCTGCAAGTTCTCTGACATTTCTGGAGGGAATGGCCCTAGCCCTCACCCTCCGATCCAACAGGTCACAGATGTGCTCATTGGGATTGAGATCCGGGCTCTTCGCTGGCCATGGCAGAACACTGACATTCCTGTCTTGCAGGAAATCACGCACAGAATGAGCAGTATGGCTGGTGGCATTGTCATGCTAGAGGGTCATGTCAGGATGAGCCTGCAGGAAGGGTACCACATGAGGGAGGAGGCTGTCTTCTCTGTAACGCAAAGCGTTGAGATTGCCTGCAATGACAACAAGCTCAGTCCGATGATGCTGTGACACACCGCCCCAAACCATGACGGACTCTCCACCTCCAAATTGATCCCGCTCCAGAGTACAGGCCACAGCGTAACGCTCATTCCTTCGACGATAAACGCGAATCCGACCATCACCCCTGGTGAGACAAAACCGCGACTCGTCAGTGAAGAGCACTTTTTGCCAGTCCTGTCTGGCCCAGCGACGGTGGGATTGTGCCCATAGGCAATGTTGTTGCCGGTGATGTCTGGTGAGGACCTGCCTTACAACAGTCCTACAAGCCCTCAGTCCAGCCTCTCTCAGCCTATTGCGGACAGTCTGAGCACTGATGGAGGGATTGTGTGTTCCTGGTGTAACTTAGGCAGTTGTTGTTGCCATCCCGTACCTGTCCCACAGGTGTGATGTTCGGATGTACCGATCCTGTGCAGGTGTTGTTACACGTGGTCTGCCACTGCGAGGACGATCAGCTGTCCGTCCTGTCTCCCTGTAGCGCTGTCTTAGTCGTCTCACAGTACGGACATTGCAATTTATTGCCCTGGCCACATCTGCAGTCCTCATGCCTCCTTGCAGCATGCTTAAGGCACATTCACGCAGATGAGCAGGGACCTTGGGCATCTTTCTTTTGGTGTTTTTCAGAGTCAGTAGTTTTCAGAACTGTGACCTTAATTGCCTACCTTCTGTAAGCTGTTAGTGTCTTAAAGACTGTTCCACAGGTGCATGTTCATTAATTGTTTATGGTTCAATGAACAAACATGGGAAACAGTGTTTAAACCCTTTACAATGAAGATATGTGAAGTTAATTGGATTTCTAATTATCTTTGAAAGACACGGTCCTGAAAAAGGGACGTTTCTTTTTTTGCTTTATATACTCAATTCACATCACTAATAGTGAGGTTAGTATTAGTATTCGAACACAGCTTAAATGTGAAACACTGCGGCCTATCCCTTTTACTCTCGACCACTAGGCGTCAACAGGCCCCTTTCAAATATGAGTAGATTAGAAAATACTGGTCATGCCATCTTATTTGGCATTCAATTTGTAATTTGTGTTTTCTTTTGTCTGCTGTTTTCTGTATAGCTTTATGAATTGATGGTGATGGCTTTCAAATACCAACTCCTGCTGTGTCCACGTCCCAGAGACCTGCTGATTATTTCATACAATCACATAGACGCCATCCGGGAGTTTGTGAGAGACACCCCCAGTGTTCTCAACCAAGTGGACGAGACACACCGAAAGATCATTGAGGTACGGACCTGTCACTGGCACTCTATTCCCTATATAGTGCACTACTTTTGATGAGGGCCCATATGGCATTTTTTTTTTTTTTACAAAAAAGTATCATGTTCGAGTGATCTGTGTACATGCTCGCAACAAAAAGCCCTGTAGCAGAGAGCTATACACTGATGTCAGGACCCTGACAAACTTAGCACTGAGTAAGTGTTGACAATGACAACACAAGATTGATGGCTATAGCTATACTCAACAAGTATATTATTCCTATGGCTTATTCTATCTAGCTCTGTTTGTGATATTTGACCTTGCCTCTCAAGCTTGCTAGGTAATCAATCTTCTGACACCTGTGATGATGTAGACAATAGCCATCTGATTACGTGTTTCCTAATTTACATGAGCTGCATCTGGCGTCAGATGTGATCTTATTTACTTCTATGTAAACAAAACGGCTTCTGATTCGGATCTGCACACATAACTTTTAATGACATGATGTGGAAAAGGGTTTATAGGTCTCTGGTCAAAAGTAGTGCAATTTTGTAGGGAACTGGGTGCTATTTGGGACGCAACCTGATTCATTGTGACAGATTACATGCATGCTTTACCTAAACTACAAAAATATGGCCTTAATTTGCTGTCTCGCCCACATCCTGCTTGTAATGCCAAGCTAAGTCTGATGTACCCTTTTCTACTCTTCCTGTTTGTTAAAGGTGTACACACCCTTGTCTGATGGGGAATTTCAACTCCTCCGACAAACGCTTCTCATATTTCTTCAAGACATGCATGTCAGGGTAAGTCCCTTTTTATCTTTATCGGCTGTTGAAAACAAAATGTTTCTGTATACATTTTTTTTTGAAATTCATACAAAAAAATTGTATTTTGACCGATTCTGCTGTTGACAAAAACAAAAACAAATATGAATGTTGTCTCTGACAGGTATCACTTTTCCTCAAGGATAAAGTGCAGAATCCCAATGGACGCTTTGCTCTCTCGACCACAGGCCCAGTGCCCCATGGCACAGAAGTCCCAGGGTTAATCAGGTAATCTACTTGGCAGTAGCCAATGTGGAGTCGCCAGAAAACGCTAAGATCTGGTTTTCAGGGATATAGTATTTTCAACCTAACTTCCATTTCCCCTGAAAAAACTGAAGTGGGAATTCCGCTCAGGCATCTTTCTATGACTGCTACGTTAGGTTAACTTGGCAGTAACGCGACGGAGGTGTTAAACATATTTGAACCGCTAGTTAGCGGATCAACTACCTGGTCTCCATGAGTAGTGACTGAGAGTTCATATAGATATTCATTGTAAAGGCCAAGAGGAATTGTATTGACGGTCATGCATTGCATGCTACAGTTAGTGGTAGTATTTTGCTAGTCTTTTCTTTTTTTTACTAGTTCCCTTTTAGATGCGTTTCAACCTGAAGACATCAATGTAACCAATCTGAATTCAGGGTTTCATCTCTGACTTCCTGTTATCACAGGATGTTTAGTAGCAATGGGAAGGAGTGGAAGAGATGGGAGTTCCCCACTGGAGGCAGTTACACCAGCTCCATCCGAGTGGGCTCCTTTGAGCGGTTTGGAGATAGAGTCACCCGAATTGGGACAAATATGTAAGTAACTACCTACTGCACCTGGCATGGAGGCTCGACCATTAAACATCAGAGTCGGAAATCTATTATTAGCTGTTTGTTTTAAATCAATATGTATCTGTTGAATTCTAACAGGTACAGTGTGACTCAACCAGAAGAAACTCACACATCCAAGAGCTACTCTCAAAAGGTAGAACTCTGAACACACTTCATTCCACTTAAAGTGCCCTCATTTTTGTAATCAGGCAGTATGTATCATGCATCTCAACGTAGGGGTGCTGATTTAGGATCAGTTTAGCCTTTTAGATTACATTAAATAAGACTACATGGACAGGTAGGACCTGATCCTAGCACTCCTACTTGATCCATAAACCCCAGGTGTGCATGCTTACAAGCACAGTAAAGACTGCCCTCTTGAGGCACTAGCACTTACTGTACATTTGAGTCATTTAGCAGACACTGTTATAATTTTTTCTACTTTTTCATAATGGTCCAACATGGAAATTGAACCCACAACCTTAGCGTTGCAAGCGCCATGCTCTACCAGCTGATCCACATGGGGGGCAGTAAACCCAAGTAACCCAATCTGCAACCGAAATGGCACCCTATTCCCTATATAGTGCCATTTGGGATGCATACCCACTATATATACTTATTATTCCACAGGCGAACTCTGAACCCAACCCCCTGGCCAAAGAGGAGCTGAACCTGCTGGCTCGACTGCTGGGTGGAATGAAGGTTCAGAACCGAAACACTGAAACAGGGTTCCGGGTCAACCTCTTTGCCACAGACCAAGAAGAAGAGGAGGCGTGAGTTCTCTTTCACTACTAGTGCCTTAGTTCTTTGTTTAACAGTGGTTGTGATGCATATTGCAGCATCTTGATCATCTATAATTTGGTTTGATCAGAGCAAGTAATTGGTATATGTGAAGGAATGATCTTTGTCTTCTACAGTGGAGCATCAGGAGCGAATGGGGATCAGTCATTCCAAGTGATTAATATTCAAGCAACACAGGTATGATGGTATTGAGTGATTTCATAGCAATTACACACACCGAATGCGACCTGCCGTTCATCTGGCGTTTGTTCGCCGCAGTATGTGTTTTAGGGACTGTCTGACTGCTGATATTTTCAAGCGTTTCTACATGTAGATCGGTTTGCAAATTACGGCTGGCACTCTGTTCAGAGGTGCTAAGTACTCTCGGCAGGCAACCTAGCATCAGACTGACAAACCAAAGATCACCATGTCATTGGTGTGTATTCCTGCTCAGCTCTCTTTTAGAATCTCCACTAAAACCCCTTTAAGCTCAACAGCATATCTGTATCAAGCAACAATTGTAGTTCATTATTGTACTGATTATGCATCAAATGAAGTGGGGTTTTTTCCCCTCTCAGGACGTGCAAGTCAACACAGAACTGGCTCGGATCGCGGGAGAGTTTACCGGGGAGCCTGAACAGACTGAATCGCCAGAGGGACCAAGCAACAAGGGGGATGACCTGCTGGCCATGATGGATGAACTTATTGAACTATAATGTTGATTATGATGAGGTTTTGCTGGGTAGAGCTATACAATCAGTATTGTAGTTTGGGCAAGATGCCTATTGTAGTTTGGGTGCTTAATGTTACTGTGGTTATCCACTATACTGGAGCTGGTCAATCAATGCTTACATACACAAACTCAACATTACATCTTAGGCCCGTTTGTTGGACAAAAGTTGAATCACGTATTATTTTAGTCAATCTTTTCATCCCTCTGGTGGTGCTATTTTGGTTTGTAGATTACATCTTAAAACGAGTGCAAAAAGTGAAGTATAAGACTGTAAAAATAAATGAAAATTATTGTAGATATGAATAGCTGTTATGTTGTATATTTGTAATGTTGATGATTCTATGAAGAAAATCTTGTGTATATAGAGAATATTTATATATAGTATGTATGAGTTTTATTTTTGTATTCGGTGGCACTTCATATTTTGGTAAATATCTACCTGTCATTGAATATAAGAAGCAGTTGTCTTCAATAAACCAACACTCAAGCATCTTTTTCCACATTTGTATTTTTGTAGATTTGCACAGATCATGTTTTTTTCAGAAGGATCCTCAGATCGCCAGCAGGGGGAGTAGTAACAACATGCCAGCAGAGCCATGTATTTCTAAAAACATGTTTTCTTGTTAAGTCATGTTCTTACAAACATAAATGGTGTTACAATACAAAACAGCCTTTGTTTGTTACAAAAACAAATGTGTAAATCCACAAAAAAAAGCTACTTTTCTGTTTCATGAGGTGTGCAACCAAGGGAAGCTACACTACATAACTAAAAGTATGTGGACACCTGCTTGACGAACATCTCATTCCAAAATGATGGGCCTTCATAAGGAGATAGTCCCCTCCCTTTGCTGCTATAACAGCCTCCACTCTTCTGGGAAGGCTTTCCACTAGATGTTGGAACATTGTTGCGGGGATGTTGCTTCCATTCAGCCACAGGAGTAAGGTCGGGCACTGATGTGGGCGATTAGGCTTGGCTTACAGTTGGTGTTCCAATTCATCCCAAAGTTGTTCAATGGGGTTGAGGTCAGGACTCTGCGAGATGGTGAAGCGTGATTCATCACACCAGAGAACGAGTTTTCACTGCTTCCGAGTCCAATGGCGGCGAGCTTTACACCACTCCAGTCGACGGTTGGCATTGTGCATAGTGATCTTAGGCTTGTGTGCGGCTACTCAGCCATGGAAACCTATTTCATGAAGCTCTCAACGAACAGTTCTTATGCTGACATTGCTTCCAGAGGCAGTTTGGAACTCGGTAGTGAGTGTTGCAACCGAGGACTAATGATTTTTACTGGCTTCAGCACTCTGCGATCCTGTTCTATGAGCTTGTGTGGCCTACCACTTCTCGACTGAGCCGTTGTTGCTCCTAGACTTTTCACCTCACAATAACCACTTATAGTTGACCAGGGCAGCTCTAGCAGGGAAGAAACTTGACGAACTGACTTGCTGGGAAGGTGGCATCCTATGACGCCACCACACTGAAAGTCACTGAGCTCTTCAGTAAGGCCATTATACTGTTTGTCTATGGAGATTGCATGGATGTGTGCTCAATTTTATACACCTGTCAGCCGAATCCACTAACTTGAAGGTGTGTCCACATACTTGTGTATATATAGTGTACGTAGATTTTAAGTGCCTATAATACTTAAATAATGTGTTCCTTTAGTAGGAGTGAGTCTCAGAGCTCTTTGAGAAAGTCACCCCACTGAGGTTTTTCCTGGTCTTCCAGCCAGTGTGGGGGCCAGGTAGTTTTGACACTTGGTCTGTCCTTCATCATAGAGTAGTATGCTCTCAGTTTGGGGTAACGCTCTGCTGACAGCCCAGAGCGGAAGGAGTAGGCAATGGTGGGGAAGACAAGGACATCAGCCAACGAGAAGGCTTTTCCTGCCAGGTAAGAGCCTGCCTCCATCTTCTGAAAGTATCCCTCCCACAGTTTAATTTCAATTGCAAGGTTATCTTTGTTCCTCTTGATAGCAGAGTTATGTCTCTCTCCCTGAGGGACATAATACTCATAGTAGACCACATCACTAAGTTTCTCGTAGAAGGTTTGGCCTTCAAACATGCGTTGGTACATCAGGGCCTGTTCAGCTAGACCCTCAGGGATCATCTGGGTCCCTTGGGACCTGAACTGGTTTTCCAAATACATGCATGCTCCATAGGACTCGTTCACTATGCAGTCCCCATGTTTGAATGTAGGGAGCTGTGCCCGGGGGTTGAGGTCCATGACTATTGTAGATTTGTGCTCTTCTTTATCGAAGTCCAACAGCGTCTGGTTGTATCCCTGCAACATTTTCTCCTCCAGAGCGATCATAACCCGCCAGCACGGAACCGAGAAGGTGCACCAGAGAAGTGTCATGTTATTGGCCATGATTGTAGACACCGCGGAGAGAAAGGCGAGGAGTAGTCGACCTGGTAGTGTTGTTCAAGACGTTGGCAAGTTTCCAAATACATGGGCCCTGCGTAGCAGTTGGTGGTGACGTAGACGACACAGTTGTGAAACGTCATCAAACTGCTCCGGCGGTTTACTTTCATCCTCAAGTTTGCTCCGTTGACATGATTAGCTACGAAGTTCTTCTCTAAATACACTTAACCTTGGTTTCTCCTGAATATAAACGAATCAACCAAAATGTACGCTCGCTTCTTAGCTTTGTGTAAAGTCAGTGTTATCCAGCTTCTGTTGTAACTCTAGTCCATCGCGCTATTACAACGAATTATCTAGCTTTGTCGCCTTCCATTGATGATTTAGGAGATTCTTTCTCTATGCCTAGTGACTTGACTTCTATATACTTTAGTAACCCAGCAAAGTAAAGATGTTGTGCTGTACCGTGTGAACTTGTTTATTTGTGCGCACGGTGTCGCATTTTTCCGAAATAGTAGCTCTGGTCCATGCGTCAGATGGGAATGCAGATCCAACGCGTGAATTATAATAATAATATATGATAGGTCTACCCATAATGCCGTTTTTGCAAGAAACGTTTTGGAAACGAATCAATATCAAGTCTTTACATTTTATACACAGACCCTTTCCTCCCTCTCCATAGTCTTCCCTGGCTGTATCCTCAACCTAAGCAGGACCAATGGAGGTGTCCCATTCGATCAGGGAGCGCACCATAGCAGAGAACAGCCTAGTGATCCTTCTCCAGGGGCTTCAGGGGGAGGTGACCACCGTGGACCTGAGGGATGAAAGCACGGCGAGGGGGCGTGTGGTCAACGTGGACGCCTTCATGAACGTGCGTCTGGAGGAGGTGATTTTTGGGTGATTTTTGGGTAAAACAGATTTTTACCTTTAGAAACAATAATGTTAAAGTACAAATAACTCCAGAGGATGACACATGTAAGTGTAAAATACACGTTTTTCCAATGTTCACTCATGGTGATGATGATATGTGTTGCGCAATTAGATTTGATGTATTTATTTATTCTATGTGGATGCAGCAGCACATTCTTTAATTATCCAAGACGATTTCCCCCTTTGGTGACAATAAAGTATATCCCAATCCTTCCAATGTGGTCGACCACAGGTGCTGTACCGGGACCGCCGCGGACGGCTCAGTCAGCTGGCCGATCTGTTTATCACGGCCAGGAACGTGCGCTACGTCCACATTCCCGACCACGTGGACATCATGGAGACCATACAGACCCAGCTGACCAGGATCAGACGCGTTCGCAACTTTGCCGGCGATAAAGGCGGCAGGAAGGAGTATCAAAAGAAAAAGAACTGAACTTGGAAGGGTGGAGGACGTTGTGTTGGCCCCAAGGGGCTGACCTTTTCTGACCTGAGTTTCAGCTCCTTGTAACTCATGGTCATCCCCAAATGTGTGGCTTGACAATGAGCAATGGAGTTGGCAAGAGCACAAACAGATCTGGGACCAGGCTATACTGAATTGATAAAATAATTGAACTTGAAGAGTGGTATTCTCATCCACCAGTTGGCTTTCTCTCTGTCTGTATGTGGTTGGCTAGCAATTGAACCAGGGGATGAGGTTAGAAGGGTGGAGGTTGTGTTGCCCCAAGGAGCCTTCCATCACCGCTCATTTCAAATTGTGCAATTTCTCTTCGTTTCATTAATGAAATTGTGACTCCAGAATATGAATTTGAATTGATTCTCACAAGTTACATGTGTCATCCTTGAGTCTTTATGTTCATAATGCTTTAACATTATAACTCACAGAGGGTGACAGGTTCTCCTCTAATCCAAGGAAAGAAAACAACTCAAGTTTAAGAATGTCAATAGTTGGCATTGTAAAGACTTTTCTTTGGTAAATAAAGACTATTCTTTTGGATGCTTAAGTGTTTTTGATTCTCATTTTGCTCCATCTCTTGTTGAAATACTTTGAATAAACATTCCTTTTTTAAAGAAATCATTGCATTTTCAGAAAACAAAACTAATTGAGTAATTCCAAGCCATGTAGTCTTAAGTGCTGTTTGGTAAGATGACAAGATGTGTGATTGCTATATTTTGTTAGTTAGATTGTCCTTTTGTCTTGGGGAAAACTGGTTTTGATATAGGCACAATGCAATTTGGTTTATTGTGAATCAATCAGATATATTTATAAAGCCTTTTTTAAACCAGCAGATGTCACAGTGCTGTACAGAAACCCAGCCTAAAATCCCAAACAGCAAGCATTTCAGATGTAAAAGCACGCCATGTAGGTTACGCCTATGTATACCATTATTTCATTACATATACCTTTCGTCCCTTCCTTGAAGTGGTCACAGACGGTTGATCCTGTAAGCTATGTATTGGAGTCCTTGCTTTCACCTGTCCAACTGTGTTAGATCTGTACTTATGAATTCAAGGAAGCAAGGAAATGTTTTAATTGTATAGAATTTGAACAGGAACCAATACATACAGTACACTACAGTGAGGGTGTGTTTGTGTGGGTGCAGTGTTTTCTCTACTGGACATGAACATGTCTGTGACCCAAATGGCACCCTATTCCCTATGTATTGCACTGAGGTGCAATATCCCTATGAGCTCTGGTGAAAAGTAGTGCACTATAAAGGGAATAGGGTGTCATTTGGGATGCAAACGTGGCCAGGAGCCTCGGCTAGGATAGACCACAATGCCCATCTGTCTGAGGAACCAGCTCTCTGTCTCCCTCCCTACCCACAGGCCAGCCAGGGAAAAGATTACTTATGATCAATACCAGTCTGGATGAGGGGAAAAAAACAAGGCTGTTTCCAAACTTTAGCTCTCCCTCTCCCAAACAGAACCCACTCATAAAAGCCTTTTGGTTCACTCTTGAATGTGATTGGTGGACTGGCAGTCACGGAACCAGAATGGAACTTCTTGGGGCCAATGGCATAGAGAAACTAAGAGGAAGAAAGAAGTGTTTCCCTTGGAAATGGCTATCCTAAATGTTCCGATGGTGTTTGGGATTTAGAGGAATTTCTAAATGGGTATGTTATTTCTTAGCAGTGTCAAGAAGAGGACAGGTCTGACATAACACGTGTTGGCTGGAGAAGAAGATTAATGCTTGAGTTCAGATAGAGTTTCACCATTACCAGTCAGTTACATGTATAGAGTGTACTACAAAGGGGAGGAGTTGAATTCACCTGGGGTCAATATGTCCCTACAGAATGTAGTACATAGGGAAAGGGGGATACCTAGTCAGTTCAACTGAATACAACTGGAATGTGTCTTCCGCATTTAACCCAACCCCTCTGAATCAGAGAGGTGGGGGGCTGCCATAATCGACATCTACGCGTCTTCGGCGCCCAGGTAACAGTGGGTTAACTGCCTTGCTCTGACAGAACAACATATTTTTACCTTGGTCAGCTCGGGGATTCGATCCAGCAACCTTTCGGTTACCTGCCCAATGCTCTAACCACTAGATAAAGAATGTAGTTACACCACTGGATCTCAGGAATTCCCCTATGCTGTTCCATTATTGTTAGTTGGGGACCTGTGGTCTGAGCTGTGGTATGATTTTGGTTTTGAACCTTCTTTTAAAAAAACAAATGTTTTCTCTAAGACCAACCTTGAGAAACCTCTCAGTGACAACAACCACATAACTGCTTTTGAAAGCCACAACACTGTTTAGCTCAGAACAGTTCTTTACAGAGGAATTCAAAATAAACATTTTGTTTGTGAAAGCCCCTTGGAATAATAAGAAACAATGGTTGTTTGCCTCATCAATCTGAAATATGTGGACAAACCACTATGGTTTACACAACAAACACAAAGAACCACATAAAACACTTGTATGACTTTTATGGGGGTGTGAAACAGTTTATTTAAACCTTGCTAGGGACATATTAATCCCTAAAACCATGTGCCTGTCTTAAATGGCATCCTATACCCTACACAGTGCACTACTTTTCACCAGGACCTATAGGGCTTATGTCAAAAGTAGTTCTCTATATAGGGAATAGGGTGCCATTTGGAATGTAACCCCTGAGATTACAACACAAAAAGTTGAATTCATCCCCAGTCAGTCCCTCCTTCCTGGGTTAACGCTGAACAGAGCTTCCTCACTGTGGCATGGCCTAGAGCTGGAGATAGCCCACACACACAGAGGCCAAGTTAACAGGACACTGACTACAGCACAAGTATACCTCAGACTGAGTGTAAGTATGTATGTATGAAGATCTGTGGAATGCAACTAATGTTGTTTGGGTATTTTTGGTAAATGCTAATCAAGCTAATTTCTCTCTATGTTTTTTGGAAAATGCTAATCAAGCTCATCTCTTGCTCTCCTCTCTCACTTTTCTTTTCTCTCTCAACACCTCCCTTTTGACAGCCTCTCTTGGCCCAGGTTTGGCCAGTCCTCCCTCTCTCTGAGTAGAGGCAGTGGTGGTGGAGCACAGCTGATGTTGAGGAGAGAGGCAGTGGAGGTGGAACACAGCTGATGTTGAGGAGAGAGGCAGCATGTGTGAAGGCTGTTCTCTAACGGACTATCTTCAGCTTTACGGAGAGGCCAGGTCAAGCACCCCTGAGCCTTGGATCTTTCCTCATCTTAACCAGCAGTATAACAGCCCGATGGGACTAACTGCTCCTACTCCTCTACGCCTCTGAGATCCTCTGTGTTCTCCTCCACTTTTTTCACAGCCTGTGGCAGTATTTGCTTTCCACAGAGATGGACAGCTGCTCAGTCTAGACTTAGAATCATTGTTGGATCTGTGGATTGACTGTGAAGCCACAAACTCAACTGACCTTATCAAGATTAAGGTGAGTGAGTGGTTTCAGTTCACTTGTGTTGTTGAATGGTGTTGTCACTATTTCTGTATGTAGGACCGACTGTTGATGTCCTCACAAGTGATAAGGATGTATTCACTTGCCTTTTTACATGTTATGTTTTCTATGGAAGAGATTGATTTCCTAACAATTTAGGAAAACACTTTGAGTTTACCTAAAAAAGTGATCCTGTACTCTGGAAGTAACAACATGACATGGAGGTTTATTAGTAGAGACTGTTATTAACTCTTATTCATGTCTGTACTTCATAATGCCACATCTAGAAAACTCTTTATAGGCACTGTAGCAGTAACAGAAGCAGAGACCCAAAATGCCTCTACATCCTCACTTAAACATGATCAGAGCAGTCTGTCTCCCAGCCTGCCACACATGTATGTTGTTAAAGACCATATGTGCTTTTGGCAGTTTTGTTGTCTATGTTTTTGTATTATGACAACAACCTTATCCATTAAAGTTACTGTGTTGTTGGATGATATCTGTTTTAAGGCACCAGTGACAAGAATAATACTTACGGGAAAATCTACAGCAACAGAGTGATATTGAGATTTTAACAGAATGAAGGTTTGTGCTTTTGATGCCGTCATTCTGTTACCAAACTTTGCATCTGCACTGTTCTTCAAGTAAATGTGTTTTTGTAAAATTCTGTGGAAATTGTTAAAAGTTGTCCTTGTACATAGTTGTATGGTTTGTTTAACTTTGCAGTCATTGGTTTTTGTTTGGCATACATTTTAAAGTGAAACATCTGAGTCTGTGTTACCGTAGAATTCCCCTTAGGTATTCAAAGGTTTAAAATGTCATCGTCTGAATCGGATTGATTTATCCAAGCAGGAAATGTGTAGGGTTGAAGGCAGAGGGTTTAATGAGGTATGTAAACACGCACGTCCACAGTTCATTTCAGGAGTTATTGAACTTGTCTGGTAGGTGTTAATGCTGTCTGTCTTAGAATTTGTTGACCAGAACTGTGTAATTTAAAGAGCCAACACCAGTTACCGCCGGTATGTAGCATGCAGATATTTTGAGACTGAGAGAAACTTTTATGACGGTAACATTTCTTGTTTGTTGTGATAAAGTTTTATGGTTGTTTGTGATAAAACTGCTTGGAGTGCATTGGTATACACAGCTATTCAAAGAGAGGGAGGGAGGGGAAGGAGAATGCACAGGGAGGAGAATGTGCTTGAAAGGGATTATATTTTGAGATGCCAAGAAGTAGACTATAAACACACAAAAAAGTACAGAAATGTGTCTGGTGCATTTTTTAAATGAAGAGAGCTTTTGTGCCTCTTTTAAAAAAAGAGCCTTCCTAACCTTGATCCTTTTCAATCTGCCTGACTCATGGTGATGAAACACCATCCTGGTAATTTGTAGGATTTGGGAAATTAAAATCGAGGCCAAGCAAGGCCTAATTAAATGAAAATATTGTTTGTCTTTAAATGAACTGCAAACAAAATTACTCACAGCACTTGTCATTAAAGCCTGAAAGAAAAACTGAGGATGAAGTTGGTGAGCTATTTCCTTCCAAAAGTCAAATCAATTATCTAGCCAAGAGAACTATAAGCAGAGAACCCCTGATGGGGCAAGGCATGAGTCTGTGGGCCAACAAAGCAGCAATGCTGCCAATTGCGGCCACCATTTAATTGGCAAAATGTACTTTGAGAGTGAGCAGGGTCATGGTCTGCTGCCCACAGTCGGCGGGATAAAGATCAGGGTGGGAAAACACAGGGTCCTGATGATAGCTGGCATGATTTTAAACTCCCAGAGGAAAGACGCAGCAAAAGAGCAACATTCTGCCAGTGCCTCAGCTGTTTTTGAATTGCATGCAGGCAATGAGGGAGGGAGCAATCAGTCAGCAGTCATTGGATTTCATCAACACTTTTGTTGTCCTATTCCCTCCCCCAATCCCCAGATTCACTCTCAACCTCTGTAACACTGTATAGTGTTATTTGTCTTTTTCGATCTCTCCTTCCCTTTCACTTTGGCTCCTCCTCGAGGTGAGACTCCACACAGACAGACTGTTAGCGTGCATGTGAAACACGTGTTTCTGGGGGAAAAGTGAACCCCCCACTCTGAGCACACAGGAAAGGAATAGCTGGGCCACTGCTACGGAAATACCAGAAATACGAAGTAATTAGTGGTTAAGCAAGCACACTGACTGACTCGGTGTTTATGGTGTCCTCTGTGGGGCACTAGGGACATACTACCAGGAACACAATGTGTACATCCCAGTGACCTCTGACACCTCATTGAATTGTAGTGAGGATGGTTGGGTGGGAAATAGGTGGAGGCATTCTGTTACACTCTCTTCTAAGCCTTATGAGACTCCTAAGGACCAGAGAATGAGCTCAGACAGTTAGACACTGAGTGCTGGCTGTCCAAAATGACAGTCCGTTCCTCTCATTGGAAATGACACTGGCGTCATAGTAGAAGAGGAAATGTTGATTGTTTCCTGTTTGTGGGGGCAGTTCTGACGGTATGTTAATTATTTTTGAACTACAGGTCCTTGTATTGGAGACAGGCCCGGAACTGACACCATAGAGACCTAGAGATGTGATGACCAGAGAAGTCGTCAAAACAGAAGAACTCGTAATATTGTTGGTGGATGGTGTCAACCAAACAGAGGTCAAAATGGAACCAATTAGAAAAGACATGGAGCTGCTAAGTAACAGCATGGCGAGCTATGCTCACATCAAAGGTGAGACATCCATGTTTGTTCTTCTTATAATTCTAGGATAAAGCAACCCTTTATTCATTCTGATGCTTTAAGAAAGCTTTCCGAGAGATCTGTAACCTCTGAGTAGAACCACAATCCTTTCCAGGGACTTGTGTGTTGTTAGCTTTGGCGTGACACCCCTGTACCGGGAAAGTGTCTGCATGCTTGACCTCTCAAATATTGTGTAAAGTTCCTCATTTCCTGCACTCATATTACAGCCAAAGGAAAGTGGCTTATACAGTAAGACCAGTCAGGGGCCCTTTGTGAAGAGATTTGCCAAGAACTGATACCAAACAAGGCATTGTTAAAGTCAATTCACATGCTGTTCTATTTAGTTTAAAGAAATGAAGAATTGACTGAACCCCTGGCAATGTAGCTGATAGCATCAAAACCAACCTGATCTTGCAAGCACACACAATCTGTTTTCACAAGGCTATGTAAGTGAGTGATCTAAACTGTTTTTCCTAAACCCATCTAGCCAACCCAGAGAGCTTGGCTTTGTACTTCATGATGGGTGTGTGTTTTGGCCTGCTCCTGGCCCTGTGCCTCCTGGTCACTGGCATCGCCTGTAGCACACGTCGTGGTCGCACCAAGAACAAGAACACTCCCCACTCCCTAGAGAGGATACAACTGAAGTCTAGTGAAGAAGATGAGGAACAGGAGAAAGTGGATGTGGAAGAAGGGGAGGAGGTTGAGATCCCTAAATTAACTACGGTGCCTATGAGCAACCTCAGCAGCCAATCAAATGGTACTTTGAGGAGCGTGAACGTGTTTGCGTCGGCAGATGAGCTGGAGAGGGCGAGGCAACTGGAGGAGAGGGAGCGCATCATCAGAGAAATCTGGAGAAACGGGCAGCCTGATATAATGGCCACTGGGACAGGGACCATCGGACGGGTACACTACCTCTAAAGGACCTAAAGTGACTCAATGACCTACTAACATTTTATTAACCCTGAACTTTATCTACTTCAGACAGAGACTGTAGTGGACTTTACTGGGCAGGCACAGATTCACCTTCATCTTTTCATTCAATGTGTATTTTCAAAGTTTTTCATTAATGTATGACTATGGCAAATGTGTTGCACAATACAATGTACGCTTTTATGTTTATACTTCAATGAGTATCCATATACATTTTTTATTTTGGTAATAAAAAGTAGAATTTCATGACCACTGGACATTCACACATTGATTTACAATGCAGACAGCTAGGAGAAACCACCAATATCACTGTCTTATGTTAACATTTGCTTATTGACTTACATGGTTGTTAGGCTGCTCCACAAGGGTTGGAGCCCCAAGCTCCAACCCTCCATGTTAATCTTAGCCGGCTACAAGTCTTCCAACAGAATCCCCCATCCTTTAACCCCTCGTTAGCCACCATCTCTGACCAGTAACTTCCTGTTTTCCTTTCCACAGTCCCAGCAGTCTCTGTTACAGCAGCAGCAACACTGTGGATCCATAAATGGCACCCTTACATGGTGCACTACTTTTGACCAAACTCCTAAATGATTCCATTTGGGATGCACACTCGATTTCCCTTTCCACACTCCCTGCAGCCTCTCTCTCTCTCTCTCTCTCCTGAAGAGGTTTTTCAGGACTTATGAAAAGGTCATTTGTCCCCAGGCAAAATACCTGTTTTTGTTGCCCCAAATGGCACCCTATTTCCTACCAAGTGCACCACTTTTGACCATGGCCTCTGGTCAAAAGTAATGCACTATATAGCGAGTAGGGTGTCATTTTGGACATACCTGTGCTGTACATCTTACCAAGGCACTACTTCCCTTGTGCAAAAATCCAGTGCATCCCAGCTATGTCCCAGGGGATCCTCTGTTTTTGGCTTCCCTGGGTGAGTTTTTCCCTCCAAACCCAAACTGTTCTATGCTGAATGAAAAGGTTGCTTGTTATTACTGGAGTGTTCATGTCCAGTGCAAGTAAGTGTCCTGTTAATTTTACTACTTCAATTGGGGATTGTTACAACAGCCATATAACATTTAAAAAACTGGTGTATGTCTCAAATTGCACCCTATTCCCTGTATAGTGCACTACTTTTGACCAGGACCTTGGGCTCGGGTTAAGTGGTGCACTATGGGATAGGGTGCCATTTGGGCTGGCATTTATTCCTTGAATTTTGCTTGAGTGAGTGACCCGTGTTTGCTTTTGAGGTTATGTAACTTCAGTCTGCACTAGTGATGGATGGGTTATTAGCAATTGCAGGTGAACAAACAGCTAACCCGCGCACAACTAGTCTGCAGTCACATATCGAGTATGTGCTCATTACCAAATTCCACAGCTAAATTCCTGCAGTCCTTATCAAATTGTCCTAAGCAGGCACTCATGTCTAAAATTAGTTAAGACATGTTGCAATATATCTTGTCAAGTCCAAAGAATTGCAATATAACAAATACCGTGGATGTGTAGAACTTTTAGAGCTAATTACTTTCCATTAGGCATTTGATAAGAATGTTGAAAACTCTGAACTTTAAATGAGGAGTGCAGAAGGAAAAGGCAAGTAGTACATGACAAAACAATTCAAGTGAACCAGAGAAAATATTTATAGAAAATTAATGACAAGTACTTAAAATCTGAGGGAACAGTAGAAAAGATGTCAGCTTCTGTTTCGAGTAAGAGCGTAAAAACAAAGAATAGAGTCCTACAGTTACAGTATGCTCAACACATACAGTATGGACACAATGTAGTCTAGGGGTAGACTGCACAAAGCAGCAGTCTTGCACTGTTGCTGACTAAACCTGCTCCTCGACATCTACTCACCTGTATTCGTGCTCCACCAACAAGTATAGTTTGACAGTATTTATTTGCCACATACAGGGAAAAGTTATACTTATGTCATCTTGTGCAATAACCTCAATAGTATAGGTTTACCTTTTGATGTAGAACATTACGGAAGAACGAAAATGATGAAGCCCACAAACTGCTATTCTAGACTGAACGCAACAATTTCACCTATTTTACTGAGTTACAGTTCATAAGGAAATCAGTCAATTGAAATAAGTTCATTAAGCCCTAATCTATGTATTTCACATGGCTGGAAAGGTGCGCAGCCATAGGTGGGCTTAGGCCCACCCACTGGGGAACCAGGCCCAGCCAATCAGACTGAGTCTTTCCCCACAAAATGGCTTTATTACAGACAGAACTACTCCTCAGTTTCTTCAGCTGTCCAGGTGGCTGGTCTCAGATGATCCCGCAGGTGAAGAAACCAGATGTGGAGGTCCAGGGCTGGCATGGTTACATGTGGTCTGCTGTTGTGAGGCCTGTTGGACGTACTGGCAAATTCTGTAAAACGACGTTGGAGGCGGCTTATGGTAGAGAAATGAACATTACATTCACTGGCAACAGCTCTGGTGGAATTTCCTGCAGTCAGCATGACAATTGTACACTCCCTCAAAACTTGAGACATGTTGTGACCTTTTATAGTCCACAGCACAAGGGGCACCTGTGTAATGATCATGCTGTTTAATCAGCTTCTTGATATGTCACACATGTCAGGTGGATGGATTATCTTGGTAAAGGACCAATGTTGACTAACAGGGTTGTAAATAAATTTATGCACAAAATGAGAGAAATAAGCTTTTGTGCGTATGGAAAATTGTGATCTTTTATTTCAGCTCATGAACATGGGACCAACACATTACATGTTGCGTTTATATTTTTGTTCAGTATATTTAAAACATTTAAACTCCCAATATAAAAGGCCTCAATATCAATAATTTTGTTTGTTACATAACTACTTATTTTTCCTATAATTATATTCATTAAAAAAATCTAAATAGTGATTTACCTAAAATTATATGACACAGGCGCGAACATACACCTGCTATTTGTCAGCTGTGAAACAAAATATTTTTTTGTAGCAGACCTTTCATTTTACACAGTGAAAGTCCTCTTGATGCTTAAAAACAGGTAGTATCAATGGGAACAAACCACACAGAAACAAGCTCAACTCCAACAAGTAGAAGACCAGAAGTATTGGTGATAATGAGAATGCTTATGTAGGATGGAGAATTCTCAACGTGGCAGGACATACTGGTATGTGAGCAATAGCTGGGACGATAAACCGAATTTTAAATCGCAGGTATTTTGCCGATATCGTTCAATACGATAAGTAGCCTATAGTAGAGAAATGTCAACCTTTAAATAAAGTTAGCTAATATGGGTGATTGTTAATTGGATAATTGATGGCTACAACCATCAAACTAGTAGTAGTTGAAAGTATCATTTAAAAAAAAATAATAACTGTGTTAATTGTTAGAAATGTATTGTTCTCACATCAATTCAGGCAATTTATCGTGATATGGATTTTTGTCCACATCGCCCAGTTCTAGTATGAGCCCAGTACCCACAGTAGAGATTGGACTCTAACCGTACCACCCCATGGGACCAAAGTGTCATGCAAAACACCATCAAAAACCTAGCACTGCCCAAAACAACTGTTTAGCTAAAGGCTTGCTTTAGCTAGTACAGCAGAAAAGCTGTACGACAAAAGTATAAGAGCAATACATATCACTATGAATATCAATTTTAAGGCACAAATCCATGTCATTTTTATGTCTTGAGGAAAGTTACTTTGCTTTAAATCAACGTAGCTACAATAACGTAACCATTTCAGAGGACCCAGAGGGGTGTACTACAAAGCAGGATCAATGAGTTAGCCAACCAGAAATAACTACAGATATTCTGGTTCATTAAGAAAGCTAAACTTACATATGGATTTTTGGTTGTTGAGTCAATTAGACCATGCCTATTTCAATCTGGGCATGGTCTAATTGACTCCAAAAATAAATACCTTTCTTATTTCATAATATTTACTGTAGGCAAGTTAGCTTACCAACTCCTTTATCCTGTTTGTAGTATATCCCACAGGAGACGATCGGAAACCAGTCTGCTATTGTTCGTAACAAACAAGCAAATACAGATAAAAGCACATCTTTACATATCAAACACCCAGAAACAAATACAAATTAATGGTAGTAATTCAAAATTAAAATTAAGTAGCTTGCCCCTTCATTCAAGTTAAATTAAACATTTTCTCCCATATAACCCTTACTGAAAGTGGCTTGAGTCAACGATAGGAAAACAACCGTGTACATTCTGATGCTGTGACTGACTAGGTGCAGGGAAGGTAGCCAGAGTTTAGACTCTTCAAGCTTACACAGAGATGACGGCAGATAATCAGATGACCTCAAACAGATGAACAGAAAGCTCTGGATGAAGGAAGAGGAGGGTCTACTACAGCTTGGAAGCTGAGGGTTCTCCGGACTGGATGTTGTCTTTATGGTCCATCTCTGTGTGGTGCTCCTCCCCATGCTCGCCCCCCTCCTCCCCATCCCCCTGGAACTTGTCATGAGTCCACTTGTTGGGGCTGCTGCCGCCCTTGCGGTAGATGAAGCGTCCCCTGCTGCGGGGGAAGGCCCCTCGGCCGCGGCTCTCCAGCCACGTCTTCTCTCCCTCTCGGTCATCATGCTGCCAAATAAGTAAACAGTCAGATCAGTGAAAAGGATTCCAAGACAACATCAGCAAATTAAAATGTGTTAACATGCATTAATGTTCATTATTAAAGCCGAGATCCACATTGGTGTAACAGTGCCACTGGTCGCCCCAAGAACATTTGTTCTTATTTTCTTTTGAAACGGGGCAGAGGAGCATTCTACATCATGGTAAAAAAATATCATAGAACATACTCTGTTCTATCGCGTGTGCAATGCTGTCCGAGGGAAAACTACATCTTTGTTGTAATATCGCAAACAGACGTGGCAGTTTCACCGCTACCGATTCCAGATTTAACATGCATACATCTTGTATTAATGTCACTAAGAGCAAAGATGATCACCTATCACAATATGAAAACAGAATCAAGACCATGTTTTCATATTCTAATCTGGGAAAAACAGAACCAAAATCAGCTCTGAATGTTAGGAGAGACTATTTGGATTCAAATCCACTAGGGATATTGTGCAGAGTGCTCACACAAAAAAAGTTATTATGGTATACTCAAATAAAGAGTAAGTGCTGAAACTTACAAAGTAATATTTCCTACTCTTAGGAGTGTACTCTGGGTCCCACTCCTCGTCTGGCGGGCGCTCTTGGGGGGCGTTGCTCATATTAGGAGGGGGGTTGCTGTTGTTGTTTCCTTGGTAATTGCCCCTGTTCCAGCCCCTTCCACCTCCTCTCACTCTGGGGAGCTGAAACCAAAACAAACAGGGTCAGACTGGGGGTGTAGAGTGAAGTTGCCCATAAACACTGATCTAGCATTTCCCCTATTAATGGCTAAGGTTAGGATTGAGGGAGGGGAAGCTGATCCTAGATATGTACCTAGGAGAAACTTAGTCTGAGCACAATCAACTATTATAATTTCCAATATTCACAGGGCTTGGACTGAGGGCTTGGACCTGAATAAAAAATTATAGCTGCAGGAAAGCAGTCCCGATGTAAAGATCAAATACATCAGAGATGGAGAGCGAAAGAGCGAGTAAGTGGGATGAGAACACCAGGGGCTCTCAGTTGGCTGTGGAGAGAAGGAGGAGTCAGGCTTCTACATTGAGTATTGTGTTTCTGAATGTCACATGAGTATTACTTTACCTTTAGTAATCAGGTATGGATTAAGTGTGAAATAGAATCATCATCCTCCTCATTTTCCTTATCATCATCATCATTAGGAGGAAGGAACAGAGCAGAGAAGCACAGTCTATAGCGAAGTTATAAAGATAGAAAATTACAAGACAATCAAAGTCATTCCATAGTGCACTCCAGTCCATACAGTAGGCTGGCTAGGTGAAACAGTAGAATATGTCACACAGAGAGCAGAACTTACAAATCCTCCTCCACGTCCTCGGCCCCTATCCATGTGGCCCTCGTAATCCCGGGGGGGACCCCTCTCCATGTGGCCCTCATAATCCCGGGAGAGACCCCTATCCATGGGGCCTCCGTAGTCCCGGGGCCCGAAGCGAGGTTTATTGTAGCCCTGGTCCATGTGCTCCATCTCCTCCCCCATCATGTGGTCTTTACCTCTGAACCCTCCTCTGAAGGGAGAGGGAGAGGAGGAGGAAGAGGAGGAGGATGGAGAGCGATCACGCTTCTTCTTGGTTTTTCTGTGAGCGAGAGGGATAAAAAGGGGAAATTACAAACTAGACTCCATTTTAACTGAATCTATATTTTAAGTGCTGAACATGAAATCGCAAAGAAACCTTGGGGGTGGAGAAAATGACATGCATATAGTTTATATAACCACATTCCAATGAAATAAACAATTCAGGGATGGAGAAGACTATGGGGAGGTGATTTTAAAGTAAACTGTAATAAGCCTACTTGGATTTCTTGTGGTGTTTGGCGGATCTCTCTGAGGACCTCTCTTGGCTGGGTCCTCGGGAGCCTCCGGAGCCCTTGCCCCCGTCCCGTTTATGCTGCCCAGGCTCCTTCCCAGAAAACCTTTTACGGCGCTCTATATCCAGACGCAGGTCCATTGGGTCACCTTTAGGTTTTTTACCCTGATCCTGTGGAGATATGGAAGTGCGGTCTATGTTATTTGCCACTTCCGATACCACAACTTAGAAGTGGGCAACATAATGAAGTAATGATGCCTTTCCATTTAATGGGTTGCACGTTTCGTCACAATATTGTTTTGAACATTCATTTTAGGACTGGTGCCCAACTGAGCATTCTATTCAATGCATTGTCAATGAGCGCTGATGGAGATTTATTAAAAAGTGCATTACAGTGTCTTGGAAATACAATCACATTTCAAAAGGAGGAAAATAATTAGTAAGAAAATGGTCATCGCCAGATTGACTTTAGATGCAGTATAACATTAGCTAGCTAGCTAAGATTGAGGGAAGACCACCAGTTTTTAGCAGGCTAACATTAGCATTGCTAGTTGCTATTTTTGAGAAACTTTGCAAGATAATGACATTTCCATCTGTCTAAAGTAAATTTGACAGCATGATAATGCTGGCAAAGTTGCTGCCTACAAAATATTTTCCTACTTTAGCAATGTAAAATTTCCAGGCCACTATCGTATAATTTAAACAAAACAGTCATTAGCCTCCGTTCAGAATGACTGGAGCTTATCACGAGGGCATCTTGAGAAAGTTCATTCCAATGGCATGGCGTGACAGTGACTGAGGTGCAACCTATGAATATATATCAAAGATTAAGTCAAAAATAAATAAAAAATACATGCAGTGAAATAAGGACGGTGTGTGTTTGTAGTATTGCACCCCATCTGCTGGTGATTGCACAATAAATGCATCCCTCCAGAGAGCCAAGGCCATCTTGAAATGTTTTCTTCCAAATAACTTAAGCTCTATATCAAAGTATTTTGAATTGATGTACTCAAGTAAACAGATCAATCACGTGTGTTAATGTAATCTTAGTTCATTTTCTAAGGCTTTATTAAACAGAGTAACTTGGCCAAGTAACATACATTCACATCAACAGACATATACGCACTCATGGGAAACAGGAGCATGCTTTTAAGATATCCTTTAAAAACAAAATCATTTTACTGAACTTGAAAACATGTTGCTTGTTTGAGGAGAAATACTTACGATGGCATTGCTTAGGGTCCCATGAGAGGCTTGGACACAGCATCTTAAGTCACCTCCTTTTAGCTTTTTCTTGGGTACGTACATACCCGCTCAATAACCATATCTCATAGGCTGGGGGGCTCGCTTGGGATTACAATACACAAATTGGGCTCTTTTGATTTAGACTTATGCATCTCCTTTAAAAGAAAAGCACAAGCTGAACACTGCTGCTTTGGATCGTCTCAATCACCTTATATTTTTACATCAAATGTCAAAAAGGCCGGTCACCTTGTAGCTGCAGTCCTCCAGCTCATCTAGCAGGTGAGAGTGTCTCTTAAACGCACTGGGGGAGACATCGATTCTCCTGGAGGAGAACACAAAAGGAAAAGGCACAAGGTGAGTTGGATATGGCTTCATCAAAGCATGTACTTAACACACTATAGTGTCAAAGTATTTGAGAGTATTTAATTTGTTGAAAACACAACTTTGCAGCTATACTGAACGCTTAACGTAAACTCATAGCAATCTGAAAAGAAGGCAACCAATACTGGCTGACACAGTTATGAGAAAGACTGCCTTACCTATGGATTTCTGGACTCTTCCTTGGCTTCATCAATTCCATCTCAGCGGCTTTTCTTTGGTACATGGCAAATCGCTCACTTAAAGTCATGCCTGAAGAGCTGAAATGTTGGGCTGCAAATGGAGGACAGATACAATATCTATATAGTCTTTCTAGTCAATGGACATCTCTAACAGATTAGACCGGGTAAGAGATCCATTTCACCAGCCATGTTGGCGGGTGTTCAGGGCTCCACAGTGCAAACATTTCACGTGCCTTTGTGAATAAATAAAAGTATAACCACATTTATAGTAAAATCGCACAAAGTAAAAGAACTACAAATCCTATATAGCCCATTCCACCTTGTGCTGCAACACTACCTGGCTGAACTGAGTGAAAGATTCATTTTTAGAAACGCTGCATACAGGCATAAAAGTTTACTTGAAGCGAAGGTCTACTGAAGTTAGACTTTGTCCTTGTTTCTTGGCTATTTACATTGTTTTGTTTACAAGCTAGGTTGTTTTTCTATGTATGAGTTTCAACTGCTAAGGAAGAGAAGATATAACGCTCCTACCAAAAATGTTTATAGCTAACCCAAGATAGTGTCATTTTAGCAGAAAATATATATTTTGGCTGGTAAATAATCTGAGTGGCTGGTAAATCCTACAAAGGGACAAGTGATTGAACAGTCCATGGAACTAGTGAATATTTCAAAGCTAAACCCCACTGCTGTCCTTGTTGTGTCTGTGGCTTCATAGACAGCACTTTATGGTCCCCAATAAGAGACCTTACCTTTGATGTAGTGCACAATGGTGACAATGTGCTGCGCAAAAAGCTCCGAGGGGCTGCGTCGGAGCTGAGCTGCCTGAATATGCTGGAAGATGGAACGGAACTCTCCGTGATCTTTCTTAGCGGGATGCACCAGATCCCTGGACATACCACACTCCTTGGTCAGACCTCCAGATGAGGAGCTGAGAAAGAGAGACCAGGTGGATCAAGCAGATACAAAAATGTTTTGTTCAAGACCATGAGTTCCATAACATTTTTAACTTTCAGGCAGATCAAAAACTATCCTGTGTTAAAAATTATATTTTCAGAAAACATTAACCCTCCAAGCAGTCTGTTGATGAACAATAATGGTAATGCTGCTTACCTGGGCATCTTGTCAAAAGAGTTGATACTAAGCTCAAAGTCATCCCTCTTTCCAGAGGGCCTGGGTAGGGGTGACTCCACCCTAGAGATGGGGAATAGGGCCAGGGGCCTGTCCTTCTCCCTGCTACCTGAACCCCTAAGGGCCACGTTTGCTATGGCTGGGGACGTACTGCTCTTCTCCTTGTCTTTCTTCTCCTTCTTCTTGGACTTCTCTTCTTTCTTGGAGGCCTGCTTGCGGCTGCGGTAGAGCTCCTCCTCCATGTGCTCCAGGTCTTCTACCACATCTTCCGCCGTGTCGCTCAGTCTCTCCTCGTCCTTCCCTGGGGGGTAGTAATGGGGCTCGTCTTCCCACTTCCCAAACACGTCCCGTGTTGTCAGGGTGGCTCCTTTGGGCTTGGCCTCCTCTTCTGCCTCCCTCTCCCTCTCTCTCCCTGCAGCCTGAGACTTGAGGAAGGCCTCTTCAGCTTTGTCCAGGAAGGGCAAGGACTTATCGGCCTTTGAGCTGAAGGAACCTGCTGTTATGTTTAAGAGGCCACTGCTAGTCCTGCTCTTGCCTTTCTCTCTGCTGTCTCCGTCCGTGGTGCTTTGGTCCCTGTCCCGGCCATTCTCCCACTCTGCCGCCGCCTGCTGCTTTTTGCTCTTGTTTTCTGCCAAGAACCTGGACAATCAGACAGAGAAGTAAATGGACCTTTACAACATGTTATACAAAGAAGAATGTCTAGTTGTGTTACAGAATCCCAGTTTTGTAACAGGGCACTGATTAAATTTGAATGCTTTTCATCACAAGGGGTACAAATATTGGATGATCAACAAACAAGACAGCACAACCAGAGGTGACAACACCACAGAATGACATGTAACACTTACAATAGCATAGGTCTGGTATTGAAATAATTATACTTAATCTCCACCTCCAAAATTAGGGGGATTTCCTACAACTGAACCTACTTTCAATGCATAGCAGAGGACAACATCCAGCGACTTTTTAATTGTTGTCACTTGCATTTGAAATGAGAAGAGGACTGCCATTGACTATGGCATACAGTTTTAGCTGTATTCTTCCAAGGATCTTTGAAGCTGAGCACAGACTGAACAATTTTAAAATAATAATTACAATCACAAACTGGGATGAGGAAAACTCAACTTAAAGAAAATAAAACAAAACAGGTATGATGAAAGACAAATGTAGCAGAATATAATGGGAAATATGGAACATACTTTTTGAAAGCAGAGGAAATGGCACTCTTATCGTCTGCCCTGGTGGGATCCTCCTTGCCAAGGAAGCCAAACCCGCTGAAGGAGGCGGTTGGCCCGGCCTTGGTGGAGCCCGGTGGGCTGTTGGTGGAGGGAGCACTGCCAGTGCTGCCGATAGTTCTCCACAACGGCCCTTTGGGTTCTGATTTTCCCTGGTTGGCACCAACAGCAGGACTGCTGCGTTTGGGGCTGGTGTCATAGTCACTCAGACCCTGCCATTTCCCAGCAGAATCCTTATCATGACTACTGGCCTCTCCCCCCTGTCCTTCTGCCTGCTCCCCAGCCCCTCCTCCACTCTCCCCCTTGGCCTCTGCTGGCGTAGGCCTGTCCTTTACATCCTTGGAGCCGGGCTTCCCCGAGCTAGGGCTGCTGCGGCGTTGCCGCGGGGATGAGGAACGGGAGCGAGACGAGCTGTGGCGCCCCCGAGACCACCGAGAACCCCTGGAGGACGAGCGGTCAGAGTATCGAGACCGCGAGTGGCTGCGGCTGCCCGAGCGTTTCCTAGGAGTGCGGGAGCGTGAGCGGCCTCTCCTGGGGCTATGCGGACCGTGGTGATCCTGGTCGCGGTGTGGCCCGTCCCGGTGGCCACCCCCCCGCCAGTTGTTGGCTCTGTAGCCATAGCTGTTCCCTCCTCTCTGGTAACCACGGCGAGGGTAGAAGCCCCGGGTTCTACCGCGGAAGTAGAAGGGTCTGCGGAAGCCGCGGTTGTAGCCTCTCTGGTAACCCTGGTAACCCTGGTTGTTCTGATAGTCTCTGGTGGGATAGTTCCTGCCGTGGGACGGAGAGTGAGATCTGGAGCGGGAGCGAGACCTGGAACTAGGAGAAGAGAAGAAAACAGAAGAGGAGGAAGAGGTATGTTAAAAGATACTGTGTAGTCAATGCCCATACAAGTTTCAGGAGGTAGCCTAAAACATTGTAAACCATAAACACATGTTGAGATCCAGTCTGGTGTATTCAGACAGAGAGGAAAAGTGTTGTTTCGCCAGCCTGCACTTTGCCAACTCAGGTGTGCGTTTGCCCGTCACCAGACAATTCACTCACAGAAAACAATGAATAAACCCCACAGGGATTGACATTAAGGTCTCAAAAAGGCACTTACTTGCCCGTCTGTCCAGCCGTTTTTAAATTGCCTGAAGAATATGGTCGCTTGACCAGAAAAGGTAGTTGGCTAAACAGTAACAACATTAACAGATCCAGAAAAGAAAAAAAATCACGTCAGGGTCCTATACTACGAATGTAGTTTGAGTTGGCGAAGTAGGTTTGGTCAACTGAGTTCAACTTGGGATAACCGGTACCATGAATGTGGCTCACCTTTTAGCGAGGTAAATGTCTATGGCAATGAATCTTTTAGATCTAACCTGCTCCGGGGCAGGCTAAATCAGGGCTAACTACATTTATCCTAAATGAAGTGTCTGAGCAATGAGTTGAGGATCAATTAAATCCAATTCCCTCCATCTCGCAAATATTGAGTCATCATCATCCACTTCATTTGAGGAAGACAACAGATAAAATACTTTTCTAATAAATGTGTTTGTGTGCAAAAAAAAAATTTTATTCAAATAACTAGCACATTACCAATTTAGTAATGACAAATGCATTTGAAATTACTAAATTATTTTATCATAAGAGTGTGAAAAAAGGGTGATCGTGCATTGATAACCACACCAAAGTAACACAATAAAAGACAGCACTTCTAAAAGTATATTTCACACCATACCCTGCTGAATTCGAAAGATATCTAAAAATGAAACGTTTTTGGTTCAAATGAAAAAGTGACTTGCCCATGGATTGATGTTTCAGCACTGTCTCAATGAAGAGTTTGGCATTCGACGAGCCATGTCAGACATGCATGCGCAGTTACAAGCCTGCTAGAGTTAGCGGCAGGCAGATGAGCAATATCCACCGTCGTAGTACGGATTGTTTGTAAATTATGTCTGAGTGTTGGAGTGTGCCCTTGGCTATCCATAAATGAGCTGGAATGTGAAGCGGGGGAAAAAACTCAGTAGACCTAGCTTGCTTCGTAGTATACCCCTCAGCAGTGGTAGAAAAAGTACTCAAATGTCATTCTTGAGTAAAAGTAAAGATACCTTAATAGATAATGATTCACGTAAAAGAGAAAGCCTCCCAGTAAAATACTACTTGAGTAAAAGTATTTGCTTTTAAATATAATTAAGTATCAATAGTAAATGGAATTGCTAAAATATACTTAAGTATCAAAAGTAAAAGTATGTGTGTGAATTGGACAATTTTCCTGTCCAAATGTAACAGGTACTTTTGGGTGTCAGGGAAAATGGAGTAAAAAGTACATTATTTTCTTTAGGAATGTAGAAGTAAAAGTTTGCAAAAATATAAATAGTAAAGTATGGTACAGATGACAAAAAAAACCTACTCAAGTAGTACTTTAAAGTGTTTTTACTTAAGTACTTTACACAACTGCCCCTCAGATGTATTCAATAGCTGGGAGTGAATTAAACAAACAGCACAGACCATCAGGCTAAAGAAAACTGACTGTAAATTAACTGGTTGTGCTCCAAGTGGATGGGACTGAGGGACTGTGTTATGGAGTATTCTGTCCACTAGGGGGAGCTACAAAACCATACACTACATCACCAATTACAACTCAGCAAATATTCTACTGCTGCCATTTTCCTCTGAAGTCTCAACATCTTCACTCAAGGTGCCCTTTGACCAGATGGAAAGAGCAGGAGAAGTGCCCATTCTAGCTTTATATGAAATAAAATAGCCAGCGTTTCTTACGAAAACAAATTAAATGTAGGCCTATTCATGCAAATGTAGCCACAAGCCAATGCATTTGGTTAACTCCTGGAGAGCATAAAAGTCTGCTATCTAGGTCTAACACCTTCAAATAGTTTAAGATCATGTCTTGCCTGTTACACATTCTTTAAATCAATGGAAATAATGTACAAAGAATGAAATGGAAAACCACATGGTGGTAGCAGTAGAAGTACAATAACATTGAAAGTACCGTGCCTACAGTACATCAGCACACCTTACATATCATGGAAAATACTAACTAGCAGGCAAATTTTTAAAACAACGAATGCAAATTGGGGCCTCGCAACAAAACCCAAATTAGAACCCATGCAGCAAGCAAACCGGATTGATTAGCAGATGTTATTGCGGGTGTAGCGAAATTCTTGTGCTTCTAGCTCCGACCATGCAGTAATATCTAACAAGTAATATCTAATAATTACACAACACACCATGTACAGCAGAGGGGATGGGGGGGGGGGGGGAACCCCCAACCAGCCAAATCTGTCATGTAAGCCTCTAATAAAATCCCCCAGAACTTACCGCTTGCGCCTTTTCATTGTAATATTCTGGAGGTGATGTGCTAAGCAGTGAGCAACAGATAACACTCACAGTAGTGAGGGACTCCCCATGTCTGGTGAGAGCGCGTGTGGTGGGACTGGAGCAGTGGAAAGAGGCGGAACACATTGGGCCAAAACGGGAAGCATTTTCACTCTAATCCTTGAAGGGAGTGGGGAGAAGAGGGTTTGGCCTGGGTTCCCCCCCCCCCCCCCCTCCCTCTCCTTCCTTCTGCCAATTCCTTCTCTCTTTATAAAAGCACTTCCAGCCATTACTTTCCCTTTGGACAAATCACTCAAATGTATGTCACTTGTCTTATGCATTGCTGACGATTAAACTGAAAAGAGGTCCCAAGCGCTTTGTTTTGAGCCCTAAAGCCTGCCAGAGTGGGATCAAACTTTAACAATAGCCATATATATATTTTATTAATTACAAAGCTCAGTCATGAAAAACTAAGTTGTGACGTAACTGACGCCGGGCCCTCATTAAAGTCCTACCAGCTGAAAACGGACCGACAAAGTGCTGAACGCTGTCTGGCAGCCCATCTACTTCAGAGCAAAGAACCAACAGAAATTATGAGTCAAATCAAAAGGATTTAAGTATTCCTCTGAAACAAAAGGCTGACTAAATCATTTATCAAAACTGATGGTGTCACTCCCTGCATGTTATGTAAGTGCACTACTTTATTATGTCACTCACAAAATGTACAACTCAACAGAAGACTGGAGCGAGGTTGTGTAACAGGTCCTATAATGTGTCATCTGGAAAAGAGGCTGTAGACTGTACCAGAGCATTGATACTAGGGCCAGGACGATACCAGTCTCACGATACTCATTAGTATTGGGAAAACAGCCCTCATGTTGGAAATAAACATCATGGTGTCAGAGTCACATTTATTTATTTTCCAAGCTATTGCACACAACATTTAGCATACAGGAGGTTAAAGAGTAACTTTCATGGAAAAACATTTTAGGCTTAGTTATACTGACACACTTCAATTCTGGTTCATTTTGACAGTTCGTTGCAAAAGTGATATACACAGACTGTACAAAACATTAGAGGCACCTTCTTAATATTGAGTTGGACCCCGCTTTGCCCTCAACACAGCCTCAGTTCGTTGGGGCATGGACTCTACAAGGTGTCAAAAGCATTCCACTGGGATGCTGGCCCGTGTTGACTCCAATGCTTCACACAGTTGTGTCAAGTTGGCTGGATGTCCTTTGGGTGATGGACCATTCTTGATACACACGGGAAACTGTTGAGCGTGAAAAACCCAGCAGCGGTACAGTTGTTGACACTCAAACCGGTGCACCTGGCACCTACCACACCCCGTTCAAAGGCACGTCAATATTTTGTCCTTCCCATTCACCTTCTGAATGACACACATACACAATACATGACCCAATTGTCTCAAGGCGTAAAATAAATCCTTCTTTAACCCGGCTCCTCTCCATCTACACTGATTGAAGTGAATTTAACAAGTGACATCGACAAGGGATCATAGCTTTCACCTGGATTCACCTTGTCAGTGTATTTTGGTCTTTTGGTAGTAAATCTAGTTCGTAGGCTACACTCCCTTCTAGATGTGCTGAGTGGTACCACCTCAAGGCTTACTATAAAAGCAGGTGACAGCACGGCGAATATATTTTGCATGATGCTTCCTTGACTACTGCCGTTACACAAAATTGTGAAATCAGTATGGCACATTTCCGCATATGACCAAATTCAACATTTTTGCTAACCCTTTCATACACATCTATGTGGTTTTAATAACAAATGTGTAGGCTATCAGGATTATATGATGTTCATATTCATAGAAATAAATGACAATGGTGGTCATGTCACCTCGTTTTTTTCTCATCTGCTATAACTGATTGATGGTGCAGTCCGCAAAGGCAGTTGGCTCATAGTTAAAAATATGAGTTTGAATCCAAAACAGGGCAGATATTATTTTGATCCTATATTTACAATATTCATCCGATGCACACACACTTCTAATTCTGAAAAGTGAAAGCCTACTACCAGGGGTCACACTGGTAGTAGTTGTAGGTTTTTATACAGTACCCAAGACCAACCTGTGAATTAATTTGACCATTGGAAAAAGAGCTACTGCGTAAATACTGCAATACAGGTTGGATTGAATTGAGCCCCTAACCTTAATTTTCAAGGTGATTGCACTTTTCACAATACCACATTAAAAAAAAATCCATCCCATGGGATTTGAACTTACACCCCAAGTAGCAATAGATGTCAGGAACTCGGCGCCTTACCACCGTGAGCAGACTGTCCAGAGCCGTATTTGTTTACAATGCACATATTTTTATTATCAGAGTGTGCCAGTGGACTTCTGGTAAGTATGCTTTAGTGAGAATGTGTTGGGATCAGGTACAACTACATTTACCCACCACCAAAATAAATATTTGAGCAATTCCCCTCCACCCACAACTTCTCACGTGAATGCATTTTTAAAACAAATTTAAAGTGTAGGGCAAAGGCTCAAATTGGAGTTGAGAGTTACCCTTTAAAAAAGGACCAAAGAGTTTGTCGGCTTCGTGTTTTCATTTTGCTATAAAAAATGTTTTTTTTAAGTTTATTAAATGTGTGATACTGGTATTGTCACAGCCTCAATGGATACAGCACATCAGCCTTAATATGAAGAGAGGTTAGTCTTCTAGTAGCAAAAGAAGAGCAAGCAATAAACATACATTAGTTGAAAGTTTGTTTTACCCAAATATTCTAAGAATAGATATAGCCCAACTCCAGGCTGAAGAACAGGAAATACACATATTCAAATCTCATGGTGGGTAGGCTTTCCATCCCAGTAATCTTATGAGAAACAGGACTGGATTACAACTTCATACAGTAATGCAGTGCTCCCCAAACTTTGAGCTGAGATCACAGAGTCAAAATGAAGGCCAAGATCTACCGCTTAGAATTTTTTTTAACATTTAAAAAAAATGTAAGCCTGTGCAACACTAACCTATGAAAACAGGCAAGTCAGTTAAGAACAAATTCTTATTTTCAATGACGGCCTAGGAACAGTGGGTTAACTGCCTGTTCAGGGGCAGAACGACAGATTTGTACCTTGTCAGCTCAGGGGTTTGAACTCGCAACCTTCCGGTTACTAGTCACACGCTCTAACCACTAGGCTACCCTGAGGTTTGCAGTAGGCTATATGCCAAATACATTATCACTGCATATCAGTTATGCTCGAACTGTCCTGCCAATGTTCTTCTCAGGACATAAAAATATATATATTTTAAAACTTGAGGAATATGATCACACTGGTTATAGATCATCACTTGTGGTATTACTTGTGAGGCACAGCTGAGTGAGCATACATTTAAATAAATGTGCTTTTCATTTTTTTTTACTGGACTGATTGTGTCTGCATCTGATGGTCTGTCTCAGTGGAGGGGAGAGCATCAGAAGGTCAACCTCACACCGTCAGACAGTCCCTTAGCCCTCCATGTAGACTGACCAAAAAGGGGAGTCTTCCAGCTGATAGCAAAAATGGAGTCATACCACATTATTTCTGCCTCATGCACAAATTCATGTTGTTACTCCTATGACCAGAGAAAGTGATATTCCTCTATATTAAAAAACACATCTACCAATAATAACTCCAGCCTATCAATACATTTTGCTACTAATTTATTGAAGCTGCAATGCTGGTTGCAGCGCGAGTGGCGAAGCACATTTCATGGCTTATAAACGTGTTGAATAAAAACGTAAACATGAACTCACTCAAATACAGAAGCGCTGTTGTATTTGTTGATAGTCTCGCTTTAGTCATGGTTTTAGACATTTTGAAATCACAGTATCAACTTACTTTTCTGTGCATTTGAGGAAGCTGCAGACAGACACAGAGGGGTCAAATGGTGAGGAAAACAAGTTCATATTGGTTATACCAGAACTTTGATTAGGTGCGTGTCATTTTTCTTATTTAAATTGTTACTAAGCCACAAACAATGTCATCAAATCATTGTTCAAATAAAAAAAAACTGTATTAGGCCTAGTTATTTAAAAAAAAATCTAGTCTATGGAATGATTTTCAAATTGGTAGGGCCATGTTTCTCTGATCCATAAAAATACTCAGATATCAGTTATTAGCCTACCTTTTAAAAACAAATATTATAGCCATATCAAGTGTAGGCCATTGTTATTTCATCTTGATCATCTAGGTATGCGCATTTGCGCCATTCTTCCATTACGCCTCATGTCCACCAGATGCAAACTGTTTTCCGGCGGAAGTCATTCATTGTCAATGGAGCAGTCCGTAACGCTATGTTGGGGGTGCCGTACTAGGCTGCGGTGTGTTCGGTGTACCACATACGTTCAATATTTTCAACTCCTGCATTGCTTTATCACGCGGTGGTACAAACATTAGTACAGACTCCAACTAGCTAGCTTTTAGCTAGTTGAAAAGTGAAGCACTTGGACATCAAGTACGGAAAATGCTGGCTAGACATCCAGAAAAGAAAAATCTGGTGGACATCGGGCATTAGGCTACATTTGCTTTTTGGTTAAGGTTAGGAATAAGGTTAGTAGTGTGGTTAAGGTTAAAATCACATTTTAAGTAGAGAAATTACAGAAATAAGCTGGCTTTATGACTTTGTGGCTGTGGTAACTAGTGACGAACGCTACTTTCCGACATAAAAAGGAAGTGATGGGATTTCACTTATAGTATAGCCTGCCTTATGCTAAATCAGAAGGGGAAAAAACAATGGCTGACTTGGTGGAAAAGAAAGCAGGTCTTTGCTTTCAGGCCGAATGATAAATGTGAGGGATCAGCAGCAGACCTCACTGAAGTCATTTGCAGAATATGCAAAAACAAATATCAGTCAACATTAACAAGTGAATCATCCTGCTGAGTGCTCTACCCTGGGGCAGAAAAGGTGAACATTGTGTTCCTTGCCAGAAAACTTTACGTCTACCTAAGACTTGGCAACAAAAACAACTAGACCTAATTGTTCCTCATTGCACTTTAATTTTAAAATGGAGCCTATATTCAAAATACATTTCTTATAGGAAAAAAATACTCTCAAATCTTGAGACTTATTTGCAGCATTTGTTTTTTTAGACTATTTTATATGCCAATATTTAGGATTTGTACAGTTTATTAGGCAAAAGGCATAGCCTGGTTAATAGGCCTATTTGTTTTAAGCCTAAACCAATGTTCATGCAAGTGTTAATAGTTTTCTGACTGTGGTGAACTTTTATATAAAATGCACAATTTGTAAGTTATTCAAAATAAAACGTTTTTTCAGACAACTATGACACCAACTCATCATCAATTCATTTTTTGTTCCCGGTTATTGAAAGTTCTGCTACGGGAACTTATATGCTCAGTTTACGGACATTAATAAACACTTCGTAAATATTAGTTTAACTTTAACTTTTATTAATAGTAGCCTATGTGTAGGTCTACAGCCTATTGTTGGTTTGGTTTGCAAGGAGAGAGTCTCTCTCTGAGTAGGCTAGGCCAACAAGTCACATTCAAATCAAAATGGGAAGAAAAAGGGGAAATTAAGATTTTAAAACAATAAGCCAGAGAGAGTGTCTGCTGTAAACATCATCCAACATTGGAGAGGGGAGGGAAAAATGACAAAAAACACGTTAGGCCCCATCTGACATTTTGCGCTGCTTTGGTGCCCTCCATTCTTTCTACATTGTTCTCTTGCATTAGCAACTACCACACATGTATTGAACATTTTAGGTTATGGCAAATAGGGAATAGGCCATTTGGCATGTCGCCCTGCTGTGTGCTTGCTGCCCTGCCAGACTCAAATATGCTAAAACATAGTTTGTGACATCACAATGTCATCATCATCGACGATGGCTGAAAAACATTGTTGATAGAAGATGCAATTGTAAAATCGTCCGACACTAATGCAAGGCTTGATCATAGTTTTTTTTTTACAGAAATGTTTCGCAATTGACCACCAAATAGGGGAAGGAAGTTCAAATAAACCTCACCTGTAGCGGTGCTTCCTGGATCTGGAGCGGCTTCTCGAGCGAGACCGAGTGTAAGACCTGGATCTGGACTTTGATCTGGAGCGGGACCGTGCAGGGGAATCTGGAGCCTTGGACATCTCCGCAGTCACAAATGTCTAGAGGTTTACCTGTCCAACAACAGGGTGATGTTAGTATGCACTGGTTAATACACTTGTGCTTTAGACAGTTCTCAACTTTCATGCCTATTGAACAAAATTGATACGCCTAAAACCAGGAAGTTGCCATCCTTGAAATAAGCACAGATCTACAATAAAAACTAGTTTACTTGCAAAAATATACAGTACTAGTCAAAGTTTGGACACACCTACTAATTCAAGTGTTTTTCTTCATTTTTACCATTATCTAAATTGTAGAATAATAGTGAAGACATCAAATCTATGAGACAACACATATGGAATCATATAGTTACCAAAAAATGTGTTAAACAAATCAAATTCAATTTTCTATTTGAGATTCTTCAAAGTAGCTACCCGTCACCTTGACAGCTTTGCACACACTTGGCCTTCTCTCAACCAGCTTCATGTCACCTGGAATGCATTTCAATTAACAGGTGTGTCTTGTTAAAAGTACATTTGGAATTTCTTTCCTTCTTAATGCATTTGAGCCAATCAGTTGTGTTGTGACAAGGTAGGGTTGGTATACAGAAAATAGCCCTATTTGGTAAAAGACCAAGTCCATATTATAGCAGGAACAGCTCAAATAAGCAAAGTGAAACGACAGTCCACATTACTTTAAGACATGAAGGTCAAGAACTTTGAACATTTCTTCAAGTGCAAGTTGCAAAAACCATCCAGCTCTATGATGAAACTGGCTCTCATGAGCACCGCCACAGGAAAGGAAGACCCAGAGTTTCCTCTGCTGCAGAGGATAAGTTCATTAGCGTTACCAGCTTCAGAAATTGCAGCCCAAATAAATGTGTCACTGAGTTCAAGTACCAGACATCTCAACATCCACTGTTCAGAGATAAGCAGGACTTCATGGTCAAATTGCTGCAAAGAAACCACTACTAAAATGACACCAATAAAGAAGAAGAGCCTTGCTTGGGCCAAGAAACACAATTAATGGACATTAGACCGGTGGAAACCTGTCCTTTGGTCTGATGAGTCCAAATTTGAGATTTTTGGCTCCAACCGCTGTGTCTTTGTGAGACGCAGATTATGTTAACGGATGATCTCTGCATGTGTGGTTCCCACTGTGAAGCATGGAGTAGGAGGTGTAATGGTGCTTTGCTGGTGACACTGTCAGGGATTTATTTCGAATTCAAGGCACACTTAACCAGCATAGCTACCACAGTATTCTGCAGTGATACGCCATCCCATCTGGTTTGTACTTAGTGGGACAATCTTTTTTTTTTTTTTAACAGGACAATGACCTGAAACACACCTCCAGGCTATGTAAGGGCTATTTGACCAAGAAGGAGAGTGATTCAAGTGATGCATCAGACTACCTGGCCTCCACAATCACCCGACCTCAACCCAATTGAGATGGTTTGGGATGAATTGGACCGCAGAGTGAAGTAGCCAACAAGTGCTCAACATATGTGGGAACCCCTTCAAGACTGTTGGAAAAGCATTCCTCATGAAGCAGGTTGAGAGAATGCCAAGAGTGTGCAAAGCTGTCATCAAGGTGGCTACTTTGAAGAATCTCAAATATAAAATACTTTTTTGGTTACTAAATGATTCAATATGTTATTTCATAGTTGATGTCTTCACTATTATTCTACAATGTAGAAAATAAAATTTAAAAAAACTTGAATGAGTAACAAAATGTTGACAAATACTGTATATAAAATCAACTCTACAAATTAAAAATCATGGCCCCCAGAGAATCTTGGAGCCTATCAGCAACCAGGGGCCTGTCTGACTATGTCCCAAATGCCACCCTATACCTACAGACCCTGGTCAAAAGTAGTGCACTATATAAGGCAGGGGTTGTCAACAGACTAATCTAGTTGATTTAGGGAATAGGTGCCATTTGAGACAGCCTATTTCTAGAGCTGTTGTGACCTCAGGTCTGGAACAATGACTTGACACCTTGTCCCCCGTCTACAAGACCCACTGCCTAGCGGCCCTCACCTGCTTAACCCCTGCCTGTCACCGGCAGTACCGCCAAAAGCCCCACACGACCTTCACGGCGAGTGTGGAAAAAGGCTAAACCTGGCACTGGCTAAAAATAGAAACTACACTGTCCGAATATATAACAAGAGAGAATGGCGAGGAATGCTTTTAGCGCCGGCTTTATCCTGCAGCCATATCCATAGTGCATGATAGTGCAGGTGGGGGCTGGGATTAGAGCAGCACTATTTCGGACACAAGACACACAGCCTCTGGCAACTCCATGGGGGTAATGGCTGGCTCTGTTTCAGATACACACAATCTTAATATTCAGCCCAAAGGACAGGTGCCTCCATCAAAACAGAAAGGAGGGATGGGGACGTAGTCTAAGATCAGACATAACACGAAGGATTTGAAAATAGCTTTAAAAATCCTGACAGAAATCTAGTGCTCTGGCCCAAACATCCTTCTGAATATCAGGCAGCACGAACGTGTTTTATATTGTTTTCCTTGTTATCTTTTCTCATAACTTCACGTCTACCTTCCAGCCACACAATCATCTCAGGGGTGTCAAACTCATTCCATGGAGGGCATAAACGTCTGCTGGTTTTTGTTTCTCGTTCAAATAAGAATAAGAATAAAAAAAAACAGATGAGGGGAATTGCTTGCTAATCAGCTACCTTAATTCAAACAAGTACAAGGGAGGAGTGAAAAGCCAGACACATGGCCCTCTGTGGAATGAGTTTGACATGTGATCTAGGACAAGTCAAAGGCAACTGGCCTCCTCACACGTACATCAATATAATTGGACACAATGTACCATCATTTAACAGTGCAGTCTTCTCTGGAATAGCAGAGGAGGAAGACAAGTAAACAAAATGATTCAACTGGGTACTTATTGTAGGGTTAGGATGTCAAATTTGGTATTCAAATGTATTTTGGAAACACTTCCCAACAATACACAAGTATTACAATGATTTTTATTGTTCTGTAGTACTGTTAGCGATGGAGAAAAATTGACAGTAGAGAGGACACTATGGCCCAAATGGGCCAAGAGAGTGGCAGAAGTCAGGGGTCAAGTGCTCTGCATTTTTCTATTTCATTGCTAACAAAACATTATTTCAAATATTTAGAGGAGTTAACTTTAAGGTAGTCCACATACATAACACTAACTAGCAATGCATAAAGACGCTGTTAAACAATTAGGCCTAAACTTTGTATTTGCTCATAGCGAATGAGGATGCACTGCACACACCATCAAATGGTAGGCGGCGTATATCATTTATCAATTAAAATCGATTACAAGCATTTCACGGCACCTGCAATAACATCTACAAATCTGTGTATGCGACTAATGAACTTTGATTTCTTGTCCAATTGGTATTTCAACCACAAACAAATGGTGGTTGAATCAATCTACTGCCTAAATATGATTAACTTGTTCTCACAGGTTGTATCTATACATTGCAATCAACACAATGAGCATTTGCAATTTTGCACTTGTAGGCCTATTTCTTGCCTATTGTTCTCACCAAACCAGTTAGAGCCTAATGTTGGGACATAGGCTACTCATTATAGCCTAATACAGAAAAGACAGAGGTAGACCTATGATAAACAAGGCTGTCTACTGGTTAATAATTAGCAGTGGAAGGTTTGTATGCGAATCATCACTGTCTGATGCTCCTTTCCTCATTCCCATGGCTGTGCAGTGCATCCTGCAGAGTGCATGTTACAGGCACTGTATTGTATTTACTCCGCAATGCCTCAGTGCCTTCCTTTTCCCTGGCCCGCATTATCAACCTTATTCATCAAAACCGGCTTTCTCTGTCTGCATCCCAAATAGCACCCTATTCCCTACATAGTGCACTACTTTTGACCAGATCCCTAAAAGTAGTGCGCTATGTAGGGAATAAGGTGCCATCTGGGACATACCCTTACCCCCTCTCAAACTTAAGTCAAGCAATCAGAACAGAGAATAAATATTTCACAATGTGTTGTTCTTCCCCTTCTTGAAAAGTATGCTGGTAAGGGGTTGTAGTGTACAAACGAGACAAGGGAGGTGGGGTCTTGGGAAGTGTTGACACATCATGTACAACACAGGAAATCTGACAGAAAGTTCCTTTACAACCTAGGTCTCTAGATCCTCAGCTTTCACAGATTCTGAAGAACATGGCTTTGTGACTTCGCCATGTTACTCATTCAGACCTAAAAGTTTACACTTCAACTAAGCAGTAGTCTCTCACAGAGAAGTGCAAGTCACATACCCAGCTAGAGTTCAGGATTTTTCACAGGAAGAGGCTTCTAATTCTGGTCAACATACAGGCAGACAAAAAGAGCCTGTAGTTACTAAATGTGGGACCTATCCTAGTGCACATGCAGGCCTAGCATATAGACTACCGTTTAAAAGTTTGGGGTCACTAATACCCTGACTACATCGCGTGCGCGAGCGTTGCAAAATAAATGTAAAAATCTATGTTATTAAATTATTGCGCGAGCGCAAACAAGCGTCTGCGTTGCCAAGGGCTAAAATAGAAGTCAGTTCTATTTGTGACACAAATCGCGCTGCAAGTCCTGCCTCTCCCATCTCCTCATTGGTTTATAGAAGCAGGTACTAAAGGTCGACAGATTATGATTTTTCAACGCCGATACCAATTATCGGAGGAACAAAAAAAGCCAACACCAATTAAATCAGACTATTTTATTTCTTTATTTGTAATAATGACAATTACAACAATACTGAAATTAACACTTATTTTAACTTAATATAATACATTAATAAAATCAATTTAGCCTCAAATAAATAATGAAACATGTTCAATTTGGTTTAAATAATGCAAAAACAAAGTGTTGGAGAAGAAAGTAAAAGTGCAATATGTGCCATGTAAAAAAGCTAACATTTAAGTTCCTTGCTCAGAACATGAGAACATATGAAAGCTGGTGGTTCCTTTTAAACACGTCTTCAATATTCCCAGGTAAGAAGTTTTAGGTTGTCGTTATTATAGGAATTATAGGACTATTCATCTCTATACCATTTGTATTTCATATACCTTTGACTATTGGATGTTCTTATAGGCACTTTAGTATTGCCAGTTTAACAGTATAGCTTCCGTCCCTCTCCTCGCCCCTACCCGGGCTCGAACCAGGAACACATCAAAAACAGCAACCCTCGAAGCATCGTTATCCATTGCTCCACATACGCCGCGGTCCTTGCAGGGCAAGGGGAACAACTACTGCAAGGTCTTAGAGCGAGTGCAGTCACCGATTGAAACGCTATTAGCGCACACCCCGCTAACTAGCTAGACATTTCACATCGGTTACACTAGCCTAATTTCGGGAGTTGATAGGCTTGAAGTCATAAATAGTTCAATGCTTGAAGCACAACGAAGAGCTGCTTGCAAACGGACGAAAGTGCTGTTTGAATGAATGCTTACAAGCCTGCTGCTGCCTACCACTACTCAATCAGACTGCTCTATAAAATATCAAATCATAGACTAAATTATAACATAATAACACACAGAAATACGAGCCTTTGGTCATTAATATGGTCAAATCCGGAAACTATCATTTCATAAACAAAACATTTATTAATTCAGTGAAATACAGGACCGTTCTGTATTTTATCTAACGGGTGGTATCCGTAAGTCTAATTATTGCTGTTACATTGTACAACCTTCAATGTTATGTCATAATTATGTACAATTCCGGCAAATTAATTCCGGTCTTTGTTAGGAATAAATGGTCTTCACACAGTTCGCAACGAGCCAGGCAGCCCAAACTGCTGCATATGCCCTGACTGCTTGCACGGAACTCAAGAGAAGTGACACAATTTCCCTAGTTAAAAGTTAGTCATGTTAGCAGGCAATATTAACTAAATATGCAGGTTAAAATATATACTTATGCCTTTCTTTAAAATCAGTAGTTAACTAGTGGTTATGTTAGGTAGATTGTTTTTTTATAAGATAAGTTTAATGCTAGCTAGCAACTTACCTTGGCTTCTTGCGGCTTCTTGCTGTATGGTTAGTGTTGGACTAGTAACCGGAAGATCGAATCCCCGAGCTAAGTTAAAAATCTGTCGTTCTGCCCCTGAACAAGGCAAGGCAACCCACCGTTCCTAAGCCAACGTTCCTAAGCCGTCATTGAAAATAAGAATGTGTTCTTAACCGACTTGCCTAGTTAAATAAAAAAGGTTAAAAAAATATTATTTTATATATATATATATTTTTTTTATCGGCCACAATCAGTGTCCAAAAATACAGATTACCGATTGTTATGAAAACTTGGAATCGGCCCTAATTAATCAGCCATTCCGATTATTCGGTTGACCTCTAGCAGGTGCCATCTCCTCATTGGTTATACCCACATGGGTGACTGAAAGACAAACGAGGTCAGTGGAGGTAATGCACCATAATTTATGAAAGTTGCCAATCGCAATATAAAAGTTGAGGGAAGAGAAAGCCTGGAAGGAGGAGAGATGACTAGAAACGAGTCAGTTGATTGTTTTATGTGTGGATTAATTGTCGGAGTAGAGGACCTTGTGCATTTCAGGTAAAATAACAACTCAATGTTTATATCCCAGGACAAATTAGCTAGCAACCGCAAGCTAGCTAAATAGGATACATTAGCTACCAAGTGCAAGCTAGCTAGCTAAATTGCCATAAATGTTTAATGCTTTTCGACCTGTGCCCAAATGAAGGTAATTGGTTCAGAGTTTGTTCTGATATTTTAACCTGCGTGTCGTGATCGCGTTTGGTGTGGGGGGACAAAACTAATTTATACACGATGGTGCACGCGCGCAGACGGTTTGGGTTCTGTGTAAGAAACGTCCTTGTTTTTAAAAGAAAAACACTTTTTGTACATTAAAATAACTTTAAATTGATCAGAAATACAGTGTAGACATTGTTAATATTGTAAATGACTATTGTAGCTGGAAGATTGGAAAAAAGTGTTATGGGCAGACAAATATAAGTTTGAGGTGTTCGGATCACAAAGAACATCTGTGAGACGCAGAAAAAATTAAAATATGCTGGAGGAGTGCTTGTCAAGCATGGTGGAGGCAATGGTCTGGGGCTGCTTTGGTGGTGGTAAAGTGGGAGATTAGTACAGGGTTAAAGGGATCTTGAAGGAAGGCTTTCACTCCATGTTGCAACGCTGCTTAATTGGAGCCAATTTCCTCCTACAACAGGACAATGACCCAAAGGACAGCTTCAAACTATACAATAACTATTTAGGGAAGAAGCAGTCAGCTGGTATTCTGTCTATAATGGATTGGCCAGCACAGTCATCGGATCTCAACCCTATTGAGCTGTTGTAAGAGCTGCTTGACCTTATGTTACGTAAGAAGTGCCCATCAAGCCAATCCAATTTGTGGGAGATGCTTCAGGAAGCATGGGGTGAAATCTCTTCAGATTACCTCAACAAATTGACAACTAGAATGCCAAAGGTCTGCAAAACTGTAATTGTTGCAAATGGAGGATTCTTTGAGAAAGCAAAGTTTGAAGGACACAATTATTATTTAAATTAAAAATCATTATTTATAACCTTGTCAACATCTTGACTATATTTCCTATTCATTTTGCAACTCATTTAATGTATTTTACATTTCTATGTGACCCAAAACATTTGAACAGTAGTGTATATACACAGATAGGGCATAGAAGGCCAAAAGGTACTAAATGCATAAATCACTGACATTTCCTGGTTGATAAAATTCTAATAGTTCAACTAATTTGACCTCACCCATTATAACCAGCATGTCCAGAGATACAACCTCTCTTATCGTCACCCAGTGCCTGGGCTTACCTCCGCTGTACCCGCACCCCACCATACCCATCTGCACATTATGCCCTGAATATAGTGGGGCAAAAAAGTATTTAGTCAGCCACCAATTGTGCAAGTTCTCCCACTTAAAAAGATGAGGCCTGTAATTTTCATCATAGGTACACTTCAACTATGACAGACAAAATGAGCGGGAAAAAAATCCAGAAAATCACATTGTAGGATTTGTAATGAATTTATTTGCAAATTATGGTGGAAAATAAGTATTTGGTCAATAACAAACGTTTCTCAATACTTTGATATATACCTTTTGTTGGCAATGACAGAGGTCAAACGTTTTCTGTAAGTCTTCACAAGGTTCACACACTGTTGCTGGTATTTTGGCCCATTCCTCCATGCAGATCTCCTCTAGAGCAGTGATGTTTTGGGGCTGTTGCTGGGCAACACGGACTTTCAACTCCCTCCAAAGATTTTCTATGGGGTTGAGATCTGGAGACTGGCTAGGCCACTCCAGGACCTTGAAATGCTTCTTACGAAGCCACTCCTTCGTTGCCACTCCTTCGTTGCCCGGGCGGTGTGTATGGGATCATTGTCATGCTGAAAGACCCAGCCACTTTTCATCTTCAATGCCCTTGCTGATGGAAGGAGGTTTTCACTCAAAATCTCACGATACATGGCCCCATTCATTCTTTCCTTTACACAGATCAGTCGTCCTGGTCCCTTTGCAGAAAAACAGCCCCAAAGCATGATGTTTCCACCCCCATGCTTCACAGTAGGTATGGTGATCTTTGGATGCAACTCAGCATTCTTTTTCCTCCAAACACAACGAGTTGAGTTTTTACCAAAAAGTTCTATTTTGGTTTCATCTGACCATATGACATTCTCCCAATCTTCTTCTGGATCATACAAATGCTCTCTAGCAAACTTCAGACGGGCCTGGACATGTACTGGCTTAAGCAGGGGGACAAGTCTGGCACTGCAGGATGAGTCCCTGGCAGCGTAGTGTGTTACTGTTGGTAGGCTTTGTTACTTTGGTCCCAGCTCTCTGCAGGTCATTCACTAGGTCCCCCCGTGTGGTTCTGGGATTTTTGCTCACCGTTCTTGTGATCATTTTGACCCCACGGGGTGAGATCTTGCGTAGAGCCCCAGATCGAGGGAGATTATCAGTGGTCTTGTATGTCTTCCAGTTCCTAATAATTGCTCCCACAGTTGATTTCTTCAAACCAAGCTGCTTACCTATTACAGATTCAGTCTTCCCAGCCTGGTGCAGGTCTACAATTTAGTTTCTGGTGTCCTTTGACAGCTCTTTGGTCTTGGCCATAGTGGAGTTTGGAGTGTGACTGTTTGAGGTTGTGGACAGGTCTTTTATACTGATAAGTTCAAACAAGGGCCATTAATACAGGTAACGAGTGGAGGACAGAGGAGCCTCTTAAAGAAGAAGTTACAGGTCTGTGAGAGCCAGAGATCTTGCTTGTTTGTAGGTGACCAAATACTTATTTTCCACCATAATTTGCAAATAAATTCATTAAAAATCCTACAATGTGATTTTCTGGATTTATTCTTTCTCATTTTGTCCGTCATAGTTGAAGTGTACCTATGATGAAATTTACAGGCCTCATCTTTTTAAGTGGGAGAACTTGCACAATTGGTGGCTGACTAAATACTTTTTTGCCCCACTGTCTATTCTACCACGCCCATAAATCTGCTCCTTTTATTCCTTGTCCCCATCGCTCTAGGCGACCAGTTTTGATAGCCTTTAGCCGCACCCTCATCCTACTCCTCCTCTGTTCCTCGGGTGATGTGGAGGTAAACCCAGGCCCTGCATGTCCCCAGACACCCTCATTTGTTGACTTCTGTGATCATGGTTTCATGCATGTCAACATCAGAAGCCTCCTCCCTAAATGTGTTTTACTCACTGCTTTAGCACACTCTGCCAACACTGATGTCCTTGCCGTGTCTGAATCCTGGCTTAGGAAGGCCACCAAAAATTCTGAGATTTCCATACCCAACTAGAACACTTTCCGTCACGATAGAACTGCCAAAGGGGGATCAGTTGCAATCTACTGCAGAGATAGAACTTTGCAGGCTGTCATACTTTCCAGGTCTATGCCCAAACAGTTAGAACTTCTAATTTTTAAAATTAATCGCTCCAGAAAGTCTCACTGTTGCCGCCTGCTACCGACCCCCTTCAGCTCCCAGCTGTGCCCTGGAGACCATCTGTGAATTGATCGCCCCCCATCTAGCTTCAGAGTTTGTTCTGTTAGGTGACCTAAACTGGGATATGCTTAACACCCCGGAAGTCCTACAATCTAAGATAGCTGCCCTCAATCTCACACAAATCATCAAGGAACCCACCAGGTACAACCCTAAATCCGTAAACATGGGAACCCTAATTGACATTATCCTGGACAACTTGCCCTCCAAATACACCTCTGCTGTCTTCAATCAGGGTCTCAGCGATCACTGCCTCATTGCCTGTATCCGCTACGGGTCCGCGGTCAAACGGCCACCCCTCATCACTGTCAAACGCTCCCTAAAACACTTCTGCGAGAAGGCCTTTCTAAATCGACCTGGCCCGGGTATCCTGGAAGGATATTGACCTCATCCCGTCAGTTGAGGATGCCTGGACATTCTTTAAAATTTAACTTCATCACCATCTTAGACAAGCATGCTCTGTTCAAAAAATGCAGAACTAAGAACAGATATAGCTCTTGGTTCACTCCACACCTGACTGCCCTCGACCAGCACAAAAACATCCTGTGGCGGACTGCAATAGCATCGAATAGTCCCCGCGATATGCAACTGTTCAGGGAAGTCAGGAACCAATACATGCAGTCAGTCAGGAAAGCAAAGGCCAGCTTTTTCAAGCAGAAATTTGCATCCTGTAGCTCTAACTCCAAAAAGTTCTGGGATACTGTAAAGTCCATGGAGAACAAGAGCACCTCCTCCCAGCTGCCCACTGCACTGAGGCTAGGTAACATAATCGAAAACTTCAACAAGCATTTCTCAACGGTTGGCTATGCCCCCCCCCCCGCCTCCCCAGCTTCTCCTTTACCCAAATCCAGATAGCAGATGTTCTGAAAGAGCTGCAAAACCTGGACCCATACAAATCAGCTGGGCTTGACAATCTGGACACTCTATTTCTGAAACTGTCCACCGCCATTGTCGCAACCCCTATTACCAGCCTGTTCAACCTCTCCTTCGTATCATCTGAGATCCCCAAGGATTGGAAAGCTGCCACGGTCATTCCCCTCTTCAAAGTGGGAGACACCCTGGACCCAAACTGTTACAGACCTATATCCATCCTGCCCTGCCTATCTACGGTCTAAGAAAGCCAAGTCAACAAACAGATCACTGACCATCTCGAATCCCACCGTACCTTCTCCGCTGTGCAATCCGGTTTCCGAGCTAGTCACGGGTGCACCTCAGCCACGCTCAAGGAACTAAACGATATCATAACTGCCATTGATAAAAGACAGTACTGTGCAGCCGTCTTCATCAACCTGGCCAAGGCTTTCGACTCTGTCAATCACCATATTCTTATCGGCAGACTCAGTAGCCTCGGTTTTTCTAATGACTGCCTTGCCTGGTTCACCAACTACTTTGCAGACAGAGTTCAGTGTGTCAAATCGGAGGGCATGTTGTCCGGTCCTCTGGCAGTCTCTGGGGGTACCACAGGGTTCAATTCTCAGGCCGACTCTTTTCTCTGTATATATCAATGATGTTGCTCTTGCTGCGGGCGATTCCCTGATCCACCTCGCAGACGACACCATTCTGTATACTTCTGGCCCTTCCTTGTACACTGTGCTATCTAACCTCCAAACGAGCTTCAATGCCATACAACACTCCTTCCGTGGCCTCCAACTGCTCTTAAAACGCTAGTAAAACCAAATGCATGCTTTTCAACCGTTCACTGCCTGCACCCGCACGCCCGACTAGCATCACCACCCTGGATGGTTCCGACCTAGAATATGTGGGCATCTATAAGTACCTAGGTGTCTGGTTAGATTGCAAACTCTCCTTCCAGACTCATATCAAACATCTCCAATCCAAAATCCAATCTAGAGTCGGCTTTCTATTCCGCAACAAAGCCTCCTTCACTCACGCCGCAAAACTTACCCTAGTAAAACTGATTATCCTTCCTTCCAGTTCTCTGCTGCCTGTGACTGGAACGAATTGCAAAAATCTTTGAAGTTGGAGACTTATCTCCCTCACCAACTTTAAACATCTGCTATCTGAGCAGCTAACCGATCGCTGCAGCTGTACATAGTCCATCGCTATATAGCCCACCCAATTTACCTACCTCATCCCCATACTGTTTTTATTTGATTTACTTTTCTGCTCTTTTGCACACCAGTATCTCTACCTGCACATGTTCATCTGATCATTTATCACTCGTGTTAATCTGCTAAATTGTAATTATTCACTCCTATGGCCTATTTATTGCCTACCTCCTCATGCCTTTTGCACACAATATATAGAGATTATTTTTGTTGTACTATGTTATTGACTTGTTTATTGTTTACTCCATGTGTAACTCTATGTTGTTGTCTGTTCACACTGCTATGCTTTATCTTGGCCAGGTCGCAGTTGCAAATGCGAACTTGTTCTTAACTAGCCTACCTGGTTAAATAAAGGTTAAATAAATAAATAAAATGCTGTGTATGTGACAAAACAAGCTAGTGTAGAGAATCATCGTACCATCTAAACAGCTGTGAAATATATTTTCAATAATCACATTTTGTATTTTTCAGCTGTTTAAAGCTGGTGTACAAAACGGAAAGTAAAAACTAAACTTAACTGGAAGCATTGAAATGGAGCACAGAACAGATCTACCCCTTCTTAGATTTGCTTTCAATGAGAATTACATACCTATAATCCCATTTCTATCTGAATTTGGTCAGGTCACCAAAAAAAGTTACATGTTGAAGCTTTAAATTATGACATAGCCTACACAGCCTAAACCCTATGGTTGAACATATTCGGTAAATAATGATATTAAGAGTTGTAAGCCTCGGTTTCTTGTTACTGAGTATTGAATGCAGAGTCGGGTCCTCACTAGTCACCACAAAATCATAATTATGACTAATCCCAACCTAACTCGTCACTGGAAATAACACTATCATATTTCATAACGCTTTTAAAACAATGAAATGCACTCCAGATCGCCAAAGCAGCCAAAAGATGGTATGGGCAGAATTGTCTAGAACACATCCATCCGTTTATATCGTCATGAAAAATGGCACTTAGATGTGCTTTATCTAAACAGTGTCCAAAATGATTCAACTCTTTTTCTCCTTCAAGTACCATGTCGCAATGCGCCCTGTGTCTGTGAAACAGAGATATTAAAAAAAGGAATGAAGAAACGCCCCATCCAACTGACTGTCGACCCATCACATTCACGTCGTCATGCTAAATCACACGGTTGCTAAACTAATCGTCACACAATCCCTTCTCAAATTTAGAGTAAGAGTAGAGAAAGTTGCCTATTTTCCTCAAAAGTACGTAATGTCATGATTCCAAAGCTATATGATGTTACAGCGAACAAGTTAATTATCTCACACCTTGGAAATGGTTTGCAACGTTGTACTTATTTCCGAAATGCATGCTAATGTTTGGTTTTTGAGCTAGGGCTCAATTGACTCCCATTCACTCCTTGTCACAGAATGCACCGCGCGGCCCATGGACGATTTATGGGCAATGTTCACAATGGGCGTTAATACGATTCTAATGGAGTACCCCATCTCCTCAAAAACATCTCTGTGGGATAGCAACGTTACTCTGCTCTCGCTCTGGGTAGAGACGCCGTTTATAGCTCAGTGGCAGAAACGAACTGGAAGTTGAGCTCAGTGAGTAAGACTTCTAAATTGATAGTGCTGTTTGTTTAGGCGATTGTACAGCTAGCTAGTTACTTCACATGCTTATATTGACTCTGCTACTATTGTGTGTAGCTATGTTTTCTAGCTACCTAGCCCAGCGAGAGAGAATTGCATTGTGGGTTTTGTAGTAGATTTGAGCTGCAACAGATTTCCTTAAGGGATTTAACGACAACATGAAACATTTGTCCAAATTATTTTTTACGTTAGTGTTACTTATCACTCAATTTGTTTTGGGATGGATTATCCCTTCAGTAATTTGATATAGCAATTTTCACTGGCTAGTGACAACCGCGGAGTCGTCTAATCTAGAGCAATCTCATTTAAATATTGACATTGATTGGGAGCATTCCAGTCCCTGAAATGTTGCCAGATTGACATGGGATCGGTCTGCTTTTGGTCAATCAAAAGACATAAGCTTATATTTCAAGGATGTATTTCTACTCACATGATTAATGCTGGTGGAGTATTATTTAAAATGCTGGCTACAATACTGTAGGCTATTGTTGAATTCACATGAGGCTACATTATACAACCTCCAAAAACCAGATGACAGCAACTGTTTGATGCCCGACGTTAGTTAGGTCATTAACAGTTGGTGAATACATCTGTTTTCGCACTCATTTAGCTGTTTAATTATCCTAATGTGCTTGGCAAACATAGCTATGTTTAGAGGCAAACAGCTGCTCTAGCTAGTAGTGGAGTAATGGACATGAACAGTCAGTGTACATATACATTGTGGCTAGTTAGTTAGCTCAAGTCAAGGATAATAATGAACAAGATTAACTATATAAAATCAGGTAGCTAGCTAGAATTGCGTTTAACTACCTAACTAGTACATTTTTACAGTAAACTGGGTTACACTTTAGTTGGTTAACTAGCTAACTACACTATTTTAGTATTCAAGTGACTAGTTACCTGGCTGGAGAGCAGAGGGTAAGTAGCCGACTAAACTGGAGTTGAGTTTAATCGGCTAGGGGGTGGGTAGCTAACGTTAGCTAGCTAACTAGCTAAACTGGCAGACGTCAACAGGTAAAATAACTGGTTTATAAAACATGCCCTTTCACTTACCTCAGACTGGTTTCACACGGCTAGGTTAGCTAGCTTGTTTGTTAATACAAATAAAATGTTAACAGTTAGCTAAATTGTGTTGCTAGCCAAACCAGACCAATACGCTCCTGCTGCTTTCCGACAAAGCAACTGAATAACGTTAACTCTACCCCTGACAAGGAGGACGCAGTTGCACGGCCGGTATTTAACTTAACTACCCGAAGTCATACATGTCATTTTCTGCTAAATTACATACATATTTCTGATATCGTAGCTAATGTATCGTACGCTAGCTACCAAATGTATTGAGCCATTTGGTCCCCTCACCAGTGAGTCGTAAGGTACAGTACGCAGCAGCAGTAGGCTAGTGAGGCAGAGATCGGTATATAATGACGAGATGCTCATATCTCCGCCCCAACAATGGAGTCGTTGTCCCAAAGGCAGGAAGGCAGGTGATTAGCTCCAAAATAAGCCCATAGGAACAAATTATGCTTATTTTAGACATTTTGGCGAGAGTGAAACATCTTGCTATGCCTCTTACTCTTTGACTGAGGTCAAATTTCCTTCCTAGATTTCCCTGTCAAATCTTTAATTAAGGCTGGTCCCCCATCTCATTTGATTATTATTTGGATTATTCAAATCATGCTGCCAATCAGTCATCCAGTAGCTACTGTAGGCTACTACTGTAAAATATTACCTGAACCTACAATGTATTGTGCTTTCCTGATGAGACGCATTTTCTTGGGCTCGAAATAGATTACAGGATGCACTGTTTCCTCTACCAGTATTGACCTCAATGAACATGCGCTCAACCCCCTTTTGCTTCATCATACTCTAAAATGTTCCGTACATTTTACAAGCAGTTGGCTACCTGTCCAAACTATCTGTCCCTAATGAAAAGGAAAGTGCGACTTAATTGAAATAGGGCTATCTTCTGTAAACCACCTCTACGTTGTCACAGCACAACTGATTGGCTCAAAGAAATTAAGAAGGAAAGAAATTCCACAAATTAACTTTTTAAAGGCACACCTGTTAAAATGCATTCCAGGTGACTACCTCATGAAGCTGGATGATAATACAAAGAGTGTGCAACGCTATAGGGTGGCTACTATATACAATATATTTAGATTTGTTTAACACTTTGTGGTTATTACATGACTCTGTATGTGTTATTTCATAGTTTTGATAGTCTTTACTATTCTACAATACAGAAAATTGTAAAAATTAAGAAACTGTTGAATGTGTAGGTGTCCACACTTTTGACTGGTACTGTACCTGAGAGATATAAAGATTTGTATAATTATTATTTTACATGCATTTAACCCATTATTTTTGGTACTAAACAGTTTCCATGTATTTATTTGTATTTAACCATGTAGGTAGCTAACCCACTGTTCCTAGGCTGTCATTGAAAATAAGAATTTGTTCTTTAACTGACTTGCCTAGTTAAATAAAGGTTTAAAAAAATATATATATTTAAAAAAGCGACAAAAACAACAGTTACAAACAAACGTGCAGTCAATAACACAGTGTGTGCAAATGTAGAAGTGTAGGGAGGTAAGGCAATAAATAGGCCATAGAGGAGAAATAATTAAAATGTAGCGATTAACACTGGAGTTATAGATGTGCAAATGATGATGTGCAAGTAGAGATACTGAGGTGCAAGAGGGTAAGTAATAATATGGGGATGAGGTAGTTGGGTGTGTTATTTACAGATTGGCTGTGTACAGGTACAGTGATCAGTAAGCTGCTCTGACAGCTGATGCTTAAAGTTAGAGAGGGAGATATAAGACTATAAGAGATACTTCAATTCATTAAAAAAAACGGGTACTGGGGGGCCTTCAGAAGAGTCTTGTGAGGCCTGTGGGTGTCCTAGAGCAAAACAACCGACATGTACCTGTTTAAGAGTCTCAGAAGTTGGCAGATCGGCTGTACCGACATCATACAAGTCCCAAGACGTTTGTGGGGGTCGTAGAGCCAACTGGAGACTGAAATATTAGTGAGAGTCTCACCTTTTCATAGAGGGGTCATAATAGTTTGTAGGCCAACCCGTTCGGACGATAAAGACACAGGAAGACCGATTGTTGGGATATCTCATGGTCTGACAAACACCGCTCTAGCTGTCACCTTTCACGGCAAGATGCGTTTGTAGGCCAACCCGTTCGGACGATAAAGACACAGGAAGACCGATTGTTGGGATATCTCATGGTCTGACAAACACCGCTCTAGCTGTCACCTTTCACGGCAAGATACGGAAGTGCGACATCGGCGGAATTGGTGGTGAAATGTTTTGTTGAATTCTCACGGCTCAACCAAATGTAAATTAAAAAAATAGACATCGAACTGACGTCTGTGCCCAGTAGGTACCCCTCAATGAGGCCAACAGGAAGCTTAATCTGATTTGTGTCTAGTTCATAACTGTAAATAACTTGCACAAAGCAACACTCTATTTTAGTTAGGGTGTCATAGTACCCCTCAACCCAATTTGTGTGTGAGGAGGAGATAAAGGCCATCTGTTTGGGGGCCTATGTTGATGTTGTAATTGAATAGTAAAAGCATTTTTTTTTAAGTTTTTTTTTTAGGCAGAGCACCCAGTGCCATTTTTAATAGGGGAGGACTGGCTCGTGGTAATGGCTGGAGTAGAATGCTATCAAATGCATCAGACACATGGTTTCCATGTGTTTAATGCCATTCCATTCGCTCTGTTCCGGCCATTATTATGAGCTGTCCTCCCCTCAGCAGCCTCCTGTGGTGTCAGCTATGATATGATACCTTGAGTTTGAAAAAATCTCTTGATTATTGAGCTACAGTAAGTGAAGTGGATCAACACTTGGATGATGATGATAACATAATTACATTATTGGTCCATGATCTGTACTAAACATACTGTAAATGCATAATTTATTCATGTAATTCTCTTCATGGTGATGTATCCTGAAATATGTACACAAAGGTAGAAACATTTCATATCTTCCATTGCATGTTTGGGTCTTATTCTACACACTGGCTATCGTTCTAACAAGCTCCTCCCCCAAACAAGACCAAATTTGTTTGGTCTAGACCTGACCAAATCTGTTCCAGTCATATGTTTGGATATGACAGTATAGTACAGTAGACTACTGTCCAGTAAAGTAGAGCATATTACATTATACTGTACTCTACTCGTGTGCTCTACGGTACTGTACTACACTATACTCTACTGTGCTGTACTGTATTTTACTGCTCTGTACTGTGCTCTACTGCAACTAGTTTGTGACTACTATGATTTCCCATTGTGACCAATTCAATTGCAGCTATTCTGTTACAGATTTTTCGGGTCACTCTGTTTAGCGATTTGATAACAGAGTGATGTGTTTTAAATACTTAGTAATTCATAAACAAAATTGTTAGCAGTAAAAACACTAACTAATTAGTAGGTCTACCTTTTACTTCTGTGAACTTTCAGAATTTTCCCTCATGAGGGAGAAAAATGTGAAAATATATTAAAGATATGGGGGTTATGGTAACAGAATGACAAGACCCTAGACAATATTTCTTAAACTTATAGAAGGCAAATAATTTCTGCAAAACTAAATATAAATGTTGATATTAGTTGGCAAGGGCCTTAACTTCAATGTAATTGTGTTTTAATATATTTCAAATACATTTTAAGACTTTGTAGTAGATGTTTTTAAGACCTCTTTTGCGTCTGCGTGACAAGAAATCAAAGCCTTTGCTTATTCTTAATTGTTACGATGTAAAACATTTTTGTAAACGTATCTATGCCTTCATTTCCCCAAAATATAGACTCTTCGCTTTCATTTGACACAATTTCATATGCACCTATAAACTTCTCATGTTGGTGCTCATGGGTCCTTTTTTTTTACATAGAAATGACCATAGAATACTCTATCCCATGAATGGGTTTACATGGCTGTGTGTGTGTGTGTGTGTGTGTGTGTGTGTGTGTGTGTGTGTGTGTGTGTGTGTGTGTGTGTGTGTGTGTGTGTGTGTGTGTGTGTGTGTGTGTGTGAGATTAGTCATCTGTAGAGGACTTTATTAGCCATTAGTAAATGTGTAACAGATTTTGGTAACACTTTATTTGGATAGTCCCTAGTAGATGTTCAATAACCGTCAACAACATTTCAACTAACTATCCTTTACCCTAGCCCTACCCTAAACTTAACCCTTAACCCTTAGCCTAACCTTAACCCTCACCCCACCCCTTATTCTAAACCTACCCATTTCAACTAACTATCCTTTACCCTAGCCCTACCCTAAACTTAACCCTTAGCCTAACCTTAACCCTCACCCCACCCCTTATTCTAAACCTACCCATTTCAACTAACTATCCTTTACCCTAGCCCTACCCTAAACTTAACCCTTAGCCTAACCTTAACCTTAACCCCACTCCTTATTCTAAACCTACCCATTTCAACTAACTATCCTTTACCCTAGCCCTACCCTAAACTTAACCCTTATCCTAACCTTAACCTTAACCCCACCCCTTATTCTAAACCTACCCATTTCAACTAACTATCCTTTACCCTAGCCCTACCCTAAACTTAACCCTTATCCTAACCTTAACCTTAACCTAACCTTAACCCCACCCCTTATTCTAAACCTACCCATTTCAACTAACTATCCTTTACCCTAGCCCTACCCTAAACTTAACCCTTATCCTAACCTTAACCCTCACCCCACCCCTTATTCTAAACCTACCCATTTCAACTAACTATCCTTTACCCTAGCCCTACCCTAAACTTAACCCTTAGCCTAACCTTAACCCTCACCCCACCCCTTATTCTAAACCTACCCATTTCAACTAACTATCCTTTACCCTAAACTTAACCCTTAGCCTAACCTTAACCCTCACCCCACCCCTTATTCTAAACCTACCCATTTCAACTAACTATCCTTTACCCTAGCCCTACCCTAAACTTAACCCTTAGCCTAACCTTAACCCTCACCCCACCCCTTATTCTAAACCTACCCATTTCAACTAACTATCCTTTACCCTAGCCCTACCCTAAACTTAACCCTTAGCCTAACCTTAACCTTAACCCTCACCCCACCCCTTATTCTAAACCTACCCGTAGCAAGTATTTGCTCATCAACAGACAGTTTGTTGATAGTATGACCATCTGTACATCCTCTATATGGGACTATCCAAATAAAGTGTGACCCATATTTTTATAATCATTGTCCATTCACAGAGAGAGCGCATTGTGGGAATCTGGAGTCATTTCACTGTTGGACATGTTATTCCCCCCTGAAGTGTTTAAAATAAAAATCTTTGTATTCAATGGAATACACTGCCAATCTTTATCCAAAGCCAAGGCCTAGCCAGCCAATTCAGTAAAACCCCAGATGTGTTATGGAAGAAAACAGCACTTTTCCATTCAGAAGAAGGCAGATAAAGGGATTATTTTTGCACTCGGGAGGAAATCCCCAATAAAATCCAAATGAATAAGAATCATATTAATCCAGCAAGAATTACTGCATGAACATCAATAATGCAATTGTATTTTTGTGCTCTTGTAAAAATGAGCTGATTTGTGTAGTAATGCGCCTCTGTCGTCCCCTTTTTGTTCTGTGCCATGTGTAGACCCCAGCAGCAGTTCTGTCTTTCCATTACCTTCCATTTAACAGGGCAGAAAGATGGTAGCATGCAGCTTGTTGGCAGATGATGCCTTTGTTTTGATGGTCTCATAAACCAGCATCTTTGCTCCCTGCTGAGAAGTCACGTCGTGTTGACTATATCACTGCTACCATGCAGTTGGGATTTGAACAGTGCCTGGCTGCAGGCTCCTGAAAGAGAACCTGATGAGATCAGGTGTGTTTGATCTAAAGCATAAATTGAACACACGTCATTACTCTGGAAACTAAATAGTGAGATATGTCATGCCCTGAGAGACTTGAGCAAGGAAAAATGCGCTCGGCTTCAACTCCGTGCAGCGACAGTGACTCCCTTTCTATTCACTGTGTTCTTATCATGCTGCGTTGACATGTCCCATACTTGATAGTCTTTAAATAGGCTAACTGTGCACCACATACATACAGGGTATCATCATAATGGTTGTGGAAAGGAAACAAACCCGGCTGTTCTCTAAAACCATCTCAAGGACAGAGGAACTGCCTATCCAGATAGTTTCTGAAACTATCTCTCTCCTACTGCATATATAATATAGTCTACTCTACTGTATAACATATAACTAACCACTACCAGCTCCAAGATGCATCCTTTATCGTTTTTCTAAGCACGTCTCACATCTGTGGTAGTAAATTCACCCCCTTTTGACCTTGGAGGCTGCAGAGATGGTGACAAACACTCTTTTTTTCTCACTCTCCCTTCCTTCCAGGTGCTTTTGGAATGCAGGTGTCCCTAGACCTGGTGGTGCCTAGATTCAATTTAGCCCATGCCCAATGTCCTGTCGACACATTGTGTAATGCCACATGCCTCCTAGACCTGTCAATCACTATTATAGACTGTTTATGGTCTCACTTTGGCTTTACATTCCATGAGGGAAGGGACTAAACAGGCAAAAGTTGGGTGACAATGAACATTGTTGCCTCAAAGGTTTTGACCCTGTAAAGGTAACACTAACCTAATAAGATGAAGATATGGCAAGGATTGTTGTAAACCTTAGGACATGTCTGCCGTATCATCCCTTTGACAACTCATTTACTACCTCCTGAAGTTTCATATATCTAACGTCTTGTTATTCTGAGCGTTTTTTATGACTCTAGATCTACAACCAGTCAACTAAAGCCTTGGCCTATGTGAAAAAATCTTGGTGCTCTGCTTTACATGCACAATCATTCAGGAAATGTGCTCCTTTATGTTCATGAAATTGTTGCACACCATGTAACTGCAAGCATAAACTAAATGGGGAAAGTTTTTATGCCAGTACTTGAGTCATTAGTCATAGGCTTTCCAGGTTACAGGATTAGTACACTTGATGTCTTCATCCCACAAAAAAGGCTAAACCAATAGCACATGTCAACACTAGGCCCATAGGACAATGAAGTAAGTCAACTCAAAAAGAAGGAAAACAAACAACCAATGTTGCATAATTTGGTGAGATGGGTAGTCTGTCCACGACAGGGCTCTAAACCAACAGAACAAACACAAGGTCATGCTGCAATTCATTAGAGTTTTTATCAAATGTGTTTTGTGGTTTTATCTGTGATTCCCAGTTTACTGCATTCCCATTGTAGGAATGTTGTAGTGAGTGACTGGCTGGCCACCATAAACTCAACCAAACACTGAGGTGGAAGACAACGTCTTTTGTCAGTACCTGTTTCTATTTAAAGCTTTGATCATTGCACTTCACTTTCACAGGAGACTGGAGGTACATATTCTGTGGGAATAAGATGGCTGCTGCTACAGCGGTGATGCAAACGATTTTGTGCTGTGACCTATTTCCTGCTTCTGGCTGAGAGCTGTCCACAGTAGGATGCGTACCAAATGGCACTCTATTCCCTATATAGTGCACAACTTTTTTTTTACCAGGGCCCATAGGACTATGTAGGGAATAGGGTGCCATTTGGGACCCAGCCTATGTGGCTCTAGTTGTGCAGAAACACACCGTCAAGTTTGAGGGTAATTCTGCTGAGTATGCAGTGGGATGCTATGTCCCCTTTACTTGGGCTTCATTGCACAGAGTGGTGTGTAAGGCCTCCACAAGGTCTCTCCATCTCTTCCTGTCCCCCTTAGCTTTAACTGGGGTTAACTGTGCACCATGTCAACAGCTTCAAACCCCTCAACAGCTTAATAAAAATGCCTCAACAGCTTCAAATGCCTCAACAGCTTCAAACCCTTCCTGTTATTATTTTGTTGGTCGACATAATTGCCTCTCCTCTGTGTTGGTCACTTAACTCTGTTTACAAGAGGTTTATTTTTTTTTACATAGGGTCATGACTGATTATATAGATATACAGTTGGGTATTATATTCAAAACAATTATATTGTTCTAAGTAGTAAAACATAATTATCAGCACCCCTGTTTTCAATACTCCGGCACCCTCTCCTTACATCTTTCTTTCGACGCCAAACCCACCACTGGTGTGCGTGATCAAAGGGCTCGATTTGTGTGTCCTCTGATCATAGCACCGGTTCCAATCTAAGTGCCAATGCTGTTTTAGCAAACTCCAGGCATTTACAATTGTTGGATGACATGAAAATACAGTTCTTTGGCCACGCACACCCAGTGGTGGGGTTGGCCCCGAAAAGAAATATGCAGAAAAGTACATCATACCTACTGTAAAATAAGGTGGTGGATCTTTGATGTTATGGGGTTGTTATGTTTCCACTGGTCTTGAGGCCCTTGTTAAGGTCAACTGCATCAAACTCGACCAGGTACCAGGACATTTTAGCCAAAAACCTGGTTGCCTCTGCTAGGAGGCTGAAACTTGGCCGCAAGTGGATTTTCTATCAAGACAATAACCCCGAGCACACATCAAAATCCACAAAGAAATGGTTAATTGACCACAACATCAACATTTTGCAAATGTCTTCTCAGTCTCCAGACTTGAACCTAAATAAATGTGTGTTTTGCATTCTGTATATAGAAATGGTCTAAGATCCCTCCCAATGTGTTCTGCAATCTCATAAAACATCTTTGAAAAAAGTACAGGAGTATTGAAAACAGGAGTGCCAATTATTTTGACTTTCTTTTTTTAGATTCGTTTTTTATTTGTTAAACAAAGCAATTGTATTAGTATAAAATATCATTTTCACCATAAAATAGCATTGTATTACTTTATACAGTCTTTTTTTGGTTGAATCAACGTTGTTTCCACGTCATTTCAATGAAATTACCTTGAACAAATGTGGAATAGACGTTGAATTGACGTCTATGCCCAGTGGGGTCATTGTATGTCCATTTAACTCATTATAATGGCTGATCTACTAAATAATTAGTTTCAGACCTGCATACCTACCATCACACAAGATCTGTCTAAAAACAAGGGCTAGGTAAACATGTAAAAGTAAGAAATCCAAACATAAAAAGAGAACTCACCTCGAGTCTGGCAGCATGAAAAAGAGAAAGTAAAAAATAAGAGCAGGAAGCCCAATGAACCACGGGGGAGGAATACAAACCCTGGTTCTTATCTGGCATGTGCTTGATTAAAACGTCAACGGTAAACAATCTGTATACTGCACACGTTGTTAGTTTTATTTAGTGCAGCATTGTCTGTAGTTATGTGGGATTATGTGTTTGTATATGGTATGTCTTCAGCCTCTAGGAAACCATGTGTTCAGCAGGGGGAGTTGACTTTAAAAACAATTAAATGGTAGATTTTATGAGGACCGAGACAGAGGCAAGGGTCAAAAGTTCAATGTTATTCATGTCTAAAGGATGGCCTCCCTAGATACTAGTTCATTTCAGTAGACTCGGTGTTGTTTAGTCTGTGGGAAAGGACAACACAGTGTTGTGGAAAATGTGTCCTGTAGTGTTTTGGTAAAGTTAAGCAGAAGACCTGCCTCGCCCTTTCCAGATGACGGACATTTTAAAATGCAACACGCCGTCCATACCACTGGCCAATGTGGGACCAGAGAGGAAAGGGCCCTGACACACAGGTTTCAAATAGCTGTCTGTCATTTTTCAAAATGGTAGAAAGACTAACACATCAGTCACTAGAGATACTGAGGCATACATGGTCGAAACATTTGCATAATTGTAGATGATTCAAACTATCCATTGTCAAAGGTGTGATACCACATCACAATGTACAGACGGTTATGCAAATAGTCCACCCTAGCTAGCTCTCCAGTAACCAAAGGGAAATGGTTCTGTGTATTATTATCATAGAGCAGTAGGCAGCTCTTGATCTAGCTACAATACCATAGAGATCCTATTAAATTACAAATGTGCTAAATTACTAGTATTCCTAATTCTATGATGCCTACACTATAGACATCATAACCTAGCTTTTTCCCAGAACACGTGACATGAGCAGCTGGGACCCTGGTGACATCACCTGGTTCCAGTGAGAACACCCAAGGAGAACATAGAAAATAAGTGAAGGGAAGGCTCTTCGTCTACCTCAATGCACTGTACAAGGGAAACAATGGGAATTAACATTTTAATATACAGTATGTATTGCTGTCTTCAGCTGGAGTGCCTTTTGTTTTTTAAATTATTGTCAAATAAGTCACATCAATTTATTGTAGTCCTGAGTTACTGCACTGAGGACTGCAAGTGTTCCTAAAGACACAGAAAAAGCTTTTCTCTCCAACAGAGAGTAAACCAATACAGAGGGCATACTTTCAGTGCCAGAAAGCCGTTACGGCTGCTGTTTCAGTAGGCCCAGTTTATTTAGCTGGATATTCAATATGTTAGCCAGGGCATGAAATAAGCACCATGACCATAGCCTAGGGGAATTTGTTGTAATAAAGGGTTCTATTAAAAGTTAGTGGGCTGCCCAGGGATGCTGAAAAGAGAGTGACCACAAGGCATATTATGTTTGATTGCAAAGGGATAGTGAACACACACCTGTTGTAGTGTCTGCTTTCATTACAAGGGTCAATCATCATGGGGTTGCAACCCAGAGCAACAGCTAAACAAATACAGCCTGTCCTGCACAGATAGCAGGAGTCTGACTCTTAGTGCAGCAATCTTTTTGTCCTTTATATCGACCGTCTAATGTCCAATGAATCAAGTCAAATTTGCTATCACAGTTCATTGACCTTTTTTTAAGTTAAAATTTTACCCACAGTAAACACCTGAGATGTATAACACAACTTGAACACAACGAATGCCCACCAAAGATCAGTAGTTTTAGCCATAGCAACCAAAACCCTGAAAGATTCACTGTATAATATGTTAGAATGAGGATTAGACATCTATAACAGCAACCAACAGGGTTGTTGGGTAGGTGACTTTCTAAATGTAATCTGTTAGTTACTACCTGTCAAATTGTAATCGGTAGTGTAACTTTTGGATTACCTTAACTCAGTAACGTAATCTGATTACTTTCAGTTACTTTTGGATCACTCCCCCTTTTTAGGGTCATTCGAGGAAGATGAAACGGATCCATCATACATGGTGTCACAGTGGTCTCTGACTTGTGGTTAGAGTCGCTCTGGTGAACAAATTTGAAATTGCGCTTTTCAATGTTGAATTGAATGTAATTGTGAAAAAAGAAAGGTGTCAATGTATTTTTTCGCAAACGTCCTTTTCTGAATTTAAGTGATCCAAGAAGTAATAATCAAGTGGTTTTTTTAATACATGTATTCAGTTACTCTCCAACCCTGGCAACCAATAAACACCACAATAAACTATCTGTAATGCCATGAATCAAATCAATTCTCTTCAGTTGCCACTTTGGGAACCTTTAGCGTTTCAAATGGAGGCAGAGGCGGCTCAATCCATCATAATGGATCCTGTCCCACATCCCCAATGAATCAAGTCCTTGCCTGTGTCCCAAATAGCACCCTATTCCCTACATAGTGCACTACTTTTGACCAGAGCCCTATGAGCTGTGGTCAAAAGACACAGACCCTCTTGGCATAGACCATGACTGAAGCCCATATGTCATTGGACTGTCAACACTCTCCTATAAATAGATGGATAGATAAGAGTGAAGCTCCTTTCTTCAGTGATTTCATCAGCTGCAGATGATCCATCACGTGGATCAGACCTGGTCTAGAAACGCTGGTGGTGCCTGAATGATGATGAGAGATGAGTCATGTTTTGGTATTTTTGAGGGAATAATAACAGCAAAAATCTTAGTTGCGTTTTGTTTTTGGATGCTGTAAAATCACTGTATTGTGCACAAGGCATTTGGGAAACACGTGACATTTTCACTATCCTTCGGACATTTTTGATGATTTAATCCGATCCTAATGATATTTCCTCTACTCACTGGAGTATCTGTGATAAAGATAAATACGGATGCCATTATAAAAGACCAGCAGGAGAAATCTGAACAGTTGTTGAACGATCCTCTTGGATCCGCATCATGTTTGTAAACAAGTGCTGCCACCTTCTGGCATAATGAGCTTATGCCTCTGCCTCAAATGGCAGCCCATTCCCTATATAGTGCACTCCTTCAAAAGTAGTGCACTATAAAGGGAATAGGGTGCCATATGGGATGAAGATAATGACTTATCCGATCAAACTAATAACCAACAAACCTACTCACAATTACCATTGTCCACTGAAGCAGTGGACAATTATTGTCTGTAATGGAGGTTTGAACCTGACTCAATGATTTGCATCACCAGCTGCTACTCTGGGTAAACAGGCTGGCAATCCTACCCCAGTGATTTCTAGTGAAGTGTGTTGTGATCAGAGAGAGCAGCTGTAATGCTGCACTTAACAGATCTATCCATCTCTCTCTCTTTCCATCCCTCCATTTTTCACTCTTGGTCCCTTGATCTGACAAAATCCATCTCTCTCTCTGCCAGATCAAGGGACAGAGTCTCTTAACCTCCCTCCATCTCCCTCCTCTCATTCACCACTTTAACATTTGGAGAGTTTGGGACTATCTGCATTTTTGTCAAAATGTAGCTATTGATGTAGCCTTGTTCTGTTCAATGTTCTCTACCTATATAGTACTTTAAATACCAAAATGCATGTTGTTAAGTTCAAAAGAATACTAGATAAAAATTTCTGACACCATTCAAACCAACAATGGTTCAAAATTTGAAAGAAAATTATCTCAGGAATCATCTTTTTGCAGATAGAGCCTTTATAGAACCAGCAGTGAAATTGAACAGCGGACAGATACTGTACTGTGTCCTGATGGAACCAGCAGCGACATGGAACAGCAGACAGATACTGTACTGTGTCCTGATGGAACCAGCAGCAACATGGAACAGCAGACAGATACTGTACTGTGTCCTGACAGAACCAGCAGTGACATGGAACAGCAGACAGATACTGTACTGTGTCCTGATGGAACCAGCAGCGACATGGAACAGCAGACAGATACTGTACTGTGTCCTGACAGAACCAGCAGCAACATGGAACAGCAGACAGATTCTGTACTGTGTCCTGATGGAACCAGCAGCGACATGGAACAGCAGACAGATTCTGTACTGTGTCCTGATGGAACCAGCAGCGACATGGAACAGCAGACAGATACTGTACTGTGTCCTGACAGAACCAGCAGCAACATGGAACAGCAGACAGATACTGTACTGTGTCCTGATAGAACCAGAAGCGACATGGAATAGCAGACAGATAGAACCAGCAACGACATGGAATAGCAGACAGATACTGTACTGTGTCCTGATAGAACCAGCAGCGACATGGAACAGCAGACAGATACTGTACTGTGTCCTGATGGAACCAGCAGCGACATGGAACAGCAGACAGATACTGTACTGTGTCCTGATGGAACCAGCAGCGACATGGAACAGCAGACAGATACTGTACTGTGTCCTGATGGAACCAGCAGCGACATGGAACAGCAGACAGATACTGTACTGTGTCCTGATAGAACCAGCAGCGACATGGAACAGCAGACAGATACTGTACTGTGTCCTGATGGAACCAGCAGCGACATGGAATAGCAGACAGATCCTGTACTGTGTCCTGATAGAACCAGCAGCGACATGGAACAGCAGACAGATACTGTACTGTGTCCTGATGGAACCAGCAGCGACATGGAATAGCAGACAGATCCTGTACTGTGTCCTGATAGAACCAGCAGCGACATGGAACAGCAGACAGATACTGTACTGTGTCCTGATAGAACCAGCAGCGACATGGAACAGCAGACAGATATTGTACTGTGTCCTGATAAAACCAGCAGCGACATGGAACAGCAGACAGATACTGTACTGTGTCCTGATAGAACCAGCAGCGACATGGAACAGCAGACAGATACTGTACTGTGTCCTGATAGAACCAGCAACCGCTGATCAAACTCCTGGCAAATGTAAGACTCTGTGACAATGTTCGACTCCCGTCCCATACATGTTTCACTTATCAGACATTGAGCCAACAGAAATGTACTACTTAGTCTGTATCATACCATCTTAAACAATAGACGAGAGTGACACGCACAGACGGACAGAAAGAGAAAGAAAGACAGGCACTCTCCATTTCATGAAGCTTTATCCCACAGCTCCCCCATGGCAGGAGGCCTGGGCAGCCAGGCTCATATACATGTACACACTGCTCTGCTCCCTCTCCTAGTTCAATAACTCAATTATACAAGACAAAAAGAACCAACACACATTTTGTTCAACTTAAGATAACAATAGCAATAGAATCACAACGATGATGATGATGATAATAATAATAATAATAATAATAATAATAATAATTACAACCATAGTCAAATATTGTATATTTCCAGGTCTTATAATTCTCAAAAATTCCTAATATTACACTGTCAGTCATTTTAAGGTGCACCATAACCTCTGCATGTGACATTTTCAATCAAACTTAACACATGTTGCACTATAACACACCGTGAAGACAGACATCACTTTTTGCTTTTTTTGTTCATTTTTCAACAAGTATTTCTTCACAGAGTTTTCTTCCTCCTTCTCGACCTCTGCGGCATTAGGTATATGTTTTTAGTGATTTAAAAGCAGTCCATAGTTGTTGTTTTTTGTTTGGCACACTTTTTATTTCTAAGCTTCTGTGTCGTGTGGCACAAACTGATTGGATCGACCGGTGGCCTGGTGTCTCAGAGGACTTCTGGAGGGAGACGAAAGGGAGGGAGAGAGGAGGGGGGAGAGCGAGCGAGAGAGAGAGCAAATCATTCATTTGTGCTTCAATTGGGAATATGAGCTATATTCTACAGTACATAATGGCCTACTGTGTATGAGGACATAATATAAGATGTAATTGGTCCTATTGCTTTCTTTGTTTGCTTTGCTTGGTTTAGGCTGTCTTCCAGACCGGCTGTGGGTTCTTGGCATGATGAATGGGGACTCGCTTCCCAACCCAAGGGGCCTGCCCAAACAGGACTGGGACCCTGTCCCACATAGGGCATGTTGCCTAAGCTCCCTGAGGCTGAGACCCCGGCTTGGGGATAGTGGTAGAGGTTTGGAGCCCCCTCTCTGCATACTGTAGTCATAGTTCTAGTCTAATTATGCTATAATTAGCCTGCCTTTCAGGCTGCCTTTAAGTTCTAGTTAATTACAGCATAATTAGACCTGCCTTTCAGGCTGCCTTTAAGTTCTAACTAATTACAGGATAATTAGACCTGCATTGTAGTCATTTAGCAGACACTCTTATCCAGAGCGACTTAGTTAGTGCATTCATCTTAAGATAGCTAGGTGGGACAACCACATATCACAGGCATATAAAGTACATTTTCCCTCAATGTAGTAGTCAGTGCTAGAAGGGGGGGGGGGGGGGTTGAGGCCTGCCTTTAAGGTTGCCTTTATGTTCTAGCTAATTACAGCTAGAACTGTGCTGAGCTATACACATGCTGGTATTTTGGTTATAAAACACTTTATTTGTAATGTTGAAATAAGCAGTTTGATCATAAGGCATGTATGTAGGAATTAATCCTGACCTGCATAGCTACCTGCAGCATGCTGAGGCTTCATTGGACATGTTTTCATGAGGAAGGGCTCCAGGATTGGGTCACTGACTATGTCACTCCCCAGTTGCCCTGGCCCACCGTTGCTGCTCCCGCTGTGATTGGGCATCTGAATGATCTGCTCAAAGTCAGCAGCCTCACCATTGGCTGAGAGACCGTTCTGGTGTTTGGCTGGCTGGACACCGTTCAGCACAGGGACAGACTCTGCTGCACTCTGCTTGCTCTCAGGAGCTGCAGAAAAAAAAGTTAGTCAAGGACCATTTTCCATTGTTGACTGGCTTCTTTTTTTTCACATGTTGGAGAGTCAGCAGAGTGACACTCTACAAATGTAATTGATATAGTTTACTCTTAAACAAATACTGTACATAGCCCTTAACAGGCTGGGTTTTCAATGATGGAGGGAGAACAAAGTGGCATTGCAAGTTACATCGCAGCGAACTTACCTTTACTTCTGTCCGTAGTGTCCTTGCCATTGGCCTGTGCTGGGGAAGTGGAATCCTTCGGCAGTGTAGGCTAGAAGAACATAAAATGGCACATGGTTGCCATGCATCAACCAAGGGTGCTACACATTGGTGGTGCTTTGACGATCTGGAAGAGCACTATATAAATGCAGTCAAACAAAGAGGGGGGGTAGGTCTATACGAAAATAAGAAAATGTATACACTCACTACTGTAAGTCACTCTTGGTTAAGAGCGTCTGCTAAATGACTAAAATGTAAATGTATTAAGGTCTATAAAGCACTATATAAATATAATGTAGTATTATTATTATTATAAGGGTTTTAATATGAAGCATAGGCCTTACACTACTCGCCTTTTCTCCATCATCACGACTCACCTTTTTCTCCAGCATCACGACTCACCTTTTTTTCTCCCGCATCACGACTCACCTTTTTTTCTCCCGCATCACGACTCACCTTTTTCTTCCAGCATCGCGACTCACCTTTTTCCTCCAGCATCACGACTCACCTTTTTCCTCCTGCATCACGACTCACCTTTTCTCCAGCATCACTACTCTTACGTGTCCTCTTCATGATCTCCTCAAGGCGCTGTGAAATTCAACCGCAGAGGCAGATTAAGTCATCATCATTTCATTTTCTACAACTAATGTATTGTATTTCAACAGATTTTTATATAGACTTAGATATGTTCCCTGTAAGGATACATGATAGGTATTTTGATACACACTGTAAAAACTACAGACATGCTTGACTTCTCCACTTTGCTTCCCCCTCCATCCTTCTGTCTCTGATCCCTCCATCCCTCTGTCTCTGATCCCTCCATCCTTCTCTACCTTCTTTCTCTCCAGGCGTGCCTGTTCCTCCTTCTGGAAGTGCTTCTCTCTCTCCAAGCGCTGACGCTCCGCCTCCTCACGAGCTCTGACATCAGCCTCTTCCCTCTGACACAGACAGACAGGGGAAAGCAACATGATCAATACATTATCAATAGTATGATTGAATAGGCCTACTATATGTGCTGTTATTATGATAACAAGGAAATTACTTGACAATGGAATGGAACCATGTCAATCTTGATTAACGAAAAATAGAATTAGGATACATTCTTTCAAGGTCATTTGTAAAATGTATCATTTTGCCAATTTGAACATCTAGGGAATTGATAAATAAATCAATTCCCTAACCACTAGGTGGCAGTAAAAGTCTACACTGCAGCAGGCACTGTAGGGCAGGGCTTGATGTCTCAAATAATAATTCCCTTACATGGCTCACAGGGTAGTTAGATTTTTTTGACATTTATTTAACTAGGCAAGTCGGTTAATAACAAATTATTATTTACAATGACAGCCTAGGAACAGGAACAGTGTGTTAACTACCTTGTTCAGGGGCAGTACGACAGATGTTTACCTTGTCAGCTCGGGGATTTGATCTAGCAACCTTTTGCTTACTGGCCCAATGCTCTAACTACTAGGCTACCTGCCACCCCTTTATTACTGAGTAATCAGTAATAAACAGATTTTGTGAATGGAGGGATGAAAACCAAGCTATGATATGTCAGAATCACATCTGTCATTAATTAGACCAACCGAGGGGATTTAAAAAATGTTTATTTATTTTTATTATTTTATTTAACTAGGCAAGTCAGTTAAGAACAAGGTTAACTGCCTTGTTCAGGGGCAGAACAATGTATTTTTCCTTTGTCAGCTTGGGGATAAGATCTTGCAACCTTTCGGTCACAAGTCCGACGCTCTAACCACTAGGCTACCTGCCGCTCCAAGTTAAAGCTTGGTCGGATATACCGCAGGCAGCAAGGAAGTAAATGACAACCTCAATAATATGTTATGCTTCACAAATAGTGCAAAAAAAACGAAACTACCTACAGTTAAAGTCGGAAGTTTACATGCACTTAGGTTGGAGTCATTAACTTGTTTTTCAACCACTCCACAAATGTATTGTTAACAAACTATAGTTTTGGCAAGTCAGTTAGGACATCTACATTGTGCATGACATGTCATTTTTCCAACAATTGTTTGCAGACAGATTATTTCACTTCTAATTAATTCATTGTATCACAATTCCACTGGGTCAGAAGTTCACATACACTAAGTTGACTGTGCCTTTTTTAAACAGCTTAGAAAATTCCAGAAAATTATGTCATGGATTTAGAAACCTCTGGGATGCTAATTGACATCTTTTGAGTCAATCGGAGGTTTACCTGTGGATGTATTTCAAGGCCGACCTTCAAACTCAATGCTTCTTTGCTTGACATCATGGGAAAATCAAAACAAATCAGCCAAGACCTCAGAAAAATAATTGTAGACCTTCACAAGTCTGGTTCATCCTTGGGAGCAATTTCTAAACGCCTGAAGGTACCACGTTCATCTGTACAAACAATAGTACGCAAGTATAAACACCATGGGACCATGCAGCCGTCATACCGCTCAGGAAGGAGACGCGTTCTGTCTCCTAGAAATGAACGTACTTTGGTACAAAAAGTGCAAATCAATCCCAGAACAACAGCAAAGGACCTTGCGAAGATGCTGGAGGAAACAGGTACAAAAGTCTCTATATCCACAGTAAAACGAGTCCTATATCCACAACCTGAAAGGCCGCTCAGCAAGGAAGAAGCCACTGCTCCAAAACCGCCATAGAAAATTCAGACTACGGTTTGCAACTGCACATGGGGACAAAGATTGTACTTTTTGGAGAAATATCCTCTGGTCTGATGCAACACAAATAGAACTGTTTGGCCATAATGACCATCATTGTTATGTTTGGAGGAAAAAGGGGGAGGCTTGCAAACCAAAGAACACCATCCCAACCGTGAATAACGGGGGTGGCAGCATCATGTTGTGGGGGTGATTTTCTGCAGGAGGGATTGGTGCACTTCACAAACAAGATGGCATCATGAGGGAGGGAAATTATGTGTATATATTGAAACATCCCAAGACATCAGTCAGAAAGTTAAAGCTTGGTTGCAAATGGGTCTTACAAATTGACAATGAACCCAAGCATACTTCCAAAGTTGTGGCAAAATGGCTTAAGGACAACAAAGTCAAGTTATTGGAGTGACCATCACAAAGCCCTGACCTCAATCCTATAGAAAATGTGTGGGCAGAACTGAAAAGGTGTGTGTGAGCAAGGAGGCCTACAATCCTGACTCAGTTACACCAGCTCTGTCAGGAGGAATGGGCCAAAATGCACCCACCTTATTATGGGAAGCTTGTGGAAGGCTACCCGAAACATTTGACCCATGTTAAAGAATTATGGCAATGCTACCAAATACTAATTGAGTGTATGTAAACTTCTGACCCACTGGGAATGTGATGAAAGAAAACTTAAATAAATCATTTTCTCTACTATTATTCTGACATTTCACATTCTTAAAATAAAGTGGTGATCTTAACTGATCTAAGACAGGGAATTTTTTCCTTGAATTAAATATCAGGAATTGTGAAAAACTGAATTTAAATGTGTTTGGCTAAGGTGTATGTAAACCTCCGACTTCAACTGTATGTTTGCTATGGCACTTCAATGTTCAAAGTTGCCTGGAATATAAAACTTGCTTAGTCATGGTTCATGAGAGAGCTTAAACTACTGTCTGATGCCTGACTATCTTGACACACTGCATGGAAGATGGCTGGCAGTGTTAGACAAATGGCAAATTGAACTGCGCTTCCCTAGGTGGAGAAGGGACTCAAGTGCGTAGTGGGTACACTGTCGCTCCCTATCCCCTGTCAGCTCACTGCAATGCGCAGACAGAGGGAGGACAGAACTGTCACCATCAGAGTCACAACGGCCCTCTCAGCTCCACTAAATGCTGGGCCAACACTATTATGAAGGTCAACAGCTGGCATCTGCCTAGACTGGGCATGGAGGCTGTTACATGCTGATGGTACACCTCACAGTAACACACATTCCCTCCCATACCTAGATGTACTTAGATGATAGGGCTTCAGAGGATAGGTTTCAGAGTTGGAAATTGGACTATTCAGTTTATGTATTTTAATATGTTGAGAATCCTTTCATTTGTGGTTATCAGGTGGCTGGCCTGATGGACTATGCAGAAAGCAACTTTGAAGGCTGCCTGTCATATCTTCTATGTCAAGACTCCGTTACCCATAATGCTGCTCTCACCTGTTTCTGCAGGCGTTCATTCTGCTCCTGTTCAGCCCTGGCTCTCTCCCGCACCACCACCTCCTCCTCCAGACGCTGTGCCTCGTCTCTGAGACGCTGGTCCTCTGCCATGAGGTGCGCCTCCTCCTCCCTGCGCCTCCTCTCCTCCGCCTCCCGAGCCATGCCCTCCTCACGAGCAATCCTGCATGGGGAGCACGCACCGTTAAGTCTGCACATGCTAAGATACGCTCATACTGGACAATATTCTCATATCAACACACACACAATGGTTAATGCCAATGCTACACTCTTATATTCGTCGCCAGACCCACTGGCTCCAGGTCATCTATAAGTCTATGCTAGGTAAAGCTCCGCCTAATCTCAGCTCACTGGTCACGATAACAACACCCACCCGTAGCACGCGCTCCACAAGGTATATCTCACTGGTCACCCCCAAAGCCAACACCTCATTTGGCCGCCTTTCCTTCCAGTTCTCTGCTGCCAATGACTGGAACGAATTGCAATAATCGCTGGACACTTCTATTTCCCTCACTAACTTTAAACATCAGCTAACTGATCGCTGCAGCTATACATAGCCCATCTGTAAATAGCCCACCCAATATACCTACCTCATCCCCATATTGTTTTTATTAACTTTTCTGCTCTTTTGCAAACCAGTATTTCTACTTGCACATCATCATCTGCTCATCAATCACTCCAGTGTTAATTTGCTAAACTGTAATTACTTCGCTACTATGGCCTATTTATTGCCTTACCACCTCATGCCATTTGCACACACTGTTTATAGAATTTCTTTTTTTCGATTGTGTTATTGACTGTACACTTGATTATTTTATGTGTAACTCTGTGTTGTTGTTTGTGTCGCACTGCTTTGCTTTATCTTGGCCAGGTCACAGAACTTGTTCTCAACTAGCTTACCTGGTTAAATAAAGGTGAAATAAAATGTCAAAAACTTGTCTTGTACATTCAGTAAACCCTTCACGTCTATAGACAGACATATAAATACACTCCAGTCTATAATACTTCATTATTAAACAGTGCTATAATATTAACACAATGACATGTTTAATCAACTCCAGACAGTTTTAGACTGACCTTAACCTCTGCTCCTGCTCAAGGCGCTCCTGCTCTTCTCTCTCCCGTTGCTCTCTGGCCTGTCTGCGTTTCTCAGCCAGCACTCGTGCTGCTTCCTCTGGGTCGTTGGTGCCGGCTGAGGGCCTGGAAGCTGGAGTAGATGAGGTAGCCGGGGAAGCTGAGGCAGCCGGGGCAGTTGGGATAGCCAGCTCAAGGGTTGAGGCAGGAGTGGAGGTGACCACTGTGACTGGTGCACTCAGCGATGGGGGTGTCACCGGCGCTGAAGACACCATAATGGCAGGAACGTTACTGGCGCCTGTAAGAGCAAGAGGGACAGGAGAGGCCTCTGTTTCAGATGAGAAGCCACATGATAGACCATGACCCTGGAAAATGCTTCAGGGCTCATCTGAAGCAAACATCAAAGTCTAAACAATCTGCGTGTTTTCTCCAGGCTGAGAAGAAAGACTAAGTAGCAGCTGAAGAGAAACATGAGACCCACCTGATCTTGGACAGTGGGAACGTAGTAATAATGTATGGCCTTTACGGTAGAGTAACTCTGGATAATAAAAGATACATGAACTCCAGAGAAACAAATAGATCATGGAATGTCAGAATATACAGTATGTGCTTGTGCTGAAGGCCACACTCAACCACAGGAGTTTGGTGGCACCTTAATTGTGGAGAACGGGCTCGTGGCAATGACGAACAGAATAAGTGGAATGGTATCAAATACATCAAACATGGTTTCCAGGTGTTTGATTCCATTCCATTTGCGCCGTTCCAGTCATTATTATGAGCCGTCCTTCCCTCAGCAGCCTCCACTGCACTCAACGTGTGCACTCCAGTAACACTACTGGTGTGGCTGTAGGCCAAAACATTTAAAACACACCCTGGCGCTTGGATACAGTAACCATGATGAACACACTTACTCTTTGTCTCAGGAGTGTCGGGCTGATGAGGCTCGCTGTTTGTTTCCACGGCGACAGCGGCGACCGGCTGGGGCTGTACCCTGGCAGGTGTCTGGGCTCGTTTGGGGCGAGTTTTGGTGCCCGAGGGGGTCTTCTTGTCTGTGGAGGGGTTCTTGGGGGCCATTGGAGGGCAGGGGGACAACGGTCTGGTTTTGGGCGCCGCAGGCGACGGAGGTCTGTTTTTCGGTTTGGGGGTACTGCTGCAGGAAGGGAGAAAGGAGAGGCAAAGATGGAAAAGGAATGGAAAAGAGAGGGGAGTGTAAATAAAAACAGCAGTAGAAATCATATCTGTAGTTTTCCTTTCAGACAGGTTTCAGGTCATTTCATTTAATATTTCAACATCAACTCTGTGGTCTTGAACTAGGTCAGAAAAAGTATTATTGAGAATGACTGACTGAATCTCTACGTAAACGTTCATCGCTCAATAACGCTGCCATGGTCCCATGGCCCTGTTGTAGTCAGACGTGAGATGAGACCATGGCTGATTCCCAAATAGCACCCTCTTCCCTATGTAGGGCACAGCAAGGGCTTTGGACAAAAGTAGTGCACTATATAGAGAATAGGGTGCCACTTGGGACGCAACCCATGGTTCTTCTCGGTTTCCCAGCGCTGAGCAGCACCAGCATCACTCAGGGAAACCCCATTCTGTCCGAGTGCTGCTGCCTCCCTCCTGCTCCTGGTCTTGGCAGACAGGGCCCTCAGCTGAATGGTATCCAGCGGCTCTTTGGGCCCAGTTAAAACAGTTGGGACCATCTGTCAGTGAGACAGACCATTTAACCTGGCCCGGGGCTGAACCTCGATCCCCCTGCTAAGCACTAAGCTAACCCGATGCGGATCTCTCTTCACAAACACTCTATTAGCATCTAATACATAAAGGTCAAATGCAAGATGGCTGTCTTGTCTTGGTCAATGATTATAGAGAGAGATAATGTAGCAGAGAGGAAAATAAAACTGTTTGACAGTATATATAAACCGTAGATCAATAGCTTTTTTTAACAAACAAATAGGATTTCTAACTTGAAAGGCTGACAGTATAAGGAAGACAGAGTATTCTACTATAGGGACATGTGGTATAGGACAGTTTAGAGTAGTTGTGCTGTTAAGTCTAAGACCAGATTCTGGGCTCTGATCTGTAACAACACCTTGACGCCGGCCTGGATCTGGTGGTGGTCTGGGTCGTTGTTGCGGTCTTCTTCTTCTTCAGCACGATCTCTTTGGAAAGAGCATTCTTCTCTTTTTCGTTCTCCCTCTCCTTGTCTTTCTTCTCTTTCTTTTTCTTATCCAACTTTGAGAAACAGAGAGAAAGGGGTGACCAGTTAGTGCTAATGACATGGTGGTTGGGAGACCGGAGGAGGATAGAATACATGTAACTACACATCAGTGTGTGTGTGAGGATGTAAGCTAACCGGCGTTGAGCTCCGTCGGCGTTGGCGCTGTGTGATGTCAGGCGTGCTGGCGGACACTCCTCCCCTCCAGCGCTCGGAGGTGTTCCGGTGAGGGTGGTGGTGGGAGCAGGCGTCCAGGGGGCTGGCGGAGGCTGAACGGGAGCAGTGGTGAGAGTCTGAGTACAACACAGAGATGAAGAGAAACAGGCTGGATGGACTAGGTCAGGTCAAGACTCCTCTTACAGTTATGATAATGATAGGCCACTTAGGCCAGCTACTGAGAACGTAATGGTGGCAGATACAACCATTCAGGGTGGCTGTCTGGCAATATTAGGTTCTGCAGGATTTAACCACTCATGTTTGTGGCTGAGGTGAGTTTACTTCCTATGGCTGAAATAAGGCATGAAATCATGATACTGTAACTAATGGGAGTATGGTGCATATCATACATGCTGTATGTTTTTCTCTGAAAGAGAAGGAAAACACTAGAATACCCAAGCTTCAACCCTGTAATTGTAAGTTAGCAACAAACAAAAGGAGTGAAGGTACATTTCTTGTCATGTTAAGTTCTATAATAAAAGTAGAGTAAAGGGTCCTAGAGAGGGGTGACTCACGGAGGTCCCGGGAGTCGCTGGGGTTGAGCAGGGTCACAGCGCTGCGGCTGCGGGCCAAAAAGGACAGGGTGGGAGTCATGAGCCTCTCCACGATGCGGCTCTCCCACGGGCTCAGACGCAGACTGCGAGCTGGGAGACACAAGAGGGTGCTGTTAGTACCTGGGTGCTCTTACCCCCCCCCCACACACACACACACTGCAGACTCCCCTAAACCAGACACTGCACCACCACCAGGTTCAGCCACCGTTCCCCAGTCACTCACTGACGACACTGCAGCACAGCTTTTCATCCCCCAACACAAACAGGCCTCTGTCTGACCACACTCTCTCTAACTGTACCAACCTCACTCTGACCACACAGAGACAGTCACAGACGTCTCTCCAGTCGTACATTATGATGTGGAGAAATCTGGAGGTGTTTCACCTAGTTACATGTCATTAATACAGCTTTACCAATCACACATATTAACAAACCGACTCAACCTCTTCATTTTGAAAATGTTACTTCTTTCTAGATGACTTACCATTACAAAACACACCACCCAAAAGCCATGGCTATCTAGTAGGCCATGCAAAGGCAGGTTAAAGTTTCTGATCAATTCAGCATTATAAACTGGGTGGTTCGAGACCTGAATGCTGATTGCCTGACAGCCATGGTATATCAGACCACATAGCACTGGTATGGCAAAACATTTATTTTTACTGCTCTAATTACGTTGGTAACCAGTTTATAATAGCAATAAGGCACCTCGGGGGTTTGTGATATATGGCCAATATACCACGGCTTTGCGTCGCCTTAGCCGTGGTATATACCACACCCCCCTGGGCCTTATTGCTTAATTATAGCCTACACTACCCGGATGCTACGAGTAAGGCTCACTCTTATAATGTCATTAGGTCAGTATCATATGTTTGTCTGTCATATGATGTTAAGTGTTACATTAGTGTCATAAGATGAAGACTGATCCATATGAAGTTCAACAACAGGAGGATGTGTTTGATGCATTGTGATGGGCTGCTACACAGACATTGGTTGGCACCTCATTCCCTATATAGTGCATTCGTTTTGACCAGGGCCCATAGGGCTTTGGACAAAAATTGTGCACTACATGGGGAATAGGGTCGCATTTGGAATGCAGAATTCTGACAAACACTCAAGAACAATCATAACTGGAACAAATGTAATATCAGAGCAAATGTGTTTTGAACATTGCGAGAGTCTGAAATCATTTGTCCCTAAAACTACACCAATATCAGAAATTAAGAACATTTCAAACACAGCATATAAGGCAAAAAAACACAGAACTGGCGTTGTAGTGAAATAACCAGACTGGTGGATTTGTTAGAGGCCTCTATGAGAGTTCTGTGTAGAGGAGGATTCGGAGGAGAAATGACAAAACCTTTTGAAGATGAGTTGAAATAGGGACACTGTGCAATGCAGCATTGCGTAATACTGTAACATACATAATACAGTACCTCCCGTTCCTCTCAAACTGGGGTAACGAGTCTGACCCTCCCCCTGAGTCTACTGGTGTCTCGTAAACTTCTTTCTAAGTAATTGGCAATTATCTGACTACAGAGTTTCAGCATCTTCAATGGGCCATTCATAGTATCTCACAATATAATATTTACATGGGCTTCTCAAGTTCAACTCCATCACAAGGACAATTTGACAGTGGAATGTCGCAAAATGTCCACAATGAGATGACCAAAACGGTAAAGGCCTAAATACCATTCTGTTAAGAGACTTCCTGTACATTGCTTCGCTGCTGTACATTTTAGCAGACAATATTATCCAAAACGACTTACAGGAGCAATTAGGTTTAAGTGACTTGCTAAAGGGCACATCCACAGATTTTCCCCCTAGTCGGCTCAGGGATTTGAACCAGCAACCTTTCAGATACTGGCCCAACACTCCTAACCGCTACGTTACCTGCCGCATACTGGTTTATTGTGTGGCCCCAGTAGTCTTTAGATCAAGTCGGCTATGCTAATGAGCCTCCCAAATGGCACCCTATCCCCTATTTGTATTTTTTTATTTAACTAGGTAAGTCAGTTAAGAACAAATTCTTATTTACAATGACTGCCTACACAACGCGGGGCCAATTGTGCGCCACCCTATGGGACTCCCAATCACGGCCGGTGCACTACTTTTGACCAGGGCCCATAGGGTGCCATTTGGGATGCGACCTTGATACGGCTCCTTCGGTCAAGTCAGCTATGCTTGTGTAGATCACTGAGCTCTCTCTGCATGCTCTAACTAATCACATACGTACGTACATACATACAGTCACACATACATTCACCCATGTAAGGTAAGCTCACAACAGCAACACATAGAAGCTGATGATAAGCGTGATGTGTAATTTCTGTAGATGCATGTAAAGCACATTTGGGATGTCACCTGTCAGTGAATGGAAAATCCTGAAAAGCATAGACAAATATACTAAGTTGCTAATATATTTGATTGGTTTATATTATCTAATGGACCTGGGGTTACATTGGCTATATTTTTGGACAGATCATTTTCACAAAGTATTTTATGGTTGATAACCCAACTAGGCCCTGGCCTTGTTGCTAAGCAACAGTCAGGAGGATTTTTTTTTTTTTTCTCCTTCAATGCGGCAAGACATTTGCTTGGCTGCTGTTTGATAAAATGTACACCTGGTAGTTGGGATCCTGGGTCTATAAACGCATCTGGCTGTTATTGGCATACTTACTGTATATCCTGAAGCCAGAACATTTGTAACTGCTAAATCGACTGGATTTTATATGGAAGCTTCTGGAAAATATAAGTCTGCTGAGGGAGGACATTCTGTGTTCCTCATGTAAGAATTGACTATTGACGTCTGAATATTGCATTTGAACAACCATTACAGTGGTGTGGTATTGGAGATCAATAAAAGTCGGTTATGAGAGACATGACAACATCTAAAAGAGTGGATGACAATAAAGCTGAATATTAATATTGTAGCAACTTTTAAACATGATGACCTCTCTATCTGAGATCTCCTATCTACATAATGTAATAAGTCAATAAAGAGTTCAGCCATGACTATCTGACCATGCACTTGTACATTTGTGCCACCACTACTGACACCACAGCACCATCACTGACACACCACCACCACTACTGACACCACACCAACACTACTGACATCACACCAACGCTACTGACATCACACAACCACTACTGACAACACCACTGACACCACACAACCACTACTGACATCACACCACCACTACTGACAACACCACTACTGACACCACACAACCACTACTGACATCACACCACCACTACTGACGACACTGCCACTACTGACACCACAATACCACACCACTATCACTGACATCACACCACCATCACTAACACCACACAACCACTACTGACGACACGACCACAACACCACCACTACTGACACCACACCACCACTATTGACACCATAATACCACAACACCACCACTACTGACACCACACCACCACTACAACACCATACCATTGACACCACACCACCACACCACCACCGCTGACACCGCACCACCACCAACACAGCATATCACTATAGCAGAGTGGAGGACAACCAAAGAGTGTGGAAGAGGAGGGTGTTGGGACCGAAGTGACAGAAACATATATACACCATTATAAAAGATTATCACAAAATATGAATGTCAGGGCTGATCAAAAATGCAAAGAGAAGGTAAATCAATCAACAACAACATCAACAAAACCACGATGCACACGAGACTGGGGGTGTGAGGGAGGTGATGTAGTGTTTTAGGGATAGGAAATGACCGGTCACCAAGCAACAGGCAGGCAGGCAGGCAGGCCACCAGCAACAACAGTTAAAAGAAAAACCAAACACTAGATCGGGGTAAGGTAAGGAGATCTGAGAGGGAGGGGGTGGGCAGAGGGGAGGAGGGGGGTTTATATAGAGGCCTGGTGGACATTGACGCAGGTCGGTCGTCCTTACTTCTGTTGGGGGAGTTCCAGAGGGTGGCAGAGGACTTGGACAGCCTGTTGTTAATGACAGGGTCCACCTGTCTTGGCAAGTTGACGGTGGAGGCCGAGCATCTGCCTGCACCGGAGAGAACGCAACAGACAACAACTGTTCACAAAGTTGGCGGGGTGGGGACCCGACGAGGCTGTGCTGGAGTCGTAGGGGAGAGGAGGGTCCGAGATCGCTGAGCTCAGATATATAAGACCCCTCTTCAAATGAAATCCCAAGTTCATGTCAATGTGATACCTAAATGCTATTTATCAAGTTTATTCTGCTGATCTGTTTATTTGTATGTGTATATAGTAACAATTGTTGGTCCACTAATGTTTTTATTACCATCCTCACACAGGTGTGGGCAATTGTAATTATCTGCTAGGCACCTGCACATAATTTTTTTTTTAACTATGGCTTTGGCACATCTCTTGTTGATCTGATGAAGGCAAAACTGCCGAAACACGGTAGCCTGTCCACCCGAAAATAAAAAGGTGAAATAAGGTGACGTCTTTTTTTGTCCCTTAAAAAAATAATAATTGGAGTGCCACCAATTCTCAATGTTCTTGAACTTGGGATTTCATTTGAAGTCATTGTCATATATGGCAGAGCACCCAGCTATTAAACGAGATAGCGCACCTGCTACCCACTCCTCAATACAAGATCCCTCTGTCTGTCTCCCTGGACCATGCAGCTGATAGAGCTAGACCTACAGGAGGACCACTTCACCATTCACTGTTTCATTTTAGGCTGTTGGCTCAGACAGACCTGATTCACTCTATTTACACAGGGCTAACTCTTTGATTCACCTCATTCATTACTAAGCAGTCCACTCGGACAGGACAGATTCAGAGTGCTTTTAATCTGGGGAAGGGGTTAGGGTACTGGAAAAAGGTTGGGGTAAAATTGGGAAAGTTAAATGACTGGGTTTATGAATGGCATCTAAAACCCAGAAACAAATCTTTGTATATAAAAGCAACAAATAAAATGGAAAAATAGATTGTCTTTGTTGCTCAAACCAAAACACATCCACACACACTCATTTTCATTTACACTTCAGAGAGGAGAGAAGGTTCTTGACCTCAAGGTCACAATCAAAGAGATAGCCTTTCACAAGCTTGCGTCATTGTTGGACTGAGCAGCATAGGAGAGAGTTGGCACACTGAACCCTGAGTCGATTCCTTACAGCTCTGATCAACTCAACACCTTGCAGCTCACGCAGAAAGTCGAATGAAACGTATACATGACACCTTTTCCCTTCTATCTCCTATTTCTGGACTCTACTGAACAGTGAGAATCTGGAGTGAGAGAAACGGTACGTTAAGAATACAAATCCAGTCTAATTCATAATGGTACTCAGTGATTCAGTGATAAATGAAGTCAAGTAGAAATAGTGAGCCACTGTTAGGCAAAATAATGTTAGTAAACATGAATTATACTGTAGAATGACTAATCTCGCTATTCTAATGGTACTCAGAACATTACCACCCCAACCAAATTACAGTGCCTAACAATGGCCTAACACCAAAACCTTAGGACACTGTAAATAATTAACATCAGTTAGACTAGAAAGTTAAGTTTCTGTCCTGTACTATGAAGGTACTCTGTACAAGCAATTCATTGAAGTTCTGGGTGGTTCATGTCTATACGGTTCTATGAGGTTCTACGTGGTTCCAGTGCGACTCACTTTGTCTGCGGGAGGTCTGGTTGAGGCCGCCGGCCCAGGACCATCTCTGCTGACGGATCTCAGCCCAGGTCTTTTTGGTTGACTTCTTGATGGCCGCCTCGTAGCGCTCCTGTGGTGGGGACATTGGGAGACAAAAACTGTGACTCTCTCAAGAAGCTACACTTAGCTGAGAACAGTGATATGTAATATTTACAAAATACCAAACCACCATGTATGTGCCAAATCCACCCAAAGCAACCACTTAGAATTGAATATTATTCCTAAAATGATAATTAATTCAAGCTTAGATCATTGGCTGTATGTGTACCCTAGACTAACCAAGATGATAACAAAACTGCACACAACAATTGAGCAAGAGAGAGAGATATTGAACGTGACCCTCCTCCAGGCCTCTACTCCCCACCTTGTTCTTTTCAAGTTTCTGCCTCTGTTTCTCCTCCAGGAGGGCTCTTCGTTTCTCAAGCTTCAGTCTCTGGTCCTCCAGCCTCTTCCTGCGCTCCTCGAGCTGGCTCTCCCTCAGACGCCTCGCCTTCTCCTCCTTCTCCAGCCACTGGGCCTTCTTAGCAGCTATGCAACGGGAGACAACGGGTACAGGTTTAGTTTTATTTGAATATACATGGTTTAGTTTAGTTTTATATACTCATGGTTTAATTGTTTCATTTCAATATACAGTACCAGTCAAAAGTTTGGATATCTACTCATTCAAGGGTTTTTCTTTATTTTTACTATTTTCTACATTATATAAAAATATAAAATATATAAAAACTATGAAATAACACATATGGAATCATGTAGTAACCAAGAAAGTGCTAAACAAATCAAAGTATATTTTATATTTGAGATTCTTCAAAGTAGCCACCCTTTGCCTTGATGATAGCTTTGCACACTTGGCATTCTCTCAACCAGCTTCATGAGGGAGTCCCCTGGAATGCATTTCAATTAACAGGTGTGCCTTGTTAAAATCAGTTGTGTTGTGACAAGGTAGGTGTGGTATACAGAAGATAACCCTATTTGGTAAAAGACCAAGTCCATATTATGGCAAGAACAGCTCAAATAAGCAAAGAGAAACAACAGTCCATCATTACTTTAAGACATGAAGGTTTCAAGTGCAGTCGCAAAAACCATCAAGCGCTATGATGGACCATCACAGGAAAGGAAGACCCAGAGTTGCCTCTGCTGGAGAGGATAAGTTCATTAGATTTACCAGCTTCAACAATTGCAGCCCAAATAAATGCTTCACAGAGTTCAAGTAACAGACACATCTCACTATCAACTGTTCAGAAGAGACTGCGTGAATCAGGCCTTCACTACTAAAGGACACCAATAAGAATAAGAGACTTGTTTGGGCCAAGAAACACAAGCAATGTACATTAGACAGGTGGAAATCTGTCGTTTGGGAGTCCAAATCTGAGATTTTTGGTTCAACCACCGTGTCTTTGTGAGACGCAGAGTAGGTGAACGGATGATCTCCGCATTTGTGGTTTGTGGTTCCCACCGTGAATGAGGTGAAGGAGGTGTTATGGTGTGGTGGTACTTTGCTGGTGACACTTTCAGTGATTTATTTAGAATTCAAGGCACTCTTATCCAGCATGGCTACCACAGCATTCTGCAGTGATATGCCATCCCATCTGGTTTGCGCTTAGTGGGACTATCATTTGTTTTTCAACAGGACAATGACCTAAGACACCTCCAGGCTGTGTAAGGGCTAATTCACCAAGAAGGAGAGTGATGGAGTGCTGCATCAGATGACCTGGCCTCCACAATCACACGACCTCAACCCAATTGAGGTGGTTTGGGATGAGTTGGACCGCAGAGTGAAGAAAAAGCAGCCAACAAGTGCTCAGACGATGTGGGACATCCTTCAAGACTGTTGGAAAAGCGTTCCAGGTGAAGCTGGTTGAGAAAATGCCAAGAGTGTGCAAAGCTGTTATCAAGGCAAAGGGTGGCTACTTTGAAGAATTTAAAACTTGTTTGTTTACTACATGATTCCACATGTGTTAGGTCATAGTTTTGATGTCTTCACTATTATTCTACAATGTAGAAAATAGTAAAAATAAAGAAAAACCCTTGAATGAGTAGGTGTGTCCAAACTTTTGACTGGTACTGTACATGGCAGCTATACAACAAAAAAAACAGAAATAAATAAATGCGGTACAGTTAGCTAATCAAGAAAGTTCAGAAGTCATGGATGGGATCATGTACCATTCAGCGTTGTTGAAGCACTTGGGGATAGTGAGCAGAGGAAACATCAGGGTTACATAGCTAATACCTTAGACCTGTTCTCTGTTTCCAGCCTATTACCTAACTGGGATATAATCTCTCCATCTCTTTCTATTTCTTTCTGCCCTACCTGGTCATAAACAACTCTGAATGACTGAGCAGTACATCATTTGCTGTTTGTTCACTGAGAGGAATTCTGGCCTGGTGATCTGTTAAAGACTTTTAGAGGCACAAAAGTCTCATGGCTTCCTGGAACCAGATTGGAAAAGGAAGAAAAATAGAATGGGAAGATGAAGACATATTGTTGTTTACATCCTGCTAAGAGTTGTAATCTTATTAGAATAATTCTAATAACAGTAAACAAGTAGTTGTAGTAGTAGCATCCTACTGTGTTTTACTAGTGCTTTCTAGCAGATACCGAGTTTCACGCCACAGATTCTGTGGCTCATTCCTGACAGACACGATTAAAATGCAATCATTCGGGCTTTGTTTAAAATCCAAGCATGCTGTGCACCAGCTGTGTCCTCTCAGCTCATTAAGCCTTCTTTGAGGTAGACGCCACATGTGTACTGTGTCTCAGAGTGGAGTCCCTTGCACATGGGCCCACTTCCACACACATGTTGTTTAGCATGGTGGGGGCAAGCTACTTTTGAAGAGTTTTTGGGGGGCTCATAGTTTTTTGGGGCCCACTTCCACTGCACACGTTTTGTTTAGCACTAAAATGGTGGGGTCTGGATACTCTTGAAGAGTTCATTTTTTTCAAGATAATGTCTCCGTGCTGATTGTGAGATGTCTTTGATAACGCATAGCTTTGATAATGAATGCAATCCTCACTCTGAAATATTTAAAACATTAAAACGATTTGGTCAAAATCTGAAATGCAATGAGTGTTTGATGTTCTAAGTTAAGGGCCTGATTTGTATTCTGTTAACATTCCCTAGCCCTTCTCTATAAATAAGTAAAAGGCTAGAATACTCTAGTCCAGGGGTTCTCAAACATTTTCGGTCTGGGGACACCTTTTGTGATAGCAAAATAATCATGGACCACCTCATAATCAGAACACAACTTGCATATAAGGAGATTTACTATGACTTCGGCAGTGCATGCCCGGATGAACCAAGTCTCCGGCCCTGGGAAGGAACATTTTCAAGTCCCACATCTTGGCATCGGAGAGAAAAATCTGCCAGTCCTCAAGCTAATTTCCTGCAATTCTACCCATTTTATCAAGGGGAAGAGAGAGAACTTTGCAGTTTTAAAGGTTAAATTACAGTGCATTTATGTTTTAAAAATATCTATCGTTTTTGGGGAATACAAGAAGTATTGAGTGGAAAAATGTCTAATTGCTGGAGTACTGTGGATACCAATATTCCTGTGAGCCTCCCAGGCCCATGTTGTTCAGGGTTGAGAACATACACTGTAGATTAATAATATGACATAGTGTTTTGTATTACACCCTTTAAACGTATTCCACCAATCCTTTGGCCAAAATGTATCTGTTGTTGTTAGTAATATTCATTCAAAAATATACAAAAATCAGATCTGGCCACAGACCCCTGCTCTAGTCTACACCCACAAAGAAAACACTAGCTTGTTTCTCCATCATGGATCAAAATGTATTATAGTAATTTTCAGTATCTGAGTGGCAGAAATACAATTAGCTAAATATGTTGAGCGCATGCACTTTAACATTGTAAAGCCACAGTAATGGCATTATATACAATGTCCCTTACATAACAACCCTGTGCTTCAAAATATTTTGTAAATGAACTTGTTTTATTGTCACATACACCAGATATGTACAGTGAAATGTGTTGTTTTACAGGGTCACCCATAGTAGTACGGTGCCCCTTGAGCAAATTAGGGTTCAGGGTATTGCACAAGGGCACATCGACAAATTTTTCACCTTGTCAGCTCAGGTATTTGAACCAGCTACCATTTGGTTACTGGCCCACTGCTCTAACCACTAGGCTACCTGCCACCCTGAAGGGATAAGTACAAAAAATAATCACATTTAGCTTTTTTTTGTATGTCATCACCAGTATAGTATATATATGGCCATAAACTTTAGAACATCTAACCATAAAAGCTTGATGCTGTGAGATCTAAACATTACAATATCTGGTCCATAGGAGATTCATATCTTACATCTGGACCAACAGAGGTCAGCCAAAGGTTTGCCATTATCAGTCAAATAATAGGTTCTGTCCGCTGGCTGGCTGGCTGCTGAAACGATTCCTTGGCATGGCGATTATAATGAGACTAATGAAATAAGTAATTACATCTAATCTGTCTGAGAGGCACGTCACGGTCGATTCACGGTAATGACTACACATTTTTCACGCCGCTCCCCAGGGGGATTATGGGACGGCTCAGTGGGATATGCCCGCCAAGTCCTCCTCTGATTGGTTGCTCAGGATTTGGCCTCAGTGCAGAGAAAGAGGGGCTTAGGCCAATGTTGTGGGAGAATAGGGTTGGGGAAAATACTAGTCTACTGCATGTCTCTGAGTTGATAATAAGATCAGAATACAATATCATGAAAAATAGACCCTGAAAACATCTGTAGAGAAAAATCTATATTGGAAAGACATTACTAAATGAATGCAAAGTATACATGCAAAAAATGATGGGGGATTTGAACAAATATGGTGAAGGAAAAATATCTGCAAAATGAGAACTTGAAAGAAAAAACATCATGATGGGGTCATATAACTGAACTATCTAATCGTTTTGACCTTCAGAGAAAAACAAGACATTCTAACGTTCCCAGTGAAAAACGAGGACAACAAACAGAAGACAAAACAACTGATTCATGGAGGAGGTAGAAAAAGGAAAGAACTGTTGAGAAGCATACAGAGGGAAATAAAAAAAAACATTGCATCACCATCACAAGGTGGAGATGTGGAGAATAATAGCATGACTGTTGCTGCTAACAAGTGATGTTACCAGTGCTGTTCTTATTGCCTTACCTTGCAGCTGAGTTTGCTGTTCTGAAGCAGCAATACGAGAGGGAAGACAACAGCTAGTGTCAACAAGCATCAATCATGCAAAAGCAGAACCCATGGCAGAGTATTTCAAATGTAAGACAGGAGATCAGTGAAGGGTTGCGTAATTCAACATATTGAAGGCTACAGTGTCTAATGGGTTAATAATCCCTACATTCTGTATCACTGTCTAGAGTCAGAAATGTAGCCTGCATCCCAAATCATACCCTATTCCCTTTATAGTGCACTACCTTTAATCAGGGCCCATAAGACTATGTAGGGAATAGGGTGCCATTTAGGACGCATCCCTAGACAAGACTAGATACGTCTCTTTGCCCTCCACAATAGGCAAACCCAACATGTCACATAGGATACAATGATATCATTTCTCTATAGCATATTTTCCTTTAGGGCTTACCAATGTATTTGGCCCTCTCCTCCCTCCGCTCCTTGGCCTGCTTCTGTCGTTGCTCTGTGCTCAACCCATCTAGGCAGAGAAAGATACACTAAGCATACCAAACATTAAGAACACCTTCCTAATATTGAGTTGAACCCCCCCACCCCACCTCAGAACAGCCTCAATTCGTTGGGGGGTGAACTCTACAAGGTGTTGAAAACGTTCCACAGGGATGCTGGCACATGTTGACTCAAACACTTCCTACAGTTGTGTCAAGTTGGCTGGATGTCCTTTGGATGGTGGACCATTCTTGATACACATGGGAAACTGTTGAGCATGAAACACTCAGCAGTGTTGCAGTTGACACAAAAGCCTGTCACCTAATACCATACCCTGTTCAAAGGCACTTACATGTTTTGTCTTGCTCATTCACCCTCTGAATGGTACACATACACAATTCATGTCTCAATTGTCTCAATGTTTAAAAATCCTTCTTTAACCTGCCTTCCCTTTATCTACACCGATCGAAGTGGATTTAACAAGTGACATCAATAAGGGATCATAGCTTTCACCTGGGGTCACCTGGTCAGTCAATTTCAAGGAAAGAGCAAGTGTTCCTAATGATTTGTATACACATTGTACATTTATTTTGACCTAAAATATCAACGCACTACAGAGTCCCAGTGCACAGAACAGCTGATCGCACCTGTAATGTAGAGTACAATAGCAGAGCAGAGGTCATGTACTTGAAACAATTATTGTTTAAATTCTAAACTACAGTGTGTATTCATATATTCAAGATGAAGGTCTACGTGTGCGTTCCAAATGGCACCCTATTGCCTATATGGTGCATTACTTTTGACCAGAGCCCTATTGACCATGGTGGAAAGCAGTGCACTACATAGGGAATAGGCTGTAATTTGGAACGCAGCCTACATCTCCCACTGCGATGGTATAATGTTATTCACTCTACAGCTTAACAGTTTGTGAACCCGAATGGAACTCATGTGATCATATATTTTGCACCTTTTCCTGTCAGCAGCAATTATCAATGTTAACTCTGACCCACTTTGATAAACGCAAACAGCATCAGAGGAAGGATTTTTGGTATGCATTTTAAATCCTGTTTCAGCCTAGGCACAGATGTACTGTATTTTGGTGGCCGTGGCTGTGGACCGGACTCTGTTTTGATAAGCTGTATGTATTGGAAACGGGGCCTTAGGGTAATGCCAATCTCTTTCTGTGGAGCTCAAACTTCATGCTATGTAATATGTATGCCCCGGCCGTAACTATAGCAACCGCTCTTTCCTCCCACCACCATCAAAGGGTGAATTTCTGTACTGGAGTCTTATAAGGCTGGAGTCTGAAGAGACAGGCTGGAGAGTGTTCAGGAAAACTCCCTGAGCCTGAGGTCCTCCTGTCCCAACACAGGGCCTCAGTACTCCCCCCTCCTCCTCAAACACCACCTCCTTATTCCTGCATACCGTACCATCCACAACAAATGATTTGGGGTTCAGCCATTGCCATCTGTCTGATTGGGTGTGTAATGACTAAAGATCAATTCGATCACCAGAAGCATTGGATGGTTCTCCCCTCTGTGGACAGGTAGACCAGCTTCAATAGCTCCCTTACTCTACACATTACACTGTATATCTAACCCCAGGCTATTTCCTTATCCTCCTGGTTCTCTCTCTCTGGTGCTCAGAGGTGAGACGTTGTATACCGTACCTCCTTTTTTAGGCTGGGGGCTGGTACTAGACCCAGGGGTGCCAGGTCTGGCATCTGTCTTGGTGGAGGACTCTGTCTTTGAGGTGTGCTCTGTTTTGGGACAGATCTCTGTGTTTGGGGAGAGGTCTGTTTTGGGACAGATCTCTGTGTTTGGGGAGAGGTCTGTTTTGGGACAGGACTCTGTGTTTGGGGAGAGGTCTGAAATGTCTGAGTCATCTGGTGTCAGTAGGTCCTTGATTATCTCCTTCTCTTCATTCTGGATGGGCCGAGGCTCTGGTGTGGAGGGGAGACCTGGAACACAGGGATAACGTTCATCAATGAACAGAAATAAAACACTATACATAAAGGATAGGTTTGAAGACGAGATTATATATATATATATATATATATATATATAACACTGTTCAAAAATTTGGGGTCACTTAAAAATGTCCTTGTTTTTGAAAGAAAAGCAAAAAAAAATTGTTCATTAAAATAACATAAAATTGATCAGAAATACAGTGTAGACATTGTTAATGTTGTAAATTACTATTGTAGCTGGAAACGGCTGATTTTTTATGGATATCTACATAGGCGTATAGAGGCCCATTATCAGCAACCATCACTCCTGTGTTCCAATGGCACGTTGTGTGAGTTAATCCAAGTTTACCATTTCAAAAAGGCTAATTGATCATTAGAAAACCCTTTTGCAATTATGTTAGCACAGCTGAAAACTGTAGTCCTGATTAAAGAAGCAATAAAACTGGCCTTCTTTAGACTAGTTGAGTATCTGGAGCATCAGCATTTGTGGGTTCAATTACAGGCTCAAAATGGCCAGAAACAAATAACTTTCTTCTGAAACTTGTCAATTATTTTTCTGAGAAATGAAGGCTATTCCATTCGAGAAATTGCCAAGGAACTGAAGATCTCGTACAACACTGTGTACTACTCCCTTCACAGAACAGCGAACACTGTCTCTAACCAGAATAGAAAGAGGAGTGGGAGGCCCCGGTGCACAACTGAGCAAGAGGAAAAGTACATTAGAGTGTCTAGTTTGAGAAACAGATGCCTCACAAGTCCTCAACTGGCAGCTTCATTAAATGGTACCCGCAAAACCCTAGTCTCAACTAGAGGTCGACCGATTGATCGGAATGGCCGATTAATTAAGGCCAATTTCAAGTTTTCATAACAATCGGAAATCGGTATTTTTGGGCGCCGATTTCCGATTATTTAAAAATATATATATTTTTATACCTTTAATTTAGGCAAGTCAGTTAAGAACACATTCTTATTTTCAATGACTGCCTAGGAACTGTGGGTTAACTGCCTAGTTCAGGGGCAGAACGACAGATTTTCACCTTGTCAGCTCAGGGGTTCCAATCTTGCAACCGCACAGTTAACTAGTCCAACGCTCTAACCATTGCACTCCACGAGTAGCCTGCCTGTTACGCGAATGAAGTAGAAGCCAAGGTAAATTGCTAGCTAGCATTAAACTTATCTTATAAAAAACAATCAATCATAATCACTAGTTATAACTACTAATCCAGTTTAGCAGGCAATATTAACCAGATGAAATTGTGTGCCTGGCTCATTGCGAACTAATTTGCCAGAATGTTACGTAATTATGACATACATTGAAGGTTGTGCAATGTAACAAGAATATTTAGACTTAGGGATGCCACCCGTTAGATAATATACAGAACGGTTCCGTATTTCACTGAAATAATAAACGTTTTGTTTTCGAAATGATAGATTCCGGATTCGATCATATGAATGACCAAAGGCTCGTATTTCTGTGTGTTATTATGTTATAATTAAGCCTGATTTGATAGAGCAGTCTGACTGAGCAGCAGCAGGCCCGTAATCATTCATTCAAACGGCACTTTCGTGCGTTTTGCCAGCAGCTCTTCGCAAGCACAGCGCTGTTTATGACCTCAAGCCTATCAGCCTAATGGCTGGTGGAACCAATGTGAAATGGCTAGCTAGTTAGCTGGGTGTGCGCTAATACTGTTTCAAATGTCACTCGTTTTTAGATTTGGAGTAGTTATTCCCCTTGCACTGCAAGGGCCGCGGCTTTTGTGGAGCGATGTGTAACGATGCTTTGAGTGTGGATGTTGTCTATGTGTTCCTGGTTGGAGCCCAGGTAGGGGCAAGGAGGGGGACGGAAGCTATACTGTTACACTGGCAATACTATAGTGCCTATAAGAACATCCAATAGTCAAAGTTATATGAAATACAAACAGTATAGATAGAAATAGTCCTATTAATAATATATTAACTACAACCTAAAACCTCTTACCTTGGAATATTGAAGTCTCATGTTAACTTTCATATGTTCTCATGTTCTGAGCATGGAACTTAAACGTTAGCTTTTTTACATGGCACATATTTTACATGGCACATTTTTACATGGCACATATTACTTTCTTCTCCAACACTTTGTTTTTGCATTATTTAAACCAAATTGAACATGTTTCATTATTTATTTGAGGCTAAATTGATTTTATTGATGTTTTATATTACGTAAAAATAAGTGTTAATTCAGTATTGTTGTAATTAATCGGTATCGGCTTTTATGGTCCTCCAATAATCGGAATCGGCGTTGAAAAATCATAATCGGTCGACCTCTAGTCTCAACGTCAACAGTGAAGAGGAGACCCCGGGATGCTGGCCTTCAAGGCAGAGTAGCAAGGAAAAAGCCATATCTCAGACTGGCCAATAAAAATAAAAGATTAAGATAGGCAAAAGAACAGACACTGGACAGAGGAACTCTGCCTTGAAGGCCAGCTTCCCGGAGTCGTCTCTTGGCTTTTTACCAAATCATCATACGACAGACCACGTATTCACCCTGCACACCCTAATTGACAAACAAACAAACCAACCAAAACAAAGGTAAAGTCTTCTCATGCTTTGTTGATTTCAAAAAAGCCTTCGACTCAATTTGGCATGAGGGTCTGCTATATGGAAAGTGGTGTTGGGGGAAAAACGTACAACATTATAAAATCCATGTACACAAACAATAAGTTTGCAGATAAAATTGGCAAAAAACACACATTTCTTCCCACATGGCCTAAGGGTGAGACAGGGATGCAGCTTAAGCCCCACCCTCTTCGACATATATATCAACAAATTGGCGAGGGCACTAGAAAAGTCTGCAGCACCCGGCCTCATCCTACTTGAATCTGAAGTGAAATGTCTACTATTTGCTGATGATCTGGTGCGTCTGTCACCAACCAAGGAGGGCCTGAAGCAGCACCTAGATCTTCTGCACAGATTCTGCCAGACCTGGGCCCTGACAGTAAATCTCAGTAAGACCAAAATAATGGTGTTCCAAAAAATGTCCAGTCGCCAGGGCCACAAATACAGTCATGGCCAAAAGTTTTGAGAATTACACAAATATTAATTTTCACAAATTTGCTGCTTCAGTGTCTTTAGATATTTTTGTCAGATGTTACTATGGAATACTGAAGTATAATTACAAGCATTTTATAGGTGTCAAAGGCTTTTATTGACAATTACATGAAGTTGGTGCAAAGAGTCAATATGTGTCAATCCGCCCTGGCATGCTGTCAATTAACTTCTGGGCCACATCCTTCTGGGCCACATGATGGCAGCCCATTCTTGCATAATCAATGCTTTGAGTTTATCAGAATTTGTGGGGTTTTGTTTGTCCACCCACCTCTTGAGGATTGACCACAAGTTCTCAATTGAATTAAGGTTTGGGGAGTTTCCTGGCCATTGACCCAAAATATTGATGTTTTGTTCCCTGAGTCACTTAGTTATATTTTTTTCCTTATGGCAAGGTGCTCCATCATGCTGGAAAAGGCATTGTTCGTCACCAACCTGTTCCTGGATTGTTGGGAGTAGTTGCTCTCGGAGGATGTGTTGGTACCATTCTTTATTCATAGCTGTGTTCTTAGGCAAAATTGTGAGTGAGCCCACTCCCTTGACTGAGAAGCAACCCCAGACATGAATGGTCTCAGGATGCTTTACTGTTGGCATGACACAGGACTGATGGTAGCGCTCCTCTTGTCTTCTCCGGACAAGCTTTTTTCCGGATACCCCAAACAATCGGAAAGGGGATTCATCAGAGAAAATGACTTTACCCCAGGCCTCGGCATTCCAATCCCTGTACCTTTTGCAGAATATCAGTCTGTTCCTGATGTTTTTCCTGGAGAGAAGTGGCTTCTTTGCTGCCCTTCTTGACACCAGACCATCTTCCAAACGTCTTCGCCTCACTGTGCGTGCAGATGCACTCACACCTGCCTGCTGCCATTCCTGAGCAAGCTCTGTACTGGTGGTGCCCCGATCCCGCAACTGAATCAACTTTAGGAGATGGTCCTGGCACTTGCTGGACTTTCTTGGGCGCCCTGAAGCCTTCTTCACAACTATTGAACCACTGTCCTTGAAGTTCTTGATGATCCGATAAATGGTTGATTTAAGTGAAATTTTACTGCAAGCAATATTCTTGCCTGTGAAGCCCTTTTTGTGCAAAGCAATGATGACAGCACGTGTTTCTTTGCAGGTAACCATGGTTGACAGAGGAAGAACAATGATTCCAAGCACCACAATCCTTTTGAAGCTTCCAGTCTGTTATTCAAACTCAATCAGCATGACAGAGTGATCTGCAGCCTTGTCCTCGTCAACACTCACACCTGTGTTATTAACGAGACAATCACTGACATGATGTCAGCTGGTCATTTTGTGGCAGGGCTGAAATGCAGTGGAAATGTTTTTTGGGGGGATTCAGTTAATTTGCTTGGCAAAGAGGGACTTTGCAATTGATTGCAATTCATCTTCATAACATTCTAGAGTATATTAAAATTGCCATCATACAAACTGAGGCAGCATACTTTGTGAAAATTAATATTTGTGTCATTCTCCAAACTTTTGGCCACGACTGTACAAATTCCATCTAGACACAGTTGTCCTAGAGCACATAAAAAACTATACATAACTTGGCCTCAACATCAGCGCCACAGGTAACTTCCACAAAGCTGTGAACGATCTGAGAGACAAGACAAGAAGGGCATTCTTTGCCATCAAAAGGAACATAAAATTTGACCAATTAGGATATGGCTAAAAATACTTGAATCAGTTATAGAACCCATTGCCCTGTATGGTTGTGAGGTCTGGGGTCTGCTCACAAACCAAGAATTCACAAAATGGGACAAACACCAAATTGAGAGACTGCATGCAGAATTCTGCAAAAATATCCTCCGTGTACAGCGTAGAACACCTAATAATGCATGCAGAGCAGATTTAGGCCGATACCCGCTAATTATCAAAAACCAGAAAAGAGACGTTCAATTCTACAACCACCTAAAAGGAAGTGATTCCCAAACCTTCCATAACAAAGCCATCACCTACAGAGAGATGAACCTGGATTAGAGTCCCCTAAGCAAACTGGTCCTGGGGCTCTGTTCACAAACACAAACACACACCCCAGGACAGCAACACAATTAGAACCCAACCAAATCATGAAAAAACTAAAAGATAATTACTTGACACATTGGAAAGAATTAACAAATAAACAGAGCAAACAAGAATGCTATTTGGCCCTAAATAGAAGAATACCTGACCACTGTGACTGACCCAAACTTAAGGAAAGCTTTGACCATGTACAGACTCAGTGAGCATAGCCTTGCTATTGAGAAAGGCCGCCATAGGCAGACCTGGCTCTCAAGAGAAGACAGGCCAGGTGCACACTGCCCACAAAATGAGGTGGAAACTGAGCTGCACTTCCTAACCTCCTGCCCAATGTATGACCATGTTAGAGACACATATCTCCCTCAGATTACACAGAGCCACAAATAATTCGAAAACAAACCCAATTTTGATCAACTCCCATATCTACTGGGTGAAATACCACAGTGTGCCATCACAGCAGCAAGATTTGTGACCTGTTGCCACAAGAAAAGGTCAACCAGTGAAGAACAATCACCAACAATCACAACCCATATTTATGCTTATTTATTTTACCTTTTGTACTGTTACAACACTGTATATATACATAATATGACATTTGTAATGTCTTTATTCTTTTGGAACTTCTGTGAGTGTAATGTTTACTGTTAATTTTGATTGTTTATTTCACTTATGTATATTATCTACTTCACTTGCTTTGGCAATGTTAACATGGCAATAAAGCACCTTGAGTTTAATTGAATTGGGAGAGAGAGAGAGTACAGAGAAATAGAAATAGAGAGATGGTATCAGAAAAATAAGAGCGTGAGAGAGAAAGGGGGGAGGGAGTAGACTGAGAAAAAGAAAGAGAGAGTAGACTGAGAAAATGAAAGGGAGAGAGTCGATTGAGAGGGAGGGAGACTAAAGATATAGGCTATATTTCCATCAAGCACTATCAACAAATGCAGAGAAAAGGCTCAGCCGTAGAGCGCCATTTTGAGGGGCAAACAGGCCAATTTCAATACAGGCCTTCTCTGAAAAGGAAAGTGATGACGTAACATTTAGAAGGGCTAATTAATGATGTGCCAACCTCTGCAAAAGCTCTGAAAATGCTAAATATGCTGCTGGTTACTCAAGCTCTGTTCTGGAACAGGAACATTATCCCTCTGAGTGGGGGATGCAGTGTTTCCCCTAGGATTTTCTTCAGCAGTGGTAGCAAAAGTTTGCGTGGGAGGGGGGGATTTCCTTTTGCTGGGGGGGTGCACCCCCATTTTAACATTTCCAAAGTTTCTAAAAACATGTTTTTACTTAGTCATAATGGGTTATTGTGTGTACATGGGTGATAAAATAAAATAAAAGATTTAATCCATTTTGAATTGAGGCTGTAACACAACAAAATGTGGAATAAATCAAGGGGTATGAATACTTTCCGAAGGCACTGTACCTGATTTAAAACCACCAAAAGACTCAATGCATCAAATGCTACAAATATACATTGCAACTTGTAATTCCAGGGGCTTAGGAGGTGGGTGTGGCGGGGGCATGGTAGTGGACATGGCCTGCTGCTGCTAAATTAATATAGGGTAAACACTGGGATGCATGAGTCGACAGAATGTAACGTGTGCACATCGACCATTGGAATGAAATACCATACCATCAGGCAGATACTTTGCAGTAACACATAACCAGTAGCATTCAAAGTCAAGTTCCAGGACATAACATATTCTCTATAGGATTCACTAACAAAAGCATGATGAAGCATAATCAGTCTTTGCTCTGATCTTCAGTCCTTGGACCAAGCTTCTTAACATCTGACCTTTGGACAGGTGACAGAGAGGTCACAGGAGCCCAAAACACATCCTGTATTAATACCTCCTCAGACGTTGTTTTTACACTTGGCTCTCCTGCTGACAGTGTCTGCGTCCCAGATGGAACCCTATTCCCTATATAATGCACTACTTTTGACCAGGACCGAGGGCTCTGTGTCTCTCTGTAGACTGTGCTATTCAGCTGCTATCTGGGCCTAGCTGTAACAGCAACACTGGTGCTCACAGTGACAAACTACACTACGACATAATGGTGCATGGTGGGGGAGAGAGAAAAGGAGAGAAAGAGGGAGAGAGCGTTGGGGGGAGGGTGAAGAAAAATTGCACACCTCTACAAAGACCTATGGAGAACAGCGAGAGAGGAGAAGAGAGAGAGAGACAGAGATTGATAGAGAGAGGGGGAGGTTCAGTAGAACAAGGGAGAAGATAGATTGTGCATCTCTACAATGATTCAAAGGGCAACAAAAGAAAGAGAGACAAAAAAGGAACAGAAGGGGAGAGAGAGAGAGAAAGAGAGAGAGAGAGAGGGAGGAAAAGAAAGAGCGAGACAAAGAAAGAGAAGGATAATGTTGTGTGATATAGGTGTGAAGGCATCCAGCCTGCTCTCTGACTCACATTAAGCTCACAGTGGGCAGATGCAGCGTATCCCTCTCCTCAGACCCATCAAAGGGTCTGAGGATGGGCCTGCTCATAGGAATCTGGTCAAAAGTAGTGCACTATATAGGGAATAGGGTGCCATTTGGGACAGAAGAGGGCTGTTCTTACCACGACGCAACGCGGAGTGCCTGGATACAGCCCTTAGCCGTGGTATATTGGGCATATACCACAAACCCCCAAGGTACCTTAATGCTATTATAAACTGGTTACCAACATAATTAGAAGAGTAAAAATAAATGTTTTGTCATACCCGTGGTATATGGCTTTCAGATTATCAGCATTCATGGCTCAAACCACCCAGTTTATAATGTGCATTGAATCATCTGTCAAGATGACAGAACAACTGCAGGTTTCTGCAAAGAGAATCACTTCACTTGTAACTGCCAGAAAATACAATGTGATTTGGCAAGATTAGTACAATAATCCTTCCCAGAGAGTAAACTTGGAATATTTGAACATTACATCACAAGAACCGCAAAATATGACCTAAATAAGAGTGCCATATATTGAGAGGGAAAAGGTGAAGAAACACCCCACAGTGCTACATTGACAGTGTGAAGGACTATCATGAGTTCAAGAAGCATATCCAGGTCTGTTGGATAACTGGGAGGAAAAGGTTGAAGACACCCATCAGGTATTATAGTGTCATGAGAGAAAGGTGAGAGAGCCCACCTCTGTCACTGAACTATAAACCCTCACGCGACTGGGAAAGACATGAAAAGGTCAAATGTCCAACTTTCCAAAAGCTAAAATAGAAGCTATTGTGAACTCTCTGCATAGAAACAGGAACTTAGCTAAAACCACACAACAGAGGGAGAGAGGACGACAGAGTCTGACTTCATCCCAAGTCAAATTTGGGGGTGGTTTTGAAACTGTGCTATGGGGTTATTACAGTAATAAGTATGTTTGTGTGGGTGTGGCCCTGTGTTTTCATCTCTGGGCTTTAACGATGTTGAGGGAAGGAACCAAAAGTGGAAGGAGGGGCAGGACAAGAGGGAAGGAGAGAACAGAAACAAACTCCAAAAGGAACAGACTGCGTGGAAGGAACATTGTGGAACGTTCTGTTAGAAAAACACTAAAGTTGTTTTCATTAGTGAGTCAATCAATCTGTGAGTCTAGTATGGTCGGGTTGTTTATAGGAAGAGTACAAGCAAGTCCAAAATAGTTTCAGTTCATATTTGATCACTGATCATTTTGTAGCAAAATACTGTACATTATAATTTCATAGGGACGTAGTCAAACACAATTCATCTTAGTAACTATAAGGAGCTCCGGCTCCAAGTCTTAAAGGCCCTTCAGATATGTTCCTAGTCCACTCAACATGTGTAGGTCTCATCAACTAGGCCTATTCATGTGACAGGCCCCCAATGAACACACAATCACAGATCCAGCAGATTCACCCTCCTCCCTTCTTCTGCCCTGCTCCCCTCTACCGCAGCCGGCCATCTCAGGTTTCTGTGCCACTCTGACAGACACGGGAGTTAAAAATAGTGACAAGCAGCTCGGAGCACAGTGCACCCTACGGAGAATGTCAACCATACATGGGACTGGGTTTCTGCTGTGGCACCGTTGGAAAATCACAGAGGCTGGAAGCATGCTCCGACGGTGGGTATAAGACAGTAAGAATCCCAAAGAAAAATAAAGTAATAAGTAAGTAGGTGGAAATTATAAGCAAATTAGAGTATTAACAAATCTATGTGAGAACTGCTTTACACAGGCCAGGACAAGATCATTGTTGTTACATAAGAATTGTGATCAAGTCAAGAGAAGTCCATTCTGGGTATGTTACACACTGCATTAGCCTAAGTACCATAAGTAGAGCCTGCAATGGGGGCTGCGTTTGACGGAGGCAGTGTGTGTGCAGTTTAGGGTCTGTCTGCCGAGGGAGGGAGGGAGGAGCACTAGCATACTGGATCTGGGTCAGGCTGACCTCAGGAATCCCTGGTATGTGCACTTCCCCTGAGTCTCAGTGATTGTGTTACAGTGATTGTGTCTCAGTGTGTGTGTCACAGTGTGTGTGCCTCAGTGTGTGTGTCTCAGTGTGTGTGTCACAGTGTGTGTGTACAGTGTTTGTGGCTGGATGGCAACATGGTAAGTGACAGTGACCCGCAGTGAGGAGAGAGAGAGACAAAGATAGACAGTCATAATAAACAATATATCAACAACAACTCAACCGGGACAAGAGACAACATGGCTCCAATGAGGCCTACATTCAACAGTCTTTCTTCTACAATCACTTTCCCAGCTCCATCAGTGGCAGACAACACAGTCTCTGACCACTATAAAACCCAAGTAAACCAGAAGTTCAGGGAGTCCAGTCATTCACGCAGCAACATGCGTCATAACCATCCCCTCTGGGCCCATCCATGACTCTCAGACATCAATAACACCTGAAGCATCTTAGAACTCCCTCACAAGCATTTACAATGGGAACGGAGCAATAAAACAAACATTAGCTGAACCTTTGAACTTTTATAATTATCACCCAGCCACCTCAGTAGCTATTTAAAGATGCCTCCAGATGGTCAGTCCTTGCATCCATTGCTCTGTCTATGAATTTGAGAGAGGTTACATTTCTCCAACCCTATCCCTCAGCTGTTTACCAAAAACAGTGGAGGGGTATCCACTTGGTTGTTGTTTGAACTGCAGACTGCCCCTGTAGAGAGGTCACCAGATGAACACAGCCATAGCAGTCCTAGAGAGACCAGAAAGACCAACAACTGTAACGAATCACTGTCTCTCTTGGAAAAACACTACTTTTAGTTTAGTTCAATGAAAGGGCGCTTTCAGAAAATATTTGATATTCTAAAGCAGCCTTTCAATTACAGGGCGCTTGCGCTCAAAGATATGCTCACTATGTGCAGCACTCCACAATCGTTCATACATTTCTGTCTTCATTAAGTTTCAACTAACTTCCATGTTGCTGGTGCAGCATTTAGGCTAAATCAGACATTTGGATTATGTTAAAACAGTAACGAGAAGAAATTAAAATGATGTTTTTCACAGAGTTAATTCTGCTGTATAGTTTCTTTCAACAGCCATATGTTGTTGTATTGGCGCTGAAGAACATTGCTGACGTTTACATTCTCCCAACCAATTGTTCTATTTTGTAAGATTTTGGGGGTTTTGTGTAAGAAGCAGGAAAAGGGGCTGCAGATCGGGCATCCTTCTGAGAAGCCGGAGGAGAGAGAGTAAACTCCCACTGCCATCAGTTCTTTTGCTAATGTGCAATCGTTAGAAAATAAAATTGATGACCTACTATTAAGATTATCCTACCAACAGGACATTAAAAACTGTAACATCTTATGTTTCGCTGAGACGTCGCTGAACGACAATACGGACAATATAGAGCAAGCGGGATTTTCCATGCACCGGCAGAACAGAGACGCTACCTCTGGTAAGACGAGGGGTGGGTGTGTGTGTCTATTTGTCAATAACAGCTGGTGCGCGATGTCTAATATTAAAGAAGTCTTGAGGTATTGCTCGCCTGAGGTAGAGTACCTTATGATAAGCAGTAGACCACAATATCTACCAAGAGAGTTCTCATCTGTATTATTTGTAGCCATGTATTTACCACCACAGAATGAAGCTGGCACTAAGACCACTCTCAGCCAACTCTATAAGGCCATAAGCAAAGAAGAAAATGCTCACCCAGAAGCGGCGCTCTTAGTGGCCGGGGACTTTAATACAGGCAAACTTAAATCAGTTTTATCACATTTTTACCAGCATGTCACATGCAACTAGAGGGAGAAAAAAAATCCTAGACCACCTTTACTCCACACACAGAGATGCATACAAAGCTCTCCCCCGCCCCCCATTTGGCAAATCTGACCATAATTCTATCCTCCTCATTCCTGCTTAGAAGCAAAAACTAAAGCAGGGAGTACCAGTGACTCGCTCAATGCGGAAGTGGTCAGATGACGTGGATGCTACACTACAGGACTGTTTTGCTAGCACAGACTGGAATATGTTCCAGGATTCATCCAATGGCATTGAGGAATACACCACCTCAGTCAACGGGTTCATCAAAAAATGCATCGACAACGTCGTCCCCACAGTGACTGTACATACATATTCCAACCAGAAGCCATGGATTACAGGCAACATCCGCATTGAGCTAAAGGTTAGAGCTGCCGCTTTCAAGGAGCAAGAGACTAATCCGGACACTTATAAGAAATCCAGCTATGCCCTCAGACGAACCATCAAACAAACAAAGCGTCAATACAGGATTAAAATTGAATCCTACTACACCGGCTCTGACGCTCATCGGATGTAGCAGGGCTTGAAAACTATTACGGACTACAAAGGGAAACCCAGACGCGAGCTGCCCATTGACGCGAGCCTACCAGATGAGCTAAATGCCTTTTATGCTCGCTTCGAGGCAAGCAACACTGGAGCATGCACAAAAGCACCAGCTGTTCTAGATGACTGTGTGATAACGCTCTCAGTAGCCAATGTGAATAAAACCTTTAAACAGGTTAACATTCACAAAGCCACTGCTCCAGACGGATTACCAGAACGCGTACTCAAAGCATTTGATTTGATTTGACTGTCTATGGGACAGCCTAGAGGCTGTGTATGCAAGTCTAGCCTGTTCATTCTGTTTCATGGCCTAGACTACTGCTAGAGTGCAGCAATCCAGGTGCCTTTACTGACAATCATGGCTAATGGCTCCTTCAGCGAGCTTCGTTTTGGTATCATCACATTACCTATATCAGCGCTGGAGATGCTGCTGTGGGACCAACACTTTACATCAATATGGAATATGGAAGCCCAATATGGAATACCCCCATCCATCCCATCCATCCCCTGCCATTAAAAGAGTTAGAGAGCCAGAGCAGTTATAGGGACTCATGTGAGGGAATCAGCTGAATGCTAAGGTTAGACTGCCTGCCAAGGATCTCTACTGATGGTAGGAAACTCCTCATCCCTATCCCCTGCCATTAAGAGCCAGAGAGGTTACAGAGATTCATGTGAGTGCTAAGGTTAGAATAGACTGCCTGCCATGGATCTCTATCCAGAGGGAATGGATCCGAAGGCAACTATAAGAGGAAACTGTAGATGACAGCTGGCTGAGGAACGTGACTCGTCAGTCCTCCTGTGGAATGAACAAGGGCAATTTGACTCCAACTCTGCTGAGGCTTTCAGTCAGCATGAACTAGGTTACACACTCACACAGATAGACAATATAGAGAAAAGCATGAATCATAAATGGAATCATCAATGATTCAACATGTTCCTGCTCTGCATTCACCAGATGAAGTATGGTTAGAATAGAAGTTATGGAAGTGTTGGCAAACATTAATAGACAGAGATAGAGAAAAGAGGTGAGGCGTTAAGATGGACGGAGCTTTTACAGAAGGCTGCATCACAAATTGCACCCTATTCCCTTTATAGTGCACTACTTTTGACCAGGGCCGGTCAAAAGTAGTGCAATATGTAGGGAATAGGGGGCATTTGGGAGGCAGACAGGGAGAAAATAGACTGGGTGTGGTGACTGTAGAGGAGCCATGGAGGCTGACAGACCATGACCTCATCATTATGTCACACATCCTCAATAGATGGGATGTCATTAGTACAGTGCATGATGGGAATGAAAACAAGGGTTGCTGCATGAACATAATACTGGAGAGAGATGTGATTTAAATTGAGAAATATGGGATTTGAAGTGTGTTTGGTGTTAGAGAGACAGAAAGAGAGAGACAGAAAGACAGAGAGAGACAGAGAAAGATAAAGAGAGAGAGATACTGAAGTGTATATTTTCATCAAAATGAAAGCACTATTAACAGAGGAAGACTTGAGTCAGTTCCTGCTGACATGCTATCAGGTCATGGGACGCATTCCAGAGCAGTTGCTCCAGCTAGCTCCTATTTGTTTTCATAGGAACAACATTAGCCTTATTATAAATTAAAATTGCCTCAGCATGGCTTCTCCCTACTGACACAAACCCACACATTCAAACACATACACACACACAACACAAAGACCAAACTGCAGCAGGAGAGGGGAGGGGGCTATAGACAGTTTAAGGAGGGAACATCTGGAGTGGTGGGGTTCAGTCCTGCAGAATCAGCAACATACATACAGTAAAGCCCCCACACATTCTCATACCACCACTTCCTAGCTCCGCCTGGGAGCACTCACTCACCGCAGGTGTAAAAAGCTGTGATACATGTGTATACTGTAAATATGCTATGCAAGCACATATGACATGGCTTATCACAGCCCACTTCACATAGCCTATCACAGCCCACTTCACATAGCCTATCACAGCCCACTTCACATAGCCTATCACAGCCCACTTCACATAGCCTATCACAGCCCACTTCACATAGCCTATCACAGCCCACTTCACATAGCCTATCACAGCCCACTTCACATAGCCTATCACAGCCCACTTCACATAGCCTATCACAGCCCACTTCACATAGCCTATCACAGCCCACTTCACATAGCCTATCACAGCCCACTTCACATAGCCTATCACAGCCCACTTCACATAGCCTATCACAGCCCACTTCACATAGCCTATCACAGCCCACTTCACATAGCCTATCACAGCCCACTTCACATAGCCTATCACAGCCCACTTCACAGTCTTGACTAATAGAACACTTTATCAAAGTGTTCCATTTTTTATGCCAAAAAGAGGTGATATTCAACAAAATAAAAACGGCCAAGGTAAGCCTTTTAATATTAAAACAGACCACTGAGATGTAATATTAAACACCAGACAGATACTCAATACTAATTATTTAAATAAGATGAGAGGCCCCTAGTTGAGAATTGACATTCAATCAATTCAAATGGGAAATTCAACTCAACCTCCATTTACCTGTGTGTGTGTGTGTGTGTGTGTGTGTGTGTGTGTGTGTGTGTGTGTGTGTGTGTGTGTGTGTGTGTGTGTGTGTGTGTGTGTGTGTAACCAGTGGTGTGCTTTAAAGTATTACTTAAGTACTTTTCAAGTATTACTTAAGTCGTTTTTTGGGGTATCTGTACACTACTTTACTATTTATATATTTTTTTAAATTTGTACTTTTATGTACACACAAAAGTACTCATTACATTTTGAACGCTTAGCAGAACAGAAATGGTCCAATTCACACACTTCTCAAGAGAACATCCCTGGTCATCCCCACTGCCTCTGATCTGGCGGACTCACTAAACACAAATGCTTTGTTTGTAAATGATGTCAGAGTGTTGGAGAGAGTGACCCTGGCTATCTGTCTGGTTTGCTTAATGTAAGGAATTTTTTATTATTTGTACTTTCCTTTTATTTTTGATACTTAGGTATAGTTTAGCAAATATATTTACTTTTGATACTTAAGTATATTTAAAAACAAATACTTTAATACTTTTACTCAAGTAGTATATTACCGGGTTACTTTCACTTTAACTTGAGTCATTTTCTATTAAGGTATATTTCTTTTTACTCAAGTATGATCATTTAGTACTTTTTCTACCACTGTGTGTGAGTGTGTGTATGTGTGTGCTTGCGAACTTGCAAGTGTGTTTAAAACGATAACATTGACAAGACTGTTAGGCACATGAAGATCAGCACACACCTGAGGGGAAGGTGAGACAAGAGTCAACACAACACAGCAGAGCCCATATGATTCACTGCAGAGAAGATCAGATCTAACAGATACTGTATCTCTTCAAAGGAGGCCACATAAGTCCGGCGAGTGTTTTACTGTTTTCCTGGAACACAGACAGGATGTAACCTTGTTCCTGAGACTGCCAGGGAAAATAAGTACCAGGAAGGAAAGAGACAAAGGATGTGCATCCCAAATGGCACGCTATTCCCTATGTAGTGCACTACTTTGACCAGGACCCATTTGGGCTCTGGTCAAAAGTAGTGCACTATATAAGGAATGGATAGAGTGCCATTTGGGACGCATTAAAACCACAGAGACACAGGATTCTAACCTAGCAGTCACAGTTCAATCATTGTAATGGGGGAAGCATCGTGGCATCATTAAGAGACTGAGGAGGGAATCGATCGAACTTATGGAACGGATCGGAAGGATGTTTCAGTAGCTCTCTGTATCAGTGGTGAAGCCTGCCTGCTATTCTGTTGTGATTGAGGAGAGAAGAACATTTTATCTATAGTAAGTGGGGTTTCTTTCAATATTAGGAAGGATCTAAATAAATGTGGGGGAAGAAAAGTCCATTCAAGCGTCAGTGACATGAATTATAAACAAGACAATAGTAAAGATGTCGTCCCCCACGAATGATGCAGAGCCCCCCCTTGGGCCAATTGAGATATCGCATGCGACAAACACATTTCAGTTAATTACTATAGCTCCCACCTTGTGCCAATCAGTGTAATTGTGTGAATGGCGTATATCTATGGCAAGACGCATCATTCAACTAAGTTTCGTAACAATCGGGCCAGTACTGTCTAAGATATCACATGTGACTAACGTATTAACGGACTGTGAAAGATCCTGACACTACACAGTCACAGGTCAAGATAACTATCAAGACAAACGATCCTCTCCCTGTGCTGTCTAGTCCTGATGGGAAAAGAGCTGTAGACACAGTCTGTTAGGCCCAAGTCTAACCCTTCAGCTGTGCGCTAATATTAGTGCCCTGAGTCCTGTGACCAAGAGCGGTGTGTGTGTGTGTGTGTGTGTGTGTGTGTGTGTGTGTGTGTGTGTGTGTGTGTGTGTGTGTGTGTGTGTGTGTGTGCTTTAATTCAGACACAGATAATGGTCTGCAGGTGGATAGCATAAATCTGGAGTTCATGTGCACACTTCCAAAACACACACATGCCTTACTTCAAAGATAATAGAGGCTGCAGCTACTGGTGACTCCACTGGGGCTGAGGCAACAATACTTCAACAATAACCACCACAGAGAAATGCAACATGGCTACAGAGGAACGGGACAACAGGAAGAAGTGCTCTGCTTCACAGCTGGATAGCACTTACACAGAGCAACACTACAAAGCTCTAATAAGACTGTGTCGACCATATATGGAATGGGGTAAAAAAGACAATTGACTTGCGTAGAACTGAAAAAATATGTGTCATATTTCTGTATTTCACTCTTATTTATGCATGTATCAGTAGCTGTGTTAAACATGATAGAAAACGGACTGCTTGTTGTAACAAAGGCTATTCACGTTTAATGCCAGGTCAATAGACACCATCCTACCAGTGTGCACAGCAAGAAAGGAAGTACTTAACACATAAGATGGAATAAATTGCATTAAAATGACCTAATTAAACTGTACTGTAAAACTGTGTGAGCTACAGAAAAGCAGCAGAAGGATAGAAAGTCCTCTGGTTGATGTATAAAAGTTAGACATGAGGGACTTCAGTAACTAATAGTGTCAACAGGTTCTATACCGCCTTATTTCCTGGATTCTATATCGCCTTACTTCCTGGATCTACATCTAAAATACAGAATCCAGGTAGAAGAGGATTGGTTATTCCACCAATAGAGTGCCTTTTGGGTAGTGTAATTTGGTTAAACAAAAAACTCAATTATTTCACTAAAGTTTTACATTCTGTAATAAAGAGCACATGTTCAACTTCAGAAAATATATATTTTCTAGATAATGATAAGATTAAATAACACTAGGTCTGATTGAAAACTGTTGTATCAAAAGTAAAACAGAGGGCCAGAAACACAAGGACAAATTTGGGAATTATGAAACTAACTGCAGTATGCTTGTACAGTAGCTAAAGTTAAATCCGGGCAAATGAAACACTGTACTGTGTATTTAACAGCACTAATTAGTGAGTAATCTGCATAGATAAGCAAGGAACCATAGTTTAAAGGAAAATGAACATGAAAAGCATGGAGTAGATCAAATGCATTTCTTGTTAAGCATTGTCTTGCCATCATAATTATCCAAATTGTGACCCCCTTTCTGCTGCTACCTCAGATTACACACACCCTGTTATTAACTCTAAATAAATGAACTTTAAATCAAAATCTATTACAGATTTCTGTTTAAAATTTGAATTGAACACACACACCCCTATCTGTTAAAATCAACCAAATGTATGCCTTTTGTAACTTAGATACATATCCAATCAAAAAAGTGTGATCAGGGTAATGACATTTAAACTCAACAAAATAAAGAACGTTACTTTTTCAGGACCCTGTCTTTCAAAGATAATTTGTAAAAATCCAAATATCTTCACAGATCTTCATTGTAAAGGGTTTAAACACTGTTTCCCATGCTTGTTCAATGAACCATAAACAATTAATGAACATGGAACGGTCATTAAGACACTAACAGCTTACAGACGGTAAGCAATTAAGGTCACAGTTATGAAAACGTACGACACTAAAGAGGCCTTTCAACTGACTCTGAAAAACATCAAAAGAAAGATGCCCAGGGTCCCTGCTCATCTGTGTGAACGTGCCTTAGGCATGCTGCAGGAGGCATGAGAACTGCAGATGTGGCCAGGGCAATAAATTGTATTGTCTATACTGTGAGACGCCTAAGACAGCACTACAGGAATACAGGACGGACAGCTGATCATCCTCGTAGTGACAGACCACGTGTAACAACACCTGCACAGGATCGGTACATCCGAACATCACACCTGCGGGACAGGTACAGGATGGCAACAACAACTGCCCGAGTTACACCAGGAACGCACAATCCCTCCATCAGTGCTCAGACTGTCAGCAATAGGCTGAGAGAGGCTGGACTGAGGGCTTGTAGGCCTGTTGTAAGGCAGGTCCTCACCAGACATCACCGGCAACAACGTCGCCTATGGGCACAAACCCACCGTCGCTGGACTAGACAGGACTGGCTAAAAGTGCTCTTCACTGACAGATCGCGGTTTTGTCTCACCAGGGGTGATGGTCTCTTTTGCGTTTATTGTCGATGGAATGAGCTGGAGGTGGAGTGTCCGTCATGGTCTGGGGCGGTGTGTCACAGCATCATCAGACTGAGCTTGTTATCATTGCAGGCAATCTCAACGCTGTGCGTTACAGGGAAGACATCCTCCTCCCTCATGTGGTACCCTTCCTGCAGGCTCATCCTGACATGACCCTCCAGCATGACAATGCCACCAGCCATACTGCTCGTTCTGTGTGTGATTTCCTGCAAGACAGGAATGTCAGTGTTCTGCCATGGCCAGCGAAGAGCCCGGATCTCAATCCCATTGAGCACGTCTGGGACCTGTTGGATCGGAGTGTGAGGGCGAGGGCCATTCCCCTCAGAAATGTCTGGGAACTTTCAGGTGCCTTTGTGGAAGAATGGGGTAACATCTCACAGCAAGAACTGGCAAATCTGGTGTAGTCCATGAGGTGGAGATGCACTGCAGTACTTAATACAGCTGGTGGCCACACCAGATACTGACTGTTACTTTTGATTTTGACCCCCCCCCCCCCCCCACCCTTTGTTCAGGGACACATTATTCCATTTCTGTTAGTCACATGTCTGGGGAACTTGTTCACTTTATGTCTCAGTTGTTGAATCTTATTATGTTCATACAAATATTTACACATGTTAAGTTTGATGAAAATAAACGCAGTTGACAGTGAGAGGACGTTTCTTTTCTTGCTGAGTTTATATTGTTTCTCCCTTCCTGTAGACAGTGGAAACAAGTGAGACATTTTTGAATTTCTTTCCACAGTAAAATAAATCTGATTAGAAAATGTGAGAGGACTACAGACATGAGTTAGATTTTCAGTCACAAATTCGTCAATAAGGCAATTATGATTGAAAAATGTCTTTGATTAGTCATCAATGACTTCAGTGTTTTACTATCGCAACGAAGTGAAATGGGAATAGAAACTGAGCCAGTCTCTGGATCTAGAATCTACTATACTAAGATGCATCACAAAAGTTACCATATTCCCTACATAGTGCACTACTTTGGCCTATGGGAGTCTATACCAGGGCACATTTGGGACGTATCCTAAGGCAATGACCCCGTCCGTCTCTATACGCTACAGGATGGAGCACTTCCTCTAGTTCCGGTGTGAGTGGTCAGTGGCCCTAATTTATACCAGCTGGATCTGTAAGGTAAAGGCTGTGTGTGTGTGTGTGTGTGTGTGTGTGTGTGTGTGTGTGTGTGTGTGTGTGTGTGTGTGTGCTTGCGTGCGTGCTTGCATGAGTGAGGCTGCTCCTGCTCGCTGACGTGGAGCGCTCTGGTTGGTCTGCCTAAGAATCACTGCAGACACCTCCCTCTCTCCCTTCCTCCCTCCATCTCTCACTCCCTTCCTCCCTCCATCTCTCCCTCCCTCCCTCTCTCCCTCCATCTCTCACTCCCTCCCTCTGACGCCCATGGCCCAGCTCAAACCCCAATAACACCCCTCGATACCCTCCTAACCCCTCACCCCCCCCTGCTCGCACGCTGCAGATACGGGCCTCTGGAAAAGAATGCCTCACATTCTAACCAGGGCCTTCCACACCCATCCCAACCCCTACTCTTCTCTCTCCACCTGCATGTACAAACTGAACACACAGTCCAGCTGGCAATAGGGGCGAGACATTAGGAAAAGCTGTCAGAACTTCAACATGTCTGACTAAGGAGAAATGTGAGACGGTGCTTTCCTCTTTTCTATTCTCACTCAGTCCCCCTTATACTTCTGACCCTCTTTTTAGCAGTAAATCTTGTGAAGTCCAAGGAATAATCACAGCAGGTTATCCAGGATGTGAACCTCATTATGTGTGGATTAGTAGTGCATTTTAATTAACCACACATGATGACGAAGAAGTAACCTGTTTTTCAACTGTTTTCATGAGAAAGAATGGGGAAACTTCTGTGGAAAGGGATCGTGCTGGGGCCAAAATCTACATCTGCGTACCAAATGGCACTCTATTCCCTATAGTGCACTACTTTTGACCGGGGCACATAGGGCTCTGATCAAAAGTAGTGCACAATATAGGGGGGATAGGGTGCCATTTGGGGTGCAGACTACACTTCCAAGCCTACTGTAATCTTGAATGTGGGCCAGGAACATTACATTAGGAAAACGTTGGGGGAGTGGAAGAGAGTCCACGTCAGTCCACGTCCAATGATTACTTCCACAGAAGAAGATGACTTTTAGCAAAATCTCCAGTTTAAAGCTGATTTGCAACCAAGAAGTTAAACCTAGGGCTGGATTCAATCCGTATTACCGAAGATCAGCGTTGTAGCGCGGGGGGAATTTAAAGGTGCTTTCCGATTGAGCCAACATATGCAGCGTTTACTGTGAATACAGTCTCCACGAACGCGGAAACGTTGCATTTAAATTTCAATCATGCTACAACGCTGATCTTCAGCACTACAGATTGAATCCAGACTCTAGTTCTTCTGAAGTTAAACTTCAAGGATTTATGTTTTTACATTTGAGTAGGTCCCTATATAGCATGAAACACACTTACAAACATTTACAGTGTACTACCAGCCCTCAGGATGTCAAAGATAATATAAAGAATCATACAAGTTCAAACCCTTTCTGTCTGCATTAAACACAAATAAATGGGTGCCTCACTTCCTTTTGTAAGCTGCAAACAGAGCTCCTTTGAACATGTTAGATCTTGGAGAGGGGCTTGGCTGCCTCGTCAACTACAAAGCCACTAATGTTGCTCTACAACAGGACTCTGGGGCTTGTATCTCTGTCTCTGTCTTTGTACCATGGTGGCCCGCTAGCCCCAGCTGCTTCACACTTCAAGCCAGAGGAGCACTATCCCTGAATTGTCCAGTCTACACGGTATCATGGTTACATCCCAAATGCCAACCTATTCCCCAAATAGTGCACTGCTTTTAACCAGTGCCCTATGCTCCCACGTCAAAAAGTAGTGCATAGGGTACAATGTGGGATGCATACCATGTCACTGGTTTCAAGGGGCATGAGAGGTGACAGAGGGTCAATGGGGTAGTCTAACTGCATTAGGCCTCAGCCAGCGCTCTGCTAGCCGTTCTACCAGCCTCACCTCTGTCTGAATGCATCACATTACAACACAAAGATCTGGGATTAAAATCTCTTCTCATAGAACCATGTCAGACCAGGCCAGGCATGTGAGTCTGTAGGAGCAAAACAAACCTTTACAAGGCAGAGTCTGTCTTCAGAAGAGTCAGAGAGAAGGAATGTGTCTGTTTATTTAACATCTCTGCTTGTCCGACACGGACATTCCTGATAACGTCATACCGACCAATCAACACTGTGTATTAGCTGACGGTCCCGAGCCCACTTCAGTATCGTTGAAAAAAGCTCCAGAACCACCTCACAGTAATGCGCTGGTTCAGGAAAATGGTGGTCACCATTACTGACTGGTTTTCTGATTCACGCCACGGTTTTCTGATTCACTGTTGCGGGCCGGGCGCAGTGCGCGCTAACCAAGGTTGCCAGGTGCACGGTGTACCCCCCCCCGCCTCTACTCTGCATTAGATAGAGAGAAAAACATGGACACTTAGACACACATCACACATGCACACAAGGCGAGGGCTATGACAGCCAGATTGTGTGCTTCTGGAATGATAAAGAGCTGCAGTGGTTCTCTTCTCCCTCCATCAAGTGCCTTGTTCACCAAAAGGAGGGGGAGGGTTACCAGCCTCAGCCTCCAGTGACCAAACCATGTCAACATGGCTGGAGGAGGGGTAGAGTAGAGGAATACCGCAGTGGATTACTGTACATCCCAATATGATAGCCTATTGTTTACACCATCAAATCAGATTCATACACAAGTGTTATTATTACAAAGCAGTATGATGACCCAGATAACAGCAGTCACTGCTATAAGCTGGTTTATAACTAGATGTTGTAGTCAGACCAGACTAGACCACAGCATGTGCCAGGTTTGCTGATGGAACATTATTGTGGTTGTTACCATGCTGGTTCGCAATGCAATGGTCATCTATTTTAAGGTATAGGGTTTGACACTGACAGCAGCTGGACACTGTAGAGTCAACGCCAGCAGATTTCCAATGTCAGGATAAATTTGATTACTGCCATGTTAGTTGTGCCTGGTGCTGTGGGCCATTTAACCCTTCCTGTGCAGGATTGGTTGGTAATGGAGAAAATAGGACAGGCTGCAGTATTTTCCAGCTCTCTGGTCAAGGAAAACTGTCAGAGCCTTTTCAAATATTATGAACATGCATCTTTCTGGTCATTTAATTGGAATAGCAGTTTGCCAAAAGGCAGCAAAAACCCTCATATGCTCTTTGGGGTAAAGAATGTGATGCGCCAGTCTGGTGATTCCGTTAGGAACAGTAGGCTATCAATGACGTTTTTTGCAGTCATGTTTTTGTGAATGGATTTTCAAATAGAACATAAAACAGAACGCTTTTGCAAGCGCACACTGCACAGCCACCCTTATTTCATTAACACGTCGATGAATACCGACACATTCACTCCAAGCCTTCGATCCCCCACTGTTAAAATGTTGAATGTGCATTTGATAATTTAGCAACAAGAACCAGATTAATCCTCTAACTGTTGCTTATTTCTTGTCTTATGTAGGCTATAATAAATTAACTTACATTTCTCTGTTAATGTCAGTTTCTCATCAAAATCGTTCTCAAGATCGTTGTATTCCATTTTTTCCATTTAAGCAATTCGCAGTCCTTTACCAGTTGCAGTCATTCCTCAAATATATCGAAGGACAGGATAACAAACTCCCGGTACAGTCTGACCACCAATACGCCCTTCGTAAATCCAAAATGGAACGGTAGGGAGAAAAATAGAATAGAATAACTGGACAGAAATCCAGTGAAAAACGGGTGTGAAAAATTACAATGACAAGTAGTCGATAAAAGTCTCTGTTATTTCCTCTTGAGGTAGAGAACCTGTCAGATGCTATTCTATTGCAAATTCTAATAGATCAACTACGAAATCGAGAAGTCCTGGCTGGGCACAGGGACTTGCCCGTAGCAATAGAACTGCTTGGCGAATATTTATGAGCTACAGCCGCTGCCTGCCTCTCTGATAGACTCTACCATCTGTGCTACCGGGGGTAACCAAAACGCGGTGCGCCTACTCATATAAAATATTTTATGGATAACATGCTATCACATCTAGAAATGTTAAACACGTCTAGATCACTTGTTCAACATTTGCATTTGTGTACTATAATGTGTTTTTTTTACGGGGAAAATAGGAGAATATATCGAGTTTTGCGAAAGGTTGATCCCCATGTTAGAAATGGTTATATCCATCAATAATCTATCCTGGACACTCCAAGCAAGGTGGACTATCTATCCAAGGAGCCCACAGAAATCTGTGCTATGACCATAATAGCACTTAGGCTATTACAACTTTATAAACAGGTAATTAATCAAAGGGGGTAACACGGTCACTTGAACTCATATAAAATGTGTCATTGCTTTTTGTCTGTCTTTTTTGTATTGCTCTTTATTCCCTAACTAAGAGGCAAAGAGTGAATGGAAACAGCTTGCAACATAGGCTACATGGGAATGAATGTTTTAATTAAATCAGTCTGTAGTGTGACACAGTGAGAGAATAGTGGTGTTGATTAGGTCATTAATAATTAATACAACCTTCCTTTCACTGTAGGGGACACATTTATCTTGCAGAGGATGGAGTCTGGTGTCTATTCCAATTAGAGCATTAAGCCTGCTGGACCAGGCCTGTTACACAAAGCCAATGCAAGTGTATATTCTATTAGGTTCACTAACTTTTGTGAATAGTTTTATACCTACAATTTAGTGAAATTATATTTTCAGGATATTGTTTTAAAAAACAATGTCCCCATGTGGTTGGGTCAGTCTGTGTGTGGATAATTCATTAAAAAAATTAAAGAGCCGTTTAAAAAATGGATTTAACCTGATTCTCACCTCCACCCCTTGCCCTTAGGACACTTTTGATTTAAAATCAGATAAATAATACGTGTCAAGATAATCTGCCTCATACAGTATAGTAACTCTCTGAGAAAGTTGAAGAAACCAAACACAGATAGGATAGCAAATGCCTATATGACATATTTGAATATTCTTAGGCTAATGTAAATAATAGACCAGTACAAATTAATGCTATAAACCGCATGGGAAGTACATTTCAAAACCAAATAGAATGATTTACCTTCGCTTCACTAAAAGATTCAGTATTTTGCATCAACATCATGCAGTACATTCTGGTATACTCTGCCTGGTATTTTTTTAAATACATTTTTATTTAACTAGGCAAGTAAGTTATGAACAAATTCTTATTTACTATGACAGCCTACCCCGGCCAAACCCAGACGACACTGGGCCAATTGTGCGCAGCCCTATAGGACTCTCAATCATGGCCAGATGTGATACAGCCTGGATTTGAACCAGGAACTGTAGTGACACCTCTTGCACTGAGATGCAGTGCCTTAGACCGCTGCACCACTCGGGAGCCTGGTATACTGGGTCTATTGGAGATCAGAGAATCAGGACATTCAAGTAACATGATGTCAGGATGCTTTGAAAACGAAAGGCAAAATGCATTTCTAGGTGTTGAGACACAAAAAAAATGTATGAGCCACTTAGGACAGTAGAAACAGCCATTCAAATATTCCAGAAAGTTTTTACAAGCTTGAGAATCGCATCTGAAGGCTCATCTCCAGTTTGAACGCTAGAATCTCTTTCTTTTTCAAGTTCTTCTGACACTCCTCTCTTTTAAACCACTGCACTCTGTTGAATCAAGACAGTTCAAAATCATACTCTTCCAAGACTGCAGAATGACAAGACCAGAGAATACTGACAAATCCTGCGGGAGATATAAATATAAATATTATTCAACAGGATTGAGAACACCGTGTGTCCTCTCTCCTTGTGTCAGCACTGGCGGGCATGGGAGCCTATGACATGGATCAAAATACACCAACCAGATGAGTTATGATGTCCGTGAGGGGACTGTTGCTTGTCGGTGTACTATAGTGCACTGTACTGCCTCTCGAACACGTCAACAGCCTCTCTTAAACCCAAGACTAGCAGCAACAGCATCCCTAATGCAATTGTTTTTTATTAGTTTGAATTGCACTACAGTGCCTGTTAAGGAGAAATGACTCTGGGTAGTAGTAATCTACAGTGCTGTGGAGTCTGGAGGATCTCCTGTTAAGTAATGAGATTTTGAGAAGCAAGGACAGGAAGTAGGGGGTGGGGTAATGGTAGAGGACATTCAATCACCCACACCCATCCAAGATGAGATAGGGCTCGATTGGAAAATGGTCTCTCTCTATGATGCACACACAATGAAATGTTATCTGCAAAGCTCATAAAAACATTCCCATACACTAAAAGGCACTCATACATACTGTATGTATAGCCAGTTAAACCCAAACATTATGTAACAGTTATTCAGGTTCATCAAAAAGCTGTTTAATATCCTTCACTCTACTCGTATTTCTTGCTCCCTGAAAGTTCCTGGTTTGAGAATACTGAATATTCAACAATGCAGTGCAATCAACCAGGCTCCAACTCATGTTTGTGCTGTTTTCAGTATGAAAATAGAATGGATAAGTCATGATTCCCGGGGACTTGTGTCCCCTGCTGATACAAACAGCCATTACTAAGCCTATTCTTCCACAAATCATTCAAGTTATGTTTTACAGCTATACAGAAGGAAGCAGGATCAGTAAAGAGGTTTTGTTGAGCTGATGACGATTTTAGGTCACAGTCAGTCTGTCTGCCATCTATTCTATCCATCCACTCTTCTATCCCTCCAATCATCTACCTATCCATCATTCATCTCATCCATCAATCCATACATCCACAGTTATTGCTTGAGGTTATTTTTCACGGAGCATTTTCATTTCTGTGGTATTGTCTGTAGGCTATTACATATTCATAATTAAAAGCACAGCTTCCTAATTCAACCGATCAAAGGCTCTCACAATCCCACCAAGAGGCAACAAAATAGAGGTTCTAATATTTTTCTATTTCTTAACTATCTTTTGTCACACGGTCCCTTGACGCAATCTGAGATTGTCTCCACACTCGTGTAAATATCTCTGGCAGTTTTTAAACGTCTTATGCAATCTTTATGAAATAAATCAAATCAAATCAAATTTTATTGGTCACATACACATGGTTAGCAGATGTTAATGCGAGTGTAGCGAAATGCTTGTTATAGCACCATATTCTGCCCCTAATCCCCTGATGTACTGCCAAATCAGAGAAATAAGCTTAGGTTGACACGATTAGCTCTACCATAAATTTGATGTAAGATACCCTCAGCCACAACAACACTTTAGCAGCGTTCTGTGGATACTCCAAATTATGAATCCCAAAATTCAATTGGATCTCTCATTCCTTTATTTTCCAGATGATTATCAGTAACTTCAAAGCTAAATATAATTAATGGAGTTATTGCTCTTTTATTTGATAAATAAAATGTTTTATTCAAGAAAGAGTGATAAATGGCTTATGCTGAATATGTAGCATGCCTGTCGGTGCACCAATGATTATTTAGATTGGCTAAGAAGTGTGACAATAAAGAGATTACAGATATCAGTGTTAAATCATAAATATTTTAAGGGTCAGGCAGGTTTCTCACTACACAGCTAATCACTATACAGTACATGGGGAAAGGGGAAAATAAACATTTTGATCTCACAATACACACAAATAAAAAACGTTGCACAAACATACCTTCTCTCACAACAAAAGGCTATATCAAGGGAGGGCTCTTTTGAATGAACACGCTTAAACTTGCTCAAATGTGAGTACAAACTGTAATAAACCTCAGACAGCTCCCATAAAACCACAGAGGTATGTGTTTCAGTGTCTCTGCCCCCTGTGGAACTACAATTTCAACACCCGTGGCCTCAGACAAGAGCCGTTAGTTGAGCCAATAGTTTAAATGTCAGGAAATTCTGTCACAGGGAGCTAGCTCCATAACACAAAGCTTCCTAAAGGCTTAAAGCAGGGGTGTCAAACTAATTTAGCCCCCCGGGCCGCATTCGGCCTTCAATGAGGTCTGGCTATATTTCCTCGCCATCAAAATTGACCTAAAGTTGTTGCTGTATGAATGTAGGTCCATTATGATTTCTACACAGTTTCGAGTTGGTTTTAGTCATTTAAAACTATAGAGTATGTTTCCGCCCCAACTAATTATATTATTTTAATATTTTTTAAATACAATGATTTTAACTCAAATCGGGCCAAATTGGACCCCCTCGCGAGCCGGATCTGGCCTGCGGGCAGCATGTTTGACACCTCTGGTCTAAAGCCTACTCTGAAAGATTTTTATTTTAACAGTCTTCCTAGCAGTTTCCCAGACTAGTGGAAGACCAGAGGAGTAAAAAAAACACATTCATTTCTCAAAACTAAAGGGAGCTCAGACAGAAGCTTTGTTTGGGAGTGAAAGCCTTATAAATTGTTGTTTGGATTTACAAGGAGTGCTTCTGCAGACAGAATATTGAAGTCAGTGTCTGAATATATATGCAGCTGTTAAAGCGTGGGAGTCAACCAAGTCTGCAGTTGCCGTGGTATCAGTAGAGGAGAATGCAGATTGGCCAGGAAAAATCGTCAACTGATAACTCACTAGCAGATGGTCCGCTGGAAGCCATATTAAAGTGCTTGCTTTCATCAATATGTATATACAGCACCAGTCAAAAGTTTGGATACACCCACTTATTCAAGGGTTTATAGAATAATAGTGAAGACATCAAAACTATGAAATAACACATATGGAATCATGTAGTAACAAAAAAAGTGTTAAACAAATCAAAATATGTTTTATATTTGAGATTATTCAAAGTAGCCAAACGTTGCCTTGATGACAGCTTTGCACACTCTTGGCATACACTCAACCAGCTTCATGAGGTAGTAACCTGGAATGTATTTAAATTAACAGCTGTGCCTTGTTAAAAGTACTTTTGTGGAATTTCTTTCCTTCTTAATGCATTTGAGCCAATCAGTTTTGTTGTGACAACGTAGGGATGGTGTACAGAAGATAGCCCTGTTTGGTGAAAGACAAAGTCTATATTATGGCAAAAACAGCTCAAATAAGCAAAGACAAATGACAGTCCATCATTACTTTAAGACATGAAGGTCAGTCAATGCAGAAAATTTCAAGAACTTTTAAAGTTTCTTCAAGTGCAGTCGCCAAAACCATCAGGCGCTATCATGAGGACCCTGTATATAGCCTCGTTATTGTTATTTTATTGTGTTACATTTAATTGTTTTTTACTTTAGTTTATTTGGTAAATATTTTCTTAACTCTTTCTTGAACTCCACTGTTGGTTAGGGGCTTGTAAGTAAGCATTTCACGGTAAGGTCTACACATCTTGTATTCGGCGCATGTGACAAATAAAGTTTGATTTGATTTGAACTCTTCAGAGGAGACTGCATGAATCAGGCCTTCATGGTCGAATTGCTGCAAAGAAGCCACTATTTAAGGACACCAATAAGATGAAGACGCTTGCTTGGGCCAAGAAACACAAGCAATGGACATTAGATGAGTGAAAATCTGTCCTTTGTTCTGATAAGTCCAAATTTGCGATTTTTGGTTCCAACCGCAGTGTCTTTGTGAGATGCAGAGAAGGTGAACGGATGATGTCCACATGTTTGCTTCTCACTGTGAAGCACGGAGGAGGAGGTGTGATGGTGTGGGGGTGCTTTGCTGGTGACACTATCAGTGATTTATTTAGAATTCAGGGCACATTTAGCCAGCATGGCTACCACAGCATTCTGCAGCGATACTCCATCCCCATCTGGTTTGTGCTTAGTGGGACTACCATTTGTTTTTCAACAGAACCATGACCAAACACACCTCCAGGTTGTGTAAGGGCTATTTCACAGAGAAGGAGAGTGATGGAGTGCTGCATCAGATGACCTGGCCTCCGCGATCTCCCGGCCTCAACCCAATTGAGATGGTTCGGGATGAGTTGGACCACAGAGTAAAGGAAAAGCAGCCAACAAGTGCTCAGCATATGGGGGAACTCCTTCAAGACTGTTGAAAAAGCATTCCAGGTGAAGCTGGTTGAGAGAATGCAGAGAGTGTAAAAAGCTGTCATCAAGGCAAACTTTTCCAGAATCTAAAATATATTTTGATTTGCTTAACACTTTTTGGGTACTACGTGATTCCATGTGTTATTTCATAGTTTTGATGTCTTCGCTATTATTCTACAATGTAGAAAATAGTCCAAATAAAGAAAAACCCTGGAATGAGTAGGTGTGTCCAAACTTTGACTGGTACTGTATATGTAACCACAATTTTAAAGTTGTGTTGCAGTGTGACCCACTGGACACAGACGTCAATTCAGCGTCTATTCTGCGTTGGTTCAACTTAATTTCATTGAAATGATGTGAAAACAATGTTGATTCAACCAGTGTGTGCCCAGTGGGGACTGTGTATAATATAGAGTTTGACATATTTGTTCAGTGGTCAAGTGTCCTAAGTGTAACTCAATCTGGCAGACAAAACAGGCTGAGATGTAACTCATTATGATGGTCGAAACTGCTTTGGCAGGCAGAACCTGATCTGGGCCACTGATGATGTAAATGCCCTGAAATATGCACCATAGGCATAACCACACAGAGGTTCCAGACATAATACTGAGAACATGAGCCTACTTGTCAAAGGGACTGGCACATGCTAATTTATCATGTAAACCAACCACTAATGGGGACTACTAACTGATATACAGGAGACAAGGGATAAGATGGGTATGGGTTGTCGTGCCACTGTGTACTAACATTTCAATGAAGTGAGAGAGGGGATAAGGGAGTGACTGACTGACACGGCCATTTGTCTTTTGGTTTAAAAGTTATCCCTGTCTCATGCTCAGGCACATTGTTCACATACAGAACCCCTCCTCAGTGTCCCATCCCTCATACAGACCCACTCCCAAGTGTCCCACCCCACAGCACGTCCCCAACAGTTGCTTTGACTACGTTGTCTCATGTGCTCAGCTGTTATTGGGGTGTACCGCTGACAATGATACCACTAGCAGTTGTCAGGGACTACCATTACTGTCCATCATCTCTACATTACTGGGCACAAAACATGCTTACACATGTTTCTTCTTAACGATACAATGCCTTCAGAAAGTATTGATGCCGCTTGATTTTTTTCAAAATGTTGTTCTGTTACAGCCTGAATTCAAAATCAATTAATTAAAATATATATTTTTTTAAAGGGATTCAATTGAGATGTTTCGTCACTGGCCTACACACAATACACCATAATGCCAAAGTGGAATTATGTTTTTACGAAAATGAAAAGCTGAAATGCCTTGAGTCAATAAGTATTCAACCGTTTTGTTATGGCAAGCCTAAATATGTCCCAGAGTAAAAATGTACTTAACAAGTCACATAAGTTGCATGGACTCACTCTGTGCAATAATAGTTTTTAACATGATTTTTGAATGACTACCTCATTTCTGTTCTCCACACATACAATTATCTGCAAGGTCCCGCAGTCAAGCAGTGAATTTCAAACACAGATTCATCCACAAAGACCAGGGAGATTTTCCAACGCATCACAAAAAGGGCACCTATTGGTAGATGGGTTTAAAAAAGCAGACATTGAATATCCCTTTGAGCATGGTGAAGTTATTAATTACACGGTGGGTGGTGTATCAATACACCCATTCACGACAAAGATACAGGCATCCTTCCTAACTTAGTTGCCAGAGAGGAAGGAAACCACTCAGGGATTTCACCAATGGTGACTTTGAAACAGTTACAGAGATTAACGGCTGTGATAGGAGAAAACTGACGATGGATCAATAACATTGTAGTTACTCAACAATACTAACCGAATTTACAAAGTGAAAAAAAAAGAATACAAATATTCCAAAATATGCATCCTGTTTGCAACAAGGCCCTAATGTCATACTGCAAAACATGAATACAAAGTGTTATGTTTGGGGCAAATCCAATACAACATATTACTTAGTACCACTTTCCATATTGTCAAGCATAGTGGTGGTTGCATCATGTATGGGTATGCTTGTAATCGTTAAGGACTGGGGAGTTTTTCAGGCGGGAAGAGAAATGGAATGGAGAAGCACAGACAAAATCGTAGAGAAAAATCTGGTTCAGTCGGTTGGTTCAGTCTTGCAGCAGGTAGTCCAGCAGTAAAGAGCGTTGGGTCAATAACTGAAAGATTGCTGGTTTGAAACCCTGAGCCTAACTTTGTGAAAAATCTGTCGATGTGCCTTTGGGCAAGGCACTTGACCCTAATTTCTCTGGATAAGAGAGTCCGTTAAATGACTAAAATGTAAAACACTGGGAGATTAATTCACCTTTCAGCAGGACAATAAACTACACTTGAGTTCCTTACTAAGAAGACAGTGAATGTTCCTTAGTGGCCGAGTTAAAGTTTTGATTTAAATGTACTTTAAAATCTATGGCAAGACCTGAAAATGGATGTTTAGCTATGTTCAACAACCAATTTGACAGAGCTTGTGGGAAAATTATGGGAAAATGCTGCACAATCCAGGTGTGGAAAGCTCTTAGAGACTTACCCAGAAAGACTAACAGCTGTAATTGTTGCCATAGGTCCTTCTACAATGTATTGACTCAGGGGTGTGAATATTAAGATATTTCTGTTTTATTTTCAATACATTTGCTAAATTTCTAAAAACATGGATTCAATTTGTCATTATGGGGTGTTGTGTGTAGTTGGGAGTGGAAAAAATGGAATCTAATCCATTTTGAATTGAGGCTGTAACACAACAAAATGTGGAATAAGTCAAGGGGTATGAATGCTTTCTGAAGACACTGTATTGGAAATACAATTACCGAATAGATGGAAATATGAAGTGATTTGTATCTTTCTCTTTAGTCACAGTGAAACACATGCGTACAGTACATGGAATGCACATGAAAACATTGTATAAAACCTTCCTCACATGCAGAAACAAACTCCCACACCAAGCCACTCAACCACAATACAATTTCACATAAAGTACACTAGTAAATATATGCACAGTGTGGTGTGAACACATGCAAAAACACCCACACAAAAGCAATGTGAGTTGCCTCAAGTGCTTCATGCTGGAATCCAGTTGTTGGAGTAATTGTATAAGAAAGACCGCTTTGATGATGTGTCTGGTTCATAGTAACCTATAAACAAAAAGTGACATTAAGTTCAATCAATATCCTCTGCAGTGAAATGAAAGTTAAACATTAATGTATTTTTTTAAGAATACCAATAACAATAGTAAAAAATAATATAGTATAACAGAAAACGAAAAATGGCCACTATAACCGTTAGTGTGATAAGAAGGGTCATTAATACAGCACCTGGCCCTGGAACTCCTTGGCCGCGCACATCCTGGGTCCAACGGCTTGTCCCAGAAACAAACACGGCACTGGACATGAAGTGCTTGGTCGGTTCTCCATAGTTCACTACATCATACTGCCCAGGGCCAGGCAGGGGAGGGTTCTTCAGAAGAATCAGAGGGGGAGCTGATATTCCCAGGTAATGTCTCCTCCTTGGACAAGGGTTAAAGGGCATGGGAGAGGAGTTTAAGACCAGAGAGATGTTATCAGAGAAACGATTACCCTGCTAGTCCTGGATCCGTACTCATAAAGCGTCTCCCAGTAGGAGTGCTGATCTAGAATCAGGACCCCCCCCCCCGTCCATGCAATCTTAAACATTCTGATCAAAAAGGCAAAACATCATCTAAATCAGCACTCCATTTGGACCCTGTGCTTTTACTCACGGTAGGATGGTTCTCCTGACTGGCTCTGGGGCCTGGTAGGGACTATAGGTGCCTGGGCCTGGGACATGGTTATTCACAGGGGACTGGATCCTCACAGAGTTGGACTTAAAGCAGGAGAGGGGAACCTTGGGGCATTTCTGAGTTATGGCATCATTGACTTTGTAGTGACCTTGAACAAGCAAAGATAAACAGTATCATATATAAAATCCTGTAGAGGAGTCGATGTAATGCAGTATCGATTAAAAATGATATTCCCAATTAGCAAAAATATAATGCTTTAATAAAAAGTGTAATACTTACATGGCGATGGTCCTTTTAGAGTATTTGAGCACATAGAACTCCGTCCAGTTGTTGACAGAAATACTGATTGAGCGGACACTAACGTGTTTGGCTTTACCCCATTGAAAGACACCTAAAGCATCAAGAATAAAGGCAAGTCTTTAAACAAAAACACTACAGTCATGGCCAAATTTTTTGAGAATGACACAAATATTAATTTTCACAAAGTCTGCTGCCTCAGTTTGTATGATGGCAATTTGCATATACTCTAGAATGTTATGAAGAGTGATCAGATGATTGATCAAAGAGTGATCCCTCTTTGCCATGCAAATTAACTGAATCCCCCCAAAACATTTCCACTGCAATTCAGCCCTGCCACAAAAAGACCAGCTGACATCATGTCAGTGATTCTCTCGTTAATAACACAGGTGTGAGCGTTGACGAGGACAAGGCTGGAGATCACTCTGTCATATTGATTGAGTTTGAATAACAGACTGGAAGCTTTAAAAGGAGGGTGGTGCTTGGAATCATTGTTATTCCTCTGTCAACCATGGTTACCTGCATGGAAACACATGCCGTCATCATTGCTTTGCACAAAAAGGGCTTCACAGGCAAGGATATTGCTGCCAGTAAGATTGCACCTAAATCAATCATTTATCGGATCATCAAGATCTTCAAGGAGAGTGGTTCAATAGTTGTGAAGAAGGCTTCAGGGCGCCCAAGAAAGTCCAGCAAGCGCCAGGACCGTCTCCTAAAGTTGATTCAGCTGTGGGATTGGGGCACCACCAGTACAGAGCTTGCTCAGGAATTGCAGTAGGCAGGTGTGAGTGCATCTGCACGCACAGTGAGGCGAAGACGTTTGGAAGATGGTCTGGTGTCAAGAAGAGCAGCAAAGAAGCCACTTCTCTCCAGGAAAAACATCAGGAACAGACTGATATTCTGCAAAAGGTACAGGGATTGGAATGCCGAGGCCTGGGGTAAAGTCATTTTCTCTGATGAATCCCCTTTCCGATTGTTTGGGGTATCCGGAAAAAAGCTTGTCCGGAGAAGACAAGAGGAGCGCTACCATCAGTCCTGTGTCATGCCAACAGTAAAGCATCCTGAGACCATTCATGTGTGGGGTTGCTTCTCAGCCAAGGAAGTGGGCTCACTCACAATTTTGCCTAAGAACACAGCCATGAATAAAGAATGGTACCAACACATCCTCCGAGAGCAACTTCTCCCAACCATCCAGGAACAGGTTGGTGACGAACAATGCCTTTTCCAGCACAATGGAGCACATTGCCATAAGGCAAAAAGGATAACTAAGTGGCTCGGGGAACAAAACATGGATATTTTGGGTCCAAGGCCAGGAAACCCCCCAGACCTTAATCCCATTGAGAACTTGTGGTCAATCCTCAAGAGGCGAGAGGACAAACAAAAACCCACAAATTCTGACAAACTCCAAGCATTGATTATGCGAGAATGGGCTGCCATCAGTCAGGATATGGCCTAGAAGTTAATTGACAGCATGCCAGGGCGGATTGCAGAGGTCTTGAAAAAGAAAGGTCAACACTGAAAATATTGACTCTTTGCATCAACTTCATGTAATTGTCAATAAAAGCACTTAGAAAACAAATAAAAAACACTTATGAAATGCTTGTAATTATACTTCAATATTCCATAGTAACATCTGACAAAAATATCTAAAGACACTGAAGCAGCAAACTTTGTGAAAATTAATATTTGTGTCATTCTCAAAACTTTTGGCCACGACTGTACTTTCATAGCAACATCTTTTGAGTAAAATGTTCAGTACACAAACACAAAAAAGTACAGTATTTCATATTTTACATTCCAATATGGATCTAAAACATGGCTTCCCTCTTCTCATCAAATCAAATTAAATGTTATTTGTCACATGTGCCGAATACAACAGGTAGACCTTACCATGAAATACTTACTTACTAGCCCTTAACCAACAATGCAGTTCAAGAAATATAGTTAAGAAAATATTTACTAAATGAACTAAAATAAAAAATAAAATAAAAGTACACAATAAAATAACAATAACGAGGCTATATACAGGGGGTACTGGTACAGAGTCAATGTGCAGCGGTACAGGTTAGGGGTAAAGTGACTATGTATAGATAATAAACAGCAAGTAGCAGCAGTGTAAAAACAAAGGGGGGGGGGGAGTCAATGTAAATAGTCTAGGTGGCCATTTGATTAATTGTTCGGCAGTCTTATGGCTTGGGGGTAGAAGCTGTTAAGGAGCCTTTGGACCTAGACTTGGTGCTCTGGTACCGCTTGCCGTGTGGTAGCAGAGTGAACAGTCTATGACTTGGGTGACAGGAGTCTTTTACAATTTTTTGGGGCCTTCCTCTGACACTGCCTAGTATATAGGTCCTGGATGGCAGGAAGCTTGGCCCCAGTGATGTACTGGGCTGTACGCACTACCCTCTGTAGCGCCTTACAGTCGGATGCCGAGCAGTTGTCAATACCAGGCGGTGATGCAACCAATCAGGATGCTCTCAATGGTGCAGCTGTAGAACTTGTTGAGGATCTGGGGACCAATACCAAATCTTTTCAGTCTCCTGAAGGGGAAAAGGTGTTGTCGTGCCCTCTTCATGACTGTCTTGGTGTGATAGTTTGGACCATTATAGTTTGTTGGTGATGTGGACACCAAGGAACTGGAAATTCTCGACCCGCTCCACTACAGCCCCGTCGATGTGAATGGGAGCGTGTTCGTCCGTCCTTTTCCTGTAGTCCACAATCAGCTCCTTTGTCTTGCTCACGTTGAGGGAGAGGTTGTTATCTAGGGTCTAGGGTTTCCGGGATGATGGTGTTGATGTGAGCAATGACCAGCCTTTCAAAGGACTTCATGGCTACCAATGTGAGTTTTACAGGGCGGTAGTCATTTATTTTCACTTATATTCACTTGCCAGTTGGTCCGCGCATGCTCTGAGTACACGTCCTGGTAATCCGTCAGGCCCAACGGCTTTGTGAATGTTGACCTGTTTAAAAGGTATTCTCATATAACCTAGGTTGTGAATAACCTTGAATACTGCACTTACATGATATTGATTAGGGGCTGGTGTCTTGTTCTTAGGGCCATCATGTTGTACAGCCACTGGTAGTCGGAAAGTTCTGGAGCCTCCCCTGCCAAAGCTGTGTTTGTGGATCAGAGAGGACTGCAGGTTATAGGCATTTGGTCCTGGGATACCTCTCTGAGGGTTACGGGGAACTCTGACAGCCTAGTGGAGAAGAGAAGATGCCCTAGGTAAGCGTTGTAAGTATGGCAGAGGACCGGGTTTTAAGAGAGTATAGACCTACCTAATAATCTATAACATAAGCTTCATCGGGTTTCTAAGATCCTAAGGACACTTTATTTGATCCCTATTATCGGTAAAGTTTGAGAATACATTTAATTAAAATCTCATGAGGATTCTACTGATGAGAACAAAGAGATTGAGGTTGTGAGTAGGGTACCATTAACATGTCTGACCTGGGATGCAAAGCCTCCTGTACCTTTCTTTGAGAAGGAGGGGCTGCTGATTTCAGCAGGCCTGTGAGACATATATGTGCCTGGCCCTGGGTTTTCATTCTGAAACCACATTTGAAAATCATATCATAATAGGACAATTATTGTGTTGGTTGATTTATTGATTAGCTGGAGGACTGATTCATTAACTGGTTGACATATCTACCTGGCTGTCTTCTGAAAGGAACCTCTTTGCTTGTGACAAGAATCCTTTCTTATCCTCATTGCTTATCACCACTGTTTGGTATTTGGTGGGTATTGATGATATGTATCCTGGAAGTTTGCAGCCTAGATGAATATAAAAAGAGATATCTGAAGTCTGAGCAGATCGTTACTTAGGTCTACAAAGGATGAAAGGCAAAAAATGACACTTACTGTCATTCAATCCTTTGTGTATTTTGCCCATCATTAGCTAAGAGACATTCAACACAACTGGAGGGACAGGTGCCCGATGCATTTGCACCGCCTGACAATCTGTTTAGAAGGGAAGAGAGTTTGTAATGGCAACGATACTGCAACATCTAACGTTAGCATGCTAACATTTAGCTGACGACTAGTAGCCACAAGCTAGCGATTTGCAAGGTAAATGTAGCTCGATGATCATGATAAAACAAAAGTAAAAAATACATTGAAATAATTTCAGAAGGATTTAGACTTTTGTTATGATCATCGACCTACATTTGCTAAACACGCAAAATGATCATAGGATGCAATAATTTATATCTTACCAAACTGCTGTCACAGTAGCCAGAAATACATTTCTGAGTGAGGATACAGTGTTTCCGCATATGATATGTTGCCATGACAGCGAGTAAACGTTCTTGGCGGAAAGCGAAGAGGGTGAGGCCAGATAATTAAACGCATTTGGCTCTTTGCACGCAACCTGTCATCTAGCGCCTACACGTGGCGAATGTTTTTACTGCTTATTTGGCTTCATCATTGAAGACGCGCGGCTGTTTGTTTTTCGAAGATTCATCATGGCAATGCATGCAAAAGCGACACCACCACAGATTCCCGACACACGTCGGGAACTCTCGGAGCTGGTCAAGAGGAAACAAGAACTTGCGGTAAGTGTATTAGTTAGCTACGTTTCCATTTCGCTAAATATCTTGCTATATGCGTATATTGCTGCATCTTATGCTTTATTTGGAAGTTAGCTTGCTAGCTAGCTAACTAACGTTAGGCCACGCTAGTTACTACGACGAGGCCTCGGCATTCTACCAACATATTTGTGGCTAACTCGTTAGCTAGCTGCCATACTAATTGAGTTATGGAACATTAGATAAAATGTAACATGCCTTTATTGAGCATGGTGGGTATAGATTATTTAACTCCGGACTCAATGTTTATGTACAATGTGTCGCTTGGGCTAGTTACTATGTAGTAACTTATTTTGCCCACAAGGAGCAGCCAAAACCTACAATGCGCATACCCTCATACTGTACATCATGGCTCTGGTTCCAGAAGTGTCCTCTTATCTGTGCTGGTACAGTCTCTGGCTATATTGTAATAACACATTCTGTCCGTTTCATAAACCACAAATGCAAAGTCTAATGCCTTTTGCATACTTTTCATAGGAGACGTTGGTGAACTTGGAGCGACAGATCTATGCATTTGAGGGCAGCTACTTGGAAGATACCCAGATGTATGGGAACATCATCAGAGGATGGGACAGATATCTCACCAACCAAAAGTAAGCATGACATGGTACAGCACACTTAGACATGAAAAGTGAATAGTTGATATTGAATCATCAAGTCTGTGTTTGCAGTCTACAGTTGAAGTTGGAAGTTTACATACACTTAGGTTGGAGTCATTAAAACTTGTTTTTCAATCACTCCACAAATTTCTTGTTAACAAACTATAGTTTTGGCATGTCGGTTAGGACATCTACTTTGTGCATGACACAAGTAATTTTTCCAACAATTGTTTACAGATTACTTCACTTATAATTCACTGTATCACAGTTCCAGTGGGTCAGAAGTTTACATACACTACATACACATACACTCTTGACTGTGCCTTTAAACAGCTAAGAAAATTGTCATAGGCTAATTGACATCATTTGAGTCAATTGGAGGTGTACCTGTGGATGTATTTCAAGGCCTACCTCCAAACTCTGTGCCTCTTTGCTTGACATCATGGGAAAATCAAAAGAAATCTGACAGATTCTATAATTCCACAAGTCTGGTTCATCCTTGGGAGCAATTTCCAAATGCCTGAAGGTACCACGTGTATTATTGTTTGTACAGATGAACAAGTATAAACACCATTGGACCATGCAGCCGTCATACCGCTCAGGAAGGAGACACGTTCTGTCTCCTAGAGATGAACGTACTTTGGTGCAAAAAGTGCAAATCAAACCCAGAACAACAGCAAAGGACCTTGTGAAGATGCTGGAGGAAACCGGTACAAAAGTATCTATATCCACAGTAAAACGAGTCCTATATCGACATAACCTGAAAGGCCGCTCAGCAGGGAAGAAGCCACTGCTCCAAAACCGCCATTAAAAAAAGCCAGACTACGGTTTGCAACTGCACATGTGGACAAAGATCGTACTTTTTGGAGAAATGTCCTCTGGTCTGATGAAACAAAAATAGAACTTAATGACCATCTTTATATTTAGAGGAAAAGGGGGAGGCTTGCAAGCAGGAGAACACCATCCCAACCGTGAAGCACGGGGATGGCAGCATCATGTTGTGGGGGTGCTTTGCTTCTGGAGGGACTGGTGCTCTTCACAATATAGATGGCATCATGAGGTCGGAAATTATGTGGATATATTGAAGCAACATCTCAAGACATCTGTCAGGAAGTTGAAGCTTGGTCGCAAATGGGTCTTCCAAATGGACAATGACCCCAAGCATACTAACAAAGTTGTGGTAAAATGGCTTAAGGACAACAAAGTCTAGTTATTGGATTGGCCATCACAAAGCCCTGCCCTCAATCCTATAGAAAATTTGTGGGCAGAACTGAAAAAGCGTATGTGAGCAAGGAGGCCTACAAACCTGACTCTCAGTTACACCAGCTCTGTCAGGAGGAATGGGCCAAAATTCACCCACCTTATTGTGGAAGGGTACCTGAAAACGTTTGACCTAAGTTAAACAATTTAAAGGCAACGCTACCAAATACTAATTGAGTGTATGTAAACTTCTGACCCACTGGGAATGCGATGAAAGAAATAAAAGCTGAAATAAATCATTTTCTAATATTATTCTGACATTTCACGTTCTTAAAATAAAGTGTTGGTCCTAAGTGACCTAAGACAGGGAATGTTTACTTGGATTAAATGTCAGGAATTGTGAAAAACTGAGTTTAAATGTACTTGGCTAAGGTGTATGTAAACTTCCGACTTAAACTTTATTTACCTTGTTCTGTATTGTTCCGTTACAGAAATTCCAACAGCAAGACGGATAGAAGAAACCGAAAGTTCAAGGAGGCAGAGCGTCTGTTCAGCAAGTCCTCTGTCACTTCTGTAGCAGTGAGTGCTTCACCTCACTCTATCCTCTGCCTGTCCTCTCAATATGTTCATGCTAGATCGTGTATGATTGCAAGAATGTATAAATGCTGAGTCTGACCAACTTTTCGCCTTTGTTGAACAGGCTGTCTGTGCACTCGGTGGGATACCAGATCACATGAATGAAAAGCGTAGGTATTTGGTTCAGAACAACTGCATGCAACTTTTTATTATTATATATATTTTTTTACCACAGTGCATATATCTGTGTGAGATACTGATAGATGTGAGTGTGACATGCTGCTCCATTGTGTGGGACAGAGAGCGACACGTCCCCAGACCTCCAGAACCAGGAGAATGAGCCCAGTCAGGAGGACACAGAGGATGCAGATGGGGCCCTGCAGGACCTCAAACCTCAGAAGGCTGCATCCTCTTCCTCAGGCAGTCACCATGGAAGCCACAAGAAGAGGAAGAACAAAAACAGACACAGGTACTTGACCTTAAACACAGCCCCCCTGGTCTAGGCTAACTCCTAAATACATCCCCTCTGGTCTAGGCTAACTCCTAAATACATCCCCCCTGGTCTAGGCTAACTCCTAGGGGGCTTTCAGTAGGACACATTGCTGTGGAATGTTCAGGTGGCAGGTAGCCTAGCAGTTAAGAGTGTTGCTCTTGTAAGTCGCTCTGGATAAGAGTGTCTGCTAAATGAGTGAAATGTATGATTAACTGAACATGGCCCTACTGTCGAGTCTGAAATCTGTGCTGTGCTCTCTCACTCTTTTTGATTGCTATGGATAATGCACGTTGTCTCTGACTCTGAGGTTTCTTTGGCCAAGCTGCTAAGCTTGTACTGCTTTTGTTTTTCTTGGGTTAGCAACACACCATTTTTAAAGTTGTCAGGGTCAGTTTGATTGGGTGTACTAGTGTATAAACATCTGGTTTATAGCAAGTGGATAGTCTTTGTTTGTGTTGGCGCTGGAATATGAGGAATAGTAAGCTTATCACACCTGTCCACTGTGTTATATGTTGTATGTATCTTAATATATTTAGCGCCAGATCTGCTCAATAAGATACGCTTCATTTTGTGAAAAGACAAAATATTGTTGTAGGTTAATTTTACAGATATGTAGGCATCCCTTTAGAGTGAGTCAGGCCGGTGTACTAACTACTGCTGCTCTTTCCTCCCCTAATGCTGCCCCAGCCCTTCTGCCATGTTTGATTATGACTTTGAGTAAGTCTCCAATTTTACTTCCTGCTTCCTGTGGTGATACATCCTGGCTACGTACCACTATTCCCTACATAGCGCACTGCTCTTGGGCTCTGGTCAAAGGTAGTGCACTATGTAGGGAATATGGTTCCATTTGGGATACAACCCCACCTTCTTTGACCCCATCCTGACTTTCCCACTCTCTCCATCCCTCAGCTCTCTGTTTTGCTTCTGTCGCTCTAACACTGTCGGTTCATGCGTCCTCATAGATTCACTATCATTATTGCATGTCCAAATCTTCAACAATGTCCCAAATGATACCCAATTCCCTATTTAGTACACCACTTTTGACCAGGCCCCATACAAGGAATAGGGTGCCATTTGGGGATGAACCCTTCATTTGTCAAATCATGTGCTGTTTATAATAAGGTATTAACACCTAGCTTCTGTAGACTCAACACTAGATTATTAAGTGTTTATGAATCATAGGGGCTTAAACACTTCTTCTATAGAAGTTTAGTGTATTTCTTGACCCTTCATGGTTTCATTCCAAAAGGTCAAGTTCCCCTAATCCAGTTATGAAAAAAGCTGCTCTTCCTGCCAAAATGAGATGGGGAGGTCAAAGGTTGAGTACAAACAAATATATTTCGCTGCAACCCAGGTGTTCATATGGTGCTCTGGTGGTCTTGTTGTGGTTTAGTCTCTTAGCTTGAGTAACTGTAGTGGTGCTTGTTGTCCCCCCTAGTTACCGTTGTATTTAGTCAAACCTGAAATTGGCTAACACAACTCTTGCGTTGTTTTGTTTTTAGATTTGACATGAAAGTGAACAAAAAACCCAGAGTGGTAAGCTATTCATTTTGTAGGACAACATAACATTTAAATGTCTGCTCATTGCTTGCATTGAGCTATTAATAAAGACATTTGTTATTAGAAAGATTTAGGTTCTGCTTTTAATTCTTGTTGTCTATATTGTCCTTGTTCCACAGGATTATTCGACTTGATCAAGTGGCCAGACAAAGGTCTATGGTGAAGCAGAGAGCCCCTCTGAACTTTAACTGTCTTTATTGTGTACATTGCATGAAACATTGCCTCTCACTTGCTATCAGAAATATTTCTGTTTCACGATTTTCCTGCAGACAAGGTGTGTTATTGCATGTTACTCAAGACGCAGGTGGGGGTTGGATAACACCTTATTGTATAGGGTTGAAAATGCACTATTTATTATGTAACTCCCACCATTTTTCTTTTGTTTGTTTTACTTCGTATTAGTCATTGTGTAGTTTTGTAGCTCTAGAATATCCCAGCTTCTTTTTAATATTTTTTTTTTTTTTTGATGTTTTGCATAAGATTGTAATAAAACAATACATTTGTTTATTGCAATTTGTTTATTGCTAAAATCTACTCTTCAGTAAAACATTAGTCACCATCTGTCTTTACCCTGTATTTTTCAGTAATAATACAGCAGGAAAATCAACACAGAAGCTAGTTTATTATCATCAGATTTCCCCTTGTCTGACAGCAATTACTGCCTGGTTTCTTTGTGGTGTCTTCATGGCTCATTTACGTACCAATTACAGGCCAATGAGCTCAGACGAGCCTCGGGATCCTAGGATGTCTCCCAAGTCCTCCCCTCTTGGATCAGTCCTAAATAGCATCACCATTACCTTTTATAGTGCACTACTTTTGACCAAGGCCAATAGGGCTCTGGTCAAAAGTAGTGCTCTATATAGGGATTAGGGTCCCATTTTGGACGTAACCATTCACATTTGTCAGTAATTCCCTCATCCCAGAGAAGATGTGTAGTCGGTGAGATTCTGGAAATGTTATCAAAACAATGTTCACATTCAAACAGGCATTCCTGTGGGGCAGTTCTCATCGACTGAGTTTGTTTTATGAAAATAGTGACAGTTTGAGTGAACCAGGTGACAACACAATGACAGCCTATCCCATGCTATTTCTAGAATGTTCCCTTGTTTATAAAGATCAAACATGATGCGTACTGCATAGTATTGAAACAGGTTGGTGAATACAGACTCCTGTTTTGAAATGCAGGATGAAAAGATAGTAGTAGTAACCTTTTTAAAGTAGATATGCAGGTTTGTTAGTGAATGTTCTTGTACTGCCATTGTGCAACACCACATTTGTTCACTAGGTAGCGCTACTTCATAATGCATGTTCAAAAGACCTCAAAGAATTGCCTTAACTGCCTTTCAACCACAGGATTTCCATATCATAACCAAAAAGTATTTTCCCTGTTCCACATTTGGCTACTATGAGTCATAAGTGTTTAAATCTGCCATCAACCTATCAAATGTATGGTTCATGCTGTTCTTAAATTCTATGTATTGCCTAAGATATTATTGATTAGGGTGTCCTCACACCAATATTCTGCCATGTCAACTGTATTATGCCATCATGGCACACCCTGCACTTCAAAGTCCTTTGTTACCACAGCTTCTGGGCTTGGCTCACGGGTCTCTATGTATCCCAAATGACACCCTATTCCCTATTTACTGCACTACTTTTGATCAGAACCTATATGGATCTTGTCAAAAGTAGTGCACCACATAAGGAAAAGGGTGCCATTTGGGACAGCCTGTACCACCTCAGTCTTGACTCAGAACAGTGTTCAAGTCATATACAGTATCCCTCAGTTCTGTCATGTGCAGTACATCAGTGAGGTTAGTCAGAACACTGACCCATTAGGATGTAGTGACTTCCACGTTAGTCACAGGCTGAGTCCCCAATGGCACTCTAATCCCTACATAGTGCACTACTTTTGACCAAAGCCTTATGAGCCCTGGTCAAAAGTAGTTGCCCTATATAGGGAATAGTGTGCCATTTTGGGGCATGGTCTGAATGGTTTCAAGCATCATCTCTCTGGAGACACCCAGGCAAAGCTAAACTGCTGACATTAATGATGGAGAGGCTGTCTGGAATAAATCAATCCCTAGAATGCATCCTTCGGTTTTATGCTATTCTCCCTCCACAACATGTTAGTCACATTTCATATGGAATGTACTATAGAATTACGATATTTATTTTTAGCTGCTGCTTCTTTCCAAGGTTAGGCCTACCGCTCCTCTTGCTTTGGGTATTATTGTTGGTGTAGGGACTTGGGGGAGAAAGATTTGGGTTTTTCTCTAACAAATGGGTTTCATTTTATTCTCTAGCTTTTACCTCACTCATAATCCCTCATGAAGAATGATGGTGTATTTCAAATGACATACTTCTTTCTTTCCCTTCTCTATCCAAACCACAGTGTCTAGTCCAAATACATGTCCTCCCCTCCCTGTCACTTCCCATGTCTTCAGCCATGGAGTCTGACATGATGAGTTTGTGGTTCGAGCAGGTCACATTTCTGTCCATGACTCAATCATGTGTCATAGATAAAAATGTTACTCTGTGTTCTGTTGTAGCAATATGATCTGTCAGTTGTTGTTTTATGCTCCATCCAAAACATTCTGATCGGAACAATAGACTGTGCGAAGCAGCTTGAAAAATACAATTACTACAGGGTCGGGCCATTTCTAATTTGATTCCAGCCAGTACAGGAAATTCATAAACTAAAGACTAATGTTCCGGAACAACTGGATTCCTCGAAATGGCACTAGTTGTATAACTGGTTCCAGTATGTACTCTCTTGTGACAGACTTTTAACATAAATGTTAACCAAATCAAGTAGTTGGCCAGCATTCTCATGAGATTTGGTTCTGTGTTCTGAGATTACTTGTAGTATAACTGTCCCCAGGCTCAATTGTAGAGAGCGCCGGCTGGGGACAAGAGTACTTCTAGCACAGTATAGTGTGTTGTGAATGTATCCTGTTACAGACCCTAGTGCTTCATGTGAGGCCTATATCTCAGTGATGGCCTGTAGGGGGTCACATTATGTGAGCCTGATTTATTTTGCAGCTGCCACCGGCAGAACTGTTGAATAGGTTTCGGTGGGGCCTGTTGACTGCATCCCCAGCCCCAGGCTGTGTCCCAATTGGCATCCTATTCCCTATATAGTGCACTCCTTTTGACCAGAGCCCTATAGGGACAAAGCCCCAGATTAACTAGTCTATGATGCTCAGATCTCTTTGGGTGTTGTGGCCACAACCCTGGCTGATAGTCCTCGTGGGACCAAACAAGGCCACTTTCTAATGTCTCCGCAAACAGGGTCAGCCATATTCCAGGAGAAGTCATGGGAAAAAAATATTTAAAAACGCACAACAACATTGCCCCTGATTTTTTTTCTAGATTGTTGATCTCATCTGATAGGCTTTTGTTGCGATGAGAATCAGGCTTGTTACGCAGTTAGTATTTAAATGTGGGCTCTTCGACATGGCTTCGACATAAGCTTGATCACAAAACACACATGTACTGTTTTGAACAAGAGATACATTTTAATCTATTACTATTATTTGTCATTTCCAGTTCCTGGAAATCATGCATATAGGAATCATGCATATGAAAGTGTTTATCAGCCCCATTCTTGACTGATGCATACACACTGCATTGACCTGGGTGTTGACACTGGTCCCAGAGGGGTGGCTCCTCAAGCACATGCACTTGCGACTTCAGAGGCTAGGCCCCTCACTTCCTGTCAACTTCAGTTGAATTTACAACACATGTGTTGTTGTCAATCCTGTAAGAATTTGTGAACAGTCTTGTGTCTCGCTTTCAACCCACGTGACCCAATATATCTGTTTTTAACTGTAGAAACAACTTGGTTTAAAATGCCAGCTACTTTTTGTTCTCTGTGTAGTCTTGTGAGGTACATATGGAGGGCATGGGCGTTGCCATAGTGCCATGCTTAGTGAATTCCAAGTCTACACAAACGGAGCTACGGAGCACAACACGACATAGAACTGTTGGATCCATTGCGTAGACCGTGTAAAGCTTTTTTACAGCCCATTTATCAAAAAGTGGCTTTAGCAAGTCATTGGGTATTTTGAAGAAAACTACATTCCGTATTGAATAAAGATTTAATCAGCCTTTTGGGGACAGTTTGTACCTCTGCTACAATGTGTTTCGTGTTGGTCTGCCTGAACCCTCACTGGATTCCAGGGAGTGGCCACTAGGCACCAACACCCTGGCACAATCAATGTAAAAATGATCAAATCTGTTCACACCCGGGGTTGAGTAAGGAAAGTCACGTGTAATGTACGCAGAAGTCTGAAGGCTGTTCTCATCAGAAGACAGTACACACAGCAAAGAAACTTTATGGAGGGTTTCTTTTGGCCCATTTTGAGAAATAGAATATATTTACAAATATATCTTTACAAATACAGTATTCTGATCCAGTGCGTTATTATTACAGTAAATAAATGACGCTTTATTTCTTTAGAGTAGTAACACTACACAATAGTTACAATACAGCATTAAAAAAACAAGGCAAGAAAGGCAATCTTGGTTTATGTAAAAGAATACAAAGATGTATTATTGACAAGCTGAGCTCTGACAACATTTGGATCATTTTTTATATTGCTGCAATAAAATACAGCTGTGAAGGGACTTAGTTCATACTATATGTGCATCACTAACACCATATTTCAGCCGAGCCCAGGTCCGGTGCATTAATATGTACGATACCTTAGAAAAAAAAATATTGAATGTATTTGTGTGCAAAAATATATTACAAATTACAAGAGGAAAAGCTTTAGTTATATCATACTTGTTTGCTGACTTAAAACATACATTTCAACATACATTTCAATGTGATTTATGTTGTAAAGGCAGTTTAACAACAGAATACATGCAATGCTGATTTAATTTAAAAAATATAAATATATTTAAGGTGATGTAGTATAAAATGTTTTGTTTGCTTTAATATGTTGAGGTTTAGATGCTCTCTGTACTGTACTGTAGATGTTAACAAACCTGGAAGTGGACACCACTGTGTTACAAACTTGTTAGCTATTACTGTACATTTGTGATTGGTCAGGTGCAGTTGAAGGACAAAGACAGTGATTCTCATTGGTCTTCTTGGTCGTTGTTGCAGTCTCCACACAGGATCTGGTCACGGTCGGGGAAGAAGCCAGCCCCAACCAGAGAGACGGAGCACCGGGAGCACTTGAAGCAGGGCTGGTGCCATTGACGATCCTGGAAAGAAATATACTTCCCCTCGCCAAACCCTGGAGGGAAATAAAACACACTCGTTAGAATCTATAATAGAATACGGTTGCATTTCAAATGGCATCTTATTTCCTATATAGCCCTATGGGCCCTTGTCAAAAGTAGTTCACTATAAAGTGAATAGGGTGCCATTTGGGACATAGTCTACATCTGCAAAGAGACCTTTGACTCTCACCTGGATTGACAGCTGGGCAGTAAGAGAGACATTACATAACACAAAGAAATTACATTCTGAACATTAAGTTCTGTGGGTTATTCTATGGTTGGCTACAATAATAGCCCTGCTGAGGATCTGCCAGGTCTCAGAGGTCCCTGTGTTTAATTGGAACATTGGCATTCTAAACATAGTGTTATGTTAAGCCTTACTAGTATATTTACAGTACGTCTGTGCTCTGGCATTTGCCTGGGTTGGTACAAAGTGACATAATGGGGAAGACATTGAGTGCATCCCAAATGGCATTCTATTACCTCTATAGTGCACTCCTTTTGAACAGAGCTCTATGGGCTATATAAGGTTCCATTAAAGGACAAAACAGTGTCTCAAATCAATCCATATTATCTAGTCGAATGGAGAATGTACTAACCTGTGATGGGCGAGTTACAGGAGGCACACTTCTGTGCGTAGATGCTGCTGAAGCACTTGACACAGTAGGGTGTGTCTCCCTGGGAGGTGAAGGGCTGGCCGGCCAGTGGGATCTTACATCCTGTGCACACGAAACACTCTTTGTGCCACGTCTCATCCTTGTAGCTCACACCCCCTGTTGCCAGTGCCTACGGAGGATACATACCCATCAACCTCACCCACTTGATCTAGCAAGTCTTTTTCACAAGGAACCTATCTACTACTGTGAGCATGTCACTAACAGTGACAGGGAGAGGATAATGAAGGTTAGCAGTTGATTTGAGGAGACCCTGGTTCACCTTTTTGCAGTGGCTGCATCGCGGGGCGAACCTGCCCTCGTAGCACGGTACACAGTAGTAGTGGTCTTTGTCTGGGATGAAGGACTGGGCACCGATGGGCTTCTCACAGCCATGGCACACAAAGCAGTTCTCGTGCCATGCAGAGCCCTCATACTCCAACTTCTTTGAGCCTGACAGAGGGAGGAGGGAGATGGGGGATAGATAGGAGAGAGAGAGAAAGAAGAGAGAGAGAGAGCAATAGAGACAAAGAGAAAGAGACACAGACAGGTTTTGTATAATTCAGTCTGTCTGCAAGAGTCATCATCTGAGTAGTCATCCCAAGTTTGTGTGCCATGTCAGCCACTTTAGTTCTGGGTTAGATTGTCCAACCTCAGCATTGCATAATCTCCAAGTGCTCACACTACTGCTATTGCCAAAACAGGATGATTCAGTAATAACTGAACCGGTTTGTACACAGACTCAATATACCTCCCAGTCATCTCATAAAGTATAAATAATATTACAGTATTTTACCATCAAGAACGCTTGTGTGGTGTTACATCAAGTCAGGGCCGAATGGCTTTATGAAAGGAGGTATTTCAGAATTATGGTTTATGGGTGACTGTTATTGGAACCTCTGACTTTAAGCATGTGCAGTTTGGTCTTCCACAAATACACACTTCCTCCATGTAGGTAATAAAAGTAGCCAAAATAAAACAGCGAGCCATGCCTATGAAAATGAACATCAGACCTCTTAATCATTGCTCTTGTTTTACGAGCTTTGGGACCTGAAATGCGCACGTGGGGAGGTCGACCAGTGGAACGTGTAACCGCCTGAATTTTTTAAAAGGGCGAGGGCACAGTGTAGTGTTTCACTGCGTTCCACTACAGAAACCTAACAAAACGACTGCTCAGTTCTGCAGAAACTGTGGAGAAATAACACCCCACCCTGTCCAGATTAAACCCTATGTAATTTGCAGTCATCTTGACGCCCACCCCCGCTGATAGCGTAATGCTGCCATGCAGTCACAAAGACCCTGGGGACAGAATTCAACAGTGAGGCACTTTCAGTCGAGCGAGCAGACAATTGCAATGTCACATCTAAGCTGTGTCACACCCTAGCTGCTCAACAACAAAAATGCATTCGCCTTTTTATGGTAATGTCCCAAATGGCAAACTATTCCCTACGTAGTGCACTACTTTTGACCAGGGCCCTGAAGGTAGTGCACTACATAGGGAATAGGGTGTCATTTGGGACACCGCCTATGCCGTCCACAACTGGATGTGAGAACCCTTACGTTTACCCTTTAGTGACACTGACTGAAGCAGTGCTGCTTACTCTGTAATAACCATGAGAGAGGTTTCCCAGGTATTACACACCTGGCATTGATACAGATATAGGATCTTCATTTGAGCCAGTTTGCTACAGCAGGAAACTAAATTACAAACTTTAGAAGCCTTTTTAAACCTCAAATACACTACAAGTTTTAATATCCTGCATTGCGGAAAAGTTCTCTTGCAACAGTGTGATCAAATTATGATCCTACGTCTGTAGGTGTGAGAACAGGACTTGAGTAACCACAGGCCAAAGCATCACCAGTTAGGCCTTTTTAATGCACTTGTATGCCACAGTAAGTATGATGGATGTGTAACCAGACTAGCGCGGCACAGCTCAGCTCGACTCAGCTCAATAATGTCAAAGGGTGTTGTGCACAGGAGGACGGGCTCGTGGTAATGGTACTGGAATGTTGTCAAATATTTCAAACACATGATTTGATGCTATTCCATTTGCTCCCCTCAGCTGCCTCCACTGGTGTTGTCATGTATCCCTGCACGTTTTTGAGAGTTTTGATTAGTACCTCCTACTAATCATGGTAAACAGTATCAGGTTTGTGTACCTGGCATAACGGTCTTGTCGCAGGCCACACACTTGGAGGAGAACTCATTGCAGTAGCAGTCGTTGCACAGCAGCGCCTCCTCCTGGCTGGTGAAGGGCTCATCTGCCAGGGAGCGATCGCAGCGGAAACAACGGAAACAGTGTTCATGGTAATGTCTGTCCTCATAGAACAGCTCCTGGAGAGGGAGAGGAGGAGTGAGAGGGAAGGACCCAGGCAAGGCAAGTCAGAGTCCGAAATATTTGGATTGAAAGACCATTCATGTTAATGGTAGCTGGTGGGCCGAGATATCGGATGACGGGCTCATTGTAATAGCTGGAGTGGAAATGGAAACCATGTGTTTGATGTGTTTGACACCTTTCCGTTCCTTCCATTCCAGCCATTACGATGTGCCCGTCCTTCTATATCTCCATCCACCAGCCTTCTCTGGTTCACATTCATCATTTATGTTTATATGACAATGAGCTAGATTAGATCTGTTAACAAGGAGGTTTTAGTGAATAACTCTAACTTCAATATAAACCATTTGAGTAAATATTGAAACAGTGTCCACAAAGGGATTTTTTTATAATCCACCTCTTATATTCCAGATCAACTGTAGTGCAAGCAAACACTGTTAAAACACATCGCATGATTAATGTCTTGCTTTATGTTCGGGGTGAAAACAATAATAATCCATTTTATTTGACACGTTGGTGGGTTTTCACAGTGTTAGTAAAAGGGAATTGGACAGAGAGGGAGGAGTGCTGTAAGTATTGTGTGGAGGAGGAGGGCCAAAGCTAACAGGAGATTTATTTACTGCCAGTCCCTCTGAGAGAGTCCATAACTCAGGGGTCACCCGTGCCCTGTGGCGTCTAAGGGTGTTCCCTTCAGCCCTGTGTTTTCATTTGACTCTAACCAAAAGGCCTTAATGTCGGCCTGGAGCAGCTCAAAGGGGATTTTCAGATGTCTTGGTATTAGCCAAAAGAGCAGGAAAGTTGTGTTTTCCAAGAACTCCAGCTCTTTAGAAGCCATTATAATCGAACAGATGGACAAGGACAAATGCACACATACACACACGCACACACTTGTGTACGTACACAGAAGTAAAACCTCAGAAGTGAGCACACATTCAAACAACTGTAGACAGAAAGCATCCACTTGCCACATGTAAACACATTCATACACACAACATATGCTAAACACATTTACACCCACACACACAAAGACAGATCATACAGTTTATGCTTACCCGTGCATTGTGTGCGATGAGCTCCTTGCACTCCTGACATGTGTTGGCATACAGGCGGTCATAGCAAGGGATGCAGTGGGGAACGTCCTCCACTTGGATGTATTTGCGTCCGTACAGGGACTCCTTGCACTCGCCACAGTCAAAACGGTCACTCATGTTGTCTTATCCCTGATTCAACTCCTGAAAGGAAACATCACAACCACAGTGAGTGAACGTTTGCTGAGCAAAGGAAGAGGGGAAGGAGGAGAGCGCTGTGAACGTGTGAGGGATGAGGGGGAGGGGCAGTGAGGGGCGTGAGAGAGTGAGGAGAGAGAGAGAAATCATTAATACAGACATTGTCATCCTACAAGAAACATGCTAATTTGGTATAGAGCAGGCCGAATTCACTCTATTAAATTAATCAAAACAGGAATATTTTACATTTAGCTAGAAACGGAGAAAAATTTACTCCTGTGTGCTACCCCCACTAGAATCCCCATCCCCATACAGCTTCTCCATTCTGTAGGGGGAAATGAATAATTTCCATGCCCAGGGACATGTGCTAGTCTGTGGCGACCTACATTCCAGAACTGGACAAGAACCTGACATCCTCAGCACACAGGGGGACAAACACATACCTGGAGGTGACAGCATTCCTTCCTCCATATGCCCCCCTAGGCACAAGTACGACAACATAACCAACAAAAACCGGTCATAACTCCTGCAGCTCTTTCGCACACTGGGTATGTACATAGTTAATGGTAGGCTTCGAGGGGACTCCTATGGTAGTTACACTTACAGCTCATCTCTTGGCAGTAGTACTGTAGACGACTTTATCACTGACCTCAACCCAGAGTCTCTCAGAGCGTTCACAGTCAGCCCACTGACACCCCTATCAGATCACAGCAAAATCACAGTCTACCTGAACAGAGCAATATTCAATCATGAGGCATCAAAGCCAAAGGAACTGAATAATATTAAGAAATGCTATAGATGGAAGGAAAGTAGTGTGGAAACCTAACAAAAAACTATTAGGCAACAACAAATTGTAACCCTTTTAGACAACTTCCTGGTCAAAACGTTCCACTGCGATAGTGAAGGTGTAAACTTGGAAGTAAAAAACCTATATATTTCAGCTCTCAGCTTCCCTATCAAATAAAAAAAAATCCAACAGAAAACTGAAGAAAATGAACAACAATGACAAATGGTTTGATAAAGAATGCAAAAGCCTAAGAAAGAAATTGAGAAACCTATCCAACCAAAAACACAGAGACCCAGAAAACCTGAGCCTACGCCTTCACTATGGTGGATCACTAAAACAATACAGAAATACACTAAAAAGAAGGAACAGCACGTCAGAAATCAGCTCAATGTAATTGAAAAATCCATAGACTTTAACCACGTCTGGGAAAATTGGAAAACACTAAACAAAGAACAACAAGAAGAGTTAGCTATCCAAAACAGAGATGTATGGGTAAAACCACTTCTCAAATCTTTTTGGCCCTATAACAAAAAACAAACAGCAAAAACATATACATGATCAAATACAAATCTTAGAATCAACTATTAAACACTACCAGAACCCACTGGATTCTCCAATTACGTTGAATGAACTACAGGACAAAATACAAACCCAAAAAGGCCTGTGGTGTTGATGGTATCATCAATGAAATAATAAAATATACAAACCACACATTTTAATTGGCTATACTTAAACTCTTTAACATCATCATTGGCTCTGGCCTCTTCTCTGATATTTGTAACCAAGGACTGATCACCCCATTCCACAAAACTGGAGACAAATTTGACCCCAATAACTACAATGGGATATGTGTCACAGCAACCTTGGGAAAATCCTTGGCATTATCATTAATAGCAGACTCATACATTTCCTCAGTGAAAACAATGTATTGAGCAAATGTCAAATTGGCATTTTACCAAATTACCATACGACAGACCACGCATTCACCCTGCACACCCTAATTGACAAACAAACAAACCAAAACAAAGGCAAAGTCTTCTCATGCTTTGTTGATTTCAAAAAAGCTTTTTACTCAATTTGGCATGAGGGCCTGCTTTACAAATTGATGGAAAGTGGTATTGGGGGAAAAACATACAACATTATAAAATCCATGTAAACAAACAACCAGTGTGCGGTTAAAATGGGCAAAAAACACACATTTCTTTCTACAGGGCCGTGGGGTGAGACAGGGATGCAGCTTAAGCCCCACCCTCTTCAACATATACATCAATGAATTGGTGAGGGCACTAGAACCGTCTGCAGCACCCAGCCTCACCCTACTAGAATCTGAAGTCAAATGTCTACTGTTTTAAATCAAATCAAACTTTATTTGTCACATGCCCCGAATACAACAAGTGTAGACTTTATGCTTATTTACAAGCCCTTAACCAACAGTGCAGTTCAAGAAGAAGAAAATATTTACCAAGTAGACTAAAATAAAAAGTAACACAATAACAATAACGAGGCTATATACAGGAGGAACCGGTAACGAGTCATTGTGCGGGGGTACAGGCTAGTTGAGGTAATCTGTACCTGTAGGTGGGGGCGAAGTGACTATGCATAGGTAACAAAGAAACAGCGGGTAGCAGCAGTGTACACAAGGGAAGGGAGGGGAGGTGGGGGGGGGTCGATGTAAATTGTCCGGTGGCAATTTTATGAATTTTCCAGCAGGCTTATGGCTTGGGGGTAGAAGCTGTTGAGGAGCCTTTTGATCCTAGACTTGGCGCTCCGGTACCGCTTGCCATGTGGTAGCAGAGAAAACAGTCTATAACTTGGGTGACTGGAGTCTCTGACAATTTTATGGGCTTTCCTCTGACACCGCCTATTATATAGGTCCTGGATGGCAGGAAGCTTGGCCCCAGTGATGTACTGGGCCTTTCGACTACCCTCTGTAGCGCCTTACGGTCAGATGCCGAGCAGTTGCCAGACCGCTACAGTACACAAAAAACTGTACATAACTCGGCCTAAACATCAGCACCACGAGCTGCGAGACAAGGCAATAAGGGCCTTGTATGCCTTTAAAATGAACATAATATTCGACATACCAATTAGGATCTGGCAAAAAAATACTTGAATCAGTTATAGAACGCATTGCCTTTTATGGTTGTGAGGTCTGGGGTCCGCTCACCAACCAAAAATTCACAAAATGGGACAAACACCAAATTGAGACTTTGCATGCAGAATTCTGCAAAAATATCCTCTGTGTACAACGTAGAACACCAAATAATGCATGCAGAGCAGAATTAGGCCGATACCCGCTAATTATCAATATCCAGAAAAGAGCATGTAAATTCTACAACCACCTTAAAGGAAGCGATTCCCAAACCTTCCATAACAAAGCCATCACCTACAGAGAGATGAACCTGGAGAAGAGTCCCCTAAGCAAGCTGGTCCTGGGACTCTGTTCACAAACACAAACAGACCCCGCAGAGCCCCAGGACAGCAACACAATTAGACAATTAGACCAAATCATGAGAAAATAAAAAGATAATTACTTGACAAATTAGAAAGACTTTACAAAAAAACAGAGCAAACTAGAATGTTATTTGGCCCTAAACAGTCACAGTGGCAGAATATATGACCACTGTGACTGAACCAAACTTAAGGAAAGCTTTGACTATGTACAGACTCAGTGAGCATAGCCTTGCTATTAAGAAAGGCCGCAGTAGGGGGACCTGGCTCTTGAGAAAACAGAGAAAACAGTGCACACTACCCACAAAATGAGGTGGAAACTGAGCTGCCCTCAGATTACACAAATCCACAAAGAATTCAAAACAAACCCAATTCTGATAAACTCTCATATCTCTTGGGTGAAATACCACAGTATGCAATCACAGCAGCAAGATTAGTGACCTGTTGCCAGAAGAAAAGGGCAACCAGTGGGGAACAAACGCAATTGTAAAAACAACCCATATTTATGTTTATTTATTTTCCCTTTTGTACTTTAACTATTTGCACGTAATATGACATTTGTAATTTATTTTTTCTTTTGGAACTTTTGTGAGTGTAATGTTTACTGTTCATTTTTATTGTTTATTTCACTTTTGTTTATTATCTAGTTCACTTGCTTTGGCAATGTTAACATAGGTTTTCCATGCCAATAACGCCCTTAAATTGAAATTGAGAGAGCGAGAGAAAGAAAGAGAGAGAGAGAGAGCGAGAGAGGAGTGAGAGAGAGGAGAGAGAGAGAGGAGCGAGCGAGAGAGATTCCCATGCAACAAAAAAAATGTATGTACCTACAAGTAAGTATCCAAGGCAACCAGTCAACAGTAGGATAGGATGACCTTTAATGCCCCAGAGGGGGAAATTGTCTGCTGCTGTATACAAAATTGAAACTGTACAAAACACACACAACATACAGTGCATTCGGAAAGTATTCAGACCCCTCGACTTTTTCCAAATGTTGTTACATTATAGCCTTATTCTAAAATGTATTAATTACAAATTGTTCCTCATCAATCTACACTCAATAGCCCATAATGGAAACAGTTGTTTATAAATGTTTGCAAATGTATTAAAAATAAAAAACAGAAATACCTTATTTGCATAAGTATTCAGACCCTTTGCTATGAGACTCGAAATTGAGCTCAGGTGCATCCTGTTTCCATTGATCATCCTTGAGATCTTTCTACAACTTCATTTGAATCCACCTGTGGTAAATTCAATTGATTGGACATCATTCGGAAAGGCACACACCTGTCTATATAAGGTCCAACAATTGACAGTGCATGTCAGAGCAAAAACCAAGCAATGAGGTCGAAGGAATTGTCCGTAGAGCTCCGAGACAGGATTATGTTGAGGCACAGATCTGGGGAAGGGTACCAAAAACTGTCTGCAGCATTTAAGGTCCCCAAGATCACAGTGGCCTCCATCATTCTTAAATGGAAGAAGTTTGGAACCACCAAAACTCTTCTTAGAGCTGGCCGCCTGGCCAAACTGAGCATTTGGGGGAGAAGGGCCTTGGTCAGGGAGGTGAACAAGAACCCAATGGTCACTCTGACAGAGCTCCAGTGTTCCTCTGTGGAGATGGGAGAACCTTCCAGAAGGACAACCACCTCTGCAGCACTCCACAAATCAGGCCTTTATGGTAGAGTGGCCAGACAGAAGCCACTCCTCACTAATAGGCACATGACAACCCGCTTGGAGTTTGCCAAAAGGCACCTAAAGGACTCTCAGACCATGAGAAACAAGATTCTCTAGTCTGATGAAACAAGATTGAACACTTTGGACTGAATGCCAAACATCACATCTGGAGGAAACCTGGCACATTCCCTACGGGGAAGCATGGGGCTGGCAACATCAAGCTGTGGGGATGTTTTTCAGTGGCAGGGACTAGGAGATTACTCAGGATCGAGGGAAAGATGAACGGAGCAAAGTACAGAGAGATCCTTGATGAAAACCTGCTCCAGAGCGCTCAGGACCTCAGCCTGGGGTGAAGGTTCACCTTCCAACATGACAATGACCCTAAGCACACAGCCAAGACAATGCAGGAGTGGCTTCGGGACAAGTCTCGGAATGACCTTGAGTGGCCCAGCCAGAGCCCGGACTTGAACCCGATCTAACATCTCTGGAGAGACCTGAAAATAGCTGTGCAGCGACGCTCCCCATCTACATTGACAGAGCTTGAGAGAATCTGCAGAGAAGAATCGGAGAAACTCACCAAATTCAGGTGTGCCAAGCTTGTGGTGTCATACCCAAGACGACTTTAGGCTGTAATCACTGCCAAAGGTGCTTCAACTAAGTACTGAGTAAATGGTCTGAATACTTATGTAATTTTTCTGTTGTTTGTTTTTTACAAATGTGCAACATTTTCTAAAATACTGTTTTTGCTTTGTCATTATGGTTTATTGTGTGTAGATTTATGAGGGGGAAAAACCCATTTAATCCATTTTAGAATAAGGCTCTAACAAAATGTGGAAAAAGTCAAGAGGCCTGAATACTTTCCGAATGCACTGTAGTACATACATTGCACGTTACCCATGTCATACATGTTGAACACGTCTCGTACAACCAAATACATAATACATATTGCACACACTGCCCTTACACATTCTGTCAGCGGCATACTAACAGATCAGCTTAACTTATTGCTGTTTATACACCATGGACCTCCAAGGTCCTAGCCTGGTCCCAGATCTGTGATTTTGAACACTCCATTTTTATTGTCAAGCCAAACAAGGTTTTGCATTACAATTCCATAAGAAGTTGCCAAGAGAACATAAAACAGATCTGGCACCCAGGCTGCCAAGGCCCCTGATTCACCCTGGGAAACATTCCTGATTACATGTTCTAATCAGGTGATTGACATCTCGTGTGGTGAATAGGGGGGACGGGATGGAAATAAGCCTGACAGCTCTACTATACTGAGACAATCATAACACCCTCCGGCTACTTCTTAAGTCTGTATGGAGCTGCTAGAGTATGTGACACGAGGTCAGATACATGTACCCCAGTACCCCAAAAGGGTACATATGGGCTGTGTCTCAAATGGCACCCTATTTCCTACATAGTACACTACTTTGACCAGAACCATATGGGCCCTGATCAAAAGTTGTGCACTATATAGGGAATAGGGTGCCATTTGGGAAGCATACATAGTGTAGAGTAGCAAAAGTGGGGGGATAAAGGTTGGAATTACATGAGTGGAGAAAAGTCTCAAGAGTTCAGGTAACACAGGCTCAAGAAAACAATGTCAGGGACATGGCATTGACAGAGACTCTAAAGGCAGACACATAAATGTTTCTCTTGGAAGACATTTTGTTTATTATATTTAACCTCTTTTCAAGGAAAAGAACACCCTTGAAATGCTTTCAGAATGTCAAAAATCAAGGAGCGCGGAGAATGATTGTGGGTTCAATGATGTGCAGCGGAGATTCAGGCGGTAGGTTTTAAAGGGGGAGTGAATGGAAGGGAAAGCTCTGGGGTGAAGGGTTTAGCAGCTCCCACTCAGCAGACAGAGCTGAAGTCACAGTCTCACAGGCTCCATGTCCTAGTGGTGATTGAACCCAAGAACTGGACTGAATCCCAAATGGCACCCTATTCCCAATACCTGTTTAATGCACTACTTTTGACCAGGACCCAAAGGGCTCTGGCCAAATGTAGTGCACTTTATAGGGAATTGGGTCCCATTTGGCACGCAGACATGGAGTTCCTAATGAAGCAGACCTCATTTCTTGGAAATGCATTTTGCACACACAGGGTTGGCTTGATATAAAACAGGGGGAATCAACCATTGCTCATGAAAGGAATTCCATCCCACAGTTGCGGTTGTTTTTTACAGGTATTGAGTTAAATGTACTAGAACCCATAAGTTATTTGCGTCTGGTCAATTAAGGAGTCGTTTCAGCAGTGGGGTGTACGTGCCATTCAAATCGCTAGCCTCAGACTTTATTTACCATTATTGCCACCATTTATACATGATGGCAAGCACACAAGACAGAAGACCTGGCGAAAGAACAACTTCTGTTTTATCCACCCTATTTGTCTCTTTTGTTTATAATCAAGCAACTGAAAACTTGGCTAACCTCCACAAAATGTCATAGCAGCAGAGCATTTGTAATGGGAACATTCAGCCATATCCTCCTCCCCCATCAGCTAGGCTGCATCAGCCTAAAGAGGTTTGAGGCTTTACAAGGTCAAAGACACTTGGACGGATCACAAAACAGACAAGTCCATCAAACTCCATATCTGTTTCATGTCCGTTTATTGTGAGAGCGGTGGAAATCAGCTTGACTTCCCCTGCTAATGTCTCTCAAGAGGTTAGGCTTCTAGCTATTCTAGTTCATCCATCCCTAAAACAACTGCACTGATACAACAATGGCCTTCCTTCCGGGCATAGTCCCCACACAGCACGACATCTGCAAATACGTTATTTGTACTCCACCTGTTGTGTCGACAAGTATAAGCATTATGACATTCCTTTCTATCTTTTGAAAGTGATACAAATGTTAACCATAAAAATGTATATGTCTGACCATAATCAAAATACAAACCACTCCCTTTCTGTTGGATCATTTTGATCTATTGCGTCTACCCACCCACGGACAATATTTATATCTTGGTTTAAACTCAATTTCAGCTCATTTATGCAATGTCCAGACCTATCTGTTATAGTAAGAGCTACTGAACAACAAAGAGCTATTCCCAAACAGCATGTCCTTTCCAGCTGTAGAGGAGATGACTGACCCTGAATGAGCCACGTCGGCATGGATACACTCCCTCTGTGGTTCCTCATCCTTACGACTGATGGTTGTGTTACACATGAACGTGACCCGGGTATAGAAACTATTTATAGAGAATGCCTCAAAAGTAAAGCAAGGAGTAAAAGAATGAACAGCAGGATGGGCACATACAAATACACGTACACACACGTACACATATCGTAACACAGAGTAGCTGGCTAGCATCATTATTTTCGGAGCCACAGATGCATTGGACCTACCCTTCACTGAACAGAAATATAAACGCAACATGTAAAGTGTTGGTCCCATGTTTCATGAGCTGAAATAAAAGATCCCAGAAATGTTATGTATCCACAAAAAGCTTTTTTCTCTCATATTTTGTGCACAAATTTGTTTACATCCCTATTAGTTAGTGGGCCTGTCTGCCAAGTGGGTGGGCCTATGCCCTCCCATGCCCATCCATGGCTGCACCCTTGCACAGTCAGTTGAAATGCATAGATTGTGACCTAATGAGTTTATTTAAATGTACTGATTTCCTTATATGAACTGTAACTCAGTAAAATCATGGAAATTGTTGCATGTTGCGTTTATATTTTTGTTCAGTATATATAAATGTATCTGTGTCTCTGCGTCCTGCTCCCAGTGAGTGGTTAAGTCAAACAGAAATCCATCAGTGGGACACGTGTTTTTCTCTCCTAGAACGCTTCTGTTATAACTCTGCATTTCGCACCTCCAGCCACAGCGGACACGTGGATATTCTTCAGTGATATATTGTCCACGCTGGTGAAAGATTAATCGGAGTCATCAACTCTGAAGGCTTTGTACTGTGAGCCAGACAGCAAAACATACTCTCCCTCTTCGTCTCCCACATGGCCCAACAACAGACCAGGCCGCTCTCTGTCCCTTCAAGGTTCTCGGAAGTTGTTTTCTTTCTAACCTGACATTTTTTCAGAGTGCGGAGCCAGTTGTAACCGCATGAGCCATGTGAGTTCTACTGCAGGATCAATGGGGCTCTGGTCAAAAGTAGTGTACTGTAAAGGGAATAGGGTTCCATTTGGGATGCACACGGTGTTTATTTTCCCAGCAGAGGAGTCTAGTGTACCCTATGCTTTACAACCCAGAATGTTCCATGATGAAACCCCATGACACCTAGGAGCAAGAGAAAAGAGAAAGGAGTCTTTGTATGAAATGAAACAATCCTACAGTAGTGTGTAGGTAGCCTGTGATAACATTACCAGTTTCTTCCTAGGATAAAAAAAAAGACTCATCAGCTGGTTGTGCTTGTTGACATGTGCTGGGTGATGTATTGTGCTTTCCACTGACATTCAAATTAGAGCCCTGCACAAGCATGAATTTTGTTATTTTCCTACCCATACATGCAACGTTCAGGCCCAGCCCTACACAGGCCAGAATGTTTTGCCAAATTTAAGGCTCTGCCCGAAAAAAAAAAAAAAAACTTTCTTTGTTAGTATGCATTAGCTGCTCGTCTCTGTCTGTCCCACGCTCCCTGCGCTTTTCGCGCTGCATCCGTACTGTTGCTGGTCTCAATGATGAGACTTGAGAGAGCAGTTAGCTGTTAGCTAGATATTTTTCGTCACTCTAAACTCAACAAAACTCTAAGGAACAATATTACTTTATAGGGATGGGCATGAGTATCGAGTACTTGAGCACTCGAACGGACGTCAAAATTTGATCTTTAACCAGATACAGTGGGGCAAAAAAGTATTTAGTCATCCACCAATGGTGCAAGTTCTCCCACTTAAAAAGATGAGAGAGGCCTGTAATGTTCATCATAGGTACACTTCAACTATGACAGACAAAATGAGAAAGAAAAATCCAGAAAATCACATTGTAGGATTTCTTATGAATTTATTTGCAAATTATGGTGGAAAATAAGTATTTGGTCTCCTACAAACAAGCAAGATTTCTGGCTCTCAAAGACCTGTAACTTCTTCTTTAAGAGGCTCCACTGTCCTCCACTCGTTACCTGTATTAATGGCACCTGTTTGAACTTGTTATCAGTATAAAAGACACCTGTCCACAACCTCAAACAGTCACACTCCAAACTCCACTATGGCCAAGACCAAAGAGCTGTCAAAGGACACCAGAAACAAAATTGTAGACCTGCATCAGGCTGGGAAGACTGAATCTGCAATAGGTAAGCAGCTTGGTTTGAAGAAATCAACTGTGCGAGCAATTATTACGAAATGGAAGACATACAAGACCACTAATAATCTCCCTCGATCTGGGGCTCCACGCAAGATCTCACCCCGTGGGGTCAAAATGATCACAAGAACGGTGAGCAGAAATCCCAGAACCACACGGGGGGACCTAGTGAATGACCTGCAGAGAGCTGGGACCAAAGTAACAAAGCCTACCATCAGTAACACACTACGCCGCCAAGGACTCAAATCCTGCAGTGCCAGACGTGTCCCCCTGCTTAAGCCAGTACATGTCCAGGCCCGTCTGAAGTTTGCTAGAGAGCATTTGTATGATCCAGAAGAAGATTGGGAGAATGTCATATGGTCAGATGAAACCAAAATATAACTTTTTGGTAAAAACTCAACTCGTCGTGTTTGGAGGACAAAGAATGCTGAGTTGCATCCAAAGAACACCATACCTACTGTGAAGCATGGGGGTGGAAACATCATGCTTTGGGGCTGTTTTTCTGCAAAGGGACCAGGACGACTGATCCGTGTAAAGGAAAGAATGAATGGGGCCATGTATCGTGAGATTTTGGGTGAAAACCTCCTTCCATCAGTTAGGGCATTGAAGATGAAACGTGGCTGGGTCTTTCAGCATGACAATGATCCCAAACACACCGCCCGGGAAACGAAGGAGTGGCTTCGTAAGAAGCATATAAAGGTCCTGGAGTGGCCTAGCCAGTCTCCAGATCTCAACCCCATAGAAAATCTTTGGAGGGAGTTGAAAGTCCGTGTTGCCCAGCAGCAGCCCCAAAACATCACTGCTCTAGAGGAGATCTGCATGGAGGAATGGGCCAAAATACCAGCAACAGTGTGTGAAACCCTTGTGAAGACTTACAGAAAACGTTTGACCTCTGTCATTGCCAACAAAGGGTATATAACAAAGTATTGAGAAACTTTTGTTATTGACCAAATACTTATTTTCCACCATAATTTGCAAATAAATTCATAAAAAATCCTACAATGTGATTTTCTGGATTTCTTTTCTCATTTTGTCTGTCATCTGTGTACCTATGATGAAAATTACAGGCCTCTCTCATCTTTTTAAGTGGGAGAACTTGCACAATTGGTGGCTGACTAAATACTTTTTTGCCCCACTGTATATATTTTTTCAAATACGGTAAAACTATTGGGTAAAACTTTCGTCTTGAAGACAACATTCATTTACTTTAGTGTTCCATTTGTACATGTGTATTTGTGGGGTAAAACAATAAAGAAACCAAGCCATGCATCAAACGTGACTTATTATTAAACTCCCTTTCACCTCCGTGTCTCGCTCACTCAGTTGCGTTCTGATCTCTCCCTCTACACCAGTGGCATGTATTCATGGATGCCAAGGGGAGGCCAGGCTTCCCCAAAAAATTGACCAAGAAAAATATATATTTTTAAATGTATCTTTCGATAAATAATCTTTCTGTGTTTCATACATTTCCTGCCATTCACAAGAGGCTGAATGTACCTCACGGAGAAAGGATCCGCTTTAACAAAACAGCGCCCCTTTGTCTCAGTATGTGCAGAATATCTAACTGACGCTGTCTTGTCAGAAAGAGTTCAGACCAATCACATCACAAGTCAAATGTCATTTCTTGACAGGAAAAAATTGCATCTTGTTGTGTTGTTGTCCTCTGGTGGCTAGCTAGCTACCAAGAATTGGCGCTTTCCTAAATTAGCCATCGATAGAGATAGGAATTTGGGGTTTTACTTAATTCTCCGTTCTGGCCATTGATTATACCAGTTATTCTGATCCAACCCTAAATTCATACAGTACCAGTCAAAAGCTTGGACACACCTATTATTATCTTGGCATTCTCTCAACCAGCTTCACGAGGTAGTAACCTGGAATGCATTTCAATAAACAGGTATGCCTTGTTAAAAGTTAAATTGTGGAATTTCTTTCCTTCTTAATGCGCTTGAGCCAATCGTGACAAGGTAGGGGTGGTATACAGAAGATAGTCCTATTTGGTAAAATACCAAGTCCATATTATGTAAAGAACAGCTCAAATAAGCAAAGACAACAGTCCATCATTACTTTAAGACATGAAGGTCAGTCAATGCGGAAAATTTCACTTTGAAAGTTTCTTCAAGTGCAGACGCAAAAACCATCAGGCGCTATCATGAGGACCACCACAGGAAAGGAAGACCCAGAGTTACCTGCTGAAGAGGATAAGTTCATTAGTGTTACCAGAAATTGCAGCCCAAATAAATGCTTCACAGAGTTAAAGAAACAGACACATCTCTACATGAACTATGTGAATCAGGTCTTCATGGTCGAATTGCTGCAACAACAACAAAAACACTACTAAAGGACACCAATAAGAAGAAGACTTGCTTGGGCCAAGAAATACGAGCAATCAGTGGTGTACAGTACTTAAATAAAAATACTTTAAAGTACTACTTAAGTAGTTCTTGTGGGTATCTGTACTTTACTATTTATATTTTTGACAAGTTTTACTCCACTACATTCCTAAAGAAAATAATGTATTTTTTTACTCCTTACATTTTCCCTGACACTCAAAAGTACTCGTTACATTGTGAATGCTTAGCAGGACACAAAAATTGTCTAATTCACGCACTTATCAAGACAACATCCCTGGTTATCCCCACTGCCTCTGATCTGGCAGACTCACAGCAATATGCCATCCCATCTGGTTTGCACTTAGTGGGACTATCATTCGGACAATGACCCAAAACACACCTCCAGGCTGTGTAAGGGATATTTGACCAAGGAGAGTGATGGAGTGCTGCATCAGATGAACTGGCCTCCACAATCACCCGACCTCAACCCACTTGAGATGGTGTAGAACAATAGTAAAAATAAAGAAAAACCCTGGAATGAGTAGGTATCCAAACTTTTGACTGTGCTGTATGTGATGAGTCCAAAAAAGTTTGTGGAAAACAGGTCAATGTAGATAGTCTGCATAGCTATTTGTTTAATTATTTAGAAGTCTTATGGCTTGGTGTTAGAAGCTGTTCAGGGTCCTGTTGGTTCCAGACTTCGTGAATTGCTACTGCTTGCCATGTGGTAGCAGAGAGAAGAGTCTGTGACTTGGGTGGCTGGAGTCTTTGACCATTCATAGGACCTTCCTCTGACACCACATGGATGGCAGGGAGCTCGGACCCAGTGATGTACTGGGTCATACGCATTACCCTCTGTAGCGCCTTGCATACGGATGCCAAGCAGTAGCCATAACAAGCTGTGATGCAGCCAGTCAAGATGCTCTCAATGGTGCAGCTGTAGAACTTTTTGAGGATCTGAGGGCCCATGCCAAATCTTTTCAGCCTTTTGAGAGGGAAGAAGCGTTGTTGTGCCCTCTTTACGACTGTGTTGGTGTGTGGACCATGATAGATCCTTAGTGATGTGGACACAAAGGTACTTGAAGCTCTCGACCCGCTCCACTACAGCCGTGTTAATGTGAATGGGGGCGTGTTCAGCCCTCCGTTTCCCATAGTCCATGATGAGCTCCTTTGTCTTACTGATGTTGAGGGAGAGGTTGTTGTCCTGGCACCACACTACTAGGTCTCTGACCCTCTACCTATATCGTTGTTGGCGATGATCAGGCCTACCACCGTCATGTCGTCAGCAAACTTAATGATGGCGTTGGAGTTGTGCGGGGCCACGCAGTCGTAGGTGAACAGGGAGTACAGGAGGGGACTAAGCACGTACCCCTGAGGGGCCCCTGTGTTGAGGGTCATCGTGGCAGATGAGTGGTTGCCTACTCTAACCACCTGGGGCAGCCCGTCAGGAAGTCCAGGATCCAGTTGCAGAGGGAGGTGTTCAACCTCAGGGTCCTTAGCTTAGTGATGAGCTTGGAAGGCATTATGGTGTTGAACGCTGAGCTGTATTCAATGAACAGCATTCTCACACAGGTGTTCCTCTTGTCCAGGTGGGAGAGGGCAGTGTGGAGTACAATAGAGATAGCGTAATATGTGGATCTGTTGGGGCGGTATGCGAATTGGAGTGGGTACAGGGTGTCTGGGATGATGGTGTTGATGTGAGCCATGACCATCCTTTCAAAGCACTTCATGGCTACAGAAGTGAATGTTAAGTGGCAATAATAATTTACCTTGGCTTTCCTGGGCACAGGGACTACGTTGTTCTTCTTGAAACATGTAGATATTACAGACTGGGTCAGTGAATGACTGGGTCAAGTGAATGTTAACCTGTTTAAAGGTCTTACTCACATGGGCTACAGAGAGCGTGATCACACTGTCAGCTGTACTTTAATAGTTACCCCACTTTACTTTTATATTTATTTATCATGAAACCAGATTAGCCAGCAGCATACAACCCTGTATACCACTGCTGGCTTGCTTCTGAAGCTAAGCAGGGTTGGTCCTGGTAAGTTCCTGGATGGGAGACCAGATGCTGCTGGAAGTGGTGTTGGAGGGCCAGTAGGAGGCACTCTTTCCTCTGGTCTAAAAAAATATCCCAATTCCCCAAGGCAGTGATTGTAGATGCTTCCCTGGGTAGGGTGCCGTCTTTTGGATGGGACGTTAAACAGGTGACTTGACTCTCTAAGGTCATTAAAGATGCCATGGCACTTATTGTAAGAGTAGGGGTGTTAACCCCAGTGTCCTGGCTAAATTCCCAATCTGGCCCTCAAAAAACCATCATGGTCACCTAATAATCCCCAGTTTACAATTGGCTCATTCATCTCCCTTGTAACTATTCCCCAGGTTGTTGCTGCAAATGAGAATGTGTTCTCAGTCAACTTAACTGGTAAAATAACAGATAAATAAATTAGCCTATGTTTAAGCATATTCCTGCCCAGAACAGTTCACATTTTGTTAGACATTTTTGGGTCACACAGCTCTCACAGAGAATGATATTGATGGGCTATTAAAGTTGCTATAAACACAATAAAGCTCCTGTAGCTATAGTAAAGTGTTCATGGTTGGGGCCATAAATTCTGTCAGAAGAAAAGGAAAGGCTTGTCCCTTACAGCCATCGGTCAGATGACTGCTCCCTCTCTCTTTTATCCCAGTACAAAGAGACCCAATGTGAAGTGACTGACTTCCTGCCAGATCAGAAAGCACTGTTAGCTGCCTGCACGCACACACAAACCAAAATGAACAGTGGTTGCTCTCATCAAGTTGATATGCATTCCAAACGGGATGTTTTGAGACACAGGTTGCAAAACATCTTGTTTTGGATACTTGAACATCGATCAAGTCCAACATAACTTTGCCAATGTCCTTGGGAGATCACTTGAATCAATGTGTTGAAAAGAGACACAATTGCACTGGGAAACACAGACTGGGCGATGATGATACTATCAACTCAAGACAAGTGAAGACTTTACCTAATCTTCATTCTTATCTGAATTGAATGACAAACACGGACTCCACCTGCTCGTAGGGTAGTAATTAAAAAATCCCTTGCTGACATTAGCACAGAAAAACTGAGCCTGTAATCTTTTACCTGCCCTTTGAGGAACAATAAAAGCAAAATGAATGAGAAGGTACGTGCTTGGCTCTGTTTAGCTTTGGGCCCCCAGCTGGCTGTTTATACCCCGTAGGGAACAACGCAAGATGCAGCTGAATGCCTTAGAACTACGTCCCTCCCGCACCACCTATGGTGTGTACTAAAACAAAAGGCCAAATCTGACAACAAATAAAAAGACGTCACTGTGCCAAGGCCTTCTTCGCTCTGTGTGGTAGACCTATGCTGTCTTCATGAACAAAGAAAAGGAAAGGCCTGAGTATGACATGGTGTAGAAGTCAGTCTAGTAAAGATAACAACAAATATGTGCTTTAAATTAGAAGATAAACGGATGAAAATCAATTGAAAAGGTGGAATACATATAATCTCCTATATCTAGTGAAAGGTAGTCATGGAGATAAGAAGGCAGGAAACGTCACTAGCATCCTCTTCTGAAGCAAAGTTGCTTTTGGCAACAGGCTGTTTCATTTGGATTATTTTGCAGTGGGAATTCGGCCAAAGAATAAATAAATAAAGTTTGCTTGATGTGCACAATCAGCAGTCAGTCATTATCCAAAACAAATATGCATGTAAACATATTTTCCCAGCATCAGATGCTGGTAGCCAGTAGAGCGAGCATCCATCCAACCCCAGGCCCCGGGTGTTAATAGTATCAACTGTGTTTATTTTCCCAGAGCCCCTGGTGACCCTACAGCCTGTTGCCTTTGTTTCATGGATGCTGGAAGATTTATTTGTCTTTGTTTTTGAGTAACATCTACATGTGTAAGCACTTTAGGACTGTTGAGATAAATGGTTCTAGACCCCAAACATAATTGTGTTGGGAGAGAGGGAGTTTGAGGAATGGTGGAGTGGAATGCACATGTTTCTGGACACAATGAATGAATGGGACCAAATTCATTAGAAAGAGAAAGAGAAAGAGAAAGAGAGAGAGAGAGAGAGAGAGAGAGAGAGAGAGAGAGAGAGAGAGAGAGAGAGAGAGAGAGAGAGAGAGAGAAAGAAGGGGGAAAGAGACAGGCGGGCATAACTCTGAGCTCACATCCCAACTCCTTTTAAATCTTCCATTGCTGCTGTTCATGGTGGGAAAAGTGACACTCTAGAACCAGCCAGAAACAGAAACAACAGTGTGATAATGATAATGAATAATTTACAACCTATGGGTCAATGTCCCTAATTATGGCCTGAGCCCGTACCAGGTTATGTCCCAAATGGCACTATTCCAAAAGTAGTGCACTATATGGGGAATAAGTTGCTATTGACGATGTATTCCCAGCCTGGGAAAGACTTGTCCATCTCCAGAAGTCATGGAAACCGTTTGGCTCTGCTCCAATGATTGTGCACAGACCCAACCTTCTCCAATGAGAAGAATGTCAGAGGAATGAGACTGTGGTCAGAATGTGGTAGAATCATGTGGTGGGTCCAATGTTGGGATTGAAAAAAACAGCAAATGCATTTTTCTTCCATCCTCCCTCTGTTCTAAAAACAGCAAATGCATTTTTCTTCCATCCTCCCTCTGTTCTAAAAACGGCAAATTCCTCCTTTTCTAAAAATAATGAAGCAGTTCTCTCTGGTTACCACCACATTTCTGCTGGTTACTCACAGGGAAAGACTCCTCATAAAAAGCCAATTGTTGAAGTAATCAAAGAGCTATGTTAATTACACCCAAAGTGGGTCGAACTCACATGATGACATGGATATAGAGTTTGCTGATTACATGCAGAAACTATTCCATTTGGTGCCAACGATGGTGAGTGTCTGGGAAAATAATACTTGCAATCTTAAGTATAAGACATGACATTACTCTGAAGGATGTTGGCTAATTGAGATGGCTGCATAGGTGTCCTACACAGAATTTGTCCGAACAGTTTTTATTGCGATGCCGATAACGCCAGGAAATCACACAAAAGTAAAACAGTTGAAAACAACAGTGTATATTAAACGGTCTTCTTCCTGTTACACAATGTCTCCCCCCACCATATCAGGACACTGTTAATCAAGCTCTTAATTTGAATGTGTGAGCAAATAATATGTTGCGTGTGTTATTGTTCAACATTAATGTGTCAGAATCCATGTAATTCAAACAGAGATTGACTTGGGGGCAAATGTAGCAGAGGGGCCCATCTCTTCAAAAGACTCCCTGTTCTCTCTTTAAATCATACCTGTTCAAAATGGTCTGCAGGTCTTGTTGTGGTGTGGTCTTAGGTATCAATTATAAACTTGCGTGCCTCTGTCCAAGGCAACTAACCCCAACCCCCAACATCCCTCAGTTAGTTTTCTCCTTCTAAAGTCAAATTAGGCTACATCCTACCATATATCCTGTCAGTCCAGTTCCTTGGGAGAGAAGGGACAGATGCTAAGAATCTGAGCAACAGGATGTATAAAGTGTAAAGAGAGATAAAGAGGATAAATAACCGAGAGAGAGCATGAGAGAGAGAGAGAAGACAAATTCCATTCTCTGCCCGTGGTTTGTGTCAACAACAAAAAAACAACAATGAATGTTCCTTCTAACAAGCATTGTGTTTGTGCATGTCGAATCGTGTGTGTATGATAGACGTATCACAGAGTTTCTCAGCTCGAATACTGTACTGTCTGAGACACAGGTGAGTTGTGAGAAAGATCTCTCGGGCTGTAATCTGTCTTGTGGACGTCGTGTCCAGAAATCTTGACCTAAAACGTTACGCGAATTTCTGTTCCCTTGATTAAAAATAAGCATAAATACCTTTCTCAATTTATGACAATAGTTAACATATAACACATATTTTATAAGATAAAATAGTCAGTAGGCTAGAACTGAAGGGTCTAATAACGGACGATTCGCCAGGTGACTCGATTCGCATCACCAACTGTATTATCCAGGTGCTTCATTGACTAAAATGTAGACAAGTAAAAGTAAGGATAAACAAGACTATTCACTTAATCTCGTTTTCAATCAAATATTGATCTTATCGGCTCTCATAATTTTGTTATTATTTGTTATAAAACTCATACAAATGATTGTAAAATATCATACCACCATTTTACAGCTCCTTTCGGGTCAGGGAACTTTGTCAAATGTAGTTTATTTGTTTAGGTCACCAACCTGTAGTTTGCAGCTTTCCTCTGGCAGCAAAATTGACTCCAAATATTGACAAGTCAAGATCCGACGCAGTGCTGAACCCTTCTCAACTTCAACGAATGTGAAATGCATCGTGCAGCCTACTACCTCCTGTGCGCAACAGCATCAGGCAAGCGCGTAAAATCACGCCCTCCAGAAATGTCGCTTCTCGCTTTACTGCCGAGGCACAGCCGCACAGGTCATTTCAAGTGGCACAGATAAAAACATTTTTTTACTGAGCTATTCATTTACTTTGGAAGTCTGTGTTTGTTTCGACAAAATCTCTATGTTGTCATTGTTAAAGCTGTGTTTTTGACTTGAATGTAAAAGTCAAACGTGAACAGAAGTCCGTAGACTGCTCCCTACTGTACCTTCTGGATCACAGACGACTGACTCATCAACCTGTATCTATCTTTTTGTTCTTCATCCCTGTGTTATGTTAGTGCCAGTCTGTACTATCAGGGTTAACTCCTTGTCACCCATTAGTGTCATGCCGTGTTTGGCTTGACAATTACCAATGGAGTTGACAAGAGCACAAGCAGATCTGGGACCAGGTCGTGTATCTCACTAACCAGTGTAAAGAAGTAGTGAACTACAAGTAGTTCAACTTGTAATTTAACTACATTTTGCATTAGCTTGGTGGTAGTTTAACTAAATTCAAATCTGGGTAGTGTTTTCACTAGTTAATAATTTTTTTGCCATGTAGTGGTGTAGATAACTACTGGAAGTACACTCTACTACTCTTTTTGCAAAAATAAAATATGGGTGAAATAGGCAATAATTTCCTTTCTTTTTCGGCATCAGACCTGCGTAATTCTATCACTTGTGTTTAATAGGCTAAATATGACTTTGGGGTCAAATGTTAACATATGACCCCAAAATGATCTGTTCTTGCATTTATAGTCTATGACATTTCAGATTGGCATATGCATTTTTTTTTTAGCTTAACCATTTTCAGTGAAAATAAATTGCTAGCTTGGTAAACTATATTTTCAGAGTAGCTTCCCAAACACTGTCACTAACATTGGTTGATAAGAGGCTGATGGGGGTAAAAACTTAAGCAATTAACTACCATAAGGCTTCACTTTTGTGTTGTCACTCATTCAGACTTGATTAAGGTTCCTTACCAACTCACTCAGCAGAGTAAATACTCTGCGGTCACGAGAAACTGCTGGGTTCCTGAAAAAAGCCCTGGCAAGCAAGATATTATTTTCCTTTTTTTTTACCTTCATTTTCCACCAGTCTAAACTGGAGGTCTGGGGTTGATTAAAGAGTTACGCTGTGGCTCCATCCTGCCACTACCCATTAGGCATGCAAATGCATGAGCACATGGTAGTATGAACAAAGTTTCATCTCACATGTAACTGACTTAACTATTTCAACCTATTTATCTTGTGTTGTTCACCCTGTACTGTTAAAAGGCTTATAAGATGCTCAGAGGTCCTATGTTTCAATTATGTACAACATTTTTTTTGGGGGGGGGGGGGGGGGGGGGGGGGGTCAATTATGTAATGGAATAATGGAACATTATTTTTGGGTGATAGCAACCACCTGAGCTGATCATTCCCAACAGCATGCAGTGGGTCTACCTTAAAGACTACAATGCATAGACCATACAGACACATGTATACACAGTTCAAGTCAGGTCACCAATGTAGAGACAGTCACTGGTACCAAAGTAATGTAACACTGACTCCAGGTATTTCATATAATAATAAATACCATACAGCAATCTAGGTGTGCGTTACATGACATTTGTGGTTAGGTCCTTGGTCTTGAACCTCTGATATTTATAATTCTATTAACAGTCATAGACATCATACTCCGCTTCTCTGATTATTTTCCTTAGTAGATCAATAGTGCCATCTACTGCCCACTGTAATACAGCAGCAGTGCCATGATGAGCCAAGACTAGGGTTGCACAATTCTAGGAACTGGCAATAAATTCCCTTGTTTTCCCAGAATGAGGAGGGAATAAGCAGGAAAGCTCCAACCAGGATTTCTGGAAACCAGGGAATGTATTGAAAGTTCCCGGAAGTTTGCAACCCTAGCCTCGAAACACACGTCTAGCCTCAATTTAGGCAAGTGACTTGTTTCAACCTCGGAAGCATTTTTTGTTTTGTTCAAGACAATACATTTACTGTATAGGATCCAAAATGGTAGGTAGACTGGATGTTCAGAACAGTACAGTTATGAGTGACAATATTCAAATGAAAAAATATCTTTAATGCTTCACACAATTTCAGATAAAATAGTGGGAGACACTCAAATTTCCCTTCTAATTCAAGTGCTTTAAATGCTTAATTACACTCAATAAAAAAAACATTTATAACCTTATGGCATCTGACAACATATTCGATATGATTCACCTCCCGTTGCACCCAAAAGCAGAACAAAGACCAATGCAAACATTATCTCACAATGGAATCATAGAATCATACCAATCGGTTGTCAAATGAGTAACAAACACTTTCATCATAAAGGTTATATCCCAAATGGCACCCTATCCCCTTTATAGTGCACCACTTTTGACCGGGCCCTGGTAAAAAAAAAAATAGTACACAATATAGGGAATAGTGTGCCGCTTTGGAGGCATGCTAAGAGTCAGTCACTACAGCACCCTAGAACCAATAAGACTAACATCATGTACTACTCCATTTGAAACGCTGGTAATTTATTAAGTTATTATAACTTGCACAGTTGGGGTCTAGGGAGACCTCAAGCATTCCCTTTATAGTGCAGTACTTTAGGCCAGGGCCCATAGGGAAACCCATAGGGCTCTGGTCAAAAGTAGTTGCCTGACATCCTGAATCGAATTCCACTGCTCTATCGATCACTCCATACAAGAAATGCTAGTGGATGTGGCCAGAGTGATGAGGATGGGCAGTCAGACTACAAAAGTATTGCACTATGTAGGGATGCAGTCTGAATGATTACCTCTACATACCACAAGGGTTGTTGGTACTCACTACTAAAAACATACTGTAAGTACTGTACTGACCTTTCAGATAGCGTTCCATATCAGAGAGAGAAATACCTTTACACACACACACACACACACCAGTCATAATTGTGTAATTGAAAGATTAAATTAATTAATACATTATGTAAAAAAAATGTTGGACCCAGGTATTTGTAACACAGAGACCTTTCAGCAAACATTCACACATTTTGTCATTAGTATAGTTCAATAGATATGTTTTTATGCAGCACAGGGCACTGACTGGCCCAACAGTAAACTCATTTTATAGTGAATTTGGCTACAAGTTGAAACTGATAACTGCATGAGAGTAGTAGGTACAGTATCATAGTTTACAACCACAAGTACTTTTCGAGGTGGTTTTTTTCCCAGATGGGGGAATGTTATCTTTGAGGAACAAGGCCTAGTTTTTAGCTAGGCTCCAAAACAATCAAATCAACTAAGTTGAAATACATATAGCAATAGTCCCAGATCTATAGTTGTATGCTTACAAATAGACCCCTTTGCACCATAGTAACCAATGTCCAGTGCAATAACACTAACATGTACACTACCAATCAAAAGTTTGGGTTCACTAAGAAATGTCCTCGTTTTTGAAAGAAAAGCATTTTTTTAGTCCATTAAAATAACATAAAATTGATCAGAAATACAGTGTAGACATTGTTAATGTTGTAAAAGACTATTCTATCTGGAAACGGCTGATTTTTAAAATGGAATATCTACATAGGCGTACAGAGGCCCATTATCAGCAACCATCACTCTTGTGTTCCAAGGGCATGTTGTGTTAGCTAATCCAAGTATATCATGTTAAAAGGCTAATTGATCATTAGAAAATCTTAGGGCCAGAAACCAAGAACTTTCTTCTGAAACTCGTCAGTCTATTCTTGTTCTGAGAAATGAAGGCTATTCCATGCGAGAAATTACCAAGAAACTTAAGATCTCGTACAACGCTGTGTATTACTCCCTTCACAGAACAGAACTGGCTCTAACCAGAATAGAAAGAGGAGCAGGAAGCCCCGGTTCACAACTGAGCAAGAGGACAAGTACATTAAAGTGTCTAGTTTGAGAAACAGATGCCTCACAAGTCCTCAACTGGCAGCTTCATTAAATATTACCCGCAAAACACCAGTCTCAATGTCAACAGTGAAGAGGCGACTCCGGGATGCTGGCCTTCTAGGCAGTTCCTTAGCTAACCCAACGTGCCATTGGAAAACAGGAGTGATGGTTTCTGATAATGGGCCTCTGTACGCCTATGTAGATATTCCTTTAAATTTCTCTTTTTATTATTATTATTATTTTTTTTTTTTTAAATCTGCCGTTTCCAGATACAATAGTCTTTTACAACATTAACAATGTCTACACTGTATTTCTGATCCATTTTATGTTATTTTAAATGGCCAAAAAAAACATGTTTTTCTTTCAAAAACAAGGAAATGTCCATTTCTAAGTGACCCCAAACTTTTGAATGGTAGTGATATTTACCGTTTCAATGCAGGCTTCCTAATTAATTTGTTTTCCAACATTGCTTCCTGTTGAACCTTGCCTGAAATAAGAGCGGGAAAACACAGATAGTGCCCTGTTTAAATGACTTGTGCTGAGGAAGACCACAATGGTGACATTGTCATCTTGATACTCGTAAAACTGTTTGTAGCAAAAATAATCATTATGGTCAAATAAGTGATTAGATGCAACCCAAAAACATTGAGGTGCTTAAAATAGATGTGCTTGCTGGCTTCAACTCTGTTCAGTGTTTAGTCCATTGCAGCGTGTTTTTACCCTTTCCAATCCTTGCACAGAACAGCATCCCCCCCCCATCCCAAGTGTTATTTTTCAAGGTTTTTCCTGCTTTTTCCCTGTGTCACCTTTGATGGTCCATAGCCTTCCAAGTAAAATAGACAATTACTACTTGTCCATTCTCGGTGGCTTAGGCATTCCAAACCTCTTTGCTTTTCTTACATTCCTCTAAACAGCACTTCCGTTTAATACACCAAGTTTTACGCTGGACAAGCTGTTGTTGGACGAACTTGGCTGTAGTCTGCCTGTCCTCTGTGTCAAGGACCCCACTTCAAACACCTCCTGGATGGCTTTGCGGAAACAATGGAAGTTATAGTCTATTAAACCTGAAAGAAAACATCAGAAAATAAATCACGCTATATGAATTTATTTCAAAACGAATTAGGCCAGTATCTTCCAGCACTACAAATGAGATAAGCATGGTAGTGCAGCGTGTTAAACTTCTTCTAAAGGCTATATGCATGTCGGTCAAATCAACAATAGGCTGCTAACATAAATGGTTAAATCCTATAAATGGTGCCAGACTTTTGTCTTACCTTTCTTTTCAAAGCTCTCCTCTCTAAGGATACAAACGAGGGCTAGGAACTTGGTGACCTCTTTCAGGTAGAGTATGGTGGTATTGTTGAGCTTAATGATGGCCAAAGACTCTTTATCATATGCACTGCCATTTCCATCTTCCCTCAGGCTGCAATGGAAGAACACAAAGCTGTTCACTTTTTACAATCCCAAAATAAACTCAAAGCTCTCCACAATAGCTTTTCACAATCACAGCAATCTACGATTCCTTGTCAACCTTTACAATCACAAAAGCATCCTTACCACCTGCTTCAACCGAATACAGTGCCAGAGTGATGCGTATTCACTGCACTGTTCATCTCAAATGATTTTCACATAAATCCCAAGCATGTACAATGTAATTGATTGAAGAGACAGTTAAATAGGATGTCCAATACACACATTTTTAAATGTCATGAAAGGTATCAACTAGATTCAGACGAGGGGTGATTGTTTTCTTGAGCAGATGGTCGGGGGCCGGAACATAATTACAAATGATTTGTAGACTGCAAATTGACGACAAGAAGCCCAAACACATAATAGTTGACTAAAACGCAATAATTTGAAACCTTTCTTACATTTGTCTACGATCACGTGTCTCTCTATTATGCGTGGGAATACTTGGGAACAGATTTCCAAAATAAAAATCACTTGGAGCTGATTTCCTGGTGTTTTTGTAGTCTTATGTCCAACAATGATTTATTATTAGTGTTTATTTATTTTTTATTTTTTTGCTTATAAAACTTGGGAGGCCAAATAAAACCACCCGCGGGACAAATTCGGCCTGCCAGTTGGCATATGATTTTCTCTCACCCATAGATACAAGAGACGTCAATGACAACATCGATCATGTCACAACAAAGCTCGTATGACTGCATGTCCACAGGGGAGCTGTCGGTGGCGATGTAAATCTTACTGACCACGTCAAACAGGAAGGCTTTCTCAATCCCAGAATTCTGTCCAAAAATAAAAACACAGGGGCAATTTTGACATAAGAAACATTATCTGTTGAGATTTGTGTAGAAGTACAGAAAAACAAGCATCAGTTCAAATCAGCTTATTGGTCAAAATAATACGTACTGATATGAAAATGTTCACAAGGTTTTCCAATGTTGGTAGCTGAGGAATGAGCTTCTGGACAACTTTACTGAAAGCCTCAAATATAGAGTGGTCATAGATGCTGGTCAAATAAAAGCTGAAACATGGAAAGAGAGAGGAGAAAGAGAGAATTGAGATCGCAGTTATATTTCCTGTGTTTCTAATAGTTCCTCTCCCAACATGTTAGGTCAAAAACAAGCTGATCCCTCTGAGTAACATTCAGCCACATACCTAACCTACCACCAGTTAAGGACAAAACAGACTGCGCCGACAAATGATTAAAAGCAAGTGTGTGGCCTTCATATCTCTTCTGACCATAGAATTTCAGCTGACATTTACTACTGTTAATTTCCCTAAGATTCTTCATGTTGAATAGCCACAGTTGGTCCAGACCCAGCAGGTGATCTACTGCGCACGGCCGACGTTCATTATGTTGTGTCTTGTCCTTTATACTAAAGGCCGTTACACACGTCATGCAAACAGAACGACGGAGCGCTGTATATAGTCCGTTCCAAATTTTGAGCCACACAAAAGTACATAGAACTACATGTGAAAATGACACGTCGTTGCTGTGTTTGCATAGTTTGAGTGAAGTGTGTAGGGCCCTTAACCTGAGATGAAGCTTCTCCAGGCTGGCATCTGCCAGGTCATCGTTGGCTCTCTGATGGACGTCTCTTTGGGTTTCTATCTTGTGGTCGTCTGACAGGCCATCAACCTTATGGATAAACACCTCAAAGTTGATCTCTGGGTTGACCCTGTAGGCTCTGGACACTGTGAGATGTAGCCTCCCCAAGGCTTCAACATAATCATCCTGATGAAACCAATAGAGAACAAAGGCATAAGTAGAGCAGACACAATGCATCAGCCTATTTTTTTAAATAAATAAAGATCAGTGGAACTGTAGGCTGTACAGTCAGTCTCCCAGGACTGCTGTAGAAAAGAAGAGCCTTCTCAATGTTTGCCATGGGTAGTGGGCAATTGCATGGTTACGGAATTATGCTGAGACTAATTTTTTCACTTTCAAATGTATACTTAACAAAAAAAACATTGATTTTAGAGTTAAACCATAAATCTCTATGCACAAGGACTACTTTTAACAATTTCCACTGCACATTTTACAAAAAAACATTAACAGGAAGAAGTGTGCAGATAAAAAGTTCAGTAACAGAATAAAACTGAGGGAGATTTTACCATTATTCTGTTACCAAACTGTGCATCTGCAGTTTTCTAAGTAGTCATTAGAGTTGTATGGTTTGTTCATCTTTGAAATCAATGGTTTTTGTTTGGCATACATTTTAAAGCATAATTAAAGTGTGTTACCTTGGAATTGCCCTAGTACGATGTCTAACATTCCTCTAGTATTCTCACCTGAGCATCAATGACGAATATCAAAGCCCCCGTGCCCCTGAAGATCATCTCATAGTCAAAGGTAGGGTCAAAGAAGTCCACCTGACCAGGGAAGTCCCAGATTTGAAAATTGACGAAAGAGCTGCTGGAGATGTCATCCTTGTAGATTTTGTTTGTGCTCTCCAAGAACAGCGTCTCGTTAGGCGACATCTTGTGGAATACAACCTGGATATTGCACAACAGATGTTTAAATGAGACAAATACAATCAGTGTACATTACTACTTGACTAACTAGCTAGGTAATCAACTATTTGAGTAGTGTGCTATGCATAAACACTATGGTGCATACACATTATAAACATTGTACTGATGCACAGAAGAACTGACCAGCAGCAACTTATTGGAGAACTAAACTAACAGAAGTATAGCAACACACCTTTTGAATAGATGACTTTCCACTTCTCCGCAATCCCATCAGCAGGATCCTTGGTTTACTGTCACTTGATGTCGTGCTCTCCTCCTCGATATCTGGTTCCTCTACTCCGTAGCCAAAATCCTTTGGGAAAGAGTCCACAACACCATAATTCCTAGCCAATGCAGGCTCCTCGTACTGAATCGACATTTTACCTCAACTCCACCAAACAAATCAACGTTAGCGATTGTTAAATCTACTGGTCAAATCCAACCCTGTTTGAAGATAGCTAGGCTAGTTAGTGCTAACGCTAACTACTCAGATAGCTTGCTAGCTACTGGTTTTGCTTGGTTGTTCACAACCTAGTCGTGATTTGAAAATAGACGATAGGTAGTTCTGTTATAGGGTGTATTCACTACGAACTAAATATCAGCATTTTAGTCTCAAACAACATTATTGTATACTATACTTCCGCTACCCAACACCCCCGGGTTTAGCTTATCAACTTGCCAATTTTGTCTCACTTCCGCCATAACCTGTATTTCCCGCCCCCTTTATCTCATTGGTTCTCCCGCCTAAAACGTTAATCATAGCCCAAAACGTGTACATCTACGCACAGCAGTGTTAGAACATTGGCCCGTTGTCTTTCCTACTTCTCGAATTTTCAGCGCAGCTCAAGCAATTTCTCCAACCGTCAACACATTCAGATGAATAGAGGACGCGTACCGGGACACGCGTTGGTTGGGAATTTAGTTTGTTGGGGGGGCCAAGGGCTGTTCTTTTCACGAAGCAACACTGAGTGCCTGGATACAGCCCTTAGCCGTGGTATATTGGCCATTTACCACAAACCCCAGAGGTGGTGCCTTATTACTATTATAAATGGGTTACCAACGTAATTTGAGCAGTACAAATGAATGTTTTGTCATACCCGTGGTATGTGGTCTGATATACCAAGGCTGTCAGCCAATCAGGGCTTGAACCACCCAGTTTATAATTTTGTTTACACAAGGGGTGGGTCTAATCCTGAATGCTGATTGGTTAAAAGCCAATTCCAGCCTGTGTCTATTTCACAAATTACCACCAGCTAAATCTATTACATTAAAATGCCTATTTACTCCACTGACTGCTCAATCTACTGTCTCATCAGCCCAGCTATTTATTTTTAATTAACTAGCCAAGTCAGTTAATAAGAACAAATTCTTATTTACAATGATTTCCTACCAGGGAACTGCCTTGTTCAGAGGCAGAATGAGTCAGTTTTACCTTGTCAGCTCAGGGATTCGATCCAGCAACCTTTCGCTTACCTGCCCAAAGCTCTAACCACTAGGCTACCTGCCTTGATCATCACAATAAAATGCATATTATATCATATTTCTTTTAGACTAACATTTCATTTTCAACAGAGATTTGAATAAAACCTTGCTGTCAGGACACTGTTGTTCAGAAGAGCAAGAACGTTGCCAGCCAGTATGGCAATCCAACAATTTGAACTGTCGAAGTTATTGGAAACTCAATAGTAGACTGTTGGAAGATGCTAATTTCAAGATCATTGCCTAAGATATTATACAACAAAATTTGAGGAAAGCCCAACCATTTAAGTCTTATGGGAAATATTGGGAATTAATGAAGTATGAAAAAAGACAAACAGCCACGAAGAGAGGTAAAGAAATTGCTGAACTTAAAAGACTGAGGTAAAATAAATTTAAGGAAATACTTTTTCTAATCTCTATGGAGGACCTTGATGAAGAAGGAAAGGGTCCGTTATTCTCTTTACAACTAGAAATGGCCCAATGAATGAAGAGAGAGCAACAGTGGCATTTGTAAGATCAAGAAGGAGATGGTTGGAGGAAGGTAAAAATACACAAAATCATTTTACAATTTCATGAGAAAATCTGAATTGACCTCAATTCATGAGTTTAATATAGATGGCAAAGAAAATGAAAACCCCAAAGATATTTCAAAATATGTTTCAGAATTCTATGGTAATCTTTACACCAGTAATGCCTGTCCTACTAGTGACATATCTGCCTTTCTAGATGAAGACTTCCAAAAGTCTTGTGATTAATTAATTTATATGAATGAAATGTAAAAAAATTATCAGCAAGATAAAAGAGAACAAATCTCCAGGGAATGATGGCCTTTTTTGTGAATTCTATAAATATTTTCAGGAGGATATTGCTGAATGTATATTTAATGTTTTAAGGAGGCAATTCATTTAGGGGTCCTGCCTGTTTCTGCAACACAAGGCCTCATTTCTGTTATCCCCAAACCAAACAAAAATCCTATGATGTTAGAAAATTGGAGACCAATCACATTAATGAACAATAATGGAAAGCTACTTGCATGCATCTTTGTAGAAAGACATAAAAGGTCTTGACAAAATCATTGATGATACCCAGTCTGGTTTTATGAAGGGGAGACATATATGTAATAATATTCGACTAGTATTGGACTTGATAGACTACAATGAGCACATTATGGAAGATAGCTTTATTTTATTTGTAGACTTTTACAAGGCTTTGATACAGTAGAACATTATTTTATTTTTGAGACTTTGGTTTTGGTCAATATTTTCAAAGTGTAATTTAAGACACTTCACAATAATAGCAATGCTCTGTTAAATTATCCCATGGAACTTCAAAGAGATTCAACATTAGAAGCGGAATTTAACAAGGATGCCCAATTTCTCCTTTCTTATTTTTATTGGTCACACAAGTTATGGCACTTTATATCTATACGGATAGATTTAGGGGTATTCAGATACAAGATAGAGAGATCAAATGTTCATTATTGTCTGATGACACCACCATTTAAAAAAAAAAGATTATAATGAAGCCTGGAAAGCTATTGAGTGTATTAATGTCTTCTCACATGTATCTGGTTTATCTCTGAATATTAGGGAATGTGAATTATTTGTGTTGAAAAGATGTGACTTAAACTCAGTATGTAATATCCCTGTAAAAGATGTGGTCACATATCTTGGTATTAAAGTTAGCAAAGATCAGAAAGAAAGGGCCAATTTAAATTGATCTCCTATTGTAGAGAAAATTGGAAAGAGATTTAACTTCTGGTTATTATGAGATTTTTCTTTATCTGGACTGTACTTTTGTCAAAATCTGAAAGTCTGTCCAGATTAGTTTATACCTCCCTTGCCTTGGATGTTCCTCTGTCAGTAACTAAAACGGTTGATTCTAAATTATTTAACTTCATGTGGAGGAATAAACCTCATTATTTAAGAGAAGCAGTAATATGTAGCACTCAAAGTGGGGAAGGGTTGAATGCTCTGGATTTTAAAACCTCTAATATAATCTTTAAGATCAAATGGATACAAAACGATTTAAGAAATAAGGATTGCATTTGAAATATAATCCCTAATTTAATATTCCAACAGATTGATGGTATACAATTCTTACTCAAATGCAATTTTGATGTGGGTAAGATCCCAATTAACCTAGCTAACTTTCATAAAAAGCACTTCTAACTTGGAACCTCATGTAAAAAACATAATTTTCCCCCACATAGATATACAACCTGGAATAATAAAGACATAAAATACAAAAACAAGTCTTTGTTTTTCCAGAACTGGTTTTACAACAGCATTATCTGGGTTAAACACTTATTGAATAATGATGGACAAATGTATGATTATCCAGAACACATGAGAACACACAATGTTACATTCACTCCTGAGGATTTTCAAAAAGTTGTTATAGCTGTCCATAAAGGCGCCATTCTTCTTTTGGGAGATTATAACAGTACTCCAAGTTCAACTGTTGAGGATTTTGTAGCCTCAATACAGCTAGAAGGAATTGACATTTTAAACTATTAATGTAGTAACATGTATATAAGAAAACTATGTCAAAATGTTACTATCCCCTCAGCTAAAATATAATGGAATTACAGCTCTAGGACAAGTGAACTGGAACAATGTCTCGCTGTTGTCTGGCAAATATTGTATATCTAATAAGGTGAAAGAAGTATTATACAAACTCATTCATAGAATCTACCCTGTAAAGACCTATTTTGTGGTTGTGACCTAGAAACTCTTTTGGGACTGTTCTTATGTCAGAATATTTTGGAGTGCGTTAGAGTATTTTATTTTAAAAGAAACTACAATTGATATTAATGTGCGAGACTCTGATATTATGTTTTATTTTTATCCAAATTATATGGACCCGATTTAACCTTCATTGTTAATTTGTTTATTTTTCCTACCAGATTCTTTATTCATAAAATGAAGTGGGCGAAGAACAAACCTATCTTCACATTGTTTGAGATAGGATTGAAATATTTAGAAATGATCAGTAAGTGTAAAAACAAAAAAGCAATATGTACACTTTTTGTCAAATTGAAAATGTATCTCGATATGTAACACCCCTGTCTATGTACTCTTGTTTGTATATTTCTGTTTTTGTATTTGTTTTGTTCATAATAATAATAATTGATTTTAAAAAATGACAAAATGACCAGCCGGCTTGGGCAGCAACCCTAGATTTGTGTCGGGACTATATCTTGTGGAATAATTCAATGGTATGAATAAATAAAAATACAACAAATTAATCATAGTTTTAGCAGTCGTAACCTTACCATGGTGGAAGAGAGCAGTCGGGGGTATATTCATTACGTCTTGCAACGGAAACCGTTTACCGTTTAAGAACTAAACGGAAGCAAACAGAGAAACGGAACGAAACGGGGAGGGTCCTACCACAATTTGTCCAATAGAAACTCGAATTTTCGTTGTAAAACGTTTTCCCTTTGGAGTGAACCGTTTCTGTTGCAAAACGTTATGCAACAGATGAGACATTTTGCAACAGAATCTGTGTAATGAATACAACACAGGCTTAGTTTTTTGATAAATATTTCCAGCTGTAGATAGTTTACTTATCTTCATAACGCAACATATTTGGTCGCCAGGCATAATGTCCTATTACAGAGTAAGTATACAAAACCTTTCTTCAATTAACTTCATACGAGTGGTTTGAAGATATCGCTTTCATATCCTGTGTTTTCACTTGTTAGCGTAGTTTTAGCTAAGGTTACCTGCATTAATTTATTACTTTAACTTTCACGCTTTATTGGCTAGCTTGTTTAGTAGTTCGTTTTCAAACTTCATGGTCAACTAAACATATTTGTATTCTGCTTGCTGACTGCCCGGAAACAGTCAAGTAACTGAAGTAGTAAGCTAGTTGCTGCAAATGGACAACGTTTGTTTTGTTACAGCCTTTTAAATGTGTTTTCTTTATTGTTTCTTTCAGGGTTCTGAATCTAAGAGGGAACAATTTCGAAGGTATCTCGAAAAAGCGGGTGTTCTTGACACTCTCACCAATGGTAGGTCTTTCAGAAATTCAAGGACATTACTGCCACAATGCATAGACTATGTATGCATATAGCCATTGTCTGTGTGAGAAACTTTGTTTAAATTTTTATTTTAACTGTAACCACTTGCAAAGGCTGTGTAAACGTAGTATCTTTGAGTTCTATACACATCACCACCAATGTCCATAACCACAGTCCTGCTGTTTGCAGTGTTGGTGGCCCTATACGAAGAGACAGAGAAACCTAATAATGCTTTGGAGTATCCTTTTGTCTTGGTTTGGTAATAGTCCAAATTGATATAACAGAAGCGTCTTAAACTAACTGATCTTATTGATGGTTCCTGTCATTTTAAATTTAATTTGTGATGAGAGATGCATGTATGTAGAACAAACATGCATCTCTGACAAAGGCTCTATTTGTGGTATTTCTATCTGCACAGGTCAAGAATGTTTTCGTACTGAACATGGCCCATGTAGGCCTAGTCATTGGGCGGGGAAATGACCTTGACCAAAGTCTGGTGTCTACAGCCCCCCGGCAACTCGGTCAAGGGTAGAGTTTGTCTACATCACAAAATCCGTATCTACAATTGTGGTTGTGCATGCGATGTCTTTAAAATCTCCATCCCTAACTATAACGTTTTCTGACAAGATATAATTGCCAAAGGGGGTGTAGTTAGCCTGCAGAGTTCTTGAATACTATCCAGGTCTGTGCCCAAACAATTTGAGCTTCTACTTTTAAAAATACACCTTTCCAGAAACAATTCTCTCACCGTTGCCACTTGTTATAGACCCCTTCAGCCCCCAGCTGTGCCCTGGACACCATATGTGAATTGATTGGGCCCCCATCTATCTTCAGAGTTCGTGCGGTTAGGCGACCTACACTGGGACATGCTTAACATCCCGGCCGTCCTACAATCTAAACTAGATGCCCTCAATCTCACACATTATCATGGAGCCTACCAGGTACAACCCTCAATCCGTAACCATGGGCACCCTCTTAGATATCATCCTGACCAACTTGCCCTCTAAATACACCTCTGCTGTCTTCAACCAAGATCTCAGCGATCACTGCTTCATTGCCTGTGTGTGTAATGACCAGCGGTCAAACGACCACCCCTCATCACTGTCAAACGCTCCCTAAAACACTTCAGAGAGCAGGCCTTTCTAATCAACCTGGCCAGGGTATCCTGGAAGGATATTGACCTCATTCCGTCAATAGAGGATGCCTGGGTTCTCTTCAAAAGTGCTTTCCTCACCATCTTAAATAAGCATGCCACATTCCAAAAAATGTAGAACTAAGAACAGATACAGCCCTTGGTTCACTCCAGACTTGACTGCCCTTAACCAGCACAAAAACATCCTGTGGCATTCTGCATTAGCATCGGATAGCCCCCACAATATGCAACATTTTGGGGAAGTCAGGAACCAATATACAGTTAAGAAAGCTAAGGCTAGTTTTTTTCAAACAGAAATTTGCTTCCTGTAGATCTGACTCAAAAACGTTTTGGGACAATATAAAGTCCATGGAGAATAAGAGCACCTTCTCCCAGCTACCCACTGCACTGAGGATAGGAAACACTGTCACTACTAAAGGTCGACCGATTAATCGGAATAGCCGATTTAATTAGGGCCTATTATTATTATATATATATATTTTTGAAGTTTTCATAACAATCTGAAATCGGTTTTTGGACACCGATTTCGCCAATATAAAATATATATTTTTTCACCTTTTATTTATCCTTTATTTAACTAGGCAAGTCAGTTAAGAACACATTCTTATTTTCAATGACGGCCTAGGAACGGTGGGTTAACTGACTTGTTCAGGGGCAGAATGACAGATTTTTACCTTGTCAGCTCGGGGATTCAATCTTGCAACCTTACAGTTAACTAGTCCAATGCTCTAATCACCTGATTACATTGCACTCCACGAGGAGACTGCCTATTATGCGAATGCAGTAAGAAGCCAAGGTAAGTTGCTAGCTAGCATTAAACTTATCTTATAAAAATCAAATCAATCATAATCACTAGTTAACTACACATGGTTGATGATATTACTAGTTTATCTAGCGTGTCCTGCATTGCATATAATCGATGCGGAGCGTATTCGCGAAAAAGGACTGTCTTGCTCCAATGTGTACCTAAACATCAATGCCTTTCTTAAAATCAATACACAAGTATATATTTTTAAACCTGCATATTTAGTTAATATTGCCAGCTAATCTGGCTCGTTGTGAACTCTGTGAAGACTATCTCTTCCTAACAAAGACAGCCAACTTCGCCAAACGGGGGATGATTTAACAAAAGCGCATTTGCGAAAAAAGCACAATCGTTGCACGACTGTACCTAACCATAAACATCAATGCCTTCCTTAAAATCAATACACAGAAGTATATATTTTTAAACCTGCATATTTTGCTAAAAGAAATCCAGGTTAGCAGACTATTAACCAGGTGAAAATGTGTCACTTCTCTTGCGTTCATTGCACGCAGAGTCAGAGTATATGCAACAGTTTGGGCTGCCTAATTTGCCAGAATTTTACATAATTATGACTTAACATTGAAGGTTGTGCAATGTAACAGGAATATTTAGACTTATGGATGCCACCCGTTAGATAAAATACGGAACGGTTCTGTATTTCACTGAAAGAATAAACGTCTAGTTTGAGATATTTTCCGGAATCGACCATATTAATGACCTAAGGCTCGTACATCTGTGTGTTATTAAGTCTATGATTTGATAGAGCAGTCTGACTGAGCGGTGGTAGGCAGCAGCAGGCTCGTAAGCATTCATTCAAACAGCACTTTCGTGCATTTTGCCTGCAGCTCTGCTTCAAGCATTGCGCTGTTTGACTTCAAGCCTATCAACTCCTGAGATTAGGCTGGTGTAACCGATGTGAAATGGCTAGCTAGTTAGCGGGGTGCACGCTAATAGCGTTTCAAACTTCACTCGCTCTGAGACTTGGTGTAGTTATTCACCTTGCTCTGCATGGGTAACAATGCTTCGAGGATGGCTGTTGACTATGTGTTCCTGGTTCAAACCCAGGTAGGGGCGAGGAGTGGGACGGAAGCTATACTGTTACACTGGCAATACTAAAGCGCCTATAAGAACATCCATAGTCAAAGGTATATGAAATACAAATGGTATGGAGAGAAATAGTCCTATAATAACTACAGCCTAAAACTTCTTACCTGGGAATACTGAAGACTCATGTTAAAAGGAATCACCAGCTTTCATATGTTCTTATGTTCTGAGCAAGGAACTTAAACGTTAGCTTTTTTACATGGCACATATTGGACTTTTACTTTCTTCAACACTATGTTTTTGCATTATTTAAACCAAATTGAACATGTTTCATTATTTATTTGAGGCTAAATATATTTTTATTGATGTATAATATTTAGTTAAAATAAGTGTTCATTCAGTATTGTTGTAATTGTCATTATTACAAATAAATAAATTAAAATTGTCAGATTAATCGGTATCGGGTTTTTTGGTCCTCCAATAATCGGTATCGGCGTTGAAAAATCATAATCGGTCGACCTCTAGTCACTACCGATAAATACCGATAATCCATCATTTCAATTAGCATTTTTCTATGGCTGGCCATACTTTCCGCTTGGCTACCCCTACCCCGGCCAACATCTCAGCATCCCCTGAAGCAGCTTTCCCAAGCCCCCCCTGCTTCTCCTTCACCCAAATCCAGACAGCTGATGTTCTGAAAGAGTGGAAAAATGTGGATCCCTACAAATCAGCTGGACAAGACAATCTGGACCCTTTCTTCCTAAAATGATCCACCGGTCATCCCCCCTCTTCAAAGGGGGAGACACTCTAGACCCAAACTGTTAGACCTATATCCATCCTGCCCTGCCCTTCTAAAATCTTTTCCATTTTGAATCCCACCGTACCTTCTCCACGATGCAATTTGGTTTCCGAGCTAGACATGGGTGCACCTCAGCCACTCAAGGTCCTAAACGATATCATAACCGCCATCGATAAAAGACAGTATGGTGCAGCCGTCTTCATCAACCTGGCCAAGGCTTTCGACTCTGTCAATCACTGCATTCTTATCGGCAGACTCCATAACCTTGGCTTCTCAAATCACTTCCTTGCCAATTTCACAAACTACTTCTCAGAGTTCATTGTGTCAAATTGGAGGGCCTGTTGTCCAGAGTTCTGGCAGTCTCTATGGGGGTGCCACAGGGTTCAATTCTCAAGCCGACTCTTTTCTCTGTATATATCAATGATGTTGCTCTTGCAGCGGGTGATTCTCTGCTCCAACTCTACGCAGACGACACCATTCTGTATACATCTGGCCCTTCTTTGGACACTGTTCTAACAAACCTCCAAACGAGCTTCAACGCCATACAACACTCCTTCCGTGGCCTCTAATTGCTTTTAAATGCTGGTAAAACTAAGTGCATGCTCTTCAACCGATTGCTGCCCGCACCCTCCCGCCTGACTAGCATCACTACCCTGGACAATTCTGACTTTGAATACGTGGACAACTACAAATACCTGGGTGTCTGGTTAGACTAAACTCTCCTTCCAGACTCACATTAAACATCTCCAATCCAAAATTAAATCTAGAATCGGCTTCCTATTTCGCAACAAAGCCTCCTTCACTCATGCTGCCAAACATACCCTCGTAAAACGGACTATCCTACTGATCCTTGACTTCGGCGATGTGATTTACAAAATAGCCTCCAACACTCAGCAAATTGGATGCAGTCTATCACCGTGCCATCCGTTCTGTCACCAAAGCCCCATATACTACCCACCACTGCGACCTATATACTCTCGTTGGCTGGACCTCACTACATATTCATCGCCAAACCCACTGGCTCCAGGTCATCTATAATACTTTGCTAGGTAAAGCTCTGCCTTATCTCAGCTCACTGGTCACCATAACACCCACCCGTAGCACGCGCTCCAGCGGTTATATTTCACTGGTCACCCCCCGCCTTTCCTTCCAGTTCTCTGCTGCCAATGACTGGAATGAATTGCAAAAATCACTGAAGCTGGAGTCTAACTTTAAACATGAGCTGTCAGAGCAGCATACAGATTACTGTACCTGTACACAGCCAATCTGTAAATAGCACACCCAACTACCTCATCCCCATGTTATTACTTACCCTCTTGCTCTTTTGCACCCAAGTATCTCTACTTGCACATCATCTGCACAGCTATCACTCCAGTGTTAATGCTAAATTGTAATTATGTCGCCTCTATGGCCTATTTATTGCCTACCTCCCCACTCTTCTACATTTGCACACACTGTACATATATTTTTCTATTGTGTTATTGACTGGACTTTTAACTCTTTTGTTTTTGTCGCTTTGCTTTATCTTGGCCAGGTCACAGTTGTAAATGTAAATTGTTCTCAACTGATCTACCTGGTTAAAAAAAGGTTAAATTAAAAAAATAAGAGTTTAGAATGTGGCTGGTCTAGTGGTAGAGCTGCTACCCCTAGACCACACATTGCCTCTGGAAGAGAACTCGGTCACATTCCATTCTATGCTCCATTCTATGCACCATCAGCTCTATCTTATCTCAATAACTTATTCACTGTATCTAACAACAACAAAGAGTTAGAATAGCCTTCACCTAAACACAGCTTTCTAAAGCATCACCTTGGTGTGGCTGGTGTGGAGACAGCAGATGCCGAGACCCTCAGTTTGGGGGTGTCTGAGCTACAGCAGAAGTGTGATCTGCTCATGGAGGAAAACAAAGAACTCAGAAAGAGGGTCAGCAGCATTGCTGGATAATCAAATATTTTTCCTGAATTGCAAGGGGTGGTTTCAGGACACTGATTTAGCCTAGGCTTGGACTAGAAAGCATTTTCAATCGAGTTTTATTTTTAAATGTTTTTGTCCCTGCTTTTAAGTCCAGTCCTACGCTTAATCTTTGTCTGGGAAGCCATCCCTGAAAATGTTAAATATCGGTACCTTGCAAATAGCTGAATTTGCTCTATCTTGTTTTATAGCTTCTGCAGTATGAACCAACACCTGAGGATGGAGCAGCGGAGTAATGTAGTTGGTTGAATTGTTATTTTTTTTCACTGTTTGGAAGGGGCGCTTAATGTAAAGCCATCATTTCTTTATAGTGTGTGTGTGTGTGTGTGTGTGTGTGTGTGTGTGTGTGTGATATATAACACTTCATTATTAAGGCAATGTCATTTTGTTTAAGTAGTAAATGTGGCTTCTTTGTACAGGCACCTCCTTTGTTACCATTATCTCCAATTTAAGTCAATAAATACTCTTGCAGGAAATATTTCTCATGGAATTTTTTTGGGTTGATTTACATTTTACAGTATCTATACTGAACAAAAATATAAATGTAATGATTTTACTTAGTTACAGTTCATATAAGGAAATCCGTCAATTGAAATTCATTAGGCCCTAATCTATGGATTTCACTTGACTCGGAAGCTCCAATCAGAATGAGTTTTTCCCCACAGAAGGGCTTTGTTACAGACAGACATACTCCTCACCATCCCTCTCAGATGATCCCGCAGGTGACTAAGCCGGATGCAGAGGTCCTGGGCTGGCGTAGTTACATGTGGTCTGCGGTTGTGAGGCCGTTTGGACGTACTGATAAATTCTCTAAAATGACAGAGGCAGCTTATGGTAGAGAAATGAACATTAAATTCACTGGCAACAGCTCTGGTGGACATTCCTGCAGTCAGCATGTCAATTGCACTTGAGACATCTATGGCATTTGTCCCCAGCACAAGGTGCATTGGTGTAATAACCATGCTCACTAACAGGGATGTAAACCAACTTATGTTCAACATTTGAGCGAAATAAGCTTTTTGTGCGTCTGGCAAATTCCAGGGATTTAAAAAAAAAATCGGCTCATGAAACACGGGACCAACACTACATGCTGCGTTTTTAAAAATATTTTTGTTCAGTTTTGATGGAATTCCCAACAACTGATACTTGCCCCTTATTTCAATGCCCAAAAAATAGTAGACATTACTGCTTCTAACCTGTGGTGGGGTTTAAAATGTGTTACTTTAAGTCAATGTTCTTGCCTGTCTCTGTTTGGATTGATATTTTAACCCATACCATAGGGAAATTATTAGATTCATTTAAGAAATTCAAGAATATTTGTACTTTATTTTATAGAGGAAGTTATACAATTGTGAAAACAAATCAATGTTCAGTAAAAATACATTTTTTATATAATCCCCTACCACAGCACCATAAGTATGTATAATTTACATTGTCAAATGATTGTCAAATTTACATTGTCCACCTGGCCATGCTGCTGCTCCAGTTTCAACTTCCACCTGACTGTGCTGCTGCTCCAGTTTCAACTGTTCTGCCTTATTATTATTCGACCATGCTGGTCATTTATGAACATTTGAACATCCTGGCCATGTTCTGTTATAATCTCCACCCGGCACAGCCAGAAGAGGACTGGCCACCCCACAAAGCCTGGTTCCTCTCTAGGTTTCTTCCTAGGTTTTGGCCTTTCTAGGGAGTTTTTCCTAGCCACCGTGCTTCTACACCTGCATTGCTTGCTGTTTGGGGTTTTAGGCTGGGTTTCTGTACAGCACTTTGAGATATCAGCTGATGTATGAAGGGCTATATAAATAAATTTGATTTGATTTGATCAGTGGGCTTTGGGCCACAATATCAATGCTATTTGAGGACATCTGCAGTAATCTGACCTGGGGGGGGAAAACTAGTTGAGTAATATGCAACTAGTTTATTATTCCTTAGCCAAAGTCCTTGTAGTAGTGTGTTTTCAATTACAGTTAAACTCTAACTGTATTTTATTATCGTGAATAGTATTGAATACATTTCACCCGTACATCATGAGCAAAGAAACAATTAATTGGACTGATACTAAAATGGATCGTAATGTCGCTGACAAAATATCCTGATTAGTTTGGTAGCTAGTGAACTCCAGCTACCAATTTCAACTGGGGAAAGTCCAATTCTGAACTGAATTTAAAAAAGTGCAATACCACAGACTAAATGCTCTTTGTTCATTACTACAAAATGCACCTCTTTTTATGGTACAGTATATTTGACAAAAAAAGCAATGCTGTAAACATGACACTGGCGGGGCTATATTTTTCGTTCAAACACAGTTTTATCCTGCTTCAAGGTGTAGTTCACTATTTTACAACTTGATGTAAGGTAGTTCTTCACCCTGAAAGTAGTGGGTCAAGAGAAACTAGTGGGTGGGTCAAGAGAAACAGCCATTACAAACCTCAATTAATTTTAGCCATCAAAAGCTAACAATCAATGGAAGTGATGGGGGAATGTGAGCATAGCCTAACACTGTAACAGTTTCTTGTGAAATGAGTTTAATAGCCTAACTCTTAGATCTGCGGGTCGCCTGGAGCTCGTCTGCTTGTGGCGTTACTTGCCAATGACATATGGCGGTTGGGAGAGCAGACAGGAGGACTGTTGCCATCGTGGCTGTGCCGGGACACAGACCTCAGCTCTCCTATTGAGTCTGGGCTATGAGGTCTGCTCATTCTCTTGAGGTCCGGCTTAGAGAAGGCCCTGGCTCGGCTGGCAGCTAAGCTGCAGCGTGGCTTCATTCTTATTGTCCCAGGGTAGGAGTCCCCACTATTTGAGCCATTCCCTTCCACCACTGTGGAACAGTTCCATGGGGCACTGACCCGTCGTGGTTTCCTCACAATGACCGAAAGGGTCGGACATGAGGAGACATCTACCCCGGGGTACTCGGAGTCCTGTGAATTGAAGCCCACATGGTGGGGGAGATGGGCGAGAGGATCTACGTGGCGGGGTAGAGGATCCATGTGATAGGGTCGAGGGTGCATGACAAGGTCCTCTGGCTCATCCACATAGGGAGACCGAGTCATCTCACTGCTGGTGTTTGAGTTGCTGTTGTGCTCAGTAGGACTTGGCAACACTCCCTCCTTACTGTCTGTATTGTGGCTGTCAGTACCTGGCTTGACTCCAGGGTCCCCCTGAATGGGAACAAAGGCAGAAGAGGCATTGAGGAGGGGATACGTGGGTCCATTACCCTGCTTCTCCAGCAGGAATGTGTACCCACTCTGTGCTGTGTGGATAGTAGGCTTGGGGCCCACAGAGGTGGCCCCCATGTTAACCTGTTGCACAACAGAGTTTCTTTTGGACTTGCTAACATAGTAGTCATCCAGGTCATCCTTGAGATGTGTTTGATAGGCCAGGATGCCCTTCTTGAGCTTCTTGTAGCTCAGGTGCATGATCTCCAAGAGGCTGAGGAAGAGGGACACGGCAGCGATGCCCTGCATGAACATCATGAATATGTTTTTTTCCGTGGGCCTGGAGACAAAGCAGTCCACCACATTTGGGCAGGGCTCCCTCTTGCACTTAAATAGAGGGTCCAGGTGGTGGCCATAAAGGAGGTACTGGCACAGCATGAAGCCCACCTCCACCACAGACCGAGTGATGATGTGGGCCACGTAGGTCTGTAGCAGGGACCCCCTCAGTGGGGCCTTGTTGAGCTTCCCCAGATCCAGTTGTCTCATCTCCCTCTCGATACGTCTCCGCACCTCAATCAGCTCCACTTCCACCGCCTCCAGCTCCCGACGCAGAGCCGCCTTCTTAGTGTGACGCGTCTTCTCCAGAGCTCGCAGCTGGTAGATGGCGTGGCCCATGTAAACCAGAGAGGGCGAGGAGACGAAGATGACCTGGAGAACCCAGTAGCGGATGAGAGAGATGGGGAAGGCTCGGTCGTAGCACACATTGCGGCACCCTGGCTGTTCTGTGTTGCAGATGAAGTCGGCCTGCTCATCGTTCCACACGCCTTCTGCAGCAACGCCAAGTGCTAGCATCCGGAAGATGAAGAGGATGGTCAGCCAGGTCTTTCCCACCATGGTAGAGTGGATATGCACTTCCTCCAAGATCCCACCGAGGAAGTTCCAATCTCCCATCTTCACAGGGGTTTTGCTTATTGACGGGAAAAGGTCTTTGTTACTTAAAAAGTAGAGACAATATGGAAATAGAATGTCAAAGTTAAGTGTATGGTGAGGTCAATAATAATACATAGCACAATGTGTAAACAATGTTCAAAGAATTCCTGGCTTCATTTGATTATATGAATTAGTATTGATGATGATAATGACTATCATTACAATGATTGGTAATTGGAGAAAAAATATAGAATATTAATAATTAGCCTGCCATTGTGTCAGGTTTATTGGACAAAAAAATAAATTGGGACATGTGTAATGGATATAGGAGACGAAAGCAGCGGGAAGTCGTTTGGGGGGTGCCTGCGCAGAAGACTTCTATATCGGTCCACTAATATAAGACTAGTAAAGGCCTAGTGCATTACCTTTATTTTTTTACAACTAAATGCATTTGGGTGTTTAACAGCATGATAATTATCTGTACAAAATAATTTATCTGATAATACTTGTGGAATATGAAAGTTTCTTGAATTACTTTGTAAATGCAAATGATTTCTATGTGGGAACTGAAATGGTCTATTCATTCCTTTTCCATTTTAGTAGCTGCAGAGCAATTTACAGTAGTTAGTGCATACATGTTCATGCTGGTCGCCCATGGGAATCGAACCCACAACCCTAGCATTGCACGTTCTCTGCTCTACCAACTGAGCCACATCGCATCAAAAACAAGTTGTTTTTCTTCATGCTCAGTCTACAGGTACAAACCTAGATGAACAGCCTATTTATATTCATTGGTTTGTACGGATGGTAAATTAATTCTGCTCAAAAAGTAGTTGTTTTCCATGTTATTTGATCAAGAAAAATATTTAATTTGACGAATGTTTTGTCTGTCCATAATTTTGCACCTTTTGATGTAAATGTTTGAGGACAGGGTTTTATTGTTCCTGGATTGCATTAGAATGACAATCGCAGAGAAAGGGACAGGGCAAAAATGATTAGAATATGGCAAATATCAGTACATTTTTGCATTCTATCCATGCTTGCTTTCCAGTGCTAGCTGAGACATGAAATAGATAGGCTGTCGACCATTTATTTTTGCGCAATTTGTCTAAATGGCTGATGGAAACACTTCAATGGAAACACTATGACGTCATTAAGTCCAGCTGTTTTCGTCAACACAATAGTTAAATGGCAACACACCCTAGCAGGCAATTGCCGCATCGATTTTCTATGCGAACTTAAATGTCGAAAACTGGAATGGAAACATGATGATCATTTGTCCTAATTATAATGATAATATAATAATTAGGTAACACAATATCAAATAAAATGATCAATAACATTAAGCTGTTATATCATTCATATTTAGCCTATTTGCAGACCAGTTAATTGCATCATTTACAAGTTACAGAGAAAAAAATCAATGAGAATGACAATCATCAAAATGTAGTTCTCTTTGAGAGTTTAAGTCAGGAGGCCTCTGCTGGGAAAATAATGTATTTATTCATATGTTAAAATTCAATCTAAAATAACACAAATAAACGTACCTTTCATTTGGGAAATAAGATGTACATAAACAGAAACGTTTTACCAAAATATTCCTTCGTTCGATGCAGTCCCGTGCTCATTGTCAATCTCTTTATATTTATCAGAAAAAATGCATATGCCCTCATTAACGATGGGCTACAATCCCGACCCTGATGAAATGAAAACAAAATAAAAACCAGCCTGTGGCTTTAGTTGGTAAGAACTATATAGGCTGCCAAGATGAATCAATTGTACTATTTGTTTTCGTTTACCTTGCAGCTGTATGCATAGACTGCGGGTGGTGGGGGGCCCTGTGCGTCATCGGGCGATGGGGGGACCGTCAAGAAATATTCAATAGTTTTTCTATTTGTGGCTGCTCCTAGAGGACCTAGAACCCATGGTGACCTTCGGTGGCGCTCTGCCCGGTGATGCCTGTGGAATATGATGTTTTGTGTATGGTACACCGACACTGAGCCAGAGCATTGCCCCCAGTAGCTCTGACTGCATGTCGGAGGGGTTCCTGTAGTTACATAAAACATCTACAAAGTCAAATATACTGTGTCTGAATTGGATTAACTATCCTGCCGGTGGTTACTAAAAGTGATGCCTACTTTGGGAACAAGTAGAAAACAATTAGAAACAACCCCATCCTCAATTCAAAGTATTTTGAATATCTCCTCCCCGAATGTGTACTCTTCTTAATTAATGTATTTCAATTCTAGTAGTTGATTGGTCAGGAGTATGTTGCAGAATTAATCAATTTGGAGAATGATAGTTCAGTCAAACTCAAATCTCAACAAACTACTGTGTTGGTAACAATTGTAGAACGTGTAACATTTGTATGTTTCATAGTGAGACAGACTGAACAGGAAAGCTCATTTTCTTTCATTCATCCATGAGGTAGCTGTATTGCACAATACCTGTCAACCATTTTCTCAGTTTGTTGCCCAAGGCAATGATAGCCACACACCATCAATCAATGAGCTTCAGAATGAACCGCTGAAACCTACAACCATACAGTAAAGCATACTCAATAATTTTGTTTGTACATTTCCCAAACACAATTTAACACAATACTGGCACATAATCATGGAGATATCAATGCTACAGGTTTCAAAACTGCCATAAAGACAGGCTGCAATTGATTGTATTTTGTTTAACAAAACTGTCCACATATAATTTATCTTACCTTGTTCTGCAATGTCAAGCTGCTTGTAAACATATTTAGAAATATTTATCTATCTTCCACCTCCAATTAAAGTGATATTTCTAGTCATAGTTGATCCTCAAAACAAATGTATTCTATCCCAGTCATTTATTCCACTGGCTTTTAAAGTATTTTTAATGTGTGTTTTTGTTCTACATGGTTATTTTTAGTATTACATTGTTATTGATTACTGCATTGTTGGGTTTAGAGCTTGCAAGAAAGGCATTTCACTGTAGTGCAGGTGACATTAAAACTTGAAACAAAAATTTGAATCCCACACCAATGTTTGTTTTTTTTGCTTGGATATTGGATGAAATGTGGGGAATTATAAAGGAAACATGTATATGTGATGTACACAACTTTATTAGTGTATATACATATTATAAATAGCATTTAATCACAAATGTACTATAAAAGACTGATTCTAATATGTACAGTATAAAAACTAAGATAATTCTGGCTTGTCACAGCCTCTTGCTGAAACCTCACTGTCACCATTTGTTCACTTCATAATTCAAGGGATTTGGGTCTGGGGCCTATATTTTTGTCTCTTAGTTGCTCTTCACATATACAAGTCCAAGTGAATGCGTGTCATACTATATGAGAGCATTTCCACAATGGCACACTACACTTTTGGATCAATACATTTTCTCCGTCCTGAGGATCAATAGGTTATGTCTGATTTCATACATGGATGACTCCATGAATCAAATGAATATGGTCACCCCAGCTATTGCATGTTTTTTAAAATTCTATGTATAGGAAATTAATGGGTATGGCTTGTTGGCAGGTTTGATTTTGTTGACTGCCCGGTGGCCTATTAATACTGCTTGAAGCAGCCAATCCAGGCCCTTTTTGAGTTTCAATGAGGTAAGAGCACCTTATTATGCAATTTATGTGTGTGAAAAAAGGCTACCTCAAGGCTGGCTCTCTTTGCTACTGAAATATGTTAAAGCCATATGAACATTTGAAGTTACTGTACATGAAGTTTGTCTGGATGTCGCTGTCTGTTTTAGCTTAATCTACTATTGTTATTCTCTTATAGAGCTCGCAGCTTGTAGTCCTAAAAAACGGAAATGAGTTAGCATTTTCTACCCGTTTCATTGGCCATTCCTGTTGGGGAAATTAATGTGGTTTTGAGATAAAAGCTGAAAATAAGGTCTCCTATGATTGTGTTTACAAACCTTTTCAGTGTCAATCCAAAAACCATACAGAAACATATCCCCATAGGGTTTGGCCAATGAGTCATGGAAGAGTTAGCGCCTACAAAAAAACATGAATATTGCAGCTTTGGAGTGAAATAGAAAAAACAGAAATTGATACGCGCCTCTTCAACCTCAGGAGGCTGAAGAAATTTGGCTTGTCACCTAAAGCACTAACAAACTTCTACAGATGCACAATCGAGAGCATCCTGTCGGGCTGTATCACCGCCTGGTACGGCAACTGCTCCGCCCACAACCGTAAGGCTCTCCAGAGGGTAGTGAGGTCTGCACAACGCATCACCGGGGGCAAACTACCTGCCCTCCAGGACACCTACACCACCCGATGTTACAGGAAGGCCATAAAGATCATTAAGGACAACAACCACCCGAGCCACTGCCTGTTCACCCCGCTATCATCCAGAAGGCGAAGTCAGTACAGGTGCATCAAAGCTGGGACCGAGAGACTGAAAAACAGCTTCTATCTCAAGGCCATCAGACTGTTAAACAGCCACCACTAACATTGAGTGGCTGCTGCCAACATACTGACTCAACTCCAGCCACTTTAATAATGGGAATTGATGGGAAATGATGTAAAATATATCACTAGCTACTTTAAACAATGCTACCTAATATGTTACATACCCTACATTATTCATCTCATATGTATACGTATATACTGTACTCTATATCATCTACTGCATCTTTATGTAATACATGTATCACTAGCCACTTTAACTATGCCACTTTGTTTACATACTCATCTCATATGTATATACTGCACTCAATACCATCTACTGTATCTTGCCTATGCCGCTCTGTACATCACTCATTCCTATATCTTTATGTACATATTCTTTATCCCCTTACACTTGTGTCTATAAGGTAGTAGTTTTGGAATTGTTAGCTAGATTACTTGTTGGTTATTACTGCATTGTCGGAACTAGAAGCACAAGCATTTCGCTACTCGCATTAACATCTGCTAACCATGTGTATGTGACAAATAAAATTTGATTTGTATAGCTCAAATGTCGTTGTGATTGGTAGACTGGAGTTTCCTGTTGTGTAAATTGTAAAGAAAACAAGCCTGAAAACTAGGAATTTTCTCTCCCTGATACCAATTGTTCAGCAATCAGAACTGTGTACTTGGACAGTATATTGAATGTATTCCACGCTTTTCATATTCATCTTTCATGGTCTGATATTCTCCATAACTATGAACAATGTGCTTTATACTACTCAGAATGGCCAGTGTGGCCCCCTGGTACTCCATTTGCTACAATGTAACACCTGTGTGACATGACCCATATTAGGCTTACTTCATTTACTCTCACAAGAATTACATTCAAAATGATTCCCTTCAAATCAAGTATTTATTCAATGTTATAATTGTGTTCAACAAAACTGACCTTAAAACACAGTAGTTAGGACAATATTTTTGTAAAGATTCAGGGTATTATTTTGGTACAAATGTGATAGAGCTACTTATATAGCAGAGAGCAACTCCATCCACAACACAACTGGAGAATTAAAAATAAATCAAATGGCATGTCTTAATGGTAGGCAGTTTATGCAGACACACAGTTTACATTTGAATGGTTAAAATCTGTTATTTCGACTTCAACCCATCCATTAAGGCGTACAATCCCTGTATTCAGTGGTGTGATGTAACACAACGTAATCCCTCCTCACCAAATCACAGAACACACCACCTATACTACAGGGTCACCTAACTAAACTCTCCCCAAAAAATATCAGACAGTAAACTCATTTGATATAAAATCACAAGTAATCATTCAATAAATCAAATATACAAAAAGAGTACATAGGGCCAGCTACAGAATAAAAACATTGCGCATGCCTCCACTCATTGTAGAGTTCCATTACAAACCTCAAGGGCCCAGGTATATTGTAGCCAATTCAGGGGGATGGGTAGCCATTTCACCAAGAGAGCCAAACCTTTTGATGAGGTTGCTAGGTATTGGGTTACGGTCACTACCAGAATCAAGTCTATACAGATGTTTTATTCCAAACCAAGAGGTGACTGCAGTTTCACACATTTCAGCCTCCATTTTTTGCTGGCCTATAACAAAAACCCTCATCCAGTCTATCCCTGTAAGAAGGATCAAAACCAGTAAACAATTGAGCCCTTCCATCCATGTTTGGTTTTCTTGGGAGTAATAGCCTGCATATTTTACAAAGAGCTCAGTATACCAACACACACTCTGTGTTGGCATCTCCTCAATTGCAGCATAATCTGGTAGAATGTCTAAGAAGAACCCTAAAATATGTAAAACAAGGGTATCACCCAAAACAACTGTACAAAATAGGTATAAAGAAAAGCAAAACTGCAATTGACTGTAGTACACAAGTTCCACTGTTTAATATACCATTTACATAAAGCGCAAATAACTTTCATTTCTAAAATCAAAAGAAAACCACCTTTTCAAGTATGTTTTGTGAAAATAAAAAATGTAAAAAGGCATGTAGGGTTAAATGCTGCAGCAGTGAGTTTTGGCAGGTTAAATTGAACAGTGACGTCAGCCCAGCTTTCCACAACCCTTGAAAAGGTAAGTCCATTATCCATCTCCCAAAGAGCACATCCACACAAGTACAGTACAACTCAGACTATTGAGTGTTTTAAAAGGAAATTCATGTCACTGAAGTAGTGAAGAAAAACTGAGATTGAATGCAGCAGTCTTGAGGTGAGCGCAGGTAGCTTACTGTTAAGAGTTCATGAGACATCTGAAAAATAGAAACAAAATGTTGATTAAAACGGGCACGGGGGGAACCGAGGATAAAAAGTTTGTGTGCGTGTTTCGATTATCGTTGGAACTCACAGCTGGAGGGTCTAGCGCTATATTGTCGCATGATCTGGTCATGTGTGAACTTCACAAACGATTCATATTGTTCTGGGAAGGAACCAAAAACATAAAAATGATCTACGAGTCGTCATACCATGAGATGGCCTGTATTCATAAAGCGTCTCAGAGTAGGAGTGCCGATCTAGGATCAGGTCGCCCATGTTCATGTAATATTATTCATTATGAACCAATAAGCAAAACAGATCCTAGATCAGTGGCGCTCCTACTCTGAGATGCTTTATGAATACGGGCCCATATCTGTAATAAGGAAGTCAGAGTCAGCATACCCGCCAGCTTAGTGTTCAGGATCTGTTCATACTCTTCACAGATGGTCTCCTCGTGGTCTTTGAGGATTCGTTCACACAGGGAGCCTACCTGGCGCAATGTGAAGCAGGGCTGGTCCCTCTTCATAGACACTCCTGGGGAAACCATAACATGACAAGGAATGAGCTTTTGTCTGACAACTGCATACACAATCTGGTTAAAAAGATACGCCCAATTAGGTCTGGTTTACTTCTGCAAGTGTTGAGACATTGAGAATAAACAACAAATGCAAAGGTGAATGTGAGTCATCTTTTCTTAAGAATTTTACTTTGTGGCTCTTCTTCCCCACACCACAAACAAGAGAGAGCATGTTGAGTTGACTGTTATTCACCCTTATAGTAAGTTTATTTGTAATCAGATGCTGACAGCATCTTCAGCTTGGTGAGGGCTAACTGCTTGAAAACAGACCTGATGGGGAGCTTGGTGCCATGAAACCAGAGCTTTGTCCTGGGCCATCACTTGGAGTCTGGGACTCACTCTGGTTGAAGGCCTCCTCAAGTTGGCACCGTCGCTGGTAACGGCTATATTCTTGCCTAAGATTCTGGACGATCTGCTCTGTGGATGGAAAAACAACTAAAGTCAGCTTAACATGGTTGGCTTACCCTGGAAAGCGTGTTTCCTCAGGCAACAGCCCAGGCCTCACATCTATATTGGGTGTGACGAAGCATGAAACATGGTCACATAGGTTGATTGGGTGCATGGCTATCAAACACATGATCAACTTGGTACCTGGATGGAAGCATGAATGATTTCCTAGCCAGATATTATCATCAACTTGAAGCTACGCTGTTATACAGGATATCTATGTTAGTTACAATCAGGACTGGGTTCATTCTGGACAACTAGAAAGTGGGTAACATTAGTTAGCTATATGCCCATCTAGAACATCATGATAGTTTTGCTTCAATGTTTGGCCTACTAACTACAACCTGTAAATCGGGTTCATTATTAGATAGATAACGTTAGCTAGATAGCCTGCTAAATGATAATGTATGATCTCATATTTTACTATTCGCTAATTTCAGCCACTGCACTGGCGCTAGCTAGCTACAATGGCCACCATCTAACGTTAGCTAATTATTAAAAAATTATATTCAGGCAAACAAGTAACCTGGGGTAAGTCTATGTTCTCCTCCACAAGTTGATTGGGGAGACATCGAACTGTCACCGGTAGCAGAAAGCAGGTTACACCGCTTTGGCGAGGGGTTGACTGGGGTCCCTGGCAGAGGGTTGCACCTTCGCCGTTTTGGAGATTGAGGGCTGTGAAGGGCCTCAAACTCAATTGAACGCTTCAAAGTAGCTCCGCACGCCATGCTAGCTAACTTAATCCAGAAAACAATGTTTTTCGGTCAGCAAAAATTCCGGATAGCTGCTAATAACGAGTAAATGTAGGTTATCAGTTTGTCCGTCTTGTGCTTTCTTATGTTCTTATATCTTGCCGGTGTCTGGGAAATCGCTTATTCGCTAACACAGGCTTCGGCTAAATAAAAACGTTCAAGGGGCGTCTTCTTCCCTCGAGTTTAATGTACGATGTCACACCTTTACCGCCACCCACTGGCACTGGGATGAGAAGAGGCTTTTACATTTTATTTAACTAGGCAAGTCAGTTAATTAAGAACAAATTGTTATTTTCAAAGACGGCCTAGAAACAGTGGGTTAACTGCCTTGTTCAGGAGCAGAACGATATATTTTTATATTGTCAGCTCAGGATTCAATCTTGCAACCTTTCGGTTACTAGTCCAACGCTCTAACCACTAGGCTACCTGCTCTTTATTTAACTGAGCAAAATTATTGATACTTATTATATTATTATCCTATAAGAGCTCTTTGTCACTTCCCACGAGCCGGGTTGTGACAGAAACCCACACTCATTGTTATGTTTAATAAATGTATCGAATAGTGTGTGGCAGGTTTACAATGATGGCAAAAAACAACCTTTGAGAGTGCGCTGACCCTGGTGCTAGAGAGGGTACTCAGCTGGAGGTTGAATGTTTGAAGGGGTACAGGGTTATACAAAGTTTGGAACCACTTTCTAGAGAAATAAAGGCACTTTATTTTCTAGAGAATTAAAGGCACGACAAACTATTGTAGGTAGCTACAATGCAATGCCATGTGTCATAACCGGGGGTCACTCAACTGGTTGAGTATATTTAGGCCAGTATCTTCAAAATATGGTTCTGACCTAGTTAGTTATTTAGTGATGCATTTGTAACAAAGCATGATTTTTATTTGTCATATTTTGAATCTCATACCAGCTGACAAAGTAAAGTCAGCATGGTAGGTGGGGAAAGGAGCAACGTTCTATTACCATGTTCAGAGGACCAAGTCAACACCCTGAAAAGCAGGGGTACGGAACCAGTCTGCTATCAAAATGGAAATGCAGCATCAAGGAGCAGTGTGACGGTTAATGGGGGATCATCCTAACTCTGCTCACAACAAGATGGCACAAGCAGAGACCAAGAACAATATCTATTTTCTCCTGTATGACCAGTGGTGTTGTGTCTTCTGACTTCAACACACTGCTGGCTTCCCAGAGCCACAAGTTCAGAGAGCCGCCCATTCCTAGTGTTCTACCAAAGCCACCCAGTCACTGGGTGTCACACCCTGTGGCCATTGGTGACCACCATGAAACAATTGCATGCCAGCTTAAGAGCCTCCTCAAGGTCCAGTCCTAGTCTGAGATACCAGGGTTGTATTCATTAGTGAACATCGTAGCAAAAAGTTTTGCAACAGAAAATGTAAACACACAGTTTTTATTGGTGAGTTCAGGTAGTTCCTCCCTGTTTGGTTCCTAGTGAATACGACTCAGCTTAAGGTTCAGTGATGATTTAGCCTACTTATTGAGTCTTGCATTTTTATTCATTCTGGTCTGGAGATACACTTATTTATAACCAATTTTACAACATTCAGTTGATGCATTTATAGCATTCAGTTGACTGACTCACAACTGAACACATTGGCAATGGAAGTAAACTGGCAAGATGTCAAAGTAAATCTCATTTGAATAATCAGGTAAATTGCCAATATGCCTATATTGATGAATGATTAAAGAGGATGAGTGTGGCACATACAGTACAAACCTTTCATAGAATATATATGCTGTATCATTTTCTAATGCTCTACATCATTTATACTGAACAAAAATATAAAAATATATATTTCAAAGATTTTACAGAGTTTACAGTTCATATAAGTTCATATAAGGCAATCAGTCAATTGGAATAAATTCATTAGGCCCTAATGTACAGATTTCACATGACTGGAAATACAGATATGCATCTGTTGGTCACAGATACCTTAAAAAAATCAGAAAACCAGTCAGTATCTGGTGTGATCCCCATTTGCGTCATGCAGCGCGACACATCTCCTTCGCATAGAGTTGATCAAGCTGTTGATTGTTGTTGTTTTTTTTACCCCTTTTTCTCCCCAATTCCGTGGTATGATTGTGGCCTGTGGAATGTTGTCCCACTCCTCTTCAATGGCTGTGCGAAGTTACTGGATATTGGCGGGAACTGGAACACGCTGTCGTACACATCGATACAGATCATCCCAAACATGATTAATGAGTGACATGTCTGGTGAGTATGCAGGCCATGGAAGAACTGGGTCATTTTCATCTTCCAGGAATGGTGTACAGATCCTTGCGACATGGGGCAGTGCATTATCATGCTGAAACATGAGGTGATGGCTGCGGATGAATGGCACGACAATGGGCCTCAGGATCTCGTCACGGTATCTCTGCATTCAAATTGCCATCGATAAAATACAATTGTGTTCGTTGTCTGTAGATTATGCCTGCCCATACCATAACCCCACCGCCACGAAGGGGCACTATGTTCACAATGTTGACATCAGCTAACCACTCGCCCACACAGCGCCATACACGTGATCTGCGGTTGTGAGGCCGGTTGGAAGTACTGCTAAATTCTCTAAAACAACGTTGGAGGCGGCTTATGGTAGAGAAATTAACATTCAATTATCTGCCAAAAGCCCTGGTGGACATTTCTGCAGTCAGCATGCCAATTGCACACTCCCTCAAAACTTGAGACATCTGTGGCATTGTGTTGTGTGACAAAACTGCACATTTTAGAGTGGCCTATTATTGTCCCCAGGACAAGGTGCACCTGTGTTATGATCATGCTGTTTAATCAGATTCTTGACGCACCACACCTGTCAGGTGGATGGATTATCATGGCAAATGAGAAATGCTCACTAACAGGGATGTAAATAAATGTGTTCAAAAAATTTGAGAAAAATAAGCTTTTTGTGTGTATGGAACATTTCTTGGATCTTTTATTTCAGCTCATGAGATCAACACTTTACATGTTGCACTTCAATATTTGTTCAGTGCACTTAGAAGTGGATGGAAAGTGAGTGTTTCTATTGATCATCCTTAAGATGTTTCTACAACTTGATTGGAGTCCACCTGATGTAAATTCAATTGATTGGACATGATTTGGAAAGGCACACACCTATCTATATAAGATACCACCGTTGATCAGAGCAAAAACCAAGCCATGAGGTGGAAGAAATTGTCTGTAGAGCTCAGAGAAAGGATTGTGTCGAGGCACAGATCTAGGGAAGGGTACCAAAACATTTCTGCAGCATTGAAGGTCCCCAAGAACTTACTGGCCTCCATCATTCTTAAACGATGGTGGACATTCCTGCAGAAAAAGTTTGGAACCACCATGACTTTTCCTATAGCTGGCCGCCTGGCCAAACTGAGCAATTGGGGGAGAAGGTCCTTGGTCAGGGACATGACCAAGAACCCGATGGTCACTCCGACAGAGCTCCAGTGTTCCTCTGTGGAGATGGGGAAAACTTCTAGAAGGACACCCATCTCTGCAGCACTCCCCCAATCAGTCCTTTATGGTAGAGTGGCCAGGTGGAAGCCACTCCTCAGTAAAAGGCACATGACAGCCCGCTTGGATTTTGCCAAAAGGCACCTAATGACTCTCAGACCATGAGAAACAAATTCTCTGGTCTGACAAAACCAAGATTGAACTCTTTGGCCTGAATGTCAAGCGTCACTTCTAGAGGAAACCTCCCTACGGTGAAGCATGGTGGTGGCAGCATCATGCTGTGGGGATGTTTTTCAGCGGCAGGGACTGGCAGATTAGTCAGGATCAAGGGAAATATGAACAGAGCAAAGTACAGAGATCCTTGATGAAAACCTGGTCCAGAGCGCTCAGGACATCAGACTGAGGTGAAGGTTCACCGACCCTAAGCACACAGCCAAAACAACACAGGAGGGGCTTTGGGACAAGTCTCTTAATGTCCTTGAGTGGCCCAGCCAGAGCTCGGACTTGAACCCGATCGAACATCTCTAGAGATACCTGAAAATAGCTGTGCAGTAACGCTCTCCATCCAGCCTGACAGAGCTTGAGAGGATCTGGAGAGAAGAATGGGAAAAACTCCCAAATACAGGTATGCCAAGCTTGTAGCGTCATACCCAAGAAGACTTGAGGCTGTAATCGCTGCCAAAGGTGCTGAGGGTCTGAGTACTTATGTAAATGAGATATTTCCATTTATTTTTAAATTTGGACATTTACAAAATGTTCTAAAAAACTTTTTTTGCTTCGTCATTATTTTGTGTAGATTCATGAGTATTTAAAAATAAAGTTGAATCCATTTTAGAATAAGGCTGTAACATAACAATGTGTGTGTGTATACAGTGCCTTGCAAAAGTATTCATCCCCTTTGCATTTTTCCAAATTTGTTGCATTACAGCCTGTAATTTAAATAGATTTTTATTTGGATTTCATGTAATGGACAGACACAAAATAATCAAATTTGGTGAAGTGAAATTTAAAAAATTACTTGTTTAAAAAAAATTCTAAACAATTCCAAATGGAAAAAGTGGTGCGTGCATATGTATTCACCCCCTTTACTATGAAGCCCCTAAATAAGATCTAGTACAACCAATTACCTTCAGTAGTCACATAATTAGCTAAATAAAGTCCACCTGTGTGCAATCTAAGTGTCACATGATCTCAGTATACAGTCACCTGTTCTGAAAGGTCCCAGAGTCTGCAACACCACTAAGCAAGGGGTACCACCAAGCAAGTGGCACCATGAAGAGCAAGGAGCTCTCCAAACAGGTCAGGGACAAAGTTGTGGAGAAGTACAGATCAGGGTTGGGTTATAAAAAATATCCAAAACTTTGAACATCCTACGGAGGACCATTAATTCCGTCATTAAAAAATGGAAAGAATATGGCACCACAACAAACCTGCCAAGAGAGGGCCGCCCACCAAAACTCAGGGACCAGGCGTGGAGGGCATTAATTAGAGAGGCAACAAAGAGACCAAACATAACCCCGAAGGAGCTGCAAAGCTCCACAGTGGAGATTGGACTATCTGTCCATAGGACCACTTTAAGCCGTACACTCCACAGAGCTGGGCTTTACGGAAGAGTGGCCAGAAAAAAGCCATTGCTTTAAGAAAATTGTGGGAGACTCCCCAAACATATGGAAGAAGGTACTCTGGTCAGATGAGACTAAAATTGAGCTTTTTGGCCATCAAGGAAAATGCTAAGTCTGGCGCAAACCCAACACCACTCATCACCCTGAGAATACCATCCCCACAGTGAAGCATGGTGGCAGCGTCATGCTGTGGGGATGTTTTTCATCGGCAGGGACTGGTCAGAATTGGTCAAAATTGAAGGAATGATGGATGGTACTAAATACAGGGAAATTCTTGAGGGAAACCTGTTTCAGTCTTCCAGAGATTTGAGACTGGGACGGAGGTTCACCTTCCAGCAGGACAATGACCCTAAGCGATACTGCTAAAGCAACACTCGAGTGGTTTAAGGGAAAACATTTAAATGTCTTTGAATGGCCTAGTCAAAGCCCAGACCTCAATCCAATTGAGAATCTGTGGTATGACTTAAAATTGCTTTACACCAGCAGAACTCATCCAACTTGAAGGAGCTGGAGCAGTTTAGCCTTGAAGAATGGGCAAAAATCCCAGTGGCTAGATGTGCCAAGCTTTTAGAGACATACCCCAAGAGACTTGCAGCTGTAATTGCTGCAAAAGGTGGCTCTACAAAGTATCGACTTGGGGGGGGGGGATAGTTATGAACGCTTAAGTTTTCAGTTTTTTTGTCTTATTTCTTGTTTGTTTCACAATAAAAAATATTTTGCATCTTCACAGTTGCATGTTGTGTAAATCAAATTATACAACACCCCCCCAAAAGCCATTTTAATTCCAGGTTGTAAGGCAACAAAATAGGAAAAATGCCAAGGGGGGTGAATACTTTCGCAAGCCACTGTACATCACGGCAGGCTAGGTTATACTTCTGTGTTTTGGGGGAGTCAGAGGAGTACTGGAATGTCGAATGAAGCAGCAGCCTTGTAGCAAAAGTGTGATTTTTGTTGTTGTTGTGATGCAAGTCTGCAGACCATGCTGCCCTGACCTCTTATATGCTTCCTAGCTTGGTCCCAGGGGCCTGTTGCACAAAACTAGGATAAGGGATTAAGCCAGGATATCTTGGTGATCCTGGCTCAATTGATCCGGTTGCACTAAAGATGGATAGGGGGCAGGAGGATATGTTATGGTATAAATTACCATGGAGATTTATTCTGTGGAGCTAGCCTGCTCCAGACCAGGCTAAATTCCAGGATCTATTTAATCTCATCCCTAATGTCAGTCAGCAGTCACCACAAATGGAAACCAATAGTTATTTCACTGCTCACTATACATTGTTATCACATATAACTAGACCCACTGTTATTTAAACGTTTGTGATCATTAATTTCAATGATTTTGGATAAAAAATGATTTTTAGATGTTGCTATCATTAGATAATTTACAGTTTCCCCATAGACTATAAGGCTATATATAAAATGATAGAATATTAGGGCCACAGAGGGGAAAAAAAACACAAGTCATAATATTGTAACCAGTTGTTTTAAAGGAGGACAGTTGTTAAAATGACAGATGTGGGGCATTTCGTGAAATTGTACTTCAGTATGGTTTCATAAACAAAGACATGCTGATGTGCCAGAATATTAAGTATCACATTGTCATAAGTATCAAAACTGTAAAAACAATATGTAGCTTTTCTGCAGAAAGAACCAGCCTCAAATTTATGACTTTATCCTTTTTCTTCAGTGTGGCCCTAGTACTCTGTCATATAAACAAATACACATTCCATATGAATATAAAAACACAATGTGTAACATTATGTTCCTTTATTGAATAAGGACAAAACAAAGCAGGTAAACCATCAGCTCCTTTCGAAACTGAAGTCAGTGACTCTACAAGATGGAAAGCACAGAATCCAAGCATATTATACAAAATGATACATACACATTCAAAGGTCTGTATATAACACACCCTGCATGTCTGCACACGAAAATAAATGCAGGACAAATCCATACACATCAACTGAACAGACAAATGAATGGATGCAGTAGCCTCCCTGCAGCCTTGTATTACACACAGTATACCGCACAAACATCATAAGAGGCCAAATTCGTCAAAAAACGAACCCAAAAAAACCCAAATTCCTCTGCCACCGCAGGACATATTTAACCAAAATTGAAAGCACACATACTAACTAAAATAATTCAACACATATTGGTCCCTCAGCAGCCGACCACTGTCGTCATCAGGGAAGATTGCCGGATTGTCCCAGTCCATGGCTGGTGGAACTCTGGGGGCCCTCTCCTTCCTCAGGCAGGCCACATTGTGGAGGACAGCACAAGCCACAGTAATATCACATGCCCTAACAGGGCTGACCCTTAATTTGTGAAGGCAGTGAAAGCGTGCCTTCAGGAGGCCAAAGGTCATTTCAACTCTGGCCCTGGTCCTGGCATGGGCATGGTTGTAGGCCTGCTGTGCTTCCTGGGGGTCTGTGAAAGGTGTCAGGAGAAAAGGCTGGCAGCCATACCCCCTGTCTCCCAGCAACACACCAGAGAATTCACCTGTCAACACAAAATCTCATCATTACTACCTCAAACACAGTGATATTCTTGACACAGCCATGATGGTTATAAATAGGGGTTGTGTGGCTTACCTTGTGATAGGCACTGATAGATTTCAGAGGCCCGAAAGATTCTGGAGTCATGGACTGAGCCAGGCCATTTTGCCACAACATTGCTGATCACACAGTCAGCATTGCAGACCATCTGAAATCATAAGATGAGGAATATTACACCAATCAATGCACATCCCTGGCAATGCAGAGTGTTCGTCAATGGACAATATCAAAAAGTTATGTTCACCTGAACATTAATGCTGTGAAAGGATTTCCTATTCACAAAATCGGCCTCATGGGCACCTGAGGGGGCTTTTATCCTTATGTGTGTGCAGTCCACTGCACCAATGACATTGGGGAAACCTGTCACACAAAGTAATGAGTATCCTACTATGTGTTAACAGTTGTCCTGTAATTTGTAGATCCTCTTACCTGCAATCCTATAGAACTCCTCTTTGATGTCACAGAGTCTTCTGTGGCCAGGGAAGGAGATGAAGACATCTGCTAATGCTTTGATAGCCAGACACACACTCCTTATTGTGCGGCAAATTGTGGCCTTGTTCAGCTGTTCTGCATCCCCCACTGAGTACAGGAAGGCTCCACTAGCAAAAAAGCGCAAGGCCACACAAACCATTTGCTCCACACTCAGTGCATGGCTCCGTGCAGTGCGGTGCTTAATCCTGGGACCCAGTAGTCTGCATAGATACCTGATGCCATCTGCAGAAAACCTGTATCTTTCATATAGATGGTCATCAGGGAAGGCCAGTGGGTCCAACCGGTCCCTGAAGACCCTTTCTCGCCTGAAGGCTCTCCTCAGCACAAGTGCTTCTTCATCCACCACATCTCGCACGAATGGGCATGCCATTGTCAGAGCAGAAAGGAACACACAATTTTGGGCCTTCATATAGGCTAGTGGCCACACCTGGTGCTGGGGGGGTGGGCAAAAGAGGGCGATGCCTTATAACGATGACTTGGTTGTACTGATTGCTGGGAAAATAAAAAAAACCTTAGAAAGATGCCACCGTCCTGTGTGCTCACAATAAGAGCTCATATGTCATGGCTCACTTGACTTTACGAGAATATACCTAATTTTTATTTTGAGCTGTGTCATCTTCTTGGAGCTGGGGGAGGAAAGAAAAATAATGATTAATACATTTGTGTTACAGTTAGCATACAGTGTACATTGAAGGCATATCTCACCTCCCTCTCAAGTTTTTTTATTTCAAGGTCCAGTTTCCTAATTGTCCTCTTTTTTATTTCGAACTCCAGTGCAAGATTATCCATCTTTTTCTTCTTGTACTGAATTTCTATGTCTGCCAGTTCTATTTGGCGCCGGAGGTGGTTGCCATACAACTTTCTGATAGCTTGTGAGCTCTGTGAACACAATACAATTAGCGCAGCTGGAATTTGGCAGGATGTGGTGTCCTTTTATTAATACGCACTGTTGCCAGGCTGGTTTTCCCACTGTATAGCATCTGGGTCCTGTAAAAGAAATTAGATTTTTTGATTTTGATGAGGACTCCTCACCATTGTAGAGTAAATAGTACTTTCACAGTCTTAACATGATACCTCATGCCTTCTGGAATCCAGAGAGATGGTCTCCTCCTCATCATTGTCTCCATCATGTGCTGTTGCTGCTGCACTGGGGCCTTCACCCTATCACATTTAATCGGATTCATATTGAAGCTAGTAGACAAGACATGCCAGGCCTACAGTATGCCTTTGATGGAGTACTCACTGGATCAGCATCGTCTGGTGCTTGTGCTGGTGGCTCTAACAGGAACACAGTGCTGCCAGACACTGCAAGGCAATAGGTAAACCAAAGTCAGACAGTCCAAATTGATTCAATATGAATGTGGTTGTATCCCATGTAGAGATGGAAGGACATACCTTGAATGAAGCGGGTGGCATCTTGGGAGGAACCTATGCTCGTCTCTTTCCCCCCAGGGATCCCCTCTAAGACGGGCCTGCCTTTATTTAGCTCCAAGGCCATGTCCTCTGCTGGGGTAAGGTCAGCCTTTGGTGACCCACCACCCGTGCCTTGTCTGTGGGTATTCTTTTTCACTGCTAAAACAGTACAGACAATGTGTGAGCAGGCACCTTCTGGGTACAATATATGCTTGTGCTTTGTTAAATATTAGTCAGGGACCATACCATTCTGCAGAATGTTCTTGTATTTGATTTTGACCTGCTGCCATGTCCGTTTTGGCCCGTTCATGTTTAATCTACACACACACATACACACACACCACATTTAATGGAGTCACACTGCAAAAAATTACTTGGTATTTTTGTCTTGTTTTCAGTAAAAATATCAAAAAATGTATCATAGCTTTATACAGTGTGATGGAGTTACTTTACACAATTTCACTCATATCTGCAGTGCATTTCAATAAAAAAATTTAACCGTTTCATAATTACAGTACAACTGCATTTTTGGAGATGTGAATTAAATATTTGAATTGTAATTGTGATGTTTCAGCAGAGCGGTGAGTGTGTAATTGTGCACTACTTACGCATTCAGGCGGTCTGCAATACTTTGCCACGCTTTTTCTCTTTGCTTTATCACTGTGGCGGTGTTGCCTTTCTTCTTAATTATATCTTTTACCTCCTCGTATGCCTCCATGAGGATTTGTGCTTCCGACGGGGAAAAGTACGCGGCTCTAGTTGCCATGGTAAATCAGTTAATCTGTGATCTGTGGCGGGGTCTATTTGAGTGAGCCGTGAGCGCGCACCTATCCAGGATTGGTTTCACCTGGCTTAATGAACCCGTGTCTGCTCATCCTGGCTTGGTCTTTGTGCAACCAATTAAGCCTGGACGCACATGTTTTGGCTTCATTGAGCTCAGCTGAGTCATTTATCCCGGATGTCTTAATTCTACTTTTGTGCAACAGGCCCCAGATCTGTGCTCTTGCCTACTCCATTGTCATTGTTTGGCATGAGTGGACAAGAGTGCAGAAACCGATTGATACCCAGGCTATATTATTACTGATGGTTGTTCTATGGAATAATGCACATATCAAGCTTTAGAACATCTGATCTCAAACGGAGGAACTATTTGAGAACGTGAACAAAAAATAGTGTTATACGACTTTTAACACCCACGCTTGCAGTTGATATGGTGACCTAACCTTACACATTCCATTTTGTGAAATTTTTTATTTTTACAAGTATATAAATGTACCAAAACTTATAAAAAGGCAAAATTGGGATCAAATGGAACATGTAAGCTATTGAGTGGAGTATTTGATGCATGTTGTTTGTTTTCCAGTTGTGCGAACTCAGTTCAAAGTTTGCAGGTTCACACCAAAAATGTTCTTATTTCTTTCTCATTTTACCCATCCAATTTCAGTGTTGATTTTGATTGAATTTGTTTGATTAAAACAGAGAAGCCAAAATAAGCTTTAGTATGACCTCCCTAATCAAGTGTGTATGGTATTAGTATTCTATTGGTATTGTGTATAGTGATATTACAGAATCAAAGACATTGCAAGACAAGGGGGCCACTATGCTTTTAGAATGCGCCTCAAATAAAATAAATTAAAATCTAAATTAAATTAAATGTTGATTTGAGGCGCAAACTAAAAGCATAGTATAGTGGCCCCCTTGTTTACATTGTCTTTGATTCATTAAGAATGTCTGTGTATGGTTGCACATTGTATAGCATTTTAAACATTACCCCCACATGCAAAAATGCCAGCAGACTTAGTGAAACAATGTCTGATAGAATGCCCACCAAACTAGACAACATTAATTTTTAAATAGGTCCTCCAGTGATTTTTTAAAACTTATACTGTTGAAAAGTGATATCTGAAGTATAAACAGTACACACACTAAAGTGTATAAAAATAAATGACATTGCAGTTGTTACTAAAAAAAACTATTTTGCTCAAACGTCAAGGAGGGAACATCAAATAAAATATGATTGGTCACGTACACACATTTTGCAGATGTTATCGTGGGTGTAGCTAAATGCTTATGTTCCTAGCGCCAACAGTGCAGCAATAGAGGAACAACAATGAACAAACTAGTAAATCAGGTGATAAATTAGCTTAAAAGGTGCATTAAAAGAAGCATTTATTACTCTCCAAGAAAATTGTTGCATAAACAGTAGAGCATAACTGACATATTTGGAAGGAAGATTACACTTCTTGAGTTGTTTTAGGAAAAAACAAGCATATAGAATAATACAAGCAATCACAAGAACCGTTTAGCAAAGTATGGAGTATTAACAAAGCGAAGGATCAAGGTCCTGAAATGTCAAAACATACAGCAGGCCATGTACAAACCATCACCAACTTGATCAAATTTAGAAACCTTCAGAGCTGATATTTGAGGCTACTGACATGGTTACCAGAATTTATCAAATCAAATAGGACAAGCCAATGTAACATGGGCCTATCTATCGCTGAACAAATCGTAAACAAATGTTGGTAGAAAATTAACAGTGCTACCGTAGTAGCTCTTTCACAGGCCACAGGTATGTTTCACTAGGAAACCAACAGAACCAAATTAAAGTTTTCGTTGCAAACGTTTTCCGTTTGGAGTAAACATTTTGGACTAATGATTACATCCCAGGTAACTTCCACTTCAAGCATACCAACTGAAAGCTGGGGCCTAATGTACTTGACAGGAAAGTGAAGGTAAGGATTTTAGCGACAAGGGCAGGGATTCAATCCGATTACCGCTTTTCAAGGCAACGTTCCCGCATTCACAGTAAACAATGATTGGATTGAATCACGGTACTTGATCTTGGCCTATACAGTACTTCTAGCCCTGTCTTCTGAAAGGAATAACGCTGATACACAGTGCGCAAAACATTAGGAACACTTGCTCTTTACACGAGACTGACCAGGTGAAAGCTATGATCCCTTATTGATGTCACTTGTTAAATCCACTTCAATCAGTGTAGATGAAGGGGAGGAGACAGGTTAAAGAAGGATTTTTAAGCCTCAAGATAATTGAGACATGGATTGAGTATGTGTGCCATTCAAGGGATGAAGATTTAAGTGCCTTTGAACGGGGTATGGTAGTTGGTGCCAGGCGCATTGGTTTGAATGTATCAAGAACTGCAATGTTGCTGGGTTTTTCACACAACCGTTTCCTGTTTGTATCAAGAATGGTCCACCATTCAAAGGACATCCAGACAACTTCACACAACTGTGGGAAGCATTGGAGTCAACATGGGCTAGCAACATTTTGTAAAGTCCATGCCCAGATGAATTGAGGCTGTTCTGAAGGCAAAAAGGGGGGGTGGGGGGTGGGGGGGGGTGTAATTCAATATTGGGAAGCTATTCCTAATGTTTCGTACTGGATATAATGACTAGAAAAATAAATATTTAAAAAAAGGTGACATTTCTGGGACTGATTTAAACAGGATATCGTGTTTCTATTTATTCATCCATTAAAAAACAACAACAAAAAAGAAGCAAAAAACTACAAAGGAAGATCATTTTCACAAACCAACCAACAACCGTGCCATGAACATTCAATTATCCAGCAAGCCATTTTGGACACAACTACAGTCAAAATGATCCAACAAACATGTTTTAGTGTCCCCCTGACTTGCGCCCTGTCCAGGACCTGGAGCGAGAACGGGACAGTGAGAGGGAGCGAGAATGCGAGCGGGAGTGCATACGAGAAGACGCATCGTCCTGTGGCTCATAGCCACCGGATGCTGGGTGGAAGTCGCCACCTCGTGGGCTCAGGGACTTAGAGCGGGAACGAGACTTTCCTCTGGACTCCCTCTGGGCCCTGGGCCTGGATCTGGAGTGAGAAGGGGAGCGGGATTGGCTGTGAGGGGAATGCCCAGGGGGAGGTCGTCGGTGGTCACGTGGGTGGGGTCGGTGCCTGTATGAAGAACAAACCATCGGATTATTACACTGAACAAAAATATAAAACTACTAAGATTTTACTGAGTTACAGTTCATATAAGGAAATCAGACAATTGAAATTAATTAATTAGGCCCTAATCTATGGACCACTAGGGTTGCAAAAGGTCAAACTCTCCGGTAAATGTATGTACATTTTCCATGGGAAGATAAGCCAGGGCATTTTGCTTAAATTCATTAAAAAAAGTTCTACACCCGTTCATACAAGATGATCCAGAGCACACCAAACATGCTCAACAGGTGACATAGGCAGGTCATGTAAGAACTGGGACATTCAGTAATTGTATACAGATCCTTGCGACATGGGGTTGTGCATTACGAGGTGATGGCAGCGGATGAACGGTACGACAATGGGCCTCAGGATCAGGACATTGATAAAATGCAATTGTGTTCATTGTCCTTAGCATTTGCCTGCCCATACCATAACCTCACTCCGTTCACAACATTGACATCAGCAAACCGTACGCCCACACGACGCCATACACGCTGTCTGCCATCTGCCCGGTGCAGTTGAAATTGGGGTTCATCAGTGAACAGCACACTTCACCAGCATGCCAGTGGCTATTGAAGTTGAGAATTTGCACACCGAAGTCTGTTACGACGCCGAACGGCAGTTAGGCCAAGACCCTTGTGAGGACGATGCGCAAGCAGATGAGCTTCCCTGAGACGGTTTCTGACAGTTTGTAAAGAAATTCTTGAGTTGTGCAAACCCAGTTTCATCAGCTCTGGGTGGCTGGTCTCAGACGATCCCGCAGGTGAAGAAGCCGGATGTGAAGGTCCTGGGCTGGCGTGGTCTGCGGTTGTGAGGCCGGTTGGAACTACTACCAATTCTCTAAAACGACATTGAGGCGGCTTATGGTAGAGAAATTAACATTTAATTATCTGGCAACAGCTCTGGTGGAAATTCATGCAGTCAGCATGCCAATTGAACGCTCCCTCAAGTTGAGACATCTGTTGCATTGTGCTGTGTGACAAAACTGCACATTTTAGAGTGGCCTTTTGTCCCCAGCATAAGGTGCACCTGTGTAATGATCATGCTGTTTAATCAGTTTCTTGATATGCCACACCTGTCAAGTGGATGGATTATCTTGGCAATTGACAAATTCTCACTAACAAGGATGTAAACAAATTTGTGCATATGGAAAACTTCTGGGATCTTTTATTTCAGCTCATGAAACACGGGACCAACACTTTACATGTTGCATTTAGATTTTTGTCCAGTGTATAATCCCTTCCACTGATGGAGGACAGCAAAAGTAACAGAAGATTACAACCATTAATGATTAGTAAGTTTATAGAAAGTGCCCAGAATGTGTTTCATTGTCAGGGGTTCAGCTGTTAAAGGGATACTTAAGGATTTTGGCAATGAAGCCCTTTATCTACTTCCCCAGAGTCAGATAAACGTGTGGATACCATTTGTATGTCTCTGCATGCAGTTTGAAGGAAGTTGCTAACTAGCATTAGTGTAATTGACAAAGTCTACGGGAACAGCTAGCATGCTAACTGTTCCTGTAGACTTCCAGTCGTTGAGCTAACACTCGTTACCTTTGGCTAGCGAAACTACCTCTTACTTCCTTCATACTGGACGCAAAGATACACTGCTCAAAAAAATAAAGGGAACACTAAAATAACACATCCTAGATCTGAATGAATGAAATATTCTTATTAAATACTTTTTTCATTACATAGTTGAATGTGCTGACAACAAAATCACACAAAAATTATCAATGGAAATCAAATTTATCAACCCATGCAGGTCTGGATTTGGAGTCACACTCAAAATTAAAGTGGAAAACCACACTACAGGCGGATCCAACTTTGATGTAATGTCCTTAAAACAAGTCCTTAAAACAAGTCAAAATGAGGCTCAGTAGTGTGTGTGGCCTCCACGTGCCTGTAAGACCTCCCTACAACGCCTGGGCATGCTCCTGATGAGGTGGTGGATGGTCTCCTGAGGGATCTCCTCCCAGACCTGGACTAAAGCATCCGCCAACTCCTGGACAGTCCGTGGTGCAACGTGGCATTGGTGGATGGAGCGAGACATGATGTCCCAGATGTGCTCAATTGGATTCAGGTCTGGGGAACGGGCGGGCCAGTCCATAGCATCAATGCCTTCCTCTTGCAGGAACTGCTGACACACTCCAGCCACATGAGGTCTAGCAATGTCTTGCATTAGGAGGAACCCAGGGCCAACCGCACCAGCATATGGTCTCACAAGGGGTCTGAGGATCTCATCTCGGTACCTAATGGCAGTCAGGCTACCTCTGGCGAGCACATGGAGGGCTGTGCGGCCCCCAAAAGAAATGCCACTCCACACCATGACTGACCCACCGCCAACCGGTCATGCTGGAGGATGTTGCAGGCAGCAGAACGTTCTCCACGGCGCCTCCAGACTCTGTCACACGTGCTCAGTGTGAACCTGCTTTCATGTGTGAAGAGCACAGGGAGCCAGTGGCGAATTTGCCAATCTTGGTGTTCTCTGGCAAATGCCAAACGTCCTGCACGGTGTTGGGCTGTAAGCACAATCCCCACCTGTGGATGTCGGGCCCTCATACCACCCTCATGGAGTCTGTTTCTGACCGTTTGTGCAGACACATGCACATTTGTGGCCTGCTGGAGGTCATTTTGCAGGGCTTAGGCAGTGCTCCTCCTTGCACAAAGGCGGAGGTAGCGGTCCTGCTGCTGGGTTGTTTCCCTCCTACGGCCTCCTCCACGTCTCCTGATGTACTGGCCTGTCTCCTGGTAGTGCCTCGATGCTCTGGACACTACGCTGACAGACACAGCAAACCTTCTTGCCACAGCTCGCATTGATGTCCCATCCTGGATGAGCTGCACTACCTGAGCCACTTGTGTGGGTTGTAGACTCCGTCTCATGCTACCACTAGAGTGAAAGCATCGCCTGCATTCAAAAGTGACCAAAACGTCAGCCAGGAAGCATAGGAACTGAGAAGTGTTCTGTGGTGCTGGCTAAAGCTAAAACTGGCGAGTGTAGAGACTATAGAGATATTGTTATCCACGTCGGCACCAACGATGTTAGGATGAAACAGTCAGAGATCACCAAGCGCAACATAGCTTCTGCGTGTAAATCAGCTAGAAAGATGTGTCAGCATCGAGTAATTGTCTCTGGCCCCCTCCCAGTTAGGGGGAGTGATGAGCTCTACAGCAGAGTCTCACAACTCAATCGCTGGTTGAAAACTGTTTTCTGCACCTCCCAAAAGATAGAATTTGTAGATAATTGGCCCTCTTTCTGGGACTCACCCACAAACAGGACCAAGCCTGACCTGCTGAGGAGTGACGGATTCCATCCTAGCTGGAGGGGTGGTCTCATCTTATCTACCAACATAGACAGGGCTCTAACTCCTCTTGCTCCACAATGAAATAGGGTGCAGGCCAGGCAGCAGGCTGTTAGCCAGCCTGCCAGCATAGTGGAGTCTGCCACTAGCACAGTCAGTGTAGTCAGCTGAGCTATCACCATTGAGACCGTGTCTGTGCCTCGACCTAGGTTGGGCAAAACTAAACATTGCGTTGTTCGTCTTAGCAATCTCACTAGGATAAAGACCACCTCAATTCCTGTCATTATTGAAAGAGATCATGATACATCACATCTCAAAATAGGGCTACTTAATGTTAGATCCCTTACTTCAAAGGCAATTAGAGTCAATGAACTAATCACTGATCATAATCTTGATGTGATTGGCCTGACTGAAACATGGCTTAAGCCTGATGAATTTACTGTGTTAAACGAGGCCTCACCTCCTGGCTACACTAGTGACCATATCCCCCATGCATCCCGCAAAGGCGGAGGTGTTGCTAACATTTACGATAGCAAATGTCAATTTACAAAAAAAAAAAAGACGTTTTCATCTTTTGAGCTTCTAGTCATGAAATCTATGCAGCCTACTCAATCACTTTTTATAGCTACTGTTTACAGGCCTCCTGGGCCATATACAGCGTTCCTCATTGAGTTCCCTGAATTCCTATCGGACCTTGTAGTCATAGCAGATAATATTCTAATCTTTGGTGACTTTAATATTCACATGGAAAAGTCCACAGACCCACTCCAAAAGGCTTTCGGAGCCATCATCGACTCAGTGGGTTTTGTCCAACATGTCTCTGGACCCACTCACTGTCACAGTCATACTCTGGACCTAGTTTTGTCCCATGGAATAAATGTTGTGGATCTTAAAGTTTTTCCTCATAATCCTGGACTATCGGACCACCATTTTATTACGTTTGCAATTGCAACAAATAATCTGCTCAGACCCCAACCAAGGAACATCAAAAGTCGTGCTATAAAATCACAGACAACACAAAGATTCCTTGATGTCCTTCCAGATTCCCTCTGTCTACCCAAGGACGCTGCTTGATCATCCTATTTTTCTAACTTAATTGAGGAAAATAAGAACAATCCGAAATTCCTTTTTGATACTGTCGCAAAGCTAACTAAAAAGCAGCATTCCCCAAGAGAGGATGGCTTTCACTTTAGCAGTGATAAATTCATGAACTTCTTTGAGGAAAAGATTATGATTATTAGAAAGCAAATTACAGACTCCTCTTTAAATCTGCGTATTCCTTCAAAGCTCAGTTGTCCTGAGTCTGCACAACTCTGCCAGGACCTAGGATCAAGAGAGACGCTCAAGTGTTTTAGTACTATATCTCTTGACACAATGATGAAAATAATCATGGCCTCTAAACCTTCAAGCTGCATACTGGACCCTATTCCAACTAAACTACTGAAAGAGCTGCTTCCTGTGCTTGGCCCTCCTATGTTGAACATAATAAACGGCTCTCTATCCACCGGATGTGTATCAAACTCACTAAATGTGACAGTAATAAAGCCTCTCTTGAAAAAGCCAAACCTTGACCCAGAAAATATAAAAAACTATCGGCCTATATCGAATCTTCCATTCCTCTAAAATTTTTTAGAAAAGGCTGTTGCGCAACAACTCACTGCCTTCCTGAAGACAAACAATGTATACGAAATGCTTCAGTCTGGTTTTAGACCCCATCATAGCACTGAGACTGCACTTGTGAAGGTGGTAAATGACATTTTAATGGCATCGGACCGAGGCTCTGCATCTGTCCTCGTGCTCCTAGACCTTAGTGCTGCTTTTGATACCATCGATCACCACATTCTTTTGGAGAGATTGGAAACCCAAATTGGTCTACACGGACAAGTTCTGGCCTGGTTTAGATCTTATCTGTCGGAAAGATATCAGTTTGTCTCTGTGAATGGTTTGTCCTCTGACAAATCAACTGTAAATTTCGGTGTTCCTCAAGGTTCCGTTTTAGGACTACTATTGTTTTCACTATATATTTTACCTCTTGGGGATGTCATTCGAAAACATAATGTTAACTTTCACTGCTATGCGGATGACACACAGCTGTACATTTCAATGAAACATGGTGAAGCCCCAAAATTGCCCTTGCTAGAAGCATGTGTTTCAGACATAAGGAAGTGGATGGCTGCAAACGTTCTTTAAAAAAAAAATTAATTCGGACAAAACAGAGATGCTTGTTCTAGGTCCCAAGAAACAAAGAGATCTTCTGTTGAATCTGACAATTCATCTTAATGGTTGTACAGTCGTCTCAAATAAAACTGTGAAGGACCTCGGCGTTACTCTGGACCCTGATCTCTCTTTTGAAGAACATATCAAGACCATTTCAAGGACAGCTTTTTTCCATCTACGTAACATTGCAAAAATCAGAAACTTTCTGTCCAAAAATGATGCAGAAAAATTCATCCATGCTTTTGTCAATTCTAGGTTAGACTACTGCAATGCTCTACTTTCCGGCTACCCGGATAAAGCACTAAATAAACTTCAGTTAGTGCTAAATACGGCTGCTAGAATCCTGTCTAGAACCCCAAAAGAATTTGATCATATTACTCCAGTGCTAGCCTCCCTCCACTGGCTTCCTGTCAAAGCAAGGGCTGATTTCAAGGTTTTACTGCTAACCTACAAAGCATTACATGGGCTTGCTCCTACCCATCTCTCTGATTTGGTCCTGCCGTACATACCTACACGTACACTACGGTCACAAGACGCAGGCCTCCTAATTGTCCCTAGAATTTCTAAGCAAACAGCTATAGGCAGGGCTTTCTCCTATAGAGCTCCATTTTTATGGAACGGTCTGCCTTCCCATGTCAGAGACGCAAACTCGGTCTCAACCTTTAAGTCTTTACTGAAGACTCATCTCTTCAGTGGGTCATATGATTGAGTGTAGTCTGGCCCAGGAGTGTGAAGGTGAACGGAAAGGCTCTGGAGCAACGAACCGCCCTTGCTGTCTCTGCCTGGCCGGTTCCCCTCTTTCCACTGGGATTCTCTGCCTCTAACCCTATTACAGGGGCTGAGTCACTGGCTTACTGGGGCTCTTCTCATGCCTTCCCTGGAAGGGGTGCGTCACCTGAGTGGGTTGATTCACTGATGTGGTCATCCTGTCTGGGTTGGCGCCCCCCCACTTGGGTTGTGCCATGGCGGAGATCTTTGTGGGCTTTACTCAGCCTTGTCTCAGGATGGTAAGTTGGTGGTTGAAGATATCCCTCTAGTGGTGTGGGGGCTGTGCTTTGGCAAAGTGGGTGGGGTTATATCCTTCCTGTTTGGCCCTGTCCGGGGGTGTCCTCGGATGGGGCCACAGTGTCTCCTGACCCCTCCTGTCTCAGCCTCCAGTATTTATGCTGCAGTAGTTTATGTGTCGGGGGGCTAGGGTCAGTTTGTTATATCTGGAGTACTTCTCCTGTGCTATTCGGTGTCCTGTGTGAATTTAAGTGTGCTCTCTCTAATTCTCTCTTTCTCTTTCTTTCTCTCTCTCGGAGGACCTGAGCCCTAGGACCATGCCCCAGGACTACCTGACATGATGACTCCTTGCTGTCCCCAGTCCACCTGGCCGTGCTGCTGCTCCAGTTTCAACTGTTCTGCCTTATTATTATTTGACCATGCTGGTCATTTATGAACATTTGAACATCTTGGCCATGTTCTGTTATAATCTCCACCCAGCACAGCAAGAAGAGGACTGGCCACCCCACATAGCCTGGTTCCTCTCTAGGTTTCTTCCTAGGTTTTGGCCTTTCTATGGAGTTTTTCCTAGCCACCGTGCTTCTACACCTGCATTGCTTGCTGTTTGGGGTTTTAGGCTGGGTTTCTGTACAGCACTTTGAGATATCAGCTGATGTACGAAGGGCTATATAAATAAATTTGATTTGGTCACCACCTGCAGAACCACTCCTTTATTGGGGGTGTCTTGCTAATTGCCTATAATTTCCACCTGTTGTCTATTCCATTTGCACAACAGCATGTGCAATTTATTGTCAATCAGTGTTGCTTCCTAAGCGGACAGTTTGATTTCACAGAAGTGTGATTGACTTGGTGTTACATTGTGTTGTTTAAGTGTTCCCTTTCTTTTTTTGAGCTGTGTATAAAAATTGTACCTTTGTGTTCATCTGACTCTGGGGAAGTAGATAAATGGCTTCATTGCCATAATCCCAGAGTATCAAGGACCTACCGGTCGTTTTCCGGACTCCTGCTTCTTCCTCTACCACCGTACATCCTTCCACGGGAGCTGGGTAACAAAACGTCAATCAGAATGTAATCAATAGACTGACCTTTTGTATAAGCTTTTCAATCTTATTTGAAGCATGCTAGCTGGAGAACACTGGAAAGGCCCTTACTCTCTGGGACTCTCAGAGCGTCTGGGCCGGCGATCGTAGGATGGGCTGCGTGACCTGCGTCTTTGGTAGCTACGGCTGCGAGAGTGCCTACGACGACTGTCCCGATCATAATCTCGATCATCATGCCGCGAAGAGCTGCGCGAAGATCCCCCCTCCTTTCCTTTCATCTGATTGGGTGCTGTGATGGAAAAAAAGGGTGTTTGGGAGAAGAGAGAAACCCACCAAGCAAACATACAGTACACAGTGGTTTAGCTTTCCTTGAAAAGGTATTGCAGTTGTACCACGTGAGATCGAAAACATCTATTTGAATTTACAGCTGAAAGTAACATCAGTAAATCGCGAACAAGAAATTCTGCTTGATACTGTACAGTGTTACTTCATGAAACACAGGACATTTGTGAAACTGCCTTACTCTTTCGGTCTCCCTGCGCAAACTGGATTTCAATCTGTCGGCCACACACCCACTTCCTGTCCAGGTTGTGAAGAGCATCTTCAGCGTCGCGCACATCTTCAAACTTGCTGAGCTGTTAAGGTTCTTACATGTGGTCTTATGTGGCTACATTCTTTTCAGCAATACTGTTGTAATACAATGCCACTTAATCGAAATGGAAGCCATATTGGCTGACAGCATAAAGAAAAGCTTAGGTTCTGGAACACATTTGTTATGAGAATGTTGTGTTCTTCTCAAGATTGAAGATGAGGCAAACATGTTTCAATAATATGTCTCTTATTTGATGGCTTGCACTGAGGAATCAATACCGCTTCAGTTTCAAATTATATTATCGAATGCAAAATATATTGATAGGAGTAACAATTTCTTAGTTCAACTAAGAATCAAATTTTCACATTGGCTATTTATTGATTGATTTTCATGTAATATTTGTTGATTCATTTTTTTTGTGAGGATACAAAATAATTCAGGTTTGTTACCTTAAACATGCTTGACTTTGACTTTCATCTTGATCTTTAAGCTCTTTAAATCGCCTCCCAGAAGAACTTGGGTTTCCTGCTTGTCTTTGCCCTTTAATCTCTTCCCTTTTCCTCTTTCTTTTGATGACATATCCAAGCCTTGACTCCGTCCCCTCTTTTTCCTCTTTGTCTCTTCAAGCTTTAAATTCTCTTTCAACCTTTCCCTCTCTCTGTTTCTTGCATCCTGGCGGTCTTTTGCTGCTTGTCTTTAGATCTACTCTACACCGGACATTCTTACTCTTTCTCCAGGCTCCACAACAACTGGATGCCTTTACATTTTCTGGGGCAACAGAGAAATGTAAGTTAGATATTAAAAAGTACTTCATTGTGTACATACAGAATGCAAAGTCACAGCAATCAATCACACAACCAAGCCTTAGTGCTTAATAAATTATCTGAGAGAAAACATGTTATCTTACAACATTCAAAATTAAGCAAATTATAAGAGAAAAGACAGATTTCAAAATTCTCACTTTAGAAGGGAAAGGATATTGAATATATGCAAATCCTCTTGGTCGGCGTGAATAGAAGTCAAGTGGAATGTAGACGTCTACTACTGGCCCATAACGACCAAACTCACGGCGCAAATCCTCAGGCCTGAATACCGTAGAGGATAGAAATGTCACTTCAATGACCAAGAGGAAAAGTAGCACCACCAAAGGAGCCACAGACAGACCGGTGGCTTCTGTTGGGCAATACGATGCCACTTCTTTACATGAAAACGGACACAAATTAAACTTTGTCTATGCATAACTCACACACTCTGAAATGTACCTTACATCCATGAATGGATAACGCTAATAGAACAATCACCCGTGTGTAGGCCTATGTAGTGTTCTCTTTGCAAACAAATTACCTTACAGCTAGTCCAACTTAAATCCCCCCTATAACTTAGTCATTTTTTTGTTTGCCATTTACCGTTATATTATAAAACTATGTAGTAGGGTAACTGTTTTTAAACGTAAGTGTGGAACTGGAGCTATAGCTAACGTTAGCTAGCTTGTTAGGACGAATGAAACAAGTTTGTCCAAATGTTTATGGTTAGTAATTTTTTCTTGGTTTATGACTTGAGTTTAGCCAGTGGGTCTACCTTGCACAACTGTAGGGTCAAGCCACAATCGTCTTTGATCAGGCAGAATCGCGTGGCTAGCAGACTAGCATTGGCCTAATGACGTTAGTTAACGTTAGCTTGGGGTATAGAATTCTGACCTTATTTGACCGCAAGGAACTGGGGCCGGGGAAATATGTTCAAATATGGACTCACCTGGATTCATCGGAAATGTTTCTGATGAAAAGAGATGTATTTGGAGGTCTCAAATATCTGGCCATGCTAAAAAAATATATATTTAAAGCAAGAATGCAGCTTTACATCAAATATTTTCGCTCTCTGTTTTGGGTTTAACAGAAAAGTATTTCTAGTTGTGGAGCTATGTGGAAAACCGAATGCGCAGGCGCATACTTTACTTCGCGGATTCGTGAAAGCACGAAAATAAATTTAGTGCCATCTTCTGTTATGGTGCGTTATCACACCCAGCAGAGGAAGAGTGACGTATAAAGAACGGAACTCTCAGGCAAAACACAAATTGGTGGTTTTGTGACCAATCCGACTATTACATAGGCTACCTATCATTATGATGTGAACTCCATGTAGTTTGGACATAGCCTTTGAAAATGATCATCACATCTAGAATCATTAACTGGTTGCATTTGACCATTGCTACTTTTTTCTCCATTAGTGCATTATTTTGTCATTTAGTCATCAAAGTCTGGCATTCTCTGGATTGATGGTGATTTCAAGACAACTGGGAACACGGGGGGAAAAAAACAACCTTGAATCGTGACGTCAATGAGCTTCAGGTCGGAACTCTAGAAAGACGCCCAAGTTCCCGAATTGGAATTCCGAGTTGGATGACTGTTCAAACCGAGTTGGAGTTCCCAGTTGTTCTGAACGTGGCAGAAATCATCCTGGATTGACAGCATGCCCAATGTATTCAACCTTTTCTGGCGCATGGTGTTGTGTGTGAATGCTTATCCTTTTAAGCATGGCCCTTAAACCCAGACTTGGACCACACCCCCTCTCCAGCTAATAACAGGCAGGGGAAGAGAAATAGTGATTGCTTTGCAACGGTTGCAGTTTTTTATTAAACCTTTATTTAACCAGGTAGGCTAGTTGAGAAAAAAGTTCAGTTACAACTGCGACCTGGCGAATATAAAGCAAAGCAGTGCGACACAAACAACAACACAGAGTTACACATGGAATAAACAAACATACAGTCAATAACGCAATTCAGAAAAAAAAGTCTATATACAGTGTGTGCAAATGAGGTAAGATAAGGGAGGTAAGGCAATAAATAGGCCATAGTGGCGAAATAATTACAATATAGCAATTAAACACTGGAGTGATAGATGTGCAGAAGACGAATGTGCAAGTAGAGATACTGGGTTGCAAAGGAGCAAAAAAATAAATAACAGTATGGGTATGAGGTAGTTGGATGGGCTATTTACAGATGGGCTATGTACAGGTGAAGTGATCTGTGAGCTGCTCTGACAGCTGGTGCTTAAAGTTAGTGAGGGAGATATGGGTCTCCAGCTTAAGTGATTTTTACAATTCATTCCAGTCATTGGCAGCAGAGAGCTGTAAGGAAAGGCGGCCAAAGGGAGGAAATGCCTTTGGGGGTGACCAGTGAAATATACCTGCTGTAGCGCGTGCTACGGGTGGGTGCTGCTATGGTGACCAGTGAGCTGAGATAAGGTGGGGCTTTACCCAGCAGAGACTTGTAGATGACCTGGAGCCAGTGGGTTTGGCGACGAATATGAAGCGAGGGCCAACCAACGAGAGCATACAGGTCGTAGTGGTGGGTAGAATATGGGGCTTTGGTGTCCAAAGCCCAATCAGTTGGCCACTGATTCCTTCCAAACCAATCACTGTTGATTTCCAACTTGTTGTGTAATGTTTAAGTCCAATGGCCGATGAGCACTGATATGTTTTATCTATAATTTATTTTCATATGACAAGGATTTGCCAGTAGATTGTCAATGTGATTCATGATGATAACTGCTTGTCTAGGTAGATAGCTACGATTTTGAAAGTATGATGTTGACATGATCTGTCCAAAAAAAGCTACGGTAGATATAACGTGATTTGACATTATCTTATCTGTGGGGGATGGTCACTTCTAATGTAAATGTTTGGCAGCACCCAAGGGGGCTTGAACTTTCTAGCTCGCCCTGTAGATCTTGCAGCGACATAGTGTCCCCATGAGTGACAGAACACTGAGTCAATCACGGGGCAACAAGAGAAGATTACCTCCACCACAGAAAGCACTGAGCTAGGCTGAAACACCTGAATTTTGGAGCTGCCTTGTATGTGACTTTATTAACTCAACATTTTATTTTACAAGGTTTGCAAACGTATAGGTGACATGTATTAATGACAAAATAACATGCAAAACAGGCAAAAAAAGCTAAACAGGTGGGTCGCCACTGACTGAACTAGACATGGCAATCAATGGAAAATCCACAGTGGGCACTGGTCAAAAGCAGTGCACTACATAGGGAATAGGGTGCCATTTGGGACTTACAGTCAGTGTGAATTCAGTCACAAATGTTGATTGGTATAATGTAAAATGCCTCTCCTCTAAATTGTTCTGGTCTGTGTTCTTGCTTTACAGGATGAAGATGACGATGTGACCATGAGTTTTTGCTTTTCCCCATTGGGATTCTTGAAATGGTTGAGGAATTTCATTTTCTTTCTTTTTTTAAAATGATAAAATCCAGATAAAATATTAAATAAACAGAAGAGATTATGAGCTGGTCATTGAGGTCTACATTTGCTAGTTAATGATGAAGTGAAAACATGATCCCACAAGTTTACATTTGTTGCTGACTACTACAATGATGGCAGATTATTCAATAACCACAAGGTGTCAGGAAAAGCCATCCATTTTGTATTGGTTTTGTTAGGGAAGTACATTTGCTTTGGGGCTTTTAAAATGCATGTGTCCAAATTAGACATAAAATGAACAGATGCAATGTCGAGTCATTTGTCATTTTAATGTAATATTTTATAGCTATTATATTACCTGAGATAAAAGGTCATTTCAATGAATTAATTGAAAATGTAATCCTTGTCTCTGTGGCTTTAGAGATCAGACTCTCTTGCTTATCCTGGTGAGGGTTGTTGAGGCCGCAGTGATAGTCTGGAAAAAAATGGCAAAGAGGACAGTCACTAACACAGAACAACATGAATGAACAACCACAGATTGAATCAGGCTGGCAATTCATTGTTATTTATTTTTTGAGGGGCAGTGCTACTGTAATTGGAGACCAACTGCTAGGACATTTGGACAAGGTGCATCCAATTAAGTGTATTTTACAACATAAAATATAGAAGTGGAGGGATGCCCTTTACCTCAACCATGTTCTCCCCTTGGATTTCTCGGATGTGGGAGAACTTCTCTGTATCGCAGATGAGCTTCCCATCCTCCAGTCTGGCAGTACACTATGGGTCAGAGAGTAAACACAAAACACTCACACACCCTGCTGCAGCTGCACCTATGTCTACACTACCGTTCAAAAGTCTGGGGTCACTTAGAAATGTCCTTGTTTTCCATGAAAACATACATGAAATGAGTTGCAAAATGAATTGGAAATATAGTCAAGATGTTGACAAGGTTATAAATAATGCTTTTTCATTGAAATAATAATTGTGTCCTTCAAACTTTGCTTTCGTCAAAGAATCCTCCATTTGCAGCAAGTATAGCCTTGCAGACCTTTGGCATTATAGTTGTCAATCTGAAGAGATTTCACCCCATGCTTCCTGAAGCAGCTCCCATAAATTGGATTGGCTTGATGGGCACTTCTTACGTACCATACGGTCAAGCTGCTCCAAAAACAGCTCAATAGGGTTGAGATCCGATGACTGTGCTGGCCACTCCATTATATACAGAATACCAGCTGACTGCTTCTTCCCTAAATAGTTATTGCATAGTTTGGAGCTGTGCTTTGGGTCATTTTCCTGTCGTAGGAGGAAATTGGCTCCAATTAAGCGCCGTCCACAGGGTATGACATGGCGTTGTAAAATGGAGGGATAGCCTTCCTTCTTCAAGATCCCTTTTACCCTGTACAAATCTCCCACTTTCCCACCACCCAAGAACCCCCAGACCATCACATTGCCTCCACCATGCTTGACAGATGGCATCAAGCACTCCTCCTGAATCTTTGAATTTTTTCTGCGTCTCACGAATATTCTTCTTTGTGATCCAAACACCTCAAACTTAGATTTGTCTGTAAATAACACTTTTCCCCAATCTTCCTCTGTCCAGCATCTATGTTCTTTGGCCCATCGTAATCTTTTATTTTTATTGGCCAGTGTGAGATATGGCCTGTTCTTTGCAACTCTGGCTAGAAGGCCATCATCCTGGAGTCGCCTCTTCACTGTTGACGTTGAGACTGGTGTTTTGAGGGTACTATTTAATAAAGCTTCCAGTTGGAGACTTGTGAGCCGTCTGTTTCTCAAACTAGACACTCTATTGTACTTGTCCTCTTGCTCAGTTGTGCACCGGGGCCTCCCACTCATCTTTCTATTCTGGTTAGAGCCAGTTTGCGGTGTAGTACACAGCGAGTACAAGGGAGTAGTACACAGCGCTGTACGAGATCTTCAGTTTCTTGGCAATTTCTCGCATGGAAAAGCCTTCATTTGTCAGAACAAGAATAGACTGACGAGTTTCAGAAGAAAGTTATTTGTTTCTGGTCATTTTGAGCCTGTAATCGAACCCACAAATGCTTTTGCTCCAGATACTCAACTAGTCTAAAGAAGGCCAGTTTTATTGCTTCTTTAATTAGCACAACAGTTTTGTTTCTAATGATCAATTAGCCTTTTAAAATGATAAATGTGGATTAGCAAACACAACGTGCCATTGGAACACAGGAGTGATGGTTGCTTTTCTTTAAAAAACAAGGACATTTCTAAGTGTTTCCAAAGTTTTGAACAGTAGTGTATATCAAACTAGAGCAAAGGAGATGGACACATAGCACCATGCAAATAAACAAAGCTTTGTGATGCTCTTCACACTCTCATGGCAATAGGTCCATGCACGTCACATACAATTTCATGATTGATAAATTACCTTAAACTTTCTCCCATCCATGGCAGTCAGTTCTGCCTCCTTTCCTATAGTGAATGTGTTGGTGACAGTACGGAGGGGAGTCTCAACTCTGATGGTGAAGTCGTCACCCTTCTGCTCAATTATTGTCGTTGGCTTGACACCCTTGATCATTTTGATCAACATCTCAGGGACAGCTGAAGAACATAATTGCGTCATAAAACATAACCATTATTGACAAAGTTCTAGAACACAATACTGCCATTAAACACACTGAGATTGTTGTAAGAAATGTATGTGAGTTCTCACCCATTGCTTTAAGAAACTCTTCATGGTTCTCCTGACTGTGGATTTTCCATTTTCCATTGAATGCCATGTCCAGCTTAGTATTGGGATTAGCAGCAGGCAGTTGTTCAAACTAAAGGCAAATGGATGGTAAGTCCAATGGTTGTGACAAGTGTCTTTATTAAGAAAGCACTCTCCTCCCTCTTCTCCCCTACACACACTGGTCGTTGCCATGTTAGGGATTTTGTCTCCCTGTTATTCAGGTATTTCCTCATGCCACAGTGACCTGTGGGAGGGCCATGCCCTCATTGCCCAGTGTTCATCAGGCAATATTTACTTAATGCAACATCCAAAGTCCTACTAAAAATACACAGCCCCTGAAGTTGAGTGGAAACATTCATGGCTATTTGCAGATATGCAATGACACCAGGGTTCAATTCCTGAATCTACACATTTTGTCTTCCTTTAATATATCTCCCTGTTTCCCATCTATAAAATAATGCATATAACATACTATTTAAAAATCAGTAGCCTATCTTAATATTACAGAAATGTATAAATTACTATTGATTATGAAAGTCTCAGATTTGTAATCAACTGAGCCACCAGGGAAGAAATCAAATATGACTTTTATCAAGTCATTTTAAGTAATGAAGGGTAAGTGCTTCTACACCTGCATTGCTTGTTGTTTGGGGTTTTAGGCTGGGTTTCTGTACAGCACTTTGAGATATCAGCTGATGTACGAAGGGCTAAATAAATACATTTGATTTGATTTGATTGTGTAAGCTAATTTATAGTGCACATGTAGAGAAAATAAGAGGGAGATGGTAGTTGTGAGCATGTAATCATTTTCACTAAGCTCTCTGTTCTCTTTTTGGACCTAGTGAACAATTTCCCTCTTTCTCCTGGGACTGCAGCTTTCTATAAATCAATTTCCAAGCCATGGATCGTGTTCAGGATAAAAATTTATCAATGAGGAGTGTTTTGCTTCGTGAGTTAGAGAAGTGCTGAAATCCATCAGAAATATTTACATTTTAGTCCTTTACCAGACACTTTCCAGAGTGACTTAAAAATAGTGAAATTATCTGATAATAAAATTAACTGGCATGGACAGAAAATCCTACACTGAAAAAACAATATTTTTTTATCATAGCAGACAGATTTAATGCACAATGGACGTATCACAAATAAATATTGACACTCAGACAGCTGATGTTCAGCTCATTCCCTGTGATGTGGGAATTTCCCTCACAGAGGCAAAGAAGTAGATATATATACTCATTGTTGGTTTCTGATGATTCACAGAAACAACAACAGCTTTCACAGTGAAGACAAAATCAGTTCAACAGTATCCACAGAGATATGTGTCTCACTGACCATCCATCTCCTGCAGTTTAATCAAAGTGACTAGGGCCAGAAAGGGGGCCCCCAATAATTTCTTAGGGCTTTTTGAGGCCAGGCCTCAGATGAAAACATAAAGGCAAAATGTTTGGGCCAAACACTGGAGCTAAGCCCGACCATGAACATACATCATATATGATCCATTTCAAAGGAGCCCTATAAGCCTGTCAATGAGTCCAATTGGGTCTGTGTCCTCTCTCCTGAGAGCAGTTCCTGGGGATGACAGGTAGAGGGTGTGCTTCTGTGTTAAACACCCAGTCCTTCAGAGGCAGGAGATCATCGTCAGAGAACAGCAGGTACAGATACCTGTAACACACCAGAGAAAGAGAAGGAGAAGAAAACACTATTAAAATTAGGTACAAAAGGAAGCAAACACTGACACATATTACAAACTCCATACAATAAATGTACAATAGCGTTATGTTATGGTTATTGCTAGTGTAAAGCGCAGAGAAAATACAAAGATAGAGAAGGGAGGACAGGAAAACACAATTAAGATGAGATATATAGACAGGGACAAAGTAAAAACAGACAGATGACAAACTCTGTTCAATAGTGTTATGTTATGGTTATTGCTAATGAAAAACACAGAGAAATGACAAAGATAACACACGTGATGCTTGTATCTTTTCCTTCACTCACTTGAGTGTTTCTGCCAGAAAGAAACTCTGCTGTAAGTTGTCGTGTTGGATTATATGGCCGTAGACATCAATGATACCAGAGAACCCTGTGGCAAGTCGACAGTGTTGCTCCAGAGCCTGTAAAATAAAAGTACAATCCCATCTTCAACTAACCGTAAAAATCAGACCAACATTTCCATTTTACATGTAGATGGTTTTATGGTTAGGTTATTTTAGGGTAAATCACACATAGGACTACACTATCAAAATGGGCTGAGAATAAAAATATCACAGGATCATAGGTCAATTTATTGTAATGTATTTATCATTGCTATACAGTGCCTTCGGAAAGTATTCAGACCCTTTGACTTTTCCCATATTTTATGTTACAGCCTTATTCTAAATTGGATTAAAAATAAAATTTCCTCAGCAATCTACACACAATATCCCATAATGACAAAGCGAAAACAGATTTTTAGATTTTTTGCAAATGTTTTACAAATAAACAACAGAAATACCTTATTTACATAAGTATTCAGACCCTTTGCTATGAGACTCGAAATTGAGCTCAGGTGCAACCTGTTTCCATTGATCATCCTTGAGATGCTTCTACAACTTCATTGGAGTCCACCTGTGGCAAATTCAATTGATTGGACATGATTTGGAAAGGCACACACCTGTCTATATAAGGTCCCACAGTTGACAGTACAAGTCAGAGCAAAAACCAAGCCATGACGTCGTAGGAATTGTCCGTAGAGCGCCGAGACAGGATTGTGTCGAGGCACAGATCTGGAGAAGGGTACCAAAGCATTTCTGCAGCACTGAAGGTCCCTAAGAACACAGTGGCCTCCATGATTCTTAAATGGAAGAAGTTTTGAACCACCAAGACTCTTCCTTTAGCTGGCCGCTCGGCCAAGCTGAGCAATCGGTGGCCAGAAGGAAGCCACTCCTCAGCAAAAGGCACATGACAGCCTGCTTGGAGTTTGCCAAAAGGCACCTAAAGACTCTCAGACCATGAAAAACAAGGTTCTCTGGTCTGACGAAAGCAAGATTGAACTCTTTGGCCTGAATGCCAAGCGTCACGTCTGGAGGAAACCTGGCACCATCCCTACGGTGAAGCATGGTTGTGGCAGCATCATGCAGTGGGGATGTTTTTCAGCGGCAGGGACTGGGAGACTAGTCAGGATCGAGGGAAAGATGAACAGAGCAAAGTACAGAGAGATCCTTGATGAAAACCTGCTCCAGAGCACTCACAACCTCAGACTGGGGCGAAGGTTCACTTTCCAACAGGACAACAACCATAAGCACACAGTGAAAATAACGCAGAAGTGGCTTCGAGACAAGTCTCTGAATGTCCTTGAGTGGCCCAGCCAGAGGCCGCACTTGAACCCAATCGAACATCTCTGGAGAGACCTGAAAATAGCTGTGCAGCAACGCTCACCATCAAACTTGACAGAGCTTAAGAGGATCTGCAGAGAAGAACGGGAGAATCTCCCCAAATACAGTTGTGTCAAGCTTGTAGCGTCATACCCAAGAAGACACAAGGCTGTAATCGCTGCCAAAAGTGCTATAACAAAGTACTGAGTAAAGGGTCTGAACACTTACACTAAAGTTCAAAAGTTTGGGGTCACTTAGAAATGGCCTTGTTTTTGAAAGAAAAAGCTAATGTTTTTGTCCATAAAATCAGAAATACAGTGTAGACATTGTTAATGTTGTAAATGACTACTGTAGCTGGAAACGACTGAATTTTAATGGAATATCTAAATAGGCATACCAAGGCTCATTATCAGCAACCATCACTCCTGTGTTCCAAAAGCACATTGTGTTAGTTAATCAAAGTATATCATTTTAAAAGGCTAATTGATCATTAGAAAACCCTTTTGCACTTATGTTATCACAGCTGAAAGCTGTTGTGCTGATAAAGAAGCAATAAAACTGTCCTTCTTTACACTAGTTGAGTATCTGGAGCATCATCATTTGTGGGTTCAATTACAGGCTCAGAATGGCCAGAAACAAAGACATTTCTTCTGAAACTCGTCAGTCCATTCTATTCTGAGAAATGAAGGCTATTCCATGCGAGAAATGGCCAAGAAACTGAAGATCTCGTACAACGCTATATACTACTCCCTGAATACGTTCCAGAAGGCACTGTAAATGTATGGCCTCACCTCCAGAGCCTCCCAGCCCCACTCTCTGTACTTGGGGTCATGGGTCAGTCTCCACATGTACATGTAGCTCTCCACGACCTCTGGCCTCAGGATGTAATGCCTTTCGTTTACTCTGGGTGCTGTGGCCTCCGCTCCATCATCAAACCGGAACACCTCTGGGCCCAGCTTAGTGGCTGTTGGATTTTTAGGTTGGATTAGAATGGACAATGCATTATGCTAAACGTATTGTTTGATCTCCAGCACCTGTTGAGGAAACACTGGATATGCATATATTTCATATTTGTCATATTGTGCATATTTAATATTTTTTGTATTGTGCATATTTAATATTTTATTATTGTGCATAATTATGTAATATGCTGGAGAATAATCATACTAGAGAGAAAGCTGTATGAATACAATTGTTTCTGCCAAGGTGCTAAACTCAGGGATTGAGACCGGGGTTCAATCCCTGGGCATTATGTACCTAGAGAAGGGAGCGTTACAGCTAGATCACACCCTACAATCTTACAGGTTAACTTTATTCCCTGCAACTACTTGCATATGCTCTTATAATACTTTATTCTTATATAAATATACTTCTACACTAGATGTCCCTGGATGTCTATAGGCTACCCATATGCATATCTGTAAACACAATACCAGTCAAAAGTTTGGACACACCTACTCATTAAAAGGAGTTTTATTTGGACTATTTTCTACATTGTACTATAAAAAGACATCAAAGCTATGAAATAACACATATGGAATCATGTAGTAACCAAAAAGGTGTTATACAAATCAAAACATACTGTATATTCTTCAAAGTAACCTCCCTTTGCCTTGATGACAGCTTTGCACAGCGTTGGCACTCTCAACCATCTTCACGAGGAATGCTTTTCCAACATTCTTGAAAGAGTTCCCACATATGTTGAGCACTTGTTGGCTGCTTTTTCCTCCAACTAATCCCAAACCATCACAATAGGGTTGAGTTCGGGTGATTGTGGAGGCCAGGTCATCTGATGCAGCACTCCATCACTCTCCTTGGTCAAATAGCCCTTACACAGTCTGGAGGTGTGTTTTGAGTCATTGTCCCGTTGAAAAACAAATGATAGTTGAACTTAGCGCAAACCATATGGGATGTCGTATCACTGTCGAATGCTGTGGTTGCCATGCTAGCTAAGTGTGCCTTGAATTCTAAATAAATCACTGACAGTGTCACCAGCAAAGCACTCCCACACCATCACACCTCCTCCTCCATGCTTCACGGTTGGAACCACACATGCAGAGATCATCCTTTCACCTACTCAGCGTCTCACAAAGACACGGTGTCTGGAACCAAAAATCTCACACCTGGACTCATCAGAACAAAGGACAGATTTTCACCAGTCTAATGTCCATTGCTTGTGTTTCTTGGTCCAAGCAAGTCTCTTCTTATTATTGGTGTCCTTTAGTAGTGGTTTCTTTGCAGAAATTTGACCATGAAGGCCTGATTCACGCAGTCTTCTTGAACAGTTGAGGTGTGTCTGTTACTTGAACTCTGTGAAGCATTTATTTGAGCTGCAATCTGAGGTGCAGTTAACTCTAATGAACTTATCCTCTGCAGCAGAGGTAACTCTGGCTCTTCTTTTCCTGTGGCGGTTCTCATGTGATCCAGATTCATCATAGCGCTTGATTGTTTTTGCGACTGCACTTGAAGAAACTTTCAAAGTTCTTGACATTTTCCGGATTGACTGACCTTCATGTCTTAATGTAATGATGGACTGTCGTTTCGCTTTGCTTACTTGAGTTGTTCTTGCCATAATATGGACTTGGTATTTTACCAAATAGGGCTATCTTCTGTAATCCACCCCTACCTTGTCACAACACAACTGATTTGCTCAAACGCATTAAGAAGGAAAGCAATTCCACAAACGATCTTTTAACAAGGCAAACCTTTCATTGAAATGCATTCCAGGTGACTACCTCATGAAGGTGGTTGAAAGAATGCCAAGAGTGTGCAAAACTGTCATCAAGGCAAAGGGTAACTACTTTGAAGAATCTCAAATATAAAATATATTTTGATTTGTTTAACACTTTAGTTACAACATGATTCCATATGTTATTTCATAGTTTTGATGTCTTTACAATTATTCTACAATGTAGAAAATCGGAAAATAAAGAAAAACCCTAGACTGAGTAGGTGTGTCCAAACTTTTGACTGGTACTGTATACAGTGCATTTGGAAAGTATTCAGACCACTTGACTTTTTCCACATTTTGTTACAATACATCTATATTCTAAAATTGATTTAAAAAAAATTCCTCATCAATCTACACAAAATACCCCATAACGACAAAGTGAAAACAGAGTTTTAGATTTCTTTTCAGATTTATAAAAAAATAAAACTTTGCTATGAGACTTGAAATTGAGCTCAGGTGCATTCTATTTATATTAATCCTCAAGCATGGTGGTGGCAGCATCAAGCTGTGGGGATGTTTTTCAGTGGCAGGGACTGGGAGACTAGTCAGGGTCGAGGGAAAGATGAACGGAGCAAAGTACAGAGAGATTCTTGATGAAATCCTGAGCCCTCTGAAGCAGGTTATCAGACTGGGGCAAAGGTTCACCTTCCAACAGGACAACGACCCTAAGCACACAGCCAAGACAACGCTGGAGTGGCTTCGGGACAAGTCTCAATGTCCTTAAGTGGCCCAGCCAGAGCCAGGACATGAACCCGATCTAACATCTCTGAAGAGACCTGAAAATAGCTGTGCAGTGACGCTCCCCATCCAAACTGAAAGAGCTTGAGAGGATTTGCAGAGAAGTATGGGAGAATATCCACAAATACTGGTGTGCCAAGCTTGTAGCGTCATACCCAAGAAGACGAGGCTGTAATCACTGCCAAAGGTGCTTCAACAAAGTACTGAGTAAAGGGTCTGAATACTTTTGTAAATGTGATATTTCAGTTGTTGTTTTTTAAAAGAAATTAGCAGAAATTGAGAAAAAAACTTTTTTGCTTTATCATTATGGGGTATTGTATAGATTTGAGGGGGGAAAACGATTTAATCCATTTCAGAATAAGGCTGTAACGTAACAAAATGTGGAAAAAGCCGAAGAACATGGCTGACATTTTACATTCTCCAAACCAATTGTGCAATTTTTTGTTTTTGTGCCTTTTGTGTAACTTTTTTTTTTTTTTTACTTATTGTGTACATAATGTTGCTGCTACCGTTGCTTATGACCAAAAATAACTTCTGGACATCAGAAAAGCGATTACTCAACACAGACTGGAAGAAACTTTTTCCTTTAATGAGTCTGACGAGAAGGATGTCCTGCTTTCAATGGAACAGGCCCAGATCCATGCCTTTTATGTGAAGAAAAGACGCAGGAAAAGGGGAAGCAAATCGGGGATCTTTCTGAGAAGCCGGAGGCAAGCGAGTAAACTCCCAATGCCTTCCATTCTCCTTGCTAACATGCAATCATTAGAAAATGTAATTGATGACCTACTATTAGGGGCGGCAGGGTAGCCTAGTGGTTAGAGCGTTGGACTAGTAACCGGAAGGTTGGGTTAACTGCCTGAACAGGCAGTTAACCCACTGTTCCTAGGCTGTCATTGAAAATAAGAATTTGTTCTTAACTGACTTGCCTAGTTAAATAATGGTAAAAAAATAAGTAAAAAAAATAAGATTATCCTACCAAGAGGACATTAAAAACAGTGACATATGTTTCACCAAGACGTAACTGAACGAAGAAAAAGACAATATAGAGCTGGCGGGATTTTCCATGCACGGGCAGAACAGAGACGCTACCTCTGGTAAGACGAGGGGTGGGGGTGTGTGTCTTTTTGTCAATAACAGCTGGTGCGCGATGTCTAATATTAACCTTTTATAACTAGGGGGCAGTATTTTCATTTTTGGATAAAAAACGTTCCCGTTTTAAACGGGATATTTTGTCACGACAAGATGCTCGACTATGCATATAATTGACAGCTTTGGATTCCAAAACTGCAAAGATATTGTCTGTGAGTGCAACAGAACTGATGTTACACGCGAAACCCAGATAAAAATCCAATCAGGAAGTGCCGCATTTTTTGAAACCGCCTCATGCCAATGACTCCTTATATGGCTGTGAATGAGCTACGAATGAGCTTACGTTTTCTACGTATTCCCCAAGGTGTCTACAGCATTGTGACGTCTTTTCACGCATTTATGTTGAAGTTAGTTTGAGGCTACGTTACGCTCCCGCATGCGGGATGGGTAGTATCAAGAATTAAAGAAGTCTCGAGGTATTGCTCGCCTGAGGTAGAGTACCTTACCACACTATCTACCAAGAGAGTTCTCATCTGTATTATTCGTAGCCGTCTATTTACCACCACAAAGCGAAGCCAGCTCTCAACCAACTCTATCAGGCCATAATCAAAGAAGAAAATGCTCACCCAGAAGCGGCGCTCTTAGTGGCTGGGGACTTTAATGCAGGCAAACTTAAAATCTTTTTTAACACATTTTTACCAGCATGTCACGTGTAACCAGGGAAAACAAAATCCTAGCCCAACTTTACTCCACACACAGATGCATACAAAGATCTCCCCCACCCTTCATTTGGCAAATCTAACCACAATTCTATCCTCCCGATTCCTGTTTACAAGCAAAAACTAAAGCAGGGAGTACCAGTGACTCACTCAATACGGAAGTGGTCAGATGACGCAGATGCAACACTACATGACTGTTTTGCTAGCACAGACTGGAATATGTTCCGGGATTCATCTAATGGCATTTAGGAACACACCACCTCAGTCATCGGCTTCATCAATAAGTGCATCGATGATGTCATCCCCACAGTGACTGAACGTACATATCCCAACCAGAAGCCATGGAATACAGGCAAGGAAAGGGAGACTAATCTGGACACTTATAAGAAATCCCGCTATGCCCTCAGACGAACCATCAAACAAGCAAAGCGTCAATACAGGATTAAGATTGAATCCTACTACACCGGCTCTGACGCTCGTACAATGTGGTAGGGCTTGAAAACTATTACAGACTACAAAGGGAAACCCAGGTGCGAGCTGCCCAGCTACGCGAGCCTACCAAACGAGATAAATGCCTTTTATGCTCGCTTCCAGGCAAGCAACACTGAAGTATATGCACCAGAGCACCAGCTGTTCTGGATGACTGTGTGATAACGCTCTCGGTAGCCGATGTGAAAAAAAACTTTAAACAGGTGAACATTCACAAAGCCACTGGGCCAGACGGATTACCAGGACGTGTACTCAAAGCATGCGCAGACCAACTGTCAAGTGTCTACACTGACATTTTCAACCTCTCCCGGACCGAGTCTGTAATACCTACATGTTTCAAGCAGGCCACCATAGTCACTCTGCCCAAGGAAGCAAAGGTAACCTGCCTAAATGATTACCGCCCCGTGACACTCACGGCGGTAGGCATGAAGTGCTTCGAAAGGCTGGTCATGGCTCACATCAACAGTATCCTCCCGGACACCCTAGACCAACTCCAATTCGCATACCGCCCCAACAGATCCATAGATGACGCAATCTCAAACTCACTCCACACCACCTTTTCTCACCTGGACAAAATGAACACCTATGTGAGAATGCTGTTCATTGACAACAGCTCAGCGTTCAACACCATAGTGCCCACGAAGCTCATCACTAAGCTAAAGACTCTGGGATTAAACACCTCCCTCTGCAACTGGATCCTGGACTTTGACGGGCCGCACCCAGGTGGTAAGAGTAAGCAACAACACATCTGACACGCTAATACCGGGGCCCCTTTGGGGTGTGTACTTTAGTCCCCTACTGTATTCCCTGTTCACCCACAACTGCGTGGCCAAACACGACTCCAACACCACCATTAAGTTTGCTGACGACACAACAGTGGTAGGCCTGATCACCGACAACGATGAGACGGCCCATAGGGAAGAGGTCAGAGAACTGGCAGTGTGGTGCCAGGACAACAACCTCTCCCTCAATATGAGCAAGACAAAGACCTGATCGTGGACTACAGGAAACCTGTCTAGGACTGGCTGTGAAACAGCCAATGAAATTGCAGGGTGCCAAATACAAATCAACAGAAATCTCATAAATCAAATTTCTCAAACATTCAAGTACTAGGCACCATTTTAAAGATACAATTCTCGTTAATCCAGCCACAGTGACTGATTTCAAAAATTCTTTACAGCGAAAGCTCCACAAACGATTATGTTAGGTCACCACCAAGTCACAGAAAGACCCATCAATTTTTCCATCCAAAGAGAGGAGTCACAAAAAGTACAAATAGAGATAAAATGAATCACTAACCTGATGATCTTCATCAGATGACACTCATAGGACTTCATGTTACACAATACATGCATGTTTTGTTCTATAAAGTGCATATTTATATCCAAAAATCTCATTTTACATTGGCGTGTTATGTTCAGTAGTTCCAAAACATGCAGTGATTTTGCAGAGAGCCACATCAATTCACAGAAACACAAATTTTCAATGTTGATGAAAATTCAAGTGTTATGCATGGAACTTTAGATACATTTCTCCTTAACTTGTTATGGCTGCAATCCCGATATCGGGATAAGTGTCATCAACAACCGCTGAATAGCATAGCGCTACATAAAATAAATATTACTATAAATATTTCTATTCATGAAATCACAAGTGCAATATAGGAAAACACTGCTTAGCCTTTTGTTAATCTACCTGTCGTGTCAGATTTTGAAATGATGCTTTACAGCGAAAGCAATCCAAGCGTTTGTGTAAGTTTATTGATCGCATCATAAACATTAAGTACACTTAGCATCAGGTAGCTCGGTCACGAAAATCAGAAAAGCAATCAAATTAATCGTTTACCTTTGATGATCTTCGGATGTTTTCACTCACGAGACTCCCAGTTACACAACAAAATGTTCCGTTTGTTCCATAAAGATGATTTTTATATCCAAAATACCTCCGTTTGTTTGTCGCGTTATGTTCAGAAATCCACAGGAAAGAGCGGTCACGACAACGCAGACAAATTCCAAATAGTTTCCATAATGTCCACAGAAACATGTCAAACGTTTTTTATAATCAATCCTCAGGTTGTTTTTAAAATATATAATCGATAATATATCAACCGCAAATGTCTTTCACAGTAGGAGAGGGAAAAGCAATAGCTATCCAAATTCTGTTGCGCGAGCAAAACTCATGTGACCACTTGACGCAGTGTTATCGTTCTGGCTAATTTTTCAAAATAAAAGCCTGAAACTATGTCTGAAGACTGTTGACACCTTGAGGAAGCGATAGGAAAAGGAATATGGTTCAATATCCCTTTAAATCCAGCAAAGGGAGGCTCTGGAACATGGAGTTCTCAAAATAGAAGCCACTTCCTGTTTTGATTTTCCTCAGGGTTTCACCTGCAATATCAGTACTGTTATACTCACAGATAATATTTTGACCGTTTTGGAAACGTTAGAGTGTTTTCTATCCAATACTAATAATAATATGCATATATTAGCAACTGAGACTGAGGAGCTGGCCGTTTACAATGGGCACCTTTTCATCCAAGCTACTCAATACTGCCTCTGCAGCCATAAAAAGTTAATGCAACCACTGTGTCAGATTTTTTTTTAAACTTTACAGAAAAAGCATACCATGCAATAACCTGAGTACGGAGCTCAGAGCCCAAACCAGCCAAAATAAATATCCGCCATGTTGCGCAGTCAACATTAGTCAGAAATAGCATTATAAATATTCACTTATCTTTGATGATCTTCATCAAAATGCACTCTCACGAATCCCAGTTCCACAATAAAATGTTTGATTTGTTCGATAAAGTTAATAATTTATGTCCAAATTGCTTCTTTTTTTTAGGGTGTTTGGTAAACAAATCCAAACACGCGTTCAGGTCCATCCGAACGTCGGACGAAAAGTTAAAAAAGTTATATTACTGGTCGTAGAAACATATCAAACTACGTATAGAATCAATCTTTAGGATGTTTTTATCATAAATGTTCAATAATGTTCCAACCGGAGAATTCCATTGTCTGTAGAAAAGCAATGGAACGAGAGCTACCTCTCATGTGAATGCACGTGACTGAGATCGAGGCTGCTGCCAGACCTCTGACTCAATCCCTTCTCATTCGGACCCCTTCACAGTAGAAGCCATAAAATAACATTCTAAAGATGGTTGACATCTAGTGGAAGCCTTAGGAAGTGCAAAATGACCCATATCCCACTGTGTATTTGATAGGGGCTGAGTTCAAAAACTACAAATCTTAGATTTACCACTTAGATTTCCCACTGTTTGGACCTTTTCTTGAGTTTTTGCCTGCCATATGAGTTCTGTTATACTCACAGACATCATTCAAACAGTTTTAGAAACTTCAGAGTGTTTTCTATCCAATACTAATAATAATATGCATATATTAACATCTGGGACTGAGTAGGAGGCAGTTTACTCTGGGCACACTTTTCATCCAAAAGTGAAAATGCTGCCCCAATCCCAAAGAAGTTGTTTAACATCGATGAGGCTGTAGTGGAGCAGGTTGAGAGTTTCATGTTCCTTGGTGTCCACATCACCAATGATCTATCATGGTCCAAACATACCAAGACAGTCGTAAAGAGGGCACAACAAAACTTTTTCCCCCTCAGGAGACTGAAAAGATTTGGCATGGGCCCCCTGCACCACCGAGAGCATCCTGACCGGTTGCATCAAAGCCTGGTATGGCAACTGCTCGGCATCTGACCGTAAGGCTCTACAGAGGGTAGTACGAATGGCCCAGTACATCACTGGGGCCAAACTTCCTGCCATCCAGGACCTATATAATAGGCTGTGTCAGAGGAAAGCCCATAAAATTGTCAGAGACTCCAGTCACCCAAGCACTCCGGTCCCAGAGCGCATGGACCAAAAGGATCCTCAACAGCTTCTACCCCAAAGCCATTAGAATGCTGAACAATTCATAAAAATCACCACTGGACAATTTACATTGACCCTCCCCCCTTCCCTTGTGTACACTGCTGCTACTCCCTGCTTGTTTCTTACCTATGCAGTCACTTTGCCCCCCCACCTACATGTACAGATTTCCTCAACTAGCCTGTACCCCTGCACACTGACTCGGTACTGGTGCCACCTGTACAGTATATAGCCTTGTTATTGTTATTCTTATTGTGTTACTTTTTATTATTACTTTTTTATTTTAGTCTACTTGGTAAATATTTTCTTCTTCTTGAACTGCACTGTTGGTTAAGGGCTTGTAAGTAAGCATTTCACGGTAAAGTTTAAACCTGTTGTATTCGGCACATGTGGCAAATAAAGTTTGATTTGAATGCACTGTACATTGATTTTTATGTGGACCTATGAATATATAACTCATTATAGCCTCAATGTCCACCCTGTGAGTTATGCATCTTGATATACACAGGTTAACAGGAAATCAGATCTGTATCAGAAACTGAAGCTTGGCTTCCATTAGGTATTAGGACACAATCTCAAACTAACACTTTGTTCAACTGCACTGCCAGTAAATTGGTAGGTATCGGAGGATCTCCCTTTCACATTCTAACTGATGCCCGTCACTTTGGCAAGAAGCATGTTTGCAGGACTGTTCCTCTTTATAGCCAGTCTGTCGAATGTAGATGCAGTGATTTGCAATGAGAAGAAAGTTTGTGCCTTAAGAGGGTTCGTCAGTGAACATGAACTACAATTACCCCGATGCTGACTTTTTGCGGACAGGTGACTTAGTCTGGTTTAACAATGGCAGCAATAAGAAATGTAAGGACAAGACCATTCCCGAAGACTTCACAGATGACGAAAGGGTATTACAGACGTTTTGAGTGGCTTCATGACATTTGGGGGAATCTTCTATAAGCCAGATACATCTGGTACAAGAATGGGCAACATTTACCAAACCCTGAACATCAGCCTTTACCTAGACCCAGTCCGCAGTGAGGAAGCAGGCGGTTACTCCTGTGCCGTAAAAGGATGTGAGGATCTTCACTCTCCTGCATGTCTCCTTGGTAACTGCTGGGATGTAATAAACACAAGACCATCTGCGCCTTCATTGGGATACCTGTCAAAATCCCTTGCAATTACGCATTATGGGGCAGCAGGGTAGCCTAGTGGTTAGAGCGTTGGACTAGTAACCGAAAGGTTGCAAGTTCATATCCCCGAGCTGACAAGGTACAAATCTGTCGTTCTGCCCCTGAACAGGCAGTTAACCCACTGTTCCTAGGCCGTCATTGAAAATAAGAATTTGTTCTTAACTGACTTGCCTAGTTAAATAAAGGTAAAATAAAAATATAAAATTATCCCAGCATTCAAACCATCACACAATATGGTCAAAAATGGTTTTCAAATATTTGGACTTCCCGGATCGGGAAGAGCACCATGGTAACAAGGAGAAAGAGAACAAATTCCCGTTTAAAAAGCAAGGGGGTACGGTACGTCATACCGTGATCCATCCATCTGTCTGTTACAAACATACAAGTAAAAGTTACTCCTCCCACTGCAAAGGAGGGAGAATCAGTCCTGATCTCCTTCTGCAAGACTTCCTGTCCAAACTTTAGTTACTTAGTCCAAGGTCACGTTTCTACAGGCAGTCAGAAAAGGGCATTCAGGCAGCTACTTCTCTATTGTAAGAGGCTTTGAGAATTTCACTTATTGTGAAATATGGCCCCAAAAACACTTCAGTGTCAGTCAGTGGTAAAATAGAGGAGGGCAGTCCGTGACTCTGACCTGCAGCAGTGATGCCAACCCACCAGTGAAGTCTTAAACGTGGTACATGAGCAATGGGACTGAAGTCGTACAGACAGGAGAAGGAAGAGAACAGTACATAAGTGTCAGTCTGGGAGACATGATCCAGTACTACTGTATGGCTGAGAACAAGATATGAGCTCAGAACTCTACCCTCTTGGACATTAACATAGGTGTGTCTTCACAGTGTCTGTTTAGCTTTCTGTACTGGCTGTGGTGGGCACTGCCCTGGCTGCTAAAGCTTCAGTGCTCATCTACTGTACACTGAAGAGGAGAAGCAGGAAGTGATGTCAGAGAAGGAAGTGATGTTAGAATAGGAAGTGATGTCAGAGGAGTTAGTGCGGTCAGATGTGAGTGTGAGGACCAGAGCCTCTATTTATGAAACCCTTGACAACATCTTCGCAGACCCTGATGAGTATGACGACATACAGCGTGACACCTACACAGGCCTTCAGAGAGATCAGAGTGACACCTACACAGGCCTTCAGAGAGATCAGGGTGACACCTACACAGGCCTTCAGAGATCAGGGTGACACCTTTTCACATACAATGGCAATATGAATGTCCCTCAAACATTTTCTCAAACCCCTAACTTCGTACTTAAGTTCCCATATGACTTAATTGTCAGGTAAATATCTAAGGCAATGAAATTGAAAAAAAATGTGTAATGCTATTTAAATGTTATGTAAGAGATGTGACAATGTTATTGTTTTGTTATTGATCATGCTATTTCTGAAAGCTTGTTAAGTATTAACTAATAGTAATTCATCATTAGTCCATCCTTTTAGTGGATTCTTACTGTTAACACCTTTACAGGTGACTAACTATTAAACCTGTCAAGCAATAACTAATGATGTAATGCCATATCTGGTTGGGGGTGGGGCTTTGTTGGAGCATAGGACTGAGAGTGGTAGAGGATTGTTTTTTTGTTTTCGCCCTTCGCCTGTAAAATACTGAAAAGCCAAATAGAAAAACCTTGATTAAAAAAGCATTAACTAATGGCGATTTATTTTGAATCCATCCTCTTTGTGGGGCCCTATAGTAAAAACTGTTAAGACTTCAACTAATGAATTGTGAATATGCCATGACAGCATGTCAATTACAACACACTGTAAGGCATTTGATTGGGCTTTGAACTGTGTTTTGAGTATATATATAGATAGATGTGTTCCTACGTGTACGCCTGTAGGACTCGTGGCAGGTATGGGTGATGTTAGCAGCCAGGTCCAGTTGGTGCTGCCTGGTCTCTGGACTGCCGTGTTCAGCCCCGATCCCGATCATCCCTCCAGAGAAGCAGGCCAGGTGACCCATCCTGTGATCCAGGATACCCCCTCTCCACTCAGCCACGTAGATCAGCCCCCCAGGAGACCTCTGGACTAGGTTATTCTCTATGGCCTAAAGCAGTGTACAGTAGATGGGTATCATTAGTAAACAACATGTGAAGAGTTTCATTCCAAAACGCGATATATCCATTTTCAGAAATTGATATTAGTAAAACATATATATATATATATTTTTCATCAAATGTCTTTGCCTCTTTTCGCGATCTCTCTTCTCTTTTCCTGCTCTGTTCTATGGTTCTGTTCTTGTTCTCACGCTTCACCTATTGCTTTTCTGCTGTTATAGCATTATATGGCATAGCATGCAACCATTGACTGGCCATAGACTGGTATGTGTACCTCCAGTGCAGCATAGTACATTCTTTTAGCAACTTCATCTGTCCTGTCTGACATCAGGTAGGATTTTATTAGATACTCGTAGAAACTGTCACCAAGGGCCCCAATGGAGACATAATCTGAAAAAGATAAGCAATAACGCATGATCTGCCATGCCATGTAACACAAGTGGCTGTTCGCAGACAGGACAATAACATCAAAGAACAATGTATTCCTCTTAGTTTAATGAAGGACTGCAGTCACTCAATAGTCAGATGGTGACTTACGCTGTTCCCAATTCCCACTGACTGGGTTGAGAGCGTTTGGGTAGAGGCCACGTGGCTTGTCCAGCTGGTTCAGGTGTTTCCTAATATTCATAACCTGAGGGTGTAGAGAAGTAAGAGGGCGAGAGAGACAAAAAACAAGTTCATTTATTTAACAGTTGAGCTCAATATGGGGTATTCTTTCTAAGTACGTGTTATTTTCACATTACATCTGATTTTAAAGACTTGAAAACAAAAGCATTATATGTGAGGCTTGTGGAGTTACAGCACTCACCTTCTCGGTATAAATGGGATCATTGGTGAGTTCTGACAGATGAACAAACTCCAGATGCAGGGTTCCAAACTCTGCTAGAACACTGCTCCTCCCCAAATCCCCTCCGGACCACCTCCTGGAATCACTAAAACAGGAACAGACATGAGAGAGAAATGCTAGCCTGACAACTCACACTAAATTCTTCTGCTGCTTTGTCGTTTGCTACATACTTTAGTCTGAGACAGCCATCATTGAAGTCGTTTGTGGTGACGTGGAGCGATTGAATCGTCTCCAACCAATCAGAGTATCAAAGCCAATTACGATTATTCAAACCGCCCACGTGTGTTTTGGCTCTAGCCCAACCCATTCTGTTTCTGGACCAATCAGACAACCCCGAACTTGTTCACATTCGGTGAAGCGTCGGGGAGGTACTCAGATCCAGAACCATTCCGGAGAAGTCTGTGGGCACGGCGTAGTGTTTGGGTAGCCAGGCAAGAGAAATGTAACATTTGAAACCTGCCTACTGTATTCTAGAAGTTGTACCAGCAATAACACATAAATTATATATTGGGCACATTCAGAATTTTATGAACACAATGATCCTACCAATTTGCAAGTTCTACATTTGTTGAAATGTGAGGGTGAAGTTGCTAATATTGTTCGGTTAGCTGAATTACAACTTGACATCCAGGGGTCTGTGTATTTTTTATATATAGGCCTAATAATAAAGAGGTCATTTAAATGGTAAAAATGAATTTCCTTTTAATGTGGCATGAACACAACCAGTCATGATATTTTCATCTGACTGTCAAACAAATCACTTCAAAAAGGTAGGCATGTTTGTCTACTACAAAATAATTCCAGAATTCAAACTGCATGGCATTTGATGAATGGAAATAGACATCTGTTACAAAACACCAAAAAGTGTGTCTAATGTCATTCAGTGATTGCCATTGATTAGGCCTAAATTAATTGATGTGTCTTGCTGACAAATTTATATTTTTTTGTAGTTGGGACACCTGAAATGGGGCTGAAACTGTCCTGGGAAAAACGAGATGCTCACCCTAACACACACTGTCAACTTACTAGACTAGGCTACAATGTGTATTACCATGAACCTCAAATACAGTGGGGCAAAAAAGTATTTAGTCAGCCACCAATTGTGCAAGTTCTCCCACTTAAAAATATGAGAGAGGCCTGTAATTTTCATCATAGGTACACTTCAACTATGACAGACAAAATGAGAAAAAATAATATTTAAAAAAAAAAATCAGAAAAATCACATTGTAGGATTTTTTTATGAATTTATTTGCAAATTATGGTGGAAAGTAAGTATTTGGTCAATAACAAAAGTTTCTCAATACTTTGTTATATACCCGTTGTTGGCAATGACAGAGGTCAAACGTTTTCTGTTAAGTCTTCACAAGGTTCACACACTGTTGCTGTTGGCCCATTCCTCCATGCAGATCTCCTCTAGAGCAGTGATGTTTTGGGGCTGTTGCTGGGCAACACAGACTTTCAACTCCCTCCAAAGATTTTCTATGGGGTTGAGATCAGGAGACTGGCTAGGCCACTCCAGGACCTTGAAATGCTTCTTACGAAGCCACTCCTTCGTTGCCCGGGCGGTGTGTTTGGGATCATTGTCATGCTGAAAGACCCAGCCACGTTTCATCTTCAATGCCCTTGCTGATGGAAGGAGGTTTTCACTCAAAATCTCACGATACATGGCCCCATTCATTCTTTCCTTTACACGGATCAGTCGTCCTGGTCCCTTTGCAGAAAAACAGCCCCAAAGCATGATGTTTCCACCCCCATGCTTCACAGTAGGTATGGTGTTCTTTGGATGCAACTCAGCATTTTTTGTCCTCCAAACACAACGAGTTGAGTTTACCAAAAAGTTCTATTTTGGTTTCATCTGAACATTTGACCTTCTCCCAATCTTCTTCTGGATCATCCAAATGCTCTCTAGCAAACTTCAGACGGGCCTGGACATGTACTGGCTTAAGCAGGGGGACAAGTCTGGCACTGCAGGATTTGAGGCCCTGGCGGCGTAGTGTGTTACTGATGGTAGGCTTTGTTACTTTGGTCCCAGCTCTCTGCAGGTCATTCACTAGGTCCCCCCGTGTGGTTCTGGGATTTTTGCTCACCGTTCTTGTGATCATTTTGACCCCACGGGGTGAGATCTTGCGTGGAGCCCCAGATCGAGGGAGATTATCAGTGGTCTTGTATGTCTTCCATTTCCTAATAATTGCTCCCACAGTTGATTTCTTCAAACCAAGCTGCTTACCTATTGCAGATTCAGTCTTCCCAGTTTGGTGCAGGTCTACAATTTTGTTTCTGGTGTCCTTTGACAGCTCTTTGGTCTTGGCCATAGTGGAGTTTGGAGTGTGACTGTTTGAGGTTGTGGACAGGTGTCTTTTATACTGATAACAAGTTCAAACAGGTGCCATTAATACAGGTAACGAGTGGAGGACAGAGGAGCATCTTAAAGAAGAAGTTACAGGTCTGTGAGAGCCAGAAATCTTGCTTGTTTGTAGGTGACCAAATACTTACTTTCCACCATAATTTGCAAATAAATTCATTAAAAATCCTACAATGTGATTTTCTGGATTTTCCCCCCTCATTTTGTCTGTCATAGTTGAAGTGTACCTATGATGAAAATTACAGGCCTCTCTCATATTTTTAAGTGGGAGAACTTGCACAATTGGTGGCTGACTAAATACTTTTTTGCCCCACTGTATATGTAGGCCTACTGGTAGCCAGTGATGTAGCGGTAAAAATAATGGTGGGTAAACTGATTGTTGGTCGCGGTAAAAAAAAAAGTAACTCTCCCTATACTTTCAATGCATTATTAAAAAATGTATATATATAAATATATATATATATTTTTTTAAAAGGTGGTTAAATGGCATTTACTTGCTTTTACTCTCCACTAGGACTACACCAATGCTGATAGCCGACCCTCTCAGCCAAGGCAATTTTAAAGACATCAACACACGCAGAATAGCCTACATTCAAAATAATAAGTTACTTGAATCTAAACATAGTTCATGAGTTGTCCATAATTCATGAGTTAATGCTTTGGAGACCTCACAGATCATGTGACATAAAACACTACCTTTTTTTCCTTACATTAATTACATTTATGACAGTGTTATTTATCATTGTTAAGCATTTAACAATTGAATTAGAACATTGAACCTAAAACCTGTACGAATCATTGATCTTGGAGATCTCTGAAAATGCACTGTAAGTGTAACTATGCCTACGTAATATTTCATGATGTTTCGCTGTGAAAACAGTTCTCATGAGCACACAAATCCAGAATAATGTAAGGCTATGCCATTGCAAAATCGAATGCTTCTAAGCGAAATAGTCAACTATAGGCCTACTGTCATTAACGTATAATTGTTGGATGGATTGGATGTGCATTGGTGTCTAGCTGTGAGCTAGTTGTCTCGTGATATTGTTGACCATCATCATCATCATCATCATCTGATCAAGGAAAGAAAACAAATATTGATAGAACATAATGAAGCTAAATAAAATGGTCTGTTACTTCCGACGCAGAGATCACCAGTACCCTCGCGCATCTGAAAAACAAAACAACGAGCGCTCCAAACAGCTGACCGACAAAAGCAAACAATGATAAATCAACGGATAAATCAAATGCATTGAAATAAAGGCTATTTTTAACAAAGTCGCATGGCAAACAAATGTCGAAAATGAGGAAGTACAAAGGAACATCTACACATAAAGGAGGTCGAAATTCAGCACTACTGGATGGACAGCACCGCCACATAGAAATACATTTTCTAAACCATGACAGATAGGTGGGGGGTATTCATTTCATTGGTAAATATGAAAATAAAATATTCCAATGTATTTACAACTGCATTCTAAACAAATAGGAAACATGTCAAATTGACATTATTTCGAGACCCTCCCTAAAGTTGGGACTTTTGTTGCATTTAGGGGATTTAACATCTCATTCAGGGGAGCTGAGCCCCCGACTCCCCCGTAATTCGCACCATGGTTAGCTGAATAACTTACATCCAACTGAAATTGGCTACGTAATATTTATGTACTAATGTATAATTTTCTCTGCTCTTCTGCAAAGGTGCTGGCTATCATGCTCTCTAATGCACATGGTGGAAATATCAGTGTCTTGCCCTAAAATTTGTAATTTCACAGGCTTTTTATTTCAGTGTTTATTGGAGGTAGCTGTAGTCAGACAGAATTATATGCGGTAAGCTCTAACCAGCTTCGATCACACAGAATAATCATTTCTAACTGTGACAAGCCTTGATTGGCTAGGCGGATAAGTACTTGTTGTGACAGAAAAGCGTTGATTGGATAGAATTACCATTATAGGCTGAGACAATCTATAGTTGTGTCTTGGATATCCTTCTTTTAGTCCAGTTGTCAGCAAACAGCACAGTTCATGTCTGAAATATTATTTTGTCTTTCTGATAAAAGAACCTGGAGAATAATCATGATGACAAGAGTCTATTCTGCGATAGATTAGGAGCAGATCCTGACCTGTTAGTCTTTCTCTTCGACCCAAACCTGTTCCTCATTCCCTTCCATAATATTCTATATTTAGATCTGGAGGAGGGGGATGTTGATCTTCCTCCACTCTGAGCCTCTGTCATTCCCAGACACCTGACACATCGATCCCAGATACGCCTTTGACTGACAGCTGGGGAGAGGGAAGCTGACAGGCTGCCAGGAGCACCAGCTTAGCTTACCCTCCCTCGAATGGCCATGGCAGATTGCTTCATACTTCTCACTGACTTCACACTTACTTTCCCTAGGGACTAGGAGGGAGAGCTGGGCCATCAGGCAAAACTGAACATAATGACTCTCACTTCTGCAGTGAAAATGAGTTTTGAGTAAAAATGAACAGGATGGATTTCCTCTCTCGCTCCGATCCAAATGTCTTTTCCACTGTGGTTTTAATAGTATTACCGTGATTAGATAAATCCAGAGTTCATCAAGTGTAATGCATGATGACACACTGCAACTAATTAGATCATGATATATAGTCCTGCAATCTATTTACAGTCCAAGAATTACACTACCTACAACAGCATAGCTACAATGTGTCAGTTTATGTCTATTGCTTCAGTGAAGACTACCCTGCTCCAGCAGAAGAGGTATTGTATACCAAACTAGGAAATGCTACCCACCCGGCCAGGTTGACAACTCCATGTGGTATGCCTGTGGGAGTGTTGAAGGCAGGTAACAGATTTTTCCCCAGCTCCACCACTTTCCTTTTAAACACCTGGAGAGACAAGAGAGCTGTTCAGTTCAGTCCAGTTAAATCAGTTCAGTTAAATCAGTTCAGTTAAGTCAGTTCAGTTAAGTCAGTTCAGTTAAGTCAGTTCAGTTAAGTCAGTTCAGTTAAGTCAGTTCAGTTCAGTCAGTTCAGTTCAGTCAGTTCAGTTCAGTCAGTTCAGTTAAGTCAGTTCAGTTAAGTCAGTTCAGTTAAGTCAGTTCAGTTAAGTCAGTTCAGTTAAGTCAGTTCAGTTAAGTCAGTTCAGTTAAGTCAGTTCAGTTTGGTTGAGACAGCTCAGTTGAGTTTGGTTCAGTTGAGTTCATCTAAAGTAGTAGATGAGTGACTTTATGGGACAGCTCAGGGCTTCATGCCCTCTTCTATCCCTCTTCTCAGTGTCTGTCTGGTTGCGGGTGGGGTTTGGCAAGGGACAAGGAAAGGGGAGGAGTGTTGTAGTCTTCGTTGTAGTTCACCTTTTGTAGACTGCATCTAGTTCAAGCTCTTCTATGCTGAAACCACATTGTCAGTGTATCACTTTTCAGGAAGTGTTAATAACAGCTGTGGCAAAGTTGGTGTCCCATTTATCGTTTCCTGTCCTGCATGTCCCCAATGGAAAGGTGCCTAATGACTCTCCTTGTTGTATCCAGCAGGGCTGCGACAATACCAGTATTACACACATTTTTACATAGCAAAAATAAAATGTCTTTGGTCCTTTAAAACCTGCTTTATGTCAAATATTGTGTTCTATAGCTTAGAAATAAATACAAGTGACTCTGGATGACAACATAATCATGTTTGTTTTCAACATTAAATCCCTCTTTGTGTTTTGTTTCCATACCACAATACTAACAAATATCTCAATACTGGTATCATACCATGCTCTAATATCCAGGTGGACTACATAAGTATTATCTAATGATACACAACATGTATAAATCCACAGGCACAGCTAGACAAACTCACAAAACATGACATGCAGCTAAAAGAAAGAATTTCACCAAAGTAAAGCCAAAGCTGGAGTCAAAGAAGAGCTTGGGACACTGTGGGCCTGTAGCAGTGTTCCGTCTATCTGAAATGGTGCATTCTTTTAAAACAAATGACTGCCTCTGTTTGAGAAAAAAAGCAGCCAGCAACCACAAACAAGCAGTCTTGATTAACCCTCAATATAAAAGTCAGAGAAAACTCTCTGCAGGATTTAATGAAACTGGTACTGTGATGAGTATGCTATGTTTACTTTCATTTCTGAAAAGACTGTATCAAGATAATAATCCAGCTCTCTCTTTACAATTATTTAAGGCTTGAACAAGTGTCCTTGAAATTGCACAGCCTGTAATCACATCAAGAACTGAGAGCACAACCTTGTGAAGAAAAGTGCTCTGGCAGAGGAAGGTAATACTGGTAGTCATGTTGCCATGGTAATCTGAAAATATACTGTAATATCACCCAGTGTAATTGATCACCATACAAGGAGAAAAACGGGCTGTTGGGAGTTGTCCATGGTGTCGAATGTCCTCCCAACGGTCATACCTGGGGCTGTATGTGTTAAATGTCTCAGAGCAGGAGTGCTGCTCTAGGATCAGGTTCCCCATGTCCATGTTATCGTAATCATTGTGATCTAAAAGGCTAAACTGATCCTAAATCAGCACTCCTACTCTGAGACACTTGATACATACAGCCCCAGATTTTAAGACACTGTTTAATTAGAGAAGGCACAACTGAGCCATAAAACGATATTCTTAATTACTTCATAGTCTGGTTCTTGATCCTGTTCCCAGCTGTGATAACTGACCATCCCCACAATGGATCAACTGCAATGGAATCATTCTACGACAGAGCCTGCTTAGTTCCGAAAAAGAATGCCTCGATTGTGGATAAATTCCAGAACTCAATCAACCTACATAATTTCAGTGGTGTGTGTGTGGTATTGATGGAATTCTCTAATCTGTCCATTATCGATGCATTATAGGATATATACGTTTTGACAACTGCACACATCAACCAGGATGTGATGGCGGTTCTCTTTGATTCTAGGTCATTTATTTGAACGGCCACATTATCAGGCAAGAGGATGTAGAGCTGTTTTCCGGATGACAGATGTCTTTAGGCCTCATATAACGGTGGGAGACATTATAGCTGAGTAATACTGCTGTTAAGCAATGTAGAAATGTGATGAATAAACTATGATGGATGGATCTCACCTCCTCTCCTGTTAGGTAGTAGGCAGACAGCAGGCCACCCACGTAGCGGATATTCACTTCAAACAGAGACGCCTCTCCACCCTGTGGGGGAAAGAAAGAAAGAAAGAAAGAAAGAGAGATTGCTTTTCATTACAGACGATGGATACTTTCTATTGTGTCTGACGGGCTGTCGGAGGTTTGGTTCCAGGGTTATTTAATTAAGGATGTTTTTCATTTTCTTCTCAGTGGGCATAATCTCCCTGCCTGAACCATGATTGATATGCAGGTCCAACATTCTCAGAGTGACGTCCCTAGCGTCCTAGCGTGTCTTGCACGCTGTTCTGGATTAGATTTAAACAGCTGGATTAGATTTAAAGTGGCCTATGTATAGCCCCACTGACAACATTAATTATTTGTAATAAGGGAAAAATGACCCACTTACTACATTGAAGTTCAGGTTGTTCTCCACCCACTCCTTGGCCTCCTGGTACTCTTCACCAAGCCCCATAATGTAGAGGGTATCAAGAGAGTCCACGATAGAGGCACCTCTTAACCCACCTGTGACACCAACACACCAACACACAATGGACTGCACTGCAGACTAGAAACATTAACTGCTATGGACTGCACTGCAGAGACATTAACTGCAGACATTAGTTTGTAAACTTTCATGTAGGTAGAGCATGTTCAGAAGCAGGGTACTGGTATGCCATATAGTACGTCCAGGGAGCCATTTACTCACCAAATGTCCTGCCATCATTGCCATTCTTGGAGAGTGGTCGCAGCTCATTCTCCCCCCATGCGTAGCGCTTATAGTTGTCCCAAGCGAACTTCATCATCTGAAATAAAAATACATGTGGTAGAATCTCAGTGAAATAAGTATACTAGTTTTAGTGAATAACAAACAGATGACAACCTTTAATTAGCTTCAATATCAAAATTGAACAGCTCATTGCAGTGGTTTCATAATGTCCATGAAATGATATCATTGCAATAGGATGAAGTCATTCAAAGAATCACATTTCTGTGATCCGAGGGCTCCCTCTGGAACCCCCAGTGACATTAGTAACAACCAACACCCATTCATCTCCTCACCCTACTTATTCACGTGGCCTAGGTTAATGCATAGAATGGCTTTCACATTATATTATCGGAATATGCATCTAATTTTGCCAAACTAACTTCTCTCACCATGGGGTCTGTTTATATCTCAAGAGCTAATAACCTACTCCATGAAACAACTCCTCTGCCTGCAGTCCTTTTCAACAATCTACCAACAGTGAGTCGCAATAAGCAGTAACTGTACCGGTATATCAGTTTGTTTCTTATTACCTCTTGGCATAGATTAGCAGTTATCTGGAGGTAACTGTCAGTAACTGTGTGAGGGAAAGAAAAAGAGAACAAAAGAAAAAGGCTGTAGTTCTGTTGACACTGGCTCTGGCTTTTGTGGTGATAGGACAATGTGTGAGACAGGTGGAGAGAGCAGGGAGAGATGAACTTTGGAGAGTATGTGTTGCTTTATTCATCAAAACAGCAGTACCAGTGAGGAAGACAGACTGGCCTATTCATGATATTTCACCGGTAAAGCCTTGGGGTTGACCTTTGTAATCAAGATGACCTATTCTGGATGGGATCTTTGGCACCTCTGAATCATCTGCCTTCAATAAAGTATCAGACGGCCTTATTTCCCCTCCAGAGGTTTGGTAATGACACGGAGCATCCATTGACCAGAACATTAGGAAGAAAGAAAGATCTTGAATGAAAATTGAAGGGGTTTTAGTTTGACATTTAAGCTTGCTTGGCTTTGTTGCAGCCGTGTCAATGTCATGTTATACTTCCTCACAATGAATATCCAAATGAGGCCAAAGATAAGTCACATTCTCCTTGCCAAGAAATGAACAAGAACCCAAGTTAGACCAATATCTGGCAGTACAACTCTTAACTGATATGATACTGTAATAGCTTTCTGAAGTTTTGGGCCTCTATTTCTATGAAAGAAAGCTTCTGTTTGACTGTAAGTAGCCCTATTTATGAAAAACAGATCAAAAGAATAAAGGCTTCTGCTTCATTCAGGAGAATCGTGGCTGAATAGCAACATAGATCACTCAGTCTACAGTTGCTCTACAGTCATGGGCTTTGCAAATAGTTTGACGGGTAAATAATATATCTCTATTCTCTGTTTGAATGAAAGAAGCTAGTGTACGTTGTGTGTGGGAATATTCACCCCCCTAGTTGCTGTGTGTGTGTGTGTGTGTGTGTGTGTTTGTGGCTTTGGAGATGTTTGTAATAAGTAGTGTCAGGTAAAGGCTAAGGTGAACAGCGGATGTGACTGTTGGGAGTCAGGAGAATCATCATGTTTGACAGTCAGGAGGAACCCGTGCCCCAGAATAAGGAGGTGCACTGTACGTTCTAAATGGCATCCTATCCCCTATATAGTGCACTACTACTCATAGGGCTCTGGTCAAAAGTAGTGAAATATGTAGGGAATAGGTTACCATTTGGGACAGAGACCCAGTGTCTGGACAACTGGAGCAGCCCTGCCAATCAAACAGCATTACCTCAAGAGATCTGTACAGTAGGCTTTATGACCCCTGCACCACCTCTGCCAAGCCACATACACTTACCATGCAGCACCATTATTGACCTGAAGATTTGCAGCCTGCTGATGAATTTGTCTGGCTTTTCAAAAAATGCCAACTGCATTCCCTCATGGGCAACAGTGAGGAGACACCTTATCGTTTTCAGTCTGGGGGCTGTGCTAGAATCCAGGCTATTTAGTATAAAATTCACAATAGATCCTTATTAATTTAAAAGTGTTAATCATTGAGTAGACCTACAGCCTCAAGCATGTTGTTGCCATTAACAGTTATTTGCTCAAAGACATTGATTGCTCAAGCTATTATTATCCTCCTGCCTTCTCCACATAAACCTGTCTGTAACACAGCGTTATCCTATCCTATTATGATACCATATGGCAATGCATAGGCCTATCACCACCGCCTCTTACCTCTTTGACTTTCTCCCGACGCTGCAGAGATTCAGGATCACTAGGTTTTCCATAATTTGCGCCATATGGCGGTTTCAGCATACAATTCCTCAACTTCACTCTCACAGGTGAGCGCGCCCGAATCGATACCACCACGCCCCTTGTATGCACCTTGTCGTCGGCAGCGTCACCTTCAGACGTATGTTCCATTGAAATTGTTCCTTGACTTTCCTTGTTATTATTTGTCTGTTTTCCATTTGAAGATGAGAGTTGTGATTGTATACGTAGCACTCCAATATCGAACCGAGCGGCTCCAATGAGCCCAATGGGTGAGCTGGGCTGTGCACTTTGTCCATTCATCGAATCGGTGATAACTGCCGAGTTGTCCGAATTATGTTGAAAAATACGTTTCAAACGAGATGTTTCAGGCAAAAAGAACAAAGCTCCAAATCCCAGACTTCCGAGAAACAGTAAGAATAGAAATGTCTGCGGTAAACGAAGCCCCACGAACGAAGTTTTACCTGCGAGCGTTTTGGAAATCATCTCGTCTCAGTTTGCCAACACAACAGCTACATTGTTGATAAAGTCAATTGTTGTCTCCTTACATTTTCCCTCGTGGCCGTTACAACAAAAATAAAATAATTTAACTTATTTAGTTTGAGTAGAATTCCAACGTTAAATCTTCCCAGAGTATGGCGATTTTATGAACGCACGAGCCATTCTTAATCAGGTCTCGTCCACTCAAGCATGTTTAGAATTGTGATACACTGTACAGTACCTGTGTGAAGCTAGCCACAATAAGGATTAGCCATAATAATGGAATTTGCGGTTCGGCTTCAAAATAATAGTCCCCAATTGAAACTGATGAACGGATACAAATAGTGTAATAATTTTACATTTTAGTCAGTTAGCAGACGCTCTCATCCATAGCGACTTACAGTTAGTGCATTCATTTTAGAATAACTAGGTGGGACAAGCACATATCACAGGCATAGTAAGTAAACTTCTCAATAAAGTAGCTATCAGCAAAGTCTGAGCTAGATAGAGTGGAGGGGAGGGGGGGGGGGGGTGTATATAAGATACTCTTTGAAGAGGTACGGTTTCACATGCTTTGAGAAGATGGGCAGGGACTCTGCTGTCCTAGCTTCAGGAGGAAGCTGGTTCCACTATTGGGGTGCCAGGACAGAGAAGAGCTTGGACTGGGCTGAGCTGCACTTCAGTAGGGGTGGGAAGGCCAAGAAACCGGAGGTGGCAGAACAGAGTGCTTGGGTTGGGGTGTAGGGTTTGAGTAGGGAGGGGCAGTTCCTCTTGCTGCTCCATAGGCAAGCACCAAGGTCTTGTAGTGGAAGCATGCTTTGACTGGAAGCCAGTGGAGTGTGCAGGGGAGCGGGCTGACATGGGAGAACTTGGGAAGGTTGAAGACCTGGGTGGCTGCAGCGTTCTGGATAAGTTGCAGGGATTTGATGGCACAAGCGGGGAGCCCAGCTGGGCTCCATATTTGGATTAGAGAATGTGAAACAACAATGGAATGTTGTAAAAATACACACAATTAATTTGAGAAACAGTATAAAAACAGTTTAAAATCCAACTGTGGTTGTATTAGACTGCATAATTGCACTGGGGGCATACAGTGCCTTCAGAAAGTATTCATACCCCTTGACTTATTCCACATTTTGTTGTTACAGCCTGAATTCAAATAGAAAGATTTTTTTCACCCATCTACACACAATACCCCATAACGACAAAGTGAAAACATGTTTTTAGACATTTTTGGCAATGTCTGTATTTCATTTTCAATACATGTCTAATTTACATAAGTATTCACACCCCTGAGTCAATACTTTGTAGAAGCACCTTTAGCAGCGATGACAGCTATGAGTCTTTTCACTCTAAAATGTGCAGTTTGTCACAACACAATGCCACATATGTTTCAAGTTTTGAGGAAGCGTGCAATTGGCATGCTGACTGCAGGAATGTTGCCAGAGAATTTAATGTTAATTTCTCTACCATAAGCCGACTCCAACATTGTTTTGGAGAATTTGACAGTACGTCCAACCGGACTCACAACCGCAGACCACATGTATGGCGTCATGTGGGTGAGCAGTTTGCTGACATCAACTTTGTGAACAGAGTGCCCCCATGGTGACAGTGAGGATATGGTAATGGCAGGCATAAGCTACGGACAACGAACACAATTGCATTTTAGCCATGGCAATTTGAATGCACAAAAATACCGTGACGAGATCCTGAGGTCCCATTGTGAGACCCATTTTGTAAGGTATCTGTGACTAACAGATGCATATCTGTATTCCCAATCATGGGAAATCAATAGATTAGGGCCTAATGAATTTATTTCAATTGACTGATTTCCTCATATGAACTGTAACTCAGTAATATCAATGAATTTTGCATGGTGCATTTATATTTTTGTTCAGTATAGTAATACAATTGCAAAATCTTCTCTCTGCCCCATGGCAAAAAGTGTAGAATTGCAGCAAACTTGCTTTAAAACTGCAACATTTTCTCTAATGCCTATGGAAAAATGTTGAATTACAGGAAATGAACTCTTAAACTTCTCTCTGCTGTCAAGAGGAGGGCTGCACAAATGTTTAGCTAGCAAGGCGGGAGGGTGGGGCCCTCCAATAAAATGTCACTTACTCACCGTCTTTCTCTCACTAACCCACTCTTAATTTCACTTCAATTTAAGGTCTTTATTGGCATGGGAAACATATGTTAACATTGCCAAAGCAAATGAAGTAGATAATAAACAAAAGTACAATAAACAATTAAACATTACACTCACAAAAGTTCCAAAAGAATAAAGACATTTCAAATGTCATATGTGCAAATAGTTAAAGTACAAAAGGGAAAATCAATAAACATGGGTTGTATTTAGAATGGTGTTTGTTCTTCACTGGTTGCCCTTTTTTTGTGGCAACAGGTCACATATCTTGCTGCTGTGATGGCACACTGTGGTATTTCACCAAATAGATATGGGATTTTATCAAAATTGGGTTCGTTTTCAATTTGTGGGTATGTGTAATCTTTTTTTGTTTTAATTTATGGGGGAAATGTGTCTAGTATGGTCATACATTTCGCAGGAGTTTAGAAAGTGCAGCTCAGTTTCCACCTAATTTTGTGGGCAGTGTGCACATAGCCTGTCTTATCTTGAGAGCCAGGTCTGCCTATGGCGGTCTTTCTCAATACCAAGGCTATGCTCACTGAATCTGTACATAGGCAAAGCTTTCCTTAATTTTGTGTCAGTCACAGTGGTCAGGTATTCTGCCACTGTGTACTCTCTGTTTAGGGCCAAATAACATTCTAGTTTGCTCTGTTTTTTTGTAAATTCTTTCCAATTTGTCAAGTAATTATCTTTTTGTTTTCTCATATGGTTGGGTCTAATTGTGTTGCTGTCCTGGGGCTCTGTTTGTGAACGGAGCCCCAGGACCAGCTTGCTTAGGGGGCTCTTCTCCAGGTTCATCTCTCTGTAGGTGATGGCTTTGTTATGGAAGGTTTGGGAATCACTTCCTTTTAGGTGGTTGTAGAATTTAACGTCTCTTTTCTGGATTTTGATAATTAGCGGGTATCGGCCTGCTCTGCATGCATTCATTTGGTGTTTTACGTTGTACACACAGGATATTTTAGTCTCAATTTGGTGTTTGTCCCATTTTGTGAATTTTTGGTTGGTGAGACCCCAGACTGCCGAACCATGAGTTCTATTACTGATCCAAGTATTTTTAGCCAGATCCTAATTGATATGTCAAATTGTATGTTCTTTTTAATGGCACATGCTCGCAGCTTTGTGGAAGTTACTTGTGACGCTGTTTAGGTCAGGGTATAGTTTTTTGTGTGCTCTAGGGCAACAGTGTCTAGATGAAATTTGTGTTTGTGGTTCTGGCAACTGGCCCTTTCTCTCTCACCCCCTCTCTCTCATCAATTTCAGGCTTTGGCTACATACTGACCCCTGATGGCAGTATATCTTAATTATTTTACCACAAATCTCACTATTAAAATGTCCAACAAAATATTTGTATTTTATGAGCACTTTATTGTTAAACTCAGTCATGAAGTCATCTTAATTTCTGATGCATATTATCTGTAAAGCTTGTTTTACCTCTCAGTACAAACTGCTAACAATTCAACCCATTTCAAATAGGCCTGCATTGTCTTTCTTATAAAAATTATTCAACTTGGCAACTTCCTTTTCCACTTACAAGATTTTGACAGCTTCAGACCCAAATAGTGTGTTTTCTGGCTGCTAAGGGTAGTTGGCCAGCTACCCTATGATGCAGTCCCTGAGAAAACATATTTAATATTCATGCGAATAAAGTGAATGAGAAGCACTATCATGTGAAAACGTATTAAGACAGAAGTGCTGACAAACACCTACATTCCTCTCTCTAAAAGGAAGCCGTGATTTTACATAACAAAAAAACATTTAAAAAATATCTTAAACAAACAAATCTTGACTCATGATTTCATGATATTGAAAAATGGTTCAAGAAAAATTGGTACGTGAACCTTTGGCAAATTATTCACATTATATTACATCAAAAATACCAAAGAACAAGGACCCAAATATGAGAAATACAACAACAACGGCACAGAGATAAATTAGAAATGTCCTTCGATACATGAGATACTTTGAGAGGTTGCCATAGAAAAATCTCCATCTCATACAAGTAAGTGCCAGAGGAGAATTAAGCAGCTTCTGAAATAGTGGAATCCGATTATTCTCCTCATTTGAAGCGCTATAGTTTAAAAGATGTTCTTTAACAGGACATGAAGGGATCGTCGTCCTCCTTGTCTTTATTGGGACCGGGGTCGCTTAGACAGCGTGCTAGTCTCTGGTAGTCCAGCTCGCCCTGGTGGTTGTCTGACGCATTACCCCTGGGTCCTTCTATGTCTGCTCTCAGGCTAGGCCTCTTGGGTACCTCCTCCTCTAGGCTGACAGCGTCAGGTGTGCTGGGAGGGGAAGGCTGCTCAAAGTGGACAGTAGGGAAACTGTCAGCACTGAAAACCTGGTTGTCTTGAAGAAAGAAAGTATTATTAACCAGAGCTGGGCAGAAAATAGTTCTATTTTGTAGTTTCTTTTAAAATATCTACTTTTCAAATACTCAAGGTAGTCGAATATAGTTAACTAAAAGGCAACTAGTTTCTTTGATATTCAAATACAGGTTTCAGAAAAACCAATAATATTTGGAAGTATTAATAAAAAGCTATTTGAATAGTATTGAACATTATTTAAAAATCTTTATTTGGTGGCTTCCAAATATTTGATTAAGAACCAAAAAACTACAACAGTAAGTTGAAATAGTCTAAATATATGATCAATAACACATGGTTTGGAGGGCTCTTAAATATGAATCTTAATATTGCCTATAGCCTAGAGTTGAATACGAGGGACATCGAATCTCAACATTACAGTAGACCAATTTTTCAGCTCCAAAATGACGAACAAATATATGTTGATAATGAGTGAGACATAAGGTAGAGTAACACTTGACAGCAACTTCTTATACATGTGTAGTAAATTTGATTATTACAATAGCAACATTGTTGATACCTAACTTTGGAAATTGCTTTATAATTGCTTTATAATGGAGGTATTACATAAGTGGAATAAGTAAATCACTATTCCTTGTGTACAGTAGTTACAAAAACTCAGCTCATTGCTATGCAAATAAAATGCAATTGCCAAAGTATTATGTAACATGGTAATACATGTTGCTACAAAAGTAATTACAGTTTTATTACACAAGAACAGTTAAATGTTATTTTGTTACTGTTTGCATTCTCAGTAACACTTATGGCTATTCAGTGTCAAAGGAAACACATATCCCAAAATTGCCATTGTGAGATTGTGTGTGCTCTATAGTTTCAAAAAACGAGTTGCTTTCTCAGATCTGTACATCTAAATGTAGGAATTATAACAGCTTCAGTGACAGACAGAAGCAACAAGGCACAAAACAGAAGAAAATTGTCAGAAACAGGGATGTACTATCTGAACTCAGTCCAATAAGAAATGCTTGTTTTCATTCTACAATATTGTGCTGCGGTGTGCCCTGATGAATACGATCCAGGTGTGTTAGACTGACAGACCTGATTCAAACCTGACTCGCCTGACTCCAGGCCTAGGTGACTCCCGGTTGGCTGGAACAGTGAGGTAGTGGCTCATCTGCAGAAACAATATTGTTACAACGTCAATATGCCTCATTATTGCAATGAGGCAAAATCTCTGCAAGGTTGGAGACATAGCCGTGGTCAAGAAAGAACACTGGACTGGGGTCTATTCCAAACACCGACCCTCCCTCTCCATCACACCGACCCTCCCTCTCCATCACACCGACCCTCCCTCTCCATCACACCGACCCTCCCTCTCCATCACACCGACCCTCCCTCTCCATCACACCGACCCTCCCTCTCCATCACACCGACCCTCCCTCTCCATCACACCGACCCTCCCTCTCCATCACACCGACCCTCCCTCTCCATCACACCGACCCTCCCTCTCCATCACACCGACCCTCCCTCTCCATCACACTTACCCTCCTCTCCATCACACTGACCCTCCTCTCCATCTCCATCTTCGTCTTCCGTAGGCGCACCTCGCTCACGTTGTCTTCCTCATCGGCGTCAAACAGAGTGTGTCTGCTGTAGGATCTGCTGCGCATCTGGGGAAACAAGGAACTGGATGTGAAAATGGTGTTGCTTGGTGCCCGGGGATAATAGCTAAGAGAAACTGTAACAGAGCTCTGTCTGCACATAAAGAGACATCATACATTACTCTAAAAATGTTTAACTCAGTGTAAGAGGCATGTATGCATATTCTGTGTGCATATTCTGTATGCCTGTGTGCATATTCTGTTTTTCTATCTTCCTCAGGTGGCAAACCTAATTTCCCTTCAGACATTCAATTTCAACCAAATTCCTTTATTATAACTTACTTTTTGCTTGTTGTTCTGCAGGTTGGCCCTCAGGATCCTTCTGATCTCTTCCTCCCGTTTCTTAGAGACCCGTGGAATCGCTCTGGGCTGGATGTTCCTTGGGAGACACAGATTAAAGATATGACCAAAATTGCCATCACACCACAGTCAGGAACAGACAGGCCACTTGTAGCCTAGTTCCAGGTCGGTTTGTACGGTCTTGCCAACTCCTGTCACACCGCATGACAGATCTGGGACTAGGTTAAGGGTCTAACAGAGTACCACATGTGTACATGTACACACAGCAGTGTTCTAGAACATTGGACTGTTGGCTTTAAAACTTTTCAAATTCTCAGTGCAGCTCAAGCTATTTCTTCAACTGTCAACACATTCAACACAAATGAATAGAGGATGTGTACCAGAGACACGTTGGTTGGGAATTGTGGGGAGGTGCGCATTCAGGCTGTGTGTCCACCGCAGATGGTGGTCTGAAAGCTGCGTAGTTATGTCACAATGGGACGCTGGATCGGGTCCTAGCGTCTGTGGACTATGATTTAAGCTTAAGCCAACAGTGGCCTCTGGTGGAGAGGAATGGATTTTGACAGTAATCGGCCCTTACTCTTACTGCACGGATGATAAGTACAAAGGACAGGTTGCACTCCAGGGGTTAAAAATAAGTATATCTTAAACAGAAATAGGAGGCAATACTTACTGCATGGAGATGGTGGAGGGCAGAACTGAGGGCAGCTGGCCACTCTCCACCATCATAATAGCCTGCTTCAGCTCCATCTTGCGGTAGAAGGCGATCAACTCAGGCTCCTTAAAGTTCTCGCCTGCTATAAGCCACCTCTTCACGTAGGTCTTGTTGAAGCGGTTAAGCCTGATATGAGGAGTAGAGGAATGGAAAGAGGGAAAAACAGAAAGAAAAGGAGATGGATGGAGAGAGAGATCGAAATAGAGATAAAGAGGAAGAGAGTTCATGATGTGTGAAGAATAAAATGGCTGCTTTATTCCCCAAAACGATATCAATCCTTTTAATATGTTTATTTCACAATGGCATGCGATCCATACTTCTCCTTCCAGTGATAATGCCCATAATGGCCACAGACACCCTCAACTCCTGTGAGGAGATGGTCCAGGAACTAAGAGAGAAAATTAGGTGTTTACAAAGTCTCTGATTAACCATACATTTAATTTAGTGTAATATGTAAGGACCCATACTACAGTATAATAATACTGCTTGTCACCCATGTGTAATATCTAGTGGACAGACGTACAGTTGAAGTCGGAAGTTTACATACACTTAGGTTGTAGTCATTAAAACTCGTTTTTCAACCACTCCAGAAATTTCTTGTTAACAAACTACAGTTTTGGCAAGTCTGTTAGGACATCTACTTTGTGCAAGCCATGTCATTTTTCCAACAATTGTTGACAGATTATTTCACTGTATCACAATTCCAGTGGGTCAGAAGTTTACATATACTAAGTTGACCTTGCCTTTAAACAGCTTGGAAAATTCCAGAAAATTATGTCATGGCTTTAGAAGCTTCTGATAGGCTAATTGATATCATTTGAGTCAATTGGAGGTGTACCTGTGGATATATTTCAAGGCCTACCTTCAATCTCAGCGCCTCTTTGCTTGACATCATGGGAAAATAAATTTAAAAATCAGCCAAGACCTCAGAATAAAATTGTAGACCTCCACAAATCTGGTTCATACCTGGGAGCAAATTCCAAACGCCTGAAGGTACCACGTTCATCTGTACAAACAATAGTACGCAAGTATAAACACCATGGGACCACGCAGCCGTCATACCGCTCAGGAAGGAGACGCTTTCTGTCTCCTAGAGATGAACGTACTTTGGTGCGAAAAGTGCAAATCAATCCTAGAACAACAGCAAAGGACCCCGTGAAGATGCTAGAGGAAACCGGTACAAAAGTATCTATATCCACAGTAAAATGAGTACTATATAGACATAACCTGAAAGGCTGCTCAGCGAGGAAGAAGCCACTGCTCCAAAACCGCCCTAAAAAATCCAGACTACGGTTTGCAACTGCACATGCGGACAAAGATCGTACTTTTTGGAGAAATGTCCTCTGGTCTGATGAAACAAAAATAGAACTGTTTGGCCATAATGAACTTCGTTATGTTTGGAGGACAAGCCGAAGAACTCCATACCAACCACGAAGCACGGGGGTGGCAGCATCAGGTTGTGGGGGTGCTTTGCTGCAGGAGGGATTGGTGCACTTCTCAAAATAGTTGGCGTCACGAGGGAGGAAAATTATGTGGATATATTGAAGCAACATCTCAAGACATCAGTCAGGAAGTTAAAGCTTGGTCGCAAATGGGTCTTCCAAATGGACAATGACCCCAAACATACTTCCAAAGTTGTGGCAAAATGGCTTAAGGACAACAAAGTCAAAGTATTGGAGTGGCCATCACAAAGCCCTGACCTCAATCCCATAGAACATTTGTGGGCAGAACTGAAAAAGTGTGTGCGAGCAAGGAGGCCTACAAACCTGACTCAGTTACACCAGCTCTGTCAGGAGGAATGGCCCACAATTCACCCAACTTAGTGGGAAGCTTGTGGAAGGCTACCCGAAACATTTGACCCAAGTTAAAGAATTTAAAGGCAATGCTACCAAAAACTAATTGAGTGTATGTAAACTTCTGACCCACTGGGAATGTGATGAAAGAAAGAAAAGCTGAAATACAGTGCCTTGCGAAAGTATTCGTCCCCCTTGAACTTTGCGACCTTTTGACACATTTCAGGCTTCAAACATAAAGATATAAAACTGTATTTTTTTGTGAAGAATCAACAACAAGTGGGACACAATCATGAAGTGGAACGACATTTATTGGATATTTCAAACTTTTTTAACAAATCAAAAACTGAAAAATTGGGCGTGCAAAATTATTCAGCCCCTTTACTTTCAGTGCAGCAAACTCTCTCCAGAAGTTCAGTGAGGATCTCTGAATGATCCAATGTTGACCTAAATGACTAATGATGATAAATACAATCCACCTGTGTGTAATCAAGTCTCCGTATAAATGCACCTGCACTGTGATAGTCTCAGAGGTCCGTTAAAAGCGCAGAGAGCATCATGAAGAACAAGGAACACACCAGGCAGGTCCGAGATACTGTTGTGAAGAAGTTTAAAGCCGGATTTGGATACAAAAAGATTTCCCAAGCTTTAAACATCCCAAGGAGCACTGTGCAAGCGATAATATTGAAATGGAAGGAGTATCAGACCACTGCAAATCTACCAAGACCTGGCCGTCCCTCTAAACTTTCAGCTCATACAAGGAGAAGACTGATCAGAGATGCAGCCAAGAGGCCCATGATCACTCTGGATGAACTGCAGAGATCTACAGCTGAGGTGGGAGACTCTGTCCATAGGACAACAATCAGTCGTATATTGCACAAATCTGGCCTTTATGGAAGAGTGGCAAGAAGAAAGCCATTTCTTAAAGATATCCATAAAAAGTGTCGTTTAAAGTTTGCCACAAGCCACCTGGGAGACACACCAAACATGTGGAAGAAGGTGCTCTGGTCAGATGAAACCAAAATTGAACTTTTTGGCAACAATGCAAAACGTTGTTTGGCGTAAAAGCAACACAGCTCATCACCCTGAACACAGCATCCCCACTGTCAAACATGGTGGTGGCAGCATCATGGTTTGGGCCTGCTTTTCTTCAGCAGGGACAGGGAAGATGGGTAACATTGATGGGAAGATGGATGGAGCCAAATACAGGACCATTCTGGAAGAAAACCTGATGGAGTCTGCAAAAGACCTGAGACTGGGACGGAGATTTGTCTTCCAACAAGACAATGATCCAAAACACAAAGCAAAATCTACAATGGAATGGTTCAAAAATAAACGTATCCAGGTGTTAGAATGGCCAAGTCAAAGTCCAGACCTGAATCCAATCGAGAATCTGTGGAAAGAACTGAAAACTGCTGTTCACAAATGCTCTCCATCCAACCTCACTGAGCTCGAGCTGTTTTGCAAGGAGGAATGGGAAAAAATGTCAGTCTCTCGATGTGCAAAACTGATAGAGACATACCCCAAGCGACTTACAGCTGTAATCTCAGCAAAAGGTGGCGCTACAAAGTATTAACTTAAGGGGGCTGAATACTTTCGCAAGGCACTGTAAATAATTATCTACTGTTATTCTGACATTTCACATTCTAAAATAAAGTGGTGATCTAACTGACCTAAGACAGGGAATTTTTACAATAATTTAAAAAACTGAGTTTAAATGTATTTGGCTAAGGTGTATGTAAACTTCCGACTTCAACTGTACGTAACATAAATAGGTGATGCTGCTACGCAAGATTTGGGTTCTGGGATTCCGAGATTACCTCTGTGTGAATCTCCTCGTTGATGGAAGGCTTGCTCTCCTTCTTCTTCTTCACAGCAAGTAGCTCAACCAAGGGCCTGATTGTCATACCCTGAAAACACCCAGAAAAGCAGTAGTTAGTTGTAAAGTGAACCTTGTCTATACAAGCAGGTCAAAGTGTTCCATTTCACTTTTTCAGAGATTTACAGTAACATTTTGGAGCAGAGTCAAGGAATGTTTGAACTTCAGAGCAGGGGTGTCAAAACTTATTCCATGGAGGGGCAAACATCTGTTGATTTCTGTTATTTCCTTGAATTTCAACACCCAGACAACCAGGTGTGGGAAGTTCCTAACTAATCAGTAACCTTAATGGCTCAATCAAGAATGGAATGAGTTTGACACCTACGCTTTAGGGCAGTGTTTCCCAACTCCAGTACCTCCAACAGCAGTGAGGTAAAGTACTTAAAGAAAAGTACTACTCAAGTCATTTGTGGGGGTATCTATACTTCACAATTTCTATTTTTGAAAACTTTTACTTCATTACATTCCTAAAGAAAATAATTTACTTTTTACTCAATACATTTTCCCTGACACCCAAAAGTACTCATTACATTTTGAAATGATTAGCAGGACAGGAAAATTGTCCAATTCATAAACTTATCAGGAGAATATCCCTGGTCATACTTGCTGCCTCTGATCTGGCAGACTCACTAAACACAAATGCTTTGGAGTATGCCCCTGGTTATCCATAAATAAATAAAAATGGGAGAAAATTGGTTTGCTTCATATAAGGAATTGTATATTATTTATACTTATACTTTTGATACTTAAGTATATTTTAGAAATTACATTTACGTTTCATACTTAAGTACATTTAGACCCAAATACTTTTAGACTTTCACTCAAGTAGTATTTTACTGGGTGACTTTCACAAAAAAAGTGTACTGTTGGGGTTACTGGAGGTGTTGGGAAGCACTGCTTTAGAGCATCATTCAGATTATCTGCCTCACCTGCACAAACACAGTAAAGAAAATGACAGTGATGATTGCTGTCAGGAACAAGTTCCTCATTTGGTGACTATTTGACAGCAGGTATCCCAGGGAGAAAGCTATGGCCCCTCGCAGGCCACCGTAGGCCACAATGAACTGGTCCTTTTTGGTCAACTTGACAATACGGAATTTGTTTATGATGAATGTAAGGCCAATCACACCTGTAATACACAGACATAAAATAAATACATTTTTCCCCAAGTATAAATGAAACGGATGAAAAAAGTTATACTTTAACGTTAGTGTATTTACATTTTGGTTTTTAACATTTTATTCCACATTTATATTGCACCTGTTTTACTGTAACTTTTATGGAAATCTTTAAAGAATTAGCATTTTGCATAATACTGACCCAGTACTCGTGACACCAGACAGAGGATGACGGTGGTGATGACGAAGGTCCAGTTCCAGGCATGCGGCCCTGCCACTGTGGACACGCCCAGGAAGATGAAGATGAGTGTCTCGCTCACGCTGCTCCACATCTTCAGGAAGTACTTGATGGTGGTGTAGGACTTGTGGGATATGTTGGCCTCCACATAGGGCCGCATCACAACCCCACATGCTATCAAACTACGGAAGGTAGTACAAGACCATTTTCATTGTAACTTCATGTTAATTTGTCAGTTCAACTTATAGCATGATGTACTACAGTAACCATAATGCTCCATGTAACATACTGAAGCCAACCGAATGGTGTCCCGTCTCCTTAATGTCCCATCTCCCAAATCAATACACATCTGTTCTCTGTCAAATAGCTACTTACGCCATGATACCAGAGAGATGGAACATCTCGGAGGAAAGGTAGGCCATGTAGCTGTATAGGAAGACGAAAAGGGGTTCGATGACGCGGGTGTGAGAGGTGAAACGAGAGGTGAAGGCTGCCAAGAAGCCGTATATGGCCCCCACCAGGACCCCTCCTAGGGACACCACGAAGAAACACACCACGCCTAGGAACACATCCAATACAGTGACCGTCCCCACTTTGGAGAACTCCTCAAACAGGTTGTACAGAACCTGCATGGAGGGACGAAGGAGGGGTCAGTGGAAATTCGCAGAGATGTGTTTGTGAGTCCCAAATGGCACCCTACATAAGGGATAGTGTGCCATTTGGGACACTAGATAGGGTGCCATTTGGGATACAGCCTATATGTCCAGGAAATAGCCATATTCAATCAACTAAATTTAGCTATAGTTGTCGATTTGATTCTGCTTCACGTTATCCTTGATCAGGCTTGATTTCAAGCCAAGTGTCCTCTAACCACTACACCAGTATATCCCTACACCCGTGTTATATGCTGAGACACATTATCCATTTGCTTCACGTTACCTATTGGTTGAATGGTAACATGATTATACATGGTATGCAAACAACATGTGGACTATCTATATGGTATCCTTCAGACAAGCTCAAGATACTAGGGTCGAGTCCCAAATGGTACCCTAGTCCTAGTATACAGCGAACTACTTTTGACTAGTAGTGGTTGCACTATGTAGGGAATAAGGTGCCATTTGGGATGCAACCTAGCTGGCATCAGCCCCTCTCAGCTCTTCAGTCTTTTGGAACACTGAGGCCATTATCACCGCCAGGCAGTAAATACCCTCCCATTGCTTTACTGCTCCATTAAACCAACATCCTGTTTGGGTGATAGCTGAATCAGTGGTCCGGGTTGGCATAGTCAGAACCATTTGGCTGAGTAATATCTACACCTTCCAAAAGCACCTAAACTGCTATTAATAGATGTTTACGCATACAGTGAGCCGGTGAGTGAGCCACAGTCAAATGCCATCTACACTATATGACCAAAAGTATGTGGACACCTGCTCTTCGAACATCTCATTCCAAAATCATGGGCATTAATATGGAGTTGGTCCCCCCCTTTGCTGCTATAACAGCCTCCACTCTTCTGGGAAGGCTTTCCACTAGATGTTGGAACATTTCTGCGGGGACTTGCTTCCATTCAGCTACAAGAGCATTAGTGAGGTCAGGCACTGATGTTGGGCGATTAGGCCTGGCTCACAGTTGGTGTTCTAATTCATGCCGAAGGTGTTCGATGGGGTTGAGGTCCGGGCTCTGTGTAGGCCAGTACTTCCACAACAATCTCAACAAACCATTTTCTGTATGGACCTCGCTTTGTGCATGGGGGCATTGTCATGCTGAAACAGGAAAGGGCCTTCCCCAAACTGTTGCCACAAAGTTGGAAGCACTTTACAGTTAGCACTATGTATTTGGGAGGATAGCGTTCTCCTGGCATCCACCAAACCCAAATTCGTTCGTCGGACTACCAGATGGTGAGGCGTGATTCATCACTCCAGAGAACGTGTTTCCACTGCTCCAGAGTCCAATGGCGTCGAGCTTTACACCCCTCCAGCCGATGCTAGGCATTGCACATGGAACTCGTAGTGAGTGTTGCAAACGAGGACAGATGATTTTTATGCGCTACGCGCTTCAGCACTCGCCGATCCCGTTCTGTGAGCTTGTGTAGTCTACCACTTTGCGGCTGAGCCGTTGTTGCTCCTAGACGTTTTCACTTCACAATAACAGCACTTACAATTGACCGGGGCAGCTCTAGCAGGGCAGGAGTTTGACTAACTGACTTGTTGTAAAGGTTGCATCCTATGGCGGTGCCACGTTGAAAGTCACTGAGCTCACCAGTAAGATCATTCTACTGCCAATGTTTGTCTATGGAGATTGCATGGTGGTGTGCTCGATTTTATATACCTGTCAACAACGAGTGTGGCTGAAATAGCCGAATCCCAAAATTTGAAGGTGTGTCCACATACTTTTGTATATATTGTGTACCTTACAGTTAGCCGCTAGCAGAGAGGAAAGTGCTCCATCATGGTTAATAGAAAATGGATTATGCTCATTCTCCTCAGCTGTGAGAACACTGGCTGCCTGTTAAGCGGGGTGGCTGGTGGCGTTAGCCACGGGTCTGGAAATGAACACTAAATTTACACAGCTGGCATTGGAATAAAGTAACAAAACAGCTCCTGTCATGTTAACTTGAGTTGACGGAAACAAGCCAACATTGTACACAGAAAGAGAAATGCAGCAACGGAGTGAACTAACAGTTATCACCCCAAATAAAATTTGGCCTCAAATTTGATTTGTCCCCACTGGGACAAATGACCCCGATGAAGGCGAAGGGCCGGAGCACGCTGGTTTTATCAATCCACTGCCCATAAATAGTTGCTGAATTTCCTCTTGGAAGCACAGTTTGCTACTCAATTCATGCACCTTGGTTGGAAAACCCTTAACACTCACCACTGTGACAGCATCATTGAGAAGGGACTCCCCAAACACCAGGATGTGAACCAACTCGTTGATATGGATCTCCTCAAACACAGCCAGCACGGCCACGGGGTCCACGGCCGACACGATGGAGCCGAAGAGCAGGCAGGCCAGCAGGTCAACTCCGCTCAGACCGACGCTCTCGATCTGGCACAAAGCATACAGCAAGCCCCCCATAAAGAAGGCGTTCCACAGGGTACCTAGAAAGAGATAGAAAGAGAATGGCCGTGTCCTAATACCTGTACTTGCATTCTAAATAGTAGGCATTTTGGGTATGAAGGAAAAACATACTTTTATAGTATGTGAAATTTTGAACACTTTAAATGCCAGCTCATTTTGGCTTTTCATCTAGTAGAATTCGCTGCACAATATTGAGGAAGAGAATGGTCTTTCGAGACCCACATGTGTTTGACAACAGCTGATAATCAGCTGAGGGGATGCGCCGCACCAAAATGAACGAATGGCGGGAATCAACACAATTGCGCATTAGATGAGGCATTCTCAGTAGGAGGAGCTTAATATGCTGATATTTATTGCTGACTGCATTCATTTTAAAACAGTACGTTCTAAACAGTATGTAGAATGATTAGTATACACAGTATGCAGTTTAAGTTAGTAGGCAAGCTAGATTTCGGACACAGACAATGGTTTATTTCACCAAGGTGACATTACATGGTATCAATACCAGCAAAGGCTAAATTATTGTATACAAATTACAATTTTCACAAGGGTAGTAGTTCACTAACCATGGCATGACAAGGAGTTTGACATTATAGCACAAACAGATCTGGGACCAGGCTAGGAAATGTGTTTGTGGCAGTTTAACTATATGATATAAATATGATAATATGAAAGTAGCAAATACATCTGTATACAAATTGCACTGGAGGGATAAAGTGCTTAGCAGTCAGTGCTTAGTTACCTATCACCGCAAACACCAAGATGGTGCCCACATTCTCTGTGAAGGGCCGGATCGGCAGGAAGTAGCCAGCATCAAGGATGATGGGAGGGAGGAGGCACAGGAAGAAGAGCTGGGAGTCCAGTACTGGGGGCTCTTCTCCAATCACCTTGATGAGCCCCCCCACTAGCAGCCCCACCACGATCAGCAGACAGCTCTCTGGGACCACGGCAGACAGACGCGGGATCAGATGGAAACCTAAATGTGGAGACGAGGTAGTTAATGTTATTATAAAGACATATCTGTCTGCCGTACACCAGGGACCATATTCATAAAGTGTCAGAGTAGGAGTGCTTATCTAGGATCAGGTCCCCCCTGTTTATGTAATCCTATTCACTATTCATTATGATCTAAAAGGCAAAGCTGATCCTAGATCTTTTTGTTTTTTATTTATGAATACGGGTCTAGGTCAGTAGAAGGCAGTGGGTTCATTACTATGACATTGCTGTGTCCAGGCAAGAATGTGTGCAATTTCCTCCCTATGTTGATATAGCCTCTGTTGCAATTGCCTTCAGATGTGCAGTACATTGTATAAAACAAACTGCCTGTAGAAGTGGATATAGTTATTTTAAGTTTACAGTATACACGTACAGAGGTGCAACTTAACAACCCCCCCCCCACATTCTGAAATTGCACCCCCTAGCGGTTGAGTAGGCTGTTTGGAGTGTTTACCCGACTGAATCAAAAAAATATATATATATATATAAAATACATTTACGTCCCCCCCACTTCTAAAACCAAAGTTGTTCCCTTGTATACATATAACCACTTAATTATTGGATGAATGAAATGCTCTAATCAGTTAGTTGTGCATCACTGTCTGACATTCTAAGCTCTCATAAAAAAATAAAAAGGCCTTTTTTTAGACCGCTATTTCAGGCAACACACAGGATGCTACTGCACAAGTTGCTAGTCATAGGTCAACCATGCTGGTGCTGCAACTGCAGATAACTTAAACCCAGATATACATTTCTTAGGGCAAGTGGATACAAACAGGAGAACCCTAGTACCACTCCAGTACCTCAAGGGTCTCCGCCTAATGTATGTCTGAGTCCTGGAATGTTATAATTTACTAGATCTGGGATGGGCCAAGGGCGTGAAGCACAAAAACCCTACATAACTCACAAGAAGTTCTTGCAAGAAAGGCATTTCACTGTACTTGTGCGCGTGACATTAAAACTCATCAACAGTATGTATCCCCCAAGAGACACACCATTCATTATAACAATAACTGAAGGATAAGGATATTGGGAGACAGTCAGTCTCAATGACTCCAGTGTAAATATTTCAGGACTAGGACACTGTTTGAAATTGGTATACTGCTGTATGTGCCACTGTATGCATCAGCCCCCACCAGCTCCTTTCCTCTTTCTGTTATCACAGAGTACAGAAGAGCAGGCTGGCCTTGAGGAGAGAGCTGCTGCTGCAGCAGATAAGTCCAAATCAGCTTCACTTATTGGGCTGGGCCAATGATAGACAGGGAGGGGAAAGCCCCACGGCCAATCACTATCTCGGCAAGCTGACTCAGAAATGACAACATGTACACGGAAGATCCCTTAATAGGGTGTGTCCCAAATGGCACCCTATTCCCTATATAGAGAATATGGTGCCATTTGGGACACAGGGCTATGTGTATACGAAATACAATATGAAATATTTGTGTAGTGTGTATGTCTTTTTCTGAGATGAACAATAGCCTATTTTAAAAGTGAAAGTACAGTCACAGGAAATACATGCAGAACTAGCTACACCCCTAGCGACCCCCTACATCCCTTTAACTCTGGCAGGTCATGATAACAACTGCTCTCCTCACTCTCAGAATTTCCAACTCAAATGTTTGCCAAATCGTGCAGTATTTAATCCTCAAGTCTCCATTACACTAATCTCATGGAACTTCTGCATCTATTTCTAGTGGTGACTGGTGAGAGGGACAATTGCTTATAAAGTCCATGGTAAGATGCAGTGTCTCATGATCAAAAGTAGGGCTGGGACAATGGGTATGGCTGCAGCAACTTTTACTTATTGGTAATAGTATGGCTTCCAAGCCCAATCCTGTGCCACAAAGAACCAGAGAACGTTGTGCCCATAATACTGTGTAAAAACAGGCAAGGAGTAGGTCTCGAACCCTCGACCTTCTAGCCCGAGGTCCGGCGCGCTATCGACTGTGCCGCAAAAGCATGTTCGTGCGGCAGGGTCGATTTCCGCGCTTATAAACCCGGGGTCGTTACAATACGTGTATAATATCATCCCACTTCTACCACCAATTTAGCGATTAGGAACAAGGTCGGCAAGTCTAACTCCTGTGTCCAAACTTCTTGGCAGGAACTGTAGTATGTTTATAACATTACATTCCTGTCTGAATTGACGAGTTGTAGAGTATTGCAATAATGTTCCTGTCTAAACGGGTCTGAAGCTTTCAATCAAGTTATCATACCCCCTGAGCAGACAGCTGCAGTGTCATGATGCATGACGCAATGTGACGTTGAGGGGTTTATACTGTGTCATATTAATCCATATCAATTAATGCAGCAGGGGGCATTCCCAATGTATCACGTTAACATCGTGACAAAAGCAAAGGCTGATACTCACCAAGTTTCATCAATAAGGCGAGGAGGATCCATAGCGCGATCTCAAAAGGCTTTCGTACGTGTTCGTAATTTACGGCAAGTACAGGAAAAGCCTTTTTAGTATTTGTTATATTAGTTAAATGTGAGCCTTCAGTCCCATGCGATTGATATGCAGGGGCAGAGGCTTCAATAGGTAATCCAATGCCCACGAACACAACTAAAACTATTACCAGGAGATCCCTGCGACAGCCAGGAAAGGCACACGAGAATGCCGGCATTTCAAATATGTTAACGATTTATCCCGCTAGCTACTCCAAATCGTCATCCTCCATCAATGCGTCGGAGATGCAGGCAGAAATGAAGATGTAAGGGGAAGTGATGCTGGTGCCATGTTACTGCAGCTGGAGCTTGCACTTTTACGCAGTGCATGTACGGACATCATGCATAGAATATCACGGGCAAATGTAAAGATACACCAGTAAAAAGCTCCCTGATGAATGAGAGTTAACGCCGGCTTTGATGATGATTGTATTCCTCCTTATATGTTTGCGCAGTGTCGTCAAGCGTTGAAGTGTTCACTAATGTGAAAGGCGCAGCTGTTATGTATCAGGCGGAATATCAACTCCCGTTTGTGCCTCATGTCCTCTATTTGGGTTACATTGGCTGCAATCACACCTCAATGGTTCATACAACCAGCCCAATTCGGTTATTTTCTACTTCTGTGGTTGGCAACCAAAAATGTGCATTACCGCCACCAACTGGAGTGGAGTGTGAGTCCATTACAATTTGTGATACAAAAAGATGGACAAATTGCTACTCTTCTGCAGTAAAATCTTGTAACCCCAAGTACTTCTCTGGAGCTTCCACCAGAACATATATTTTCTGTGATTTTACGTTCCATTTGTGCAGTACACTTCATAACCATGGCAATGCAAGTCCGGCGTTATGGGCGGGCCTTAGGAGGCTACCACACCTTGTCCATCCAAATAAAATATTTAAATATTCATAATTTATTTGACAGAGACCCTTGGCCTACAATGGTCTTGCACCGCAGAAATCTAATTAACATAAGAAAAAAATCCCCATCAAAATCCGTCTGTTTCGGCTAGAGATACAGTTGAAGTCGGAAGTTTACATACACCTTAGCCAAATATATTTAAACTCAGTTTAAACTCAATTTAATCCTAGTAAAAAGTCCCTATCTTAGGTCAGTTAGGATCACCACTTTATTTTAAGAATGTGAGATGTCAGAATGATAGTAGAGAATTATGTATTTCAGCTTTTATTTCTTTCATCACATTCCCAGTGGGTCAGAAGTTTACATTCACTCAATTAGTATTTGGTAGCATTGCCTTTAAATTGCTTGACTTGAGTCAAACGTTTCAGGTAGCCTTCCACAAGCTTCCTACAATAAGTTGGGTGAATTTTGTCCCATTCCTCCTGACAAAGCTGGTGTAACTGAGTCAGGTTTGTAGGCCTCCTTGCTCGCACACGCTTTTTCAGCTCTGCCCACACATTTTCTACAGGATTTAGGTCAGGGCTTTGTGATAGCCACTCCAATACCATGACTTTGTTGTCCTTAGGCCATTTTGCCACAACTTTGGAAGTATGCTTGGGGTCATTGTCCATTTGGAAGACCCATTTGCGACCAAGCTTTAACTTCCTGACTGATGTCTTGAGATGCTGCTTCAATATATCCACATAATTTTCCTCCCTCATGATGCCATCTATTTTGTGAAGTGCACCAATCCCTCCTGCAGCAGGGCACCCACCCCCACAACGTGCTTCAGGGTTGGGATGGAGTTCTTCGGCTTGCAAGCCTCCCCGTTTTCCCTCCAAACATTATGGCCAAACAGTTCTATTTTTGTTTCATCAGACCAGAGGACATTTCTCCAAAAAGTACCATCTTTGTCCCCATGTGCAGTTACAAACCGTAGTCTGGCTTTTTTATGGCGGTTTTGGAGCAGTGGCTTCTTCCTTGCTGAGCGGCCTTTCAGGTTATGTCCATATATGACTAATTTTACTGTGGATATAGATCATTTTGTACCTGTTTCCTCCAGCATCTTCACAGGGTCCTTGGCTGTTCTGGAATTGATTTGCACATTTCGCACTAAAATACGTTCATCTCTAGGACACAGAACGCATTTCTTTCCTGAGTAGTATGACAGTTGTGTGGTTTCATGGTGTTTATACTTGCGTACTATTGTTTGTACAGATGAACGTGGTACCTTCAGGCGTTTGGAAATTGCTCCCAAGGATGAACCAGACTTGTGGAAGTCTACCATTTTTTTATGAGGTCTTGGCTGATTTCGTTTGATTTTCCCATGATGTCAAGCAAAGGGCCACTGAGTTTGAAGGTAGGCCTTGAAATAAATCCACAGGTACACCTCCAATTGACTCAAATGATGTCATTTGGCCCCCTGGTTTGGCCCCCTGGTGGCCATGGGCAGGGTTAGGCACCCCTTTTCAGGGGGTCAGGCCCCCCTCCCTGGGTCATTGTCAGCCCTCTCTGGCCTTCTCCTCAATATCAATGGGGAAGGGAGCTGGCTCGCTGTAGATGCGCCTCCTAGTTGCCTTGGCGAGCGGTCTAGACAGAGTCTCTGGGTTAGAGCGTTAACATCACCTATAAATGCAGACTGGACAAGTGTAATGAACATGTGTAAAAGTTACCCTAACAAGCGTTCTAATCCCCTGTAATGTACACTGGACAGACAAACAAAATCACGTGTACAAAAAGTGATATTTGACACTTGAATAAAGCAAGTGTAAAATTATCATAACAAGTGTTCAAATCACCTGTAAATGCACACAGGACCAAATACCCCTGACTGCAGTGTGCAATTCGGGGCCGGGCTCAACATTTGACCCCTCCCACTTTTTTGTCCCACACACTGAATACAAACACACATTTGCGCAAGGCAAATGTTGAATACAAACATATTTCATTTTTGAAGATCATAAGAAATATTATATGAAGTGGTACCAGCAGATGTGTTAACACTTTTTGCTTCATGCTATATTTGAGACAAGCTACTGATATTGTTGCAGTGAACAGTATGTCATGTCCTGTTAAAATTGTGTTGATAAATGTTATAACTTTAATTATATTATTTAATTGAGCATATATATAGTGTTACTACCTATCCTGATTTATAATGCTATTTACTTTCCTGATGAGAATGGAGGCTGAATATACCATACTGACAAGCTGAATGTGCTTTGTACATTAATTAAGTTATACCAGCTCCAGTAAAGAGATCAGAGACTCGGGTGACTTCTATGTCATCTTCACTAAACAACACAATTATCAATTGAAATAATTAACACAGCAGACAAAAACCAGGTTTGACCACTCTTCCAAAATGGCTTCACTCCTGCTCCTCAAAAGAGGCAAAGACTTTTCTTGTTGTCAACTGCCTCCACATAGAACATCTCATAATCTCTCTCAAAAAACGAAAGCGCACAGTTCTGTAAGGCTAAGAAACTCAACAGAAAACAAGATCCCACAAAACCCAAAAGGAAAATGACAACTATTATATGATCTCCAATCACGGACAACGACAGACAGCTGCCTCTGATTGGGAACCACACTCGGCCAAAAACAAAGAAATAGAAAACATAGACTGCCACACCCTGACCTAACCAAACATAGAGAATAATAAGGATCTCTAAGGTCAAGGCGTGACAGTACACCCCCCCCCCCCCCCCCCCCCCCAAAGGAGTGGACTCCAAACGCAAACCTGAACCTATAGGGGAGGGTCCGAGTGGGCATCTACTCTCGATGGGGGCTCCGGTGCAGGACGCACACCCCGCTCCGCTTGAGGCACCCCCCACTTCGGTGGCGCCTCTGGTGCAGGGATCATAGCCGGGACCTCCGGTCCGTAGATCGTCGCTGCAGGCTCCGGACTTGGGACCCTCGCTGGAGGCTCCGGACTGGGAACCGTCGCTGCTGGCTCCGGACTGGGGACCGTCGCTGGAGGCTCCGGACTGGGGACCGTGGCTGGAGGCTCCAGACTGGAGACCGTTGCTGCAGGCTCCGGACTGGGGACCGTCACTGCAGGCTCTGGACTGGAGACCGTCGCTGGAGGCTCCGGACTGGGGACCGTCGCTGGAGGCTTCTTTCCCTGGATCATCACTGCAGGCTTTGTGCCATGGATCATCACTGCAGGCTCCGGGCCGTGGATCATCAATGGAGGCTTCGTGCCATGGATGGCACCGTGCCATGGATCATCACTGGAGGCTTCGTGCCATGGATCATCACTGGAGGCTTCGGGCCATGGATCATCACTGGAGGCTTCGTACGTGGAGCCGGAACAGGTCTCACCGGACTGCGGAGACGTACTAGAAACCTGGTGCAGGGAGCTGCCACAACGCATCCTGGCTGGATACCCACTTTAGCTTGGGGAGTGTGGAGAGCTGGCACAGGACGCACTGGGCAATGAAGGCGCACTGGAGGCATAGTGCGTAGAGCCGGTGCAGGATATACTGGGCCGTGGAGGAGCACTGGAGGTCTGGAGCATAGAGCTGGCACAACGCGTTCTGGCTTAATACCCCCTGTAGCACGGAAAGTGCAGGGAGCTGGAACACACCGCACTGGGTTGTGCTCGCGAACTGGGGATACCGTGCGTAGAGCTGGTGCAGGATATCCTTGACCGAGGAGACGCATTGGAGACCAGGACCGCTGAGCCAGCACGGCAAATGCGGGGAGCTAGCACAGAGTGCACCGGGCTGTGAATGCGCACTGGAGACACCGTGCGTGCACATCACCGCATAACACGGTGCCTGACCGGTCACACGCTCCCCACGGTAAGCACGGGGAGTTGGCTCAGGTTTAAACCCGGACTCTGCCAATCTCCCCCAATCTCCCCGTATGACCCCTCCCCAAAGATTTTTTGGGAGCTGCCTCTCAGGCTTCCGTTGTTGATCTAACTCCTTGTGTCGTCGCCGTTCCGCTTTTGCTGCCTCCATCTGCTTCCTTGGACGGCGATACTCTCCGGCCCTTGTCCAGGGTCCTTCTCCATCCAGGATTTCCTCCCATGTCCACTCCTCCTGGCCACGCTGCTTGGTCCATTTTTGGTGGGATCTTGTTTTCTGTTTAGTTTTTTAGCCTTACAGAACTGTTTGCTTTCGTTTTTTTGTCTTTGTTATTTCGTTTTGGTGTCATCAATAAAAAGACGATGTACGCCTACCGCGCTGCGCCTTGGTCCACTCTTCATTCAACAAACGAGAGCCGTTACAGTAACATGAGTGGTCCCTTGAGGATAATATTTTCCTCTTCATCCAGGCCATCATACAACCGTAGTTCTGGGTTGTAATGTGGTCTTCCAAGTCACCCTCATTGGGTGATCAAGTCAAATTACACCCCACTTTCACAATACCACCATACAAACAAAAGCCCCTATTACCAAAGGGGTGTTCAGTGATATCTATTATATCTTGCCATGCATCAAGCCTTTAGTATTACACACAGTAGACTACATACCCAGTTCACAGCTCCAAGTTCGCTGTGCATTTTGTTTTCAGTATCGTCCAGAAAGGAAACAGATTGTGGTCATTAAGTAATGTAAGGGAACCTCTAGGGATGTGTGTACAAGAATGCACCTTACTTTAGCTAATAGCTGGAGCTGGATGCTGATGTGACATGCTGTGACTTCTTGGGGGGACGGGGACGTCTTCTACATCATCCTGAAATATATTGGAGAGGGGGGCTTTAAACATTGGTTTATGACTATACCACTCATCATATGACACCTCCTACCTGTAGTGTGTTTTGTTTACGCCGCCTTTATCAATCTTTCAACCTCTCTTCTTCAGACCTTAGTGAGTGAATGACACACATCCAATATGAACATATATTCAGGTCATGTAACGGTCGTCATATGAAGAAGGTGTGGACCAAAGTGCAGGATGGTAAGTGTTCATGATTTTTTTATTTCAACTGAACACAAAACAAAATAACCAGAGAATGAACAAAAACGAAACAGTCCTGTTAGGTGCAGAAAAACAAAACAGAAAACAACTACCCACAAACACCAGGTGGGAACAGGCTACCTAAGTATGGTTCTCAATCAGAGACAACGATTGACAACTGCCTCTGATTGGGAACCATACCATGCCAAACACATAGAACTATTACACACAGAACAAACATAGAATGCCCACCCCAACTCACACCCTGAACAAACTAAAATAGGGACATAAAAAAGGAACTAAGGTCAGGACGTAACAGTACCCCCCCCCCCAAAGGTGCGGACTCCGGCCGCAAAACCTAAACCCATAGAGGTGGGTCTGGGTGGGCATCTGTCCGCGGTGGCGACTCTGGCACGGGACATGGACCCCACTCCACCTTAGTCTTGGCCCACTTAGGTGGCGCCTTTGGAGCGGCGACCCTCGCCGCCGACCCTGGACTGGGGACCCCTACAGCCGGCCCCGAATAGACGGGAGACTCTGACAGCGCCGGACAGGCGGGAGACTCTGACAGCGCCGGACAGGCGGGAGACTCTGGCAGTGCCGGACAGGTGGGAGACTCTGGCAGCACCGGACAGGCGGAAGACTCTGGCAGCATGTTAAGGGAATTTTTATCAATGATGACTAATTATGTATACATTTCAATCAGGACTGACTAATCAGAATACTATTATGTTACTGTGTATGTACTAATCCGAATACTATTATGTTACTGTATATGTACTAATCAGAATACTATTATGTTACTGTATATGTATGAATTTTCTTTCTTAATCCTAGTACTGAATATAATGTGTGTAAATATAATCAAGGATTAGAACAATGACTGTCTGTTCCTTGGTAGAAATGAATGAACTAAATCTTCAGACTGGCTAGAATGCTTATCTACACCGGAAGACCTTGGCTCAGCCATAAATTATATTAAATTGGTAGGGAGACGACGTGGGAATGCTTGAGATACTGCCTTTGTACCAGGGTGGGAGAAGAGACGGGTTGGTACTGGAACTAATGACGTCATTTTCAGTTTATAACCATAAGTGTATCGTGTTCAGTACTCTCGTGAATAAACTCTGCTGATTGACTTTAAGACTGGGCTCTGTCCATTATTATAGAATAAGGGTCTTACAAATCCTTATGAATTGACAGAGTGTTTAATTTTAATTGGGTGTTAAAACAGAGCAATTTAATTCCTGTAACACAGCGCCCGACAGGCGGGAGACTCTGGCAGCGCCGGACAGGCAGGAGACTCTGGCAGCGCCGAAGTGAAGGGAGACTCTGGCAGCTCCGGAGTGAATGGAGACTCTGGCCGCTCCGGAGTGAAGGGCGACTCTGGCCGCTCCGGAGTGAAGGGCGGCTCTGGCAGCTCCTGACTGACGGGCGGCTCTGGCAGCTCCTGACTGACGGGCGGCTCTGGCAGCTCCTGACTGACGGGCGGCTCTGGCAGCTCCTGACTGACGGGCGGCTCTGGCAGCTCCTGACTGACGGGTGGCTCTGGCAGCTCCTGACTGACGGGCGGCTCTGGCTGCTGCTGACTGACGGGCGGCTCCGGACAGGAGGGAGACTCTGGAGGTGCCGGACAGGCGGGAGAACCTGGAGGGAGGAGACGGAGAGACAGCCTGGTGCGTGGGTGATTTTAAGGATGCAAATGAAAAGTTTTTATAATGTTCAAGACTTAGGGTATTGGAAAGTTCTGCAGGAGAACTAGGCACCACTGTCGCCTAATTTGCTGCACGTTTTCCTTTGAAAAAGAAATTCACTCAATCGGATGAGTATCCCAAAAACATTGTATCCACTAGTGATGATAATTTCATAACTTATACACACCTAAGTGAAATCACACTGAGCTTCCATTGCAATGTACAGAGTGTACTGTAAGTTAAGAAAGAGTAGGTTGTTAAGTTTGATAGTTATGATAACAATAATAATGATAATAGTAAATCATAATAATAATACCACCCCCCACAAGGAATATTATTTCAGGATTTAGAAGACACCCCCCCCCCCCCAAGAAGTCACAGCATGTCACATCAGCATCCAGCTCTGCAGGAGTTTGATGTATGAATTGTGTATTTAGTGTAAAGACTGTAGGAAATAGTTCCCAAAAAGTGTCAAGAATAATAAACAAGAAAAAATATGAGCAATAGTGTTATAATGTCTTACTGAGCATTTCCATAGGTCCACTCAAGTTTCTTCAACTGTCTAATGACTGTGATTAGAGCGATACTGATGTTGTGCTGTGCTGCAAGCACAGAAATAATAATAACTTTTCACATGTTATAACAGAAAATAGGACTAATATAATATACTGAATAGCATCTTACCATCACAACAAACACCCCACAGTTGTTTGAGAAACCTTGCTTTGGTAGGCCGTGTGGTGTGAACAAGGTGCAATTTTCCATAAAGGAATGACAATCAAATGGTACAGTTCAGTAGAATAATTTAAAGGAATATATAACCTGATCGTCATCCACACCAAAAGTCCTCCAAGGTCCAGGGGACAAGATCCGAGCAATGTTTCTGTGAACACTGTGTATGTGAAAGTAAAGAAAAAGTACAATTCAACAGCTTTTTAATATTCCAGCATTGCATAACAGTTTTGAACATAGTTGGAACTGAATTAGCCCAAGAATTGTTCACAACATGTATGGGTGTTGCTGGACCAGAAAATGTATTTTCGACTGCAAACACACAATTTCTCACATCAATGCACTCACATGCCAAAAATCTTTCCTTGGACACTGTTTCAAAGCAATGTGTTTGCTTTCTTCATACATTTGTTTTGAAGTTTTTCTTATTTAACTTCAGTTTGTAGTGTGGACAAGTGACAATTACTTTCCTTGACTTGCCATGTATGTTGGGACCTGGTGATTTCATTATTGTACAGTCATGGCCAAAAGTTTTGAGAATGACACAAATATTAATTTCCACAAAGTTTGCTGCTTCAGTGTCTTTAGATATTTTGTCAGATGTTACTATGGAATACTGAAGTATAATTACAAGCATTTCATACGTGTCAAAGGCTTTTATTGACAATTACATGAAGTTGATGCAAAGAGTCAATATTTGCAGTGTTGACCATTATTTTTCAAGATCTCTCCAATCCGCCCTGGCATGCTGTCAATTAACTTCTAGGCCACATCCTGACTGATGGCAGCCCATTCTTGCATAATCAATGCTTGGAGTTTGTCAGAATTTGTGGGGTTTTGTTTGTTTACCCGGCTCTTGAGGATTGACCACAAGTTCTCAATGGGATTAAGGTCGGGGGAGTGTCCTGGCCATGAACCCAAAATATCGATGTTTTGTTCCCCGAGCCACTTAGTTATCACTTTTGCCTTATGGCAAGGTGCTCCATCATGCTGGAAAAGGCATTGTTCGTCACCAAACTGTTCCTGGATGGTTGGGAGAAGTTGCTCTCGGGGGATGTGTTGGTACCATTCTTTATTCATGGCTGTGTTCTTAGGCAAAATTGTGAGTGAGCCCACTCCCTTGGCAGAGAAGCAACCCCAGACATGAATGGTCTCAGGATGCTTTACTGTTGGCATGACACAGGACTGATGGTAGCGCTCACCTTGTCTTCTCCAGACAAGCTTTTTTTCCGGATGCCCCAAACAATCGGAAAGGGGATTCATCAGAGAAAATAACTTTACCCCAGTCCTCAACAGTCCAATCCCTGTACCTTTTGCAGAATATCAGTCTGTCCCTGATTTTTTTCCTGGAGAGAAGTGGCTTCTTTGCTACCCTTCTTGATACCAGGCCATCCTCCAAAAGTCTTTGCCGAACTGTGCGTGCAGATGGACTCACACCTGCCTGCTGCCATTCCTGAGCAAGCTCTGTACTGGTGGTGCCCCGATCCCGCAGCTGAATCAACTTTAGGAGACGGTCTTGGCGCTTGCTGGACTTTCTTGGGCACCCTGAAGCCTTCACAACTATTGAACCGCTCTCCTTGAAGTTCTTGATTATCTGATAAATGGTTGATTTAGGTACAATCTTACTGGCAGCAATATCCTTGCCTGTGAAGCCCTTTTTGTGCAAAGCAATGATGCAGGCACGTGTTTCCATGCAGGTAACCATGGTTGACAGAGGAAGAACAATGATTCCAAGCACCACCCTCCTTTTGAACTTTCCAGTCTGTTAATCGAACTCAATCAGTATGACAGAGTGATCTCCAGCCTTGTCCTCGTCAACACTCACACCTGTGTTAACAAGAGAATCACTGACATGATGTCAGCTGGTCCTTTTGTGGCAGGGCTGAAATGCAGTGGAAATGTTTTTGGGGGATTCAGTTAATTTGCGGGACTTTGCAAATATTTGCAATTCATCTGATCACTCTTCATAAATTCTGGAGTATATGCAAATTGCCATCATACAAACTGAGGCAGCAGACTTTGTGAAAATGTATATTTGTGTCATTCTCAAAACTTTTGGCCACGACTGTACATTAAAACCAAATACTTTTCGACTTTTACTCAAGTAGTATTTTACTGGGTGACTTTTACTTGAGTCATTTTCTATTAAGGTATCTTTACTTTTGATCAAGTATGACAATTGAGTACTTTTTCCACCACTGAAGGTTGCCAACAAACAATGCATTCAAAGTAGCATGATCAATTCACCTAGCTAACTAGCTGCCGAATAGGCTTCAACTCAACACATAGCTTATTCTTAATGTTTGTCCATAGGCAACCAGAGTGAGGACAGACATTTTTCAGAATAAACGTGGTGAGTGAAAAACGTAATTAAATAGCCCACTTCCTATCTTATTCTGCAGCTATACAACTTTGTATTTGTTGTTTGTTGGCAACCCTGTTATTTACAAAGTTTTTGGAACAGATTCCTGTTGGAACGTTCCACAAATTATACCCACCCTGCCATAGTAAAGATGTCACCCTTTTCTGACAAGTCATTTGTAATTTCATGCAAACTGTCAGCCCAGCAACTTGTGATAGAAATGCATGGCATCATCGTTACTGAAACTCACTTTGCTATCTTGTTCATGCCAGCTACAATGTTAGCTAATTAGTGTGCTAACCCAGCTAGATATTTAATGTTCAAAGGCAGGAATGAGACACTGGATGTATGTCAGAGACACATACAGTAGTAACCCGCTGTAGCATCCCTGTATGCTTGCTTGACATCTACCAAGAGGTCTGGACCTTTATGGCACAGAAAGAATAGGATAGGTCTACACAAAGATACTGGTGATATAGCTATTGGCAAGTGTGTTTAAACTGAACTGGTCCAGGGCAAGCAGCCCTGGTCCCACTCCTCTCCCTCAATCACTACAGTAGCATTACACTACAGTAGCATTACTTGAACTTCTATCGCTGCATAATGGCTCTGGTATACTGTAAATACCATCCTTCTGTACCACCAACAGGTTCGAGCGGTGGTCACCACCATTCCCGGTACACAACACTTTTGTTTTTCATTTCAAATCAAATGTTATTTGTCACATGCGCCGAATACATGCTTACTTTCAAGCCCTTATCCAACAATGCTGTTTTAAGAAAATACAAAAAAAGTATGAGAATAATGAATAGTTAAAGAGCAGCTGTAAATAACAATAACGGGGCTATATACAGGGGGTACCGGTCAGAGTCAATGTGTCAATGTGCAGGGGCACCGGTGTCGAGGTAATTGAGGTAATTATGTAGGTAGAGTTATTTAAGTGGCTATGTGTAGATAACAGAGAATAGAAGCAGTGTAGGGGTTGGGGGCAATACAGGGGTTGGGTGAAATGCAAATAGTCTGGATATCCATTTGATTAGCTGTTCAGGAGTCTTACGGCTTGGGGGTAGAAGCTGTTTAGAAGCCTCTTGGACCTACACTTGATGCTCCGGTACTGCTTGCCAAGTGGTAACAGAGAGAGGTCTAAGACTAGGGTGGCTGGAGTCTTTGACAATTTTTAGGGCCTTCCTCTAACACCACCTGGTATAGAGGTCCTGGATGTCAGGAAGCTTGGCCCCGGTGATGTACTGGGCCATACCCACTACCCTCTGTAGTGCCTTGCGGTTCGAGGCCGAGCAGTTGCCATACCAGGCGCTGATGCAACCCGTCAGGATGCTCTCAATGGTCCAACTGTAAAACCTTTTGAAGATCTGAGGACCCATGCCAAATCTTTTCAGTCTCCTGGAGGGGAATAGGTTTTGTCTTGCCCTCTTCACGACTTGTGCTTGGACCATGTTAGTTTGTTGGTGATGTGGACTCCAAGGAATCAGTTATAAGTTACCAGCAAAAATATTGTAATCAGATTACAGATACTTTTGAAACAACTTGATGAATACTCCTTGGATTACTTTTAAATTCAGAAAGGATGTTTGCAGAAAATAATACATGTTTTCTCAATGACATTCAATTCAGCGTTGGAGGAAAGGCGCAAGTTTAAGTTTGTTCCACCTGAGCGAGTCCGACCACAAGTCAGAGACGTCTAAGATGACAAACTGTTGGGAAAATTATGATTAAATGACTGAACAAATCATTTTAAATGGAACTGTAACTAAGTAAACTTATACTCTGTTTATTATATCTGATTAACAATATGAGTTCATAAGAAGGGATTGTGTGACACGGACAAGGAGTAACTAAAGTTAATGAACACCATTCCAACTAGGCAGAAACTAATGGGTTGTGGATTAAGTAAGCAGATAAGGTAGTTAACCTATGGTTGAACCGACAAAACTGAGCTCTGGGGTGTTTTATATAAGGCTGAGTGCATTCCTAGGTTCTCTGTTAATTAGAACTGTCAGCTAAGTGGTGATCGATAATGTTGATCGGTCAAAAGTTAATTCAGTTATGTTGTGTGACCTGTGTGTGTGTTAGTAAGTTAGAATGAACTATTAACCTCACTTTGTCCCGGTCGAGAGGAGGGGATTCTGTTAAGCAATGAAATTACGTCATGTAGATTAAGGGTTTTCAATTAATGAAAACACATTGGCATAATTAAATTACAGTAACACAAACCAAATACATTTGATGGATCCATTTTGTCTTCTTCTAATGCCTCTTAATGGGAAAGCAATCCAAAAGTAAATGAAAGTAATCAGGTTATGTTACTGAGTTTGGGTAATCCAAAAGTTATGTTACTGATTACATTTTTGGACAGGTAACTTGTGACTGTAACGTATTACATATAGAAAGTAACCTACCCAACCCTGATAACAATCGGGCGGCCACGGCCATACCAAACAGACAGACTACTATACCAACCACATTAAAGGCTGGATGAACCCAATGAAAGGCAAAGAGGAAGACACCAGGAAACAGAGGCTCTGTGTGGGAGATCCCATAATCTACAGCGGGCACCCAATGTGAGCCGTGTAGGAAAGCTTTGTCTCAGCTCACTGGTCACCATAGCAGCACCCACTCATAGCACATGCTCCACCAGGAATATCTCACTGGTCACCCCCAAAGCCAATTCCTCCTTTGGTCGTCTTTCCTTACAGTTCTCTGCTGCCAATGACTGCAACGAACTGCAAACATCTCTGAAGCTGGAGACTCATATCTCCCTCACTAACTTTAAGCACCAGCTGTTAGAGCAGCTCACAGATCACTGCACCTGTACATAGCCTATCTGTAAACAGCCCATCAAACTACCTCATCCCCATACTGTATTTATTTATTTTGCTCCTTTGCACCCCAGTATCTCTACTTGCACATTCATCCTCTGCACATCTACCATTCCAGTGTTTAACTGCTATATTGTAATTACTGCACCGTCAAGGCCTATTTCTTGCCTTAACTCCCTTATCTTACCTCATTTGCACTCACTGTATATAGACGTTTTGTTTTATTTTGTTTTACTGTATTATTGACTATGTTTTGTTTATTCCATGTGTAACTCTGTGTTGTTGTCTGTGTCACACTGCTTTGCTTTATCTTGGCCAGGTCGCAGTTGCAAATGAGAACTTATTCTCAACTAGCCTACCTGGTTAAATAAAGGTTAAATTAAAAATAAAACACACACACACACACACACACACTGTGATTTTTCATTTAGGTATATTTCACCTCTTTCCCAGGTGGGAGAAGGCAGTGTGAAGTCTAAAGGAATGAAAAAGATAACACTTTATATGATTCTGCCATCAAACCAACTGCAACTCCCTTGTCTACCAATGCAGTCTCTGCACTGCTGAGTTCCTCAGAGGAATGTTTAGTAGCAGTTAGTCCAGTGATGCATAATGAGGACAGTGCAGGACGGTGTAGTGTTGTGTAATGCAGTCCTGGCTCCTGTCTGTTTATCCCATCTCCTGCCACCCCATGTCATCCTTATCTGTTTGATTGTCTGCCCTGCCCCAACCCAACGACAGTAAAGACAACAGTTCATACCATTAGGATTACTGTTTAAATAGGCACAGTATTCTTCCTCAAACATGGTCAGTTCCCACAGAATCACACTGCCATTCCCAGTATGTGTTCTCACAGTAGACTCTGGCTCACTGACTGACTAACTGACTGAGCTTCAGGCAGATGCTAAGCTTCGAAGCAAGCTCCAGATGCTTCTAGCTCCTAAGCAACTTTGAAGGATTTTGATTTTTTTGTGTTATTTTGTACATTATTAGCCCAGAACGTTTTTTTTGTGTTATTACTTACAGGCAGAAATAACTTTTGGATATCAGAGCGGCGGTAACTCACCAGCATTAGGACCAGAATTACAACTTTTCCAAATTGGATCCTTTGTTCGCACCCCCAAGAGCAGTTTAACTTATTCCAGAGGCTGTTCCAAGAAGAAGAGGAGAAGAGGTATTCGGAGTGGACTTCTAGTCCAACTCAGGAGGCAGGCACACCATCCTCCGCTTTTCAGTATATTAATCGCTAATGTTCAGTAAAGTAGATGAGCTCAGGGCGAAGATCTCCTTCCAGGGAGACCTCAGGGGCTGTAACATACTCTGTTTCACGGAATCATGGCTCTCTCCGTATATACTGTCTACGTCCAGACAACCAGCTGAGTTCTCAGTACATCCCGCAGACAGGAATAAAGAACTCTCCGGGAAGAAGAGGTGGTGTATTTTTCAGGACTAACCACTCATGGTGTGATTGTGATAATGTACAGAAACTCAAGTCCTTTTGTTCACCCGACCTAGAATACCTCACAATCAAATGCTGACCGTCTTACCTCCCAAGAGAATTCTCTTTTTTATATGACACAACCATAGTAGGCCTGATTATCAACATTGATGAGACAGCATACAGGGAGGAGGTGAGGGACCTGGCAGAGTGGTGCAAGGAAAATAACTTCTCCCTCAATGTCAACAAAACGAAGGAAAAACAGCTTCTATCTCAAGGTCATCAGACTGTTAAATAGCCATTACTAGCACACGGTTACTCAATCCTGTACCTTACAGGCTGCTGCCCTACATACTGTACATAGACATGGAATCACTGGTCACTTTAATAATGGAACACTAGTCACTTTTGTATTTGTGTTTGTATTTATTAGGGATCCCCATTAGCTGCTAACAAGGCAGCAACTACTCTTCCTGGGGTTCAAACATATTAAAGCACTTACAATACATATAAAACAAAATATACAACAATATCACAATGTATGCGTATGTGTGTGTGTCTGTGCCTTTGCGTGTGTCTCTTCACAGTCCCCATCTAATACTGCTTACATCTGTTACTTGATGTGAAATAGGGTTCCATGTGGTCATGGCTCTATGTAGTCCTGTGTGCCTCCCGTATTCTGTTCTGGACTTGGGGACTGTGAATATACCTCTGGTGGCATGTGTTGTGGGGTGTACATGGGTGTCCGAGCTGTATGCAAGTATTTTAAACACAGCTTGGTACATTCAGCTTGTCAACACCTCTTACAAAAACAAGTAGTGATGAAGTCAATCTCTGAGCCATGAGAGATTGACATGCATGTCATTAATGTTAGCTCTCTGTGTACTTTTAATGGCCAGCTGTGCTGCCCTGTTCTGAGCCAACTGCAATTTTCCTAAGTTCCTCTTTGTGGCATTTGACACACTACTGAACAGTAGTCTAGGTGTAACAAAACTAGGGCCTGTAGGACTTGCTTTTTTGATAGTGTTGTTAAGAAGGCAGAGTAGTGCTCTATTATGGATGGACTTCTCCCCATCTTTGTATCAATATGTTGTATCAATATGTTTTGACGTCAACTTGCTCAATTTCCATATTATTCATTACGAGGTGTATTTGAGGTTTAGGGTTTAGTGAATGACTTGTCCCAAATACAATGCTTTAAGTTTAGGAAATATTTAGGACAAATTTATTCCTTACTACCCATTCAGAAACTAACTGCAGCTCTTTGTTAAGTGTTGCAGTCTTTTCAGTTGCTGTAGTAGATGACGTGTATAATCTTGAGTCATCTGCATACAGGGTCGGGGAGTAACGGATTACATGTAATACTGTCACGGTCGTCCTCCTCTTCATCTGAAGAGGATAGGCGAGAAGGATCGGAGGACCAAAATGCAGCGTGGTATGTGTTCATGATGAATATTTAATTAAAGAAAGTACTGAACACTGAATACAAAAACAATAAACAAATAACGACCGTGAAGCTATAAATGAGACCTGTGCTGACACAAGCAACTAACATAGACAATCACCCACAAACAAACAGTGCAACCCAGGCTACCTAAGTATGATTCTCAATCAGAGACAACTAATGACACCTGCCTCTGATTGAGAACCATACCAGGCCGAAACATAGAAATCCCCAAATCATAGAAAAACAAACATAGACTGCCCACCCCAATTCACGCCCTGACCATACTAAATAATGACAAAAACAACAGAAATAAAGGTCAGAAAGTGACAAATACGTTACATGCAAGGCATTACAAAAAACTGTAATCCGTTACGTTACCAGCAAAAATATTCAAATCAGATTACAGATACTTTTGAAAAACTAGATGATTACTTTGAGGATTCATTTTAAATTCAGAAAGGATGGCCCCAGGACTACCTGACATGATGACTCCTTGCTGTCCCCAGTCCACCTGACCGTGCTGCTGCTCCAGTTTCAACTGTTCTGCCTTATTATTATTCGACCATGCTGGTCATTTATGAACATTTGAACATCTTGGCCATGTTCTGTTATAATCTCCACCCGGCACAGCCAGAAGAGGACTGGCCACCCCACATAGCCTGGTTCCTCTCTAGGTTTCTTCCTAGGTTTTGGCCTTTCTAGGGAGTTTTTCCTAGCCACCGTGCTTCTACACCTGCATTGCTTGCTGTTTGGGGTTTTAGGCTGGGTTTCTGTACAGCACTTTGAGATATCAGCTGATGTACGAAGGGCTATATAAATACATTTGATTTGATTTGTTTTGATGGTGGCGAAAAATAACTTTGAGTGTGACCAGAAGTCAGAGACCACTATGATGACACAACACATGTGTTTGATGGATCACGGGAAAAGAGCAGGAACAGGCTTTTGTAGGCTACAGTCCAAGCTATGTCTTCCAATGGTGTGACTGCTGTCGACATCCAAAGATTATCCAACTTGAATAAATGCTTGGAGGTAACAGCAAATCAAATCAAATTGTATTTGTCAAATGTGCCGAATACAACAGGTGTAGACCTTACAGTGAAATGCTTAATTACAAGCCCTTAACCAACAATGCAGTTTCAAGAAAATACAACAACAAAAAAGTAAGATTCTGGGAAGCCATTTGATAAGCTGTTCAGGAGTCTTATGGCTTGGGGGTAGAAGCTATTTAGGAGCCTCTTGGACCTAGACTTGATGCTTTCCATGCGGTAGCAGAGAGAAAAGTCTATTACTAGGGTGGCTGGAGTCTTTAACAATTTTTAGGGCCTTCCTCTGACCCTGCCTGGTATAGAGGTCCTGGATGTCAGGAAGCTTGGCCCCGGTGATGTACTGCACTGTACGCACTACCCTCTGTAGTGTTTTGCAGTCGGAGGCAGAGCAGTTGCCATAACAGGCAACCCGTCAGGATGCTCTCGATGGTGCAGCTGTAAAATCTTTTGAGGATCTGAGGACCCATGCCAAATCTTTTTAGTCTCCTGAAGGGAAATAGGTTTTGTTGTGCCCTCTTCACGACTGTCTTGTTGTGCTTGGACCATGTTAGTTTGTTGGGGATGTGGACGCCAAGGCACTTAAAGCTATCAACCTGCTCCACTACAGGTCCTCCTTTTCCCGTAGTCCACAATCATCACCTTTGTCTTAATCACATTGAGGGAGAGGTTGTCCTTACACCACACGGTCAGGTCTCTGACCTCCTCCCTAAAGGCTGTCTCATCGTTGTCGGTGATCAGGCCTACCACTGTTGTGTTATCAGCAAACTTAATGATGCTGTTGGAGTCGTGCTTGGCCGTGCAGTCATGAGTGAACAGGGAGTACAGGAGGGCACTGAGCATGCACCCCTGAGGAGCCCCCGTGTTGAGGATCAACGTGGCGGATGTGTTGATACCTACCCTTACCACCTGGGGGCATCCCGTCAGGAAGTCCAGACTCAGACAGGGAGAGGTTGAAAATGTCAGTGAAGACACTTTCCAGTTGGTCAGTGCATGCTCAGAGTACACGTCCTGGTAATCCGTCTGGTCCTGCTGTGAATGTTGCCCTGTTTTAAGGTCTTACTCACATCGGCTGTGGAGAGCGTGATCACACAGTCGTCCGGAACAACTGATGTTCTCATGCATGTTTCAATGTTACTTGCCTCGAAGCAAGCATAGAAGTTATTTAGCTCGTCTGGTAGGCTCGTGTCACTGGGCAGCTCTCGGCGGTGCTTCCCTTTGTAGTCTGTAATAGTTTGCAAGCACTGCCACATCCAACAAGCGTCGGAGCCAGTGTAGTACGATTCGATCTTAGTCCTGTATTGACGCTTTGCCTGTTTGATGTTTCGTCGGAAGGCATAGCAGGAGTCCCGCTCCTGGAAAGTGGCAGCTCTACCCTTTAGCTCAGTGCGAATGTTGCCTGTAATCCATGGCTTCTGGTTGGGGTACGTACGTAAAGTCACTGTGGGGACAATGTCCTTGATGCACTTATTGATTAAGCGAGTGACTGATGTGATGTACTCCTCAATGCCATCGGAAGAATCCCGGAACATATTCCAGTCTGTGCTAACAAAACAGTCCTGTAGTTTAGCATCTGCTTCATCTGACCATGTTTTTATAGACCGAGTCACTGGAGCTTCCTGCTTTTATTTTTGCTTGTAAGCAGGAATCAGGAGGATAGAATTATGGTCAGATTTGCCAAATGGAGGGCGAGGGAAAGCTTTGTACGTGTCTCTGTGTGTGGAGTAAAGGTGGTCTAGAATGATTTTCCCTCTGGTTGCACAATTAACATGTTGTCATGACGTGGCCCTCTTTGGGTATAGTGAGTTACTTCCCCCTCTCTCTCCCTATTACACCCAGACTCTGTTATCTTAGGTCGTAAATTCCATGAGGAGACTCTTTTTCCCCCTGCCATGCGGTATAGAGGGAGGGTTCACAGTAGAACAAAGGAACTTCTTCTACCTCACAGAACTTGAGAACGGAACAATATCCATGTTTTGGAGAATGTGTAAACGGTCAGTGGAGAATCCAGCTACGACCTGTCCATTTTGTTTAATGTTTGTGACCTCATGAGAGACAATACAGCCACATTACCATAACTCTGTTTATACAAGAGTCTCCGTTATGAGATTTGCATCTAATTATTGTATAAAATGAATGAGTAAAGATGAAATTATTTGTGAAATTATGTAATGTGATTTTAAACTGTTTAATGAAAGAGAATCTAATTCCCTTTAAAGTTTAACTACGCCCTTGGCCCACCCCATGAGCACAGACATTGATCTGGTGTCATGGGACAGCCTTTTCTGCTGTTGCGAATATAACCCCCACCTGGAGAAGCCCACTTCAGACCATGCGTACCTCGATTACCGAGAGGGCTAAGGTTTGAGTAGAGACCATGCATTCCTCGGTCATCTGAGGGAGCTAAGGTTGTAACGATTGTTGAATTCCTAACCAAAGCACGTGGAGCATTGGCTACACTGGTGGAAATAGTTAAACTCTGAGACTATCGATACCGACAGAATAAGAGCAAATCTTCGATACTAATTACTAGTCTGCAGCTAGAATTTATGTCGACCTGAAATGCGAAGACCGACAACCGTCGAAACATATATTCTACAGGAACATTTCTGAATGGTACTCTGAAGTATCCATTCTAACCATGAATGACTCCAGAGACACAAAGAGAAGTTCAGATGAACTTTTCAACAGAAAGACTGACGATTCCAACAGAGATCACGATGACACACTGAACGTAAATATATATATTGATTGCAATTATTCCCGAATAAGTGAGCATTCATGTGCAAATGATTAGTATTTATATCAATATAATTATCAACTGTGTAGTGTCTTTTGTCTTTCGCGCCCTTCTCAGTCCCTTTGTCTACCAAGCCACCATATCGTTTTAGCACACTCGGGTACATCCCCTATCATTTCCTTGTAACCATATCTACTGTTTGTTTGTTATCCATTTCTGTGATTATTTTGTTTGTAAATAAATTATTAAGATAATTGATGTGTGGATGATTCATAGTGAAGGCTGGGTTCGTGCAGATAACCAACAATTTCCGACGTTTGAAATGAGACTAACGTGAGGTAAATAATAATTAATTAATTAGAAGACTAATTGATCAGATATTAAAATATCTGAAGAGTTATATTAGGAAAATTATAACTTTGTAATCTGAAGATTTTCTTTGGTGCCCCGACTTCCTAGTTAATTACATTTACATGATTTGTTTAATCAAGTAATAATAATTACAGAGAATTGATTGGATAAAATAACATTCTTCACTTTAATGATGCCAAAGACACAACAATGTTGATACAAATTCGGTAAACCTGATTTAAGTTTCCCTGCATTAAAGTCCCAGGCCACTAGATGCGCCGCCTCTGGATGAGCATTTGACTGTTTTCTTATGGTGGTATACAGCTCATTGAGTGCGATTTTAGTGCCAGCATTGGTCTGTGGTGGTATATAGACAGCTACGAAAAATTCAGATGAAAACTCTCTAGGTAGTGTGGTGGATGAATCAGAATTAGTTGTGTAACAGATAATTAAGATGCTGTATTACATAATATGTTTATGTGATATACGTGTCTATTAGAATGTATTTCTTTGGATAATGGTGTTGGCAGTTGCACTTTTCCCTCAGCTGGGGCTCAGTCACTCGGGGCCCAGAGAGGGGAGAGGTCAGGCTTGTCTTTCACATGTCCCCGGTGCTATGCAGAATATCAGAAAGGGAAGAGGACAGGGTGGAACATTGTCTTCATAGGTGAATGTATCTGTTAAACAATGTGAAGGGATGGCATGATTAAGGGGGAAACCAATTACTTGTCTCCACAATGTCTGTGCGCAAGTCACTCCCTCCTTTGGCATTGGGGGGTGGTGTATGGCAGTGTCTGGAACCATTGTATGTCCTCTCTGGTGTTACACTTATCCTAGGATAGTGTATGACCTAGAGGCTCACTCCCCTCAGTGAGCTTGTCCAGGAGTGGGGTCAAGAGGGGGTTTAATTGAGATGGGAGTATCTAGAGTTGACAATTGAATTATGCCATTGGATGAGGTAATGGTTCTGTGCTATGAAGTACCAGGAATGAGATTAGAACCTTGTCTTAGGGACCAAACTGAACGATAATTTATAGCGAATGTTATCTGGCTAAGGGAAACTCCTTTCTCAATTATAAAGTCCATTTGTGAAGTGTTCTTAAGATCTGTGGTTCGTCATGTAGGTTGAGAGGGTATAGTGGCTATAAAAGATCTTTGTACTTTTGTGTTGGCACTCTCAACGGTTCATTAGAAATAGCGAATCTTTTGAAAGTCAGTGCTATCATATTATTATTAAAAATGTAGTTTAAGTATAACTCTGACTGGTGTGTGAAGTTTGTTTCTCCTCATTTGGTAATGCAGAAAATTTGCCACCACAGTATATAGTGTGGTCTACAGCTTATCATAAGATACTCTATCTCAGGCGAGCTGTTGTTTACATAAATGCATAGACCCCCGCCCCATGTCTTACCAGAGGCTGCTGTTCTGTCCTGCCGATAGAGTGAATTACCCTCCAGCTGTATGTTCTTAATGTCGTCGTTCAACCACGACTCGGTGAAACATAAGATATTACAGGTTTTAATATCCCGTTTTTCCATTCGTCCCATTTATATTCCATTTATATTGAACGTTAGCTAGCAGGACAGTTAGCTAGCAGGACAGAAGGCATGGGCAGATTAGCCACTCGTCGCCTGATCACAAGGCACCCTGATCTCTTTCCACAAAATCTGCGTTGCCTTTTCCAGCGAATAACGGGGATCTGGGCCTGGGTGGGTGTCTGTATTATCCCTCCCGTCCGACTCATTGAAGAAGAACTCTTCATCCAGTTTGAGGTGAGCAATCGTAGTTCTAATGTCCAGAAGCTCTTTTCGGTCATAAGAGATGGTAGCAGCAACATTATGTACAAAACAAGTTATGAACAACGTGAAAAAACAATCAAAATAGCATGGTTGGTTAAGAGTAATTGTGTAGTCTACAGCAATTGTTTTAAACTGAACCAGGTAAGTCAATTAAGAACAAATTCTTATTTACAATGACTGCCTACCAGAGAACAGTGGGTTAACTGCCTTGTTCAAGAGTAGAGTGACATTTTTTTACCTTGTTCGTTTTTTGGATTCGATCCAGCAACCTTTCGGTGACTGGCCAAATGCTCTAACCACTAGGCTACCTGCTGCACCAATAGGGATATCACTTATTATTTGTATCTACATAGCGCCTTGATGTGACACTGCTGCTCTCTCATTTAGCTATTTGCGCCTTACTGAATGTGGTTGTTGTGGATGGCTGTTCAGAAATCTAAATGTGTATTTGAACCCAATAATGCTTGAATTCAAGAAGTTTAAGCTGCTTATCAATCATTGCTTTTGAAATCAGTGGACAGCCAGTGAAAAATGCGCTCTTGCAATAGCTACATAATGCGGATCCAAGTCTATGGAATAAAAGTTACGTTTTTATTGCTCAATCTAATTCATGCTGATAAAAAAAAATCGATAGGGCTAATGGACACATGCTCAAACTTGCACACTTTTGATAGACTTAAAGGTGCAATCTGTAGTTGCTACATCCATTTTTTGACTTATAAATGATGTATATAAATATATATATACATTGATTCTTGAAGAATATAACTTATAAATTCCTAACGAGCTTAGTTCAACTGTCACACTCCAGGAGAACCCAAAATATAAACTTGTTTTTCTCAAATGTTTGTAAACATTGTAAATGTAAACAAACACTGTAAAGCCTCATAACATGGTTAAAACAATGATTTTCATATCATGGATGGTCAGTCCTTGCATCCATAGCTCTGTCTATTAATCTGAGATTGGTTACATTTCTCCAAGCCCATCCCTCAGCTTTTTACCAAAACAGAGGCGGGGTGGCGGTGTTGTTAATGTTTCTTCTGTGGATTTGGGCTTTAAACAGCTGCATATTATCAAGATATCAAAGTGTCACCAACAAAATGGTCAAAAATAGGCCTGTAGTAAATGCAGCATATGGCATTAATTAATGCTCAGGTAAAACAATTTGGCTAATCTACACTTCCGTATTATTATATTTTAACAGTATTATTATATGTTGTAGCGATGGGTTGGATTAGAAGAAGCCTACATAACCAACCCATGAAGTAACATTTTACATCCATATGGCCAGCTATGTAAACTTTAACGTTGATTTATCATGCAATAGATGTTGTTCAATTGGTAACATACATTTTTGTCTTCTTCTAATGCCTCTTCAGGGGAAAATAATCTAAAAGTAGTGGAATGTAAACAGATTACATTACTGAGTTTGGGTCCAAAAAGGATGTTGCTGATTACAATTTTTGACAGGTAACTAGTAACTGTACCGGATTACATTTAGAAAGTAACCTACCCAACCCTGTCTGCATTCATAGACACACTTTATTCAAAGCCAGTGGCATGTTGTTAGTAAAGATAGAAGAAATTAAGGGGCCTACACAGCTACCCTGTGGAATTCCTGATTCTACCTGGATTATGTTTTAGAGGCTTCCATTCAAAAATTGAATGTATTGAACCTTTCTGGAATTTTCCAGCCCTGAATGGGATATCTTATTCATCTAGTGTCAAAACCACATTTTCCTCCTTTAGCTTATTTTCACATGAATCACCCAATACATTCAGTGCAGCTGTGTGACCATATCACTCCCTAACCTAATGTACTGTACCTTCCACATGGATAACCCCATAGAATTAGAAATATTTTCACCACAACACTTTGGTGTTGCATAACTGTTTCAAAGAAACTCAAGTCTTGATGGGTCACATACCACTGACATATACACACATTTATCAACAGAAAAACTCCCATAAAGAAATTGATGACTTTGATGATTATATTACATTAAATTATTTTTCGTATATGTACTTTACAGCCAAATAAATCATTGAACCTTCTTTGAGTAAATAGTGAGTTTTATTTTGGTATTTAAAAATGTAAACTATTAAAAATACTTGTTAATAAAATATACATATAAATGTTATTAAGAGTCAGTTTGGAAGTGGCATACGTTGAGGAGACCACAGATTCTGTCAGAACCACAGAGCTACAGTATTATCATGGCATCCATGTTCAACTGATAAAGCGCTAAAGCAAATACTAAACGCTTACTGGGGTCCCGCATTTGTGATGTGCATTCATGCTATGTTCAAAGACATTCTAGTATGGAGCCTAAGTAACTATGTTAGGCCTACATGTTGAAATCTTTCAAATAAGCAGACATGTGTAGATCACCTCATATCTTCCAAAAAATGTCTTTAGATAAAAATGTTGTTAGGTCATTTTAATCTATTGGGCATTAGTACTGGTAATTCACATTTCCATTTCCCCACAGTACACTTACATTTTCCCGTTATCATAATACAAAGATAAATGTATTTCAAACCCAGCAGTTGTTTATTAAAGACTGCATGGTCTCACTCGCAAGACAAAACGCTCCTGATACCCATCCTCTTCCATCAAACACAGACATTCTCTCGAACAACAACAACAAACACTCAGCCCACAGAACCATCTTGGCATGGCAGCTTTGAGTAGGCCTGAATTCTAGTGAAGGTGCCAAACGCTGCAATGCAAGGTGATGGAGTGCAGCACTGCAGCCTACTCTGATTCTCTTCATATCTCTCCCCCATCTCTCTGGTCCAGTTGAGGGGCCACACTGTCCAACTGTTCAGGGAGCATTCTCTTTCAGATGGAACTTCTCCGCCATCCGCCGGGCGCTGTAGAAGGAAACACTCATGCCCACCATGGCCATCGTCATGGCGATCTGGTTGATGAATCCTTTCTGCGGCTGTATCTGGACTTCACCTGAGACCTGTCTCTGCCAGGGGGAAGAAACGAGCACGCACACATATATATACACACACACACACACACACCCCGACACACACAAGGTTTGGTCAATTTATATTGGCATCAGTTCACACAGCCCCTACTGTTTTTGAACTGTGAAACAATCCTGTTCTATTGTTGCCTACTTTCCAAGTTTCCTTTACGCTGGCACTCACTATGAATATTTGAACAAGGAAATTAAGGATTTGAGTTAAGGGCACACAATGCTCTTTCCACACACATTAGCAATGGCACTGATAATAAAGCCAGTAGGCAGGAAACAGTGTCACATAGGATGCATGTCTCTCATATTTACAGCTCTCATAGGACAGATCCACACCACGGTAACAGAATTCTGTTTCCTGATAGGAATAAGTCTTTGGTATTGTTTTATTCACATCTGTGAGGCAGGCATGCAAGATAATACGCTAACGTCAAAATGATCCTTTATTTAAGAAAGTACAATTCAGCAAAAGCTTCAAACGATATGAGCTGGTTCTTTCAGTGAGAAAAGCAGTCATAAGTGTTGTATTATATAATCACTTAAGGTCTGCAACTGTAGTTCACTATGAAATGTTAATGTCCACTTTTCACTGTGTTGTTATCCATCACAACTAGCCTACAGTACAATGGATCCCTATGCTAATATATCAACTTTCCAAATAAACTCGAAAAACAAACAGTGTGTGTAGGAAATAAACTACAAACCAAGGTTTAAAATCATCCCTAGATAGACAAGGACACACACCTGGAGGAGACGGAAGTATCCAGGGGTCAGGCGTCCCAGTCTAATGAACATGTCTTCAACTGTGAGTTCTCAGATTAGTCCAGCATCTGCCAGCAGAGAAAACATAAAATATAAATATAATCACCAGTCCTCAATAGACACTGAGGGAAAAACATCGACAACACAATGAAAAATGTAGTTTTAAATACAAGACTCAATAAGCAAGCCCTCTTCCCATATCAAGCCAAAAGCACAAACTCAGTCTTGGAGGTAAACAAGCTAATCAAAAATATGTTCCACTGTTAACATAGACGAATAAGGACCAGAATGATATTCTGAGACATGTATCAAAGGACAGTACTACATGAACAAAAATATAAATGGATTTCACATCACTGGGCAGCAGCGCACCAGCCAGTCAGACTGAGTTTTTCCCCAGACAGAAATATTCCTCAGCTTCAACCATTCGGGTGGCTGGTATCAGACGATCTTGCAGGTGAAGAAGCCAGATGTGGAGGTCCTGGGCTGGCATGGTTACACGTAGTCTGATGTGAGGCCAGTTGGACGTACCAGCAAATTCTCTAAAGCGACTTGCGGCGTCTTATGGTAGAGAAATTAACATTAAATTATCTGGCAACAGCTCTGGTGGACATTCCTGCAGTCAGCATGCCAATTGCACGCTCCTTCAAAACTTGAGACATCTGTGACATTGTGTTGTGTGACAAAATAGCATATTTTATTGTCCCCAGCACAAGGTGCACCTGTGTAATGATCATGCTGTTTAATCCGCTTCTTGATATGCCTGTCAGATGGATGGACCCCTCAACACTGTCATTGGTTGCACTAATTACACTGTTTGTCAACAACCTGGTTCAAGTGTTCATGACATTACACTGAATAAGGCAGGCACAGTGTTACCGAAAATTTGGTGTTTTACCCAATAAATTACAGGGAGTTTATACAGTACAACTGAAGTCGGAAGTTTACATACACTTAGATTGGAGTCATTAAAACTCGTTTTTCAACCACTCCACAAATTTCTTGTTAACAAACTATAGTTTTGGTAAGTCGTTAGGACATCTAATTTGTGCATGACACAAGTAATGATTCCCCCAAAAATTTACAGACACATTATTTCACATATAATTCACTGTATCACAATTCCGGTGGGTCAGAAGTTTACATACACTAAGTTGACTGTGCCTTTAAACAGCTTGGAAAATTCCAGAAAATGATGTCATGGCTTTAGAAGCTTCTGATAGTCTAATTGACATCATTTTTTGAGTCAATTGTTGGTGTACCCGTGGATGTATTTCAAGGCCTATCTTCAAACTCATTGCCTCTTCGCTTGACATCATGGGAAAATCAAAAGAAATCAGCCAAAACCTCAGAAAAACAATTGTAGACCTCCACACGTCTGGTTCATCCCTGGGAGCAATTTCCAAACGCCTGAAGGTACCACGTTCAACTGTACAAACAATAGTACACAAGTATAAACACCATGGGACCACTCAGCCATCATACCGCTCAGAAAGAAGATGCGTTCTGTCTCCAGAGATGAACATACCTTGGTGCGAAAAGTGCAAATCAAACCCAGAACAACAGCAAAGGACCTTGTGAAGATGCTGGAGGAAACAGCTACAAAAGTATCTATATCCACAGTAAAACGAGTCCTATATCGACATAACCTGAAGGCCGCTCAGCAAGGAAGAAGCCACTGCTCCAAAACCGCTATAAAAAAGCCAGTCTATGGTTTGCAACTGCACATGGGGACAAAGAACGTATATTTGCAGAAATGTCCTCTGGTCTGATGAAACAAAAATAGTACTGTTTGGCCAAAATTACCATTGTTATGTTTGGAGGAAAAAGGGGGAGGCTTGCAAGCCGAAGAACACCATCCCAACCATGAAGCACGGGGGTGGCAGCATCATGTTGTGGGGGTGCTTTGCTGCAGGAGGGATTGGTGCACTTCACAAAATAGATGGCATCATGAGGCAGGGAAATTTTGTGGATATATTGAAGTAACATCGCAAGACATCAGTCAAGAAGTTAAAGCTTGGTTGCAAATGGGTCTTCCAAATGGACAATGACCCCAAGCATACTTCCAAAGTTGTGGCAAAATGGCTTAAGGACAACAAAGTCAAGGTATTGGAGTGGCCATCACAAAGCCCTAACCTCAATCCTGTTGATAATTTGTGGGCAGAACTGAAAAAGCGTGTGCGAGCATGGAGGCCTACAAACCTGACTCAGTTACACCAGCTCTGTCAGGAGGAATGGGCCAAAATTCCCCCACCTTATTGTGGGAAGCTTGTTGGAAGGCTACCCAAAATTAAAAGGCAATGCTATCAAAAACTAATTGAGTGTATGTAAACTTCTGACCCACTGGGAATGTGATGAAAAAAAAAAAGCTGAAACAAATCATTCTCTACGATTATTCTGACATTTCACATTCTTAAATTAAAGTGGTGAGCCTAACTGACCTAGAACAGGGAGTGTTTACTCGGATTAAATGTCAGGAACTGTGAATAACTGAGTTTAAATGTATTTGGCTAAGGTGCATGTAAACTTCTGACTTCAACTGTAGAGTGTTCGACTCTCTTTATTTATTTCTATAGACATGGGATCCTACCACCACATTTTGCTAAAAGGGAACTAAACTCCTTGGCAACAATACCCAGCATAAACTTCTGTAGAATGCACTTTTAGAATCTCATGTCCATGCAATTTGTTCTGCAACAAGGACTGCATTCATGTTGCAAATTAATACAGGAGTTAACCAGCAAATCACAAAAAAATGCAGCCCAAAAGTACACAATAGCTGCCAACATAGCCTCTTTTATCTAATTTTACACTGAATGGTGCCCTCATTCTTACATCACAGAGAAACCAATGAGTCCTAAATTTCAAACTCAAATTCAACATTTGAGAAAGACATGATCCATTGGAGCTTTTATAGGCCCAAACTTCAAGTCATGATGACAGCAAAATAACAAAACCAGTGATAACCATGACATGAAACCAATACCACAATTGAGAAATAACTTCCGAAATACCCTGAATTTTAGGAGAAGTGTAGAATATAATCTCACCGAGAGAGAGAGAGAGAGAGAGAGATTATCCAGGACAGGATCCAAAGGAATCCCGGTGAATCCTCACCTTCACCAAGCCCTGCAGCAGCATCAGCCCAGACACCATCTGAAACACTAGAAGAAAGTGAAAGCCTGTGATACTGAGGAAGCTCCTATGTGCCCCTGGTCTTTGTAAACCCCAGTCCCATCCAATTGGCTCAATAGACTCAAGCTGAACACACAGACACAGTCTCGCACAGACAGACACACACACGCATAGACACACTCTCTCGCCTTACTGCATAAAAGCCTCAGCCTGTCAGATATGGTTTTGTCATCCAGTCCAAAAATGGGAGGATGAGGAGAGGGGAGTGTGCTTCTGTGCAGCATGGTCCACGCTTGAAGAAACATGTGTGTTAACACGCTGCAGGGGTGTTATGTAACACTTCGGACTCACCAAAACAGGACCCTTTCCAATAGCATCCACTGCAAGAAGCAGTCAATGATCCCTGCAGGAAGTCATTATAATGACTTCTAATTATGAGAACATATCTGACATTTCTGGAAGACTTCTTGCATTGTATATGTTCAAATTATTGTCTGAAGGCTTGGTTCTAATGTTACATACTGACCACACCACTCGGTCGTGTGTGAGAGCGTTGCAAAATAAATGTACACATACATGTTTATTCAATCATTGCCTGCGAGCATCAACAAGCATGCATAGCCATGCGCTAAAATAGAACTCGAAGCACTGTAAGTCCTGCCTCTCCCATCTCCTCATTGCATTTTAGGAGTATATACCCATGTGGCATCTTATCATTGGTTTTTAGGAGCCAATGCCCATGTGAGTGATTGAAAGATGAACTGAGGTCCACACTCCAGTCCAGGTGGTTGTGGGAATGCACCTTAAAGTTGGTTGCCAACCGCCATATAAAGTCCAAAGAAGAAGAAGCCTGAAGGAGGAGAGATTAGAAACAAACTTGGTTTACTGTTTTATCTGTGGATTAATTGTAGAGGACCTTGTGCATTTCAGGTAAAATAACAACCCAATGTTTATATCCCAGGACAAATGAGGTAGCAACAGCAAGCTAGCTAGCTAAATGACCGTAAATGTTTAATGTTTTTTGACCTGTCCCCAAATTAATATAATTGGTTCAGAGTTTGTTGAGCCACACTGATCGTGTCTGGTGTGGTTGGACAAAATCAACTTGCTCGATGATGTATATAAACCCTGGATTGCTGATGCTATTTAATTGCCATTGAGACGCTTTGAAGTCACCGACATATTGGTACTCCCCAGTTGGAGCAGTCCTCCATAGGAATGAATGGAATTCGGCAGTATTTAAATGAAATGTTTCAAGGACAAAATTACATGTATTAGTAAATGCATTTATATAGCTTCCAAAATATTTTTTTACAACGGTGGGAGAGTGCGATGGCTTCAACACAGCGCCCCGTTAGACCTCTTTCTGTTTGCAAACATTGCTGCAAGATGGTGATGCGCGCAAGTTGGTGGCAGGACAAGGGGGAGTTCTTATAGAACTCTAGCAAAAAAAGGCTCTATTTACATGTTGCTTGTAGGTGCATTTCACACTACTTTTGAATTATAATTTGATTTTAAGGCTTGTATAAATGTCATGCTTAATATAATGTTTATGTCATTATCGCAAATCAACTGCATTATATATATAAATAAAATAAAAACACTTCAACCAGTAAAATTTCTCTTTGGCTTTTGCTACAGCCTATATCAATGAGCATTAGCATTATAGCTAACAACTGCTGTATCCAAAATAGTTATTTTGCAAAGATCACAAACAAATATAATCTTTGCGACTGTTCAAGCAAGAATCAAAACATTATTGTAAGTGTATGACAACCCCAAAAAAGTGATTTTGTTCAGAAGTAATATTAACATAAATCTAGGCTTTGTTGAATGGGAGTATGATGGCGAAGGCTTTCTCACTGCCGCCAAAAGTCACACGCATCTGTGCATGACGTCAGTGTGTGGTGTACTGGAAAGTGGTATATAACCTTTCATTATGTGGAAGAAAAAAAAAATGTATCTTCATCCAACACATCCAGAACTAGTGGCCTGACCACAGCACAACCAAAGACATTTCCTTTATGGAAACAATATTTTCAAACCAAAGGAAAGCAGGAAAGCGCCATCTTCCCCATCTTGACACACTAGTTGCCTTGTTTAGTATGGGTCTTTGTCTATAGTCTGCAGAATACAAACATGTGTAGTCATGTTCAGTTTAGCCACAAAAGGCAGTCAATTGGGAGGGGGAGGTAGACTACAGGATGCTGATTGTGGCCTCCTAAATGACTTCATCCGTCAGCCTGCACACTCAGTAAATTGAAACATTATTGCCAAAAGCAGATGCTGGTAACATACTGGTCTTGATGTAAACTGCTAATCACATCACAAAATAGTTTATACCATCACGAAACATGTGAGCACCAAGTAGAATATTCATCATAAAATGTATCTCTAACATCACAAATGAAACACCTTGTGCACTGAAGGTCAAAATGAGGCGAGTCCTCACAAATTATTGTGAATTCTGTCGATTGCTACATCAATATTTAAATATTGATAAATTCCACACACACAAAAAATCAGTCCTAGGCAATGACAAAATTCAGTTGCAGCACAATTTTAATAATTTCAAATCTGTTTAATCCATCCATTAATATCTGTTCCTAGTAGATACTAGTAGTCTAATTTTGGTTGTTCATGGATTGATGAATTCCTGTCTGTATGTTCACTCTGAAGCTAACACACCAAATTGTACATGGAGACCTGTAGTAAATAGTGAACAAACACTGAGCAAAGCTATAAGAGGTGGGGTATTTATTTGACTGAAACTGTGTTGAAATACTCTGGGTCCTCAGTGGCAGTGGGGAGTTTCCTAAGGGCTCCACCCTGGATGGGCACCCTCTCCAGTGCCAGCTCTGTATTGGCCAGGGGCCCTCCTGTCAGGTGGGCTGGAGTGCTCTCTACAGTCATCAACCGCCCACAGAAATTCTGAAACACACAATTGTTTTAAGGCGGTGGGGAAATCAGAGCAACAGATCAAGCATGGAAACAGGGGGTCATGGTATATGGCCAATATAGCACGGCTAAGGGCTGTTCTTAAGACAAGATGCAATGCGGAGTGTCGTAGGTCGTGGTATATTGGCAATATACCACAAACCCCCGAGGTGCCTTATTGCTATTATAAACGGGTTACCAATGTAATTAGAGCAGTAAAAATAAACGTTTTGTCATACCAGTGGTATACCTTTGATATACCACAGCTTTTAGCCAATCAGCATTCAGGGATTGAAGCACCCAGTTTATAATTATCAATATAGTACAGTACAATATCTGCATCACAATGACTTACTGTAATTTGTAAGCCATGAATCTGTGTAGGATGGAATATAGTTTCCTTATGCTTTGATTTAGGTCTGGATGAGTCAATAGATCTCTCCTGATGCTCTTTTGTCTCCTGAAATAGAAATTGATAAAGTAATCAATCACAAAGTCTTCCCTACAAATAGCACTTTCAAAGAAAGATTCATTGCTTGAGGCGGACATAGGACAACCTTTAAAATCTTGTAGTTTGATGTCTTTGCCACAAAATGCTCCCAAGACTGGGCTGTAAGCTCCTGCTGTTTCCAGTTGGAACTTATCTGTGAAATTAAGAAATAAACAGAATAACTTAGTCAGACCTTAATTATTTTAGAGCCCTTACACACATTGGGGCCATTTGACCCCAGCTGTTATAATGTCACTGGCACGCACGCACACCTCTGTATACATGCGTTTCTCCTCACTGACATCCTCCTTGTCCCGTTGCTCCAGCATGCTGCTCTGCTGTGTGATGACTCTCCTGGCTGTGTCCTCCGTCATCTTAGCAATGGTATCCAGGGCCTCTTCGTCAGGGGTGACTGGTCTCACTCCCTCCAGGCTCAACTCTTTGGAGATCTCATTCCACACCTCGCCAACCTATTGAGATAGCTTACCGTTAAAAAAACCTTTTTTTTAAAATGATATTACATGTTTTTTTTTCTTCTTCTTGTCTTTGTCAGTTTGACACTGTTCTGACTGATAGGGATATCATATCAAGCTTATTTGTGTGTGACTGACCTGTTATAAATGTACATTCTAGGATAGGCTAAGAGAGGACACAAATGTTCACCTTAAAGTCCAGATATCTGGTGACAATGCTTAGGGTGATATAATCTTCCATTGACAATCCAGGCAGGGCTTCAAAACCTGGAATCAGAAGCATTATTTTACCCAAGGAAACAACTCACAAACACACATTACTGTAAAGCATACATTTGTGTTAATTTCGACATTTCAGGGTGTTGGTATGGCAACTGCTTGGCATCGGACCGTAAGGTGCTACAGAGGGTACTGCGTACAGCCCAGTACATCACTGGTGCCAAGTTTCCTGCCATCCAAGACCTGTATACTAGGCGGTGTCAGAGGAAAGCCCAAAAAATTGTCAGTGACTCCAGTCACCCAAGTCATAGACTGTTTATTCTGCTACCGCACGGCAAGTGGTACCGGAGTGCCAAGTCTAAGATCAAAAGGCTCCTTAACAGCTTCTACCCCAAGCCATAAGACTGCTGAACAATTAATCAAATGGCCACCGGACTATTTACATTGACACCCCCCTCTCTCCATTTGTTTTGTACACTGCTGCTACTCACTATCTATTATCTATGCACATCCCTCACCCCTACCTACATGTACAAATTACCACGACTAACCTGTACCCCCGCATACTGACTCAGTACCCCCTGTATATAGCCTCATTATTGTTATTTTATTGTGTTACTTTTTACTTTAGTTTATTTGGTAAATATTTTCTTAATGAACTCTTCTTGAACTGCACTGTTGGTTAAGGGCTTTTAAGTAAGCATTTCACGGTAAGGTCTACACATGTTGTATTCGGCAACATGTGACAAATAAAGTTTGATTTGATTTAATCCGTCCCTTGAAAATAGTAGTCAATTGTCCTTTACCAAGTTTACAGAAGACAGAGTAGATCTTGGAGCGAAGGTTCTCAGACACATCCATCACTGCAGCACTAGGCCTGTTAGCAGGCAGTGATACCTGGGAATCATCCTCCTCTTGGTAATAACACAGAATAGGCTTCTTGGGATCTAGCCATAAAACAGAAGAAAAAAAAGAAGAAAAAGTTCGAGCTTTAGTAGTTTTAGTAGTAGGATGTTACTGTAGCTCCATTATGAAAGAGGCAACATTTACTGTATTATTCAAAGAGTATTGACCTCACTGCATAGCATTTCACTGTCCTTGTGTGATTGTTAACAGCAGTAATCCCACTTAATTTGAATGATACCATGGACCCACCTGAGATCCTTCCATAGAGGTCTCTGCTCACCCCCAGCTCTGCCTCTTCCTGCCTCCAGAGCTGTAAGAGTAGCCCCGGGGTGGTCAGGCTCTTCTGCCCTCGCCAGGCCAGGATGTGAGACATCGTCTTGGGGTTATCACACAGCTCCAGCAGGGTTCCAAGGACCACGTTCTGCATGTTCCTAGGGCTCGACTGCAGGTCAGATGGGTTCAGAAATTCAACATGGTGCAGAAGAAAAAGTACTGCTTGAGCTACACCTAAGGATGCCACACCAGATAGTGTACTTACATGAAGCAAGTCAAGCAGAAGGAAAATGCCTTCTTTTTCCAAAAACACATCTTCTGTGGTGTAACATCCAACGATACAGGACCTACAGTAAAACAACAGCCCACAAATGAGAACATACAGTACAAGAGTCACAGATGGAAGAAGTAAACTGATGTATTGGTAAGTGAACTGACCAGACACAATCCACAGTGGAGAGGATGAGTTTGTTGTGTCCTAGGCCACTGTAGAACTTCTCAGTGCTCATCTTGAGGAAATGCACCGTCATCTCAACTCCCTCCGATCCAAACAATTCCTGAGGCATATAATAGCATGGAGTTAAACCCATTTAGTCTCCATTTAAATTCAATGAAAGCGAAGACATAGTGCATTGAGGACTTTTAACTGCTGTTACGAGGGTGAGTAACACATTCTCCAATATCCTCTTTGAAGATGCTGTATTTGTATATATTAGGGATCCCCATTACCTACTGCCAAGGCAGCAGCTATTCTTCCTGGGGTCCAAACACACTAAGGCACTTACATTACGTATAAAACAAAAGATAAAACAATATATAACATTATTACACCACTACAGATCTATAATACAAAATGTATAATACATACCATACAACAATATTACAATGTATGTGTGTGTAGAGTGCGTGTGCTAGCGCTTGTGCACATATGCGTGTGTCTGTACCTTTCTGTGTGTCTCTTCACAGTCCCCGCTGTAATCAAGGTTCTTGACCTTAGTTTTACCTTTCTGTGTGGATTGTTCTCGCAGAGTGCTGACAGGATCAGCTGAATGTCAGCCTTGATCTCCAAGGTAATAACGTCCTCCTCCTCAGGACTCCCCTCCATCTGCATAATGATCACTGGGAAAGTTGTGCTCAATATTATGGAAAAACACAGATACTTTGTGAAGCTTGCATTTGGAATCAAAATCGAAATATCCATAATAGCTGTAATATTCCAAAAGGGGAGGTGCCGCCTGTCATTACCAAGCAGCTGGCTCATAGCTCCTTGATCAAAGAGGTCCTGGTTGATTGCTTCGTTGCCTAGAGACACCATGGATCTCAGCAGCCTCACACAGTAACGCATCTGAGCCTTCTTACTGCCCCTCCCTCCAGTGCCATGGAAACTATGGCCCTGTCCAAAGTAGGCATCTGTTGGGCATAAACAATGATGTGATACAAACAATAGTTGCAGATCAAACTAAGTGACCAATTTCAAGTTCCATTAAATTCATAGCTAAGTCATCATAAGTGGCCAAACAAATGTGAGGTACCAGTCTCTGAATTACTCCCACCATACAAGCCAATATATGAAATTAAGAACATTGCTTTGGAGAAGTCCATCTGCAACTAACGTTGTCTACACACCACTACATCTGTTCAACTACTGTCCAAGTTCGTGGTAAGTTCCCAGGGTGCCCCCTCTCCTCACCTCGCTCAGTGCACCACTCCAGCAGCAGCAGAAGGCAGGTGTTTCCCTGGCAGATCATATAGTCATCCAGCATCAGTGGAGCCACAGTGGCCAGAGTGGCCAGAGCCTGCAGTTGCAGCTCCTCCTGCTGGACAGGGGTCCAGTTGCGTGGCCCTGACTGGCCTTCAGGAGGAGCAGCAGTGGGCTTCACTAGGTGGAGCAGGGCCAGGACAACATGGCCCTCTTTGAACAGCTGGTAGACACAAACATCATGTATGAAGTTACAGTTTATAACACATCAGAAAGTATGAATAATTTGTATGTACTCTGGAATGTTTTTCAGACTATCAATGGCACACTAACATTAAATAATGCAGCTAATCGATCGTTCACATTACGGAAGTAAAGTAATCATTCACCTGCAGAGCAGATAAGTCTTTTGACATGACAACAACCAGATTTAGTAGCAACCTTTTCATCTCAAAATCTTCATTGTTATAGGATAGCTTGAGGTTGCGGACCAACGGGTTGTGACTCTTGACTTGGATACAAAGAAAAATAATATCAAAATAGTTCATGACCAGTCAACTTCATTTGGAAGATAATATGTAACACATTTACTTTATAATGCATCAAACATTATCACTACTTACAAACACATCATTTATATACAGTGCCTTGCGAAAGTATTCGGCCCCCTTGAACTTTGCAACCTTTTGCCACATTTCAGGCTTCAAACAAAGATATAAAACTGTATTTTTTTGTGAAGAATCAACAACAAGTGGGACACAATCATGAAGTGGAACGACATTTATTGGATATTTCAAACTTTAACAAATCAAAAACTGAAAAATTGGGCGTGCAAAATTATTCAGCCCCCTTAAGTTAATACTTTGTAGCGCCACCTTTTGCTGCGATTACAGCTGTAAGTCGCTTGGGGTATGTCTCTATCAGTTTTGCACATCGAGAGACTGACATTTTTTCCCATTCCTCAATGCAAAACAGCTCGAGCTCAGTGAGGTTGGATGGAGAGCATTTGTGAACAGCCGTTTTCACTTCTTTCCACAGATTCTCGATTGGATTCAGGTCTGGACTTTGACTTGGCCATTCTAACACCTGGATATGTTTATTTTTGAACCATTCCATTGTAGATTTTGCTTTATGTTTTGGATCATTGTCTTGTTGGAAGACAAATCTCCGTCCCAGTCTAAGGTCTTTTGCAGACTCCATCAGGTTTTCTTCCAGAATGGTCCTGTATTTGGCTCCATCCATCTTCCCATCAATTTTAACCATCTTCCCTGTCCCTGCTGAAGAAAAGCAGGCCCAAACCATGATGCTGCCACCACCGTGTTTGACAGTGGGGATGGTGTGTTCAGGGTGATGCGCTGTGTTGCTTTTACGCCAAACATAACGTTTTGCATTGTTGCCAAAAAGTTCAATTTTGGTTTCATCTGACCAGAGCACCTTCTTCCACATGTTTGGTGTGTCTCCCAGGTGGCTTGTGGCAAACTTTAAACAACACTTTTTATGGATATCTTTAAGAAATGGCTTTCTTCTTGCCTCTCTTCCATAAAGGCCAGATTTGTGCAATATACGACTGATTGTTGTCCTATGGACAGAGTCTCCCACCTCAGCTGTAGATCTCTGCAGTTCATCCAGAGTGATCATGGGCCTCTTGGCTGCATCTCTGATCAGTCTTCTCCTTGTATGAGCTGAAAGTTTAGAGGGACGGCCAGGTCTTGGTAGATTTGCAGTGGTCTGATACTCCTTCCATTTCAATATTATCGCTTGCACAGTGCTCCTTGGGATGTTTAAAGCTTGGGAAATATTTTTGTATCCAAATACGGCTTTAAACTTCTTCACAACAGTATCTCGGACCTGCTGGTGTGTTCCTTGTTCTTCATGATGCTCTCTGCGCTTTTAACGGACCTCTGAGACTATCACAGTGCAGGTGCATTTATACGGAGACTTGATTACACACAGGTGGATTGTATTTATCATCATTAGTCATTTAGGTCAACATTGGATCATTCAGAGATCCTCACTGAACTTCTGGAGAGAGTTTGCTGCACTGAAAGTAAAGGGGCTGAATAATTTAGCACGCCCAATCTTTCAGTTTTTGATTTGTTAAAAAAGTTTGAAATATCCAATAAATGTCGTTCCACTTCATGATTGTGTCCCACTTGTTGATTCTTCACCAAAAAATACAGTTTTATATCTTTATGTTTGAAGCCTGAAATGTGGCAAAAGTTCGCAAAGTTCAAGGGAGCCGAATACTTTCGCAAGGCACTGTATATATGAGGCAAAAAAGAGGCTTACGTTCTGGAAATGTAACAAAAAGAATGAGCTGCTTGGCAAATAAACTCTCCTGTAAATGAGGACAACCACTGATGAGGAGACAAACAAATATCAATAACATGTGATGCTTGAAGTGTGGTATGATTATTGACAATTGATGACATTCCTGTGATTTACTTCCTGCTTTGATTTAGTAATAGAATTTGCTTACAATGAGTGGAGATTTGGGGTTTTCAGCTATGAGAGTTGTGATCACCAGTAGATCATTCCTGAGTTGGAAGTCGTAATGTCGAAAGCCATTCAGCAGCTGGTGCAAAAATGCCTCTTTCAGAGCCCTATGTTTGAGACGATAATAATCATTACTACTTCATTTCCTTCACATATTACACAGTTAATTTGTAATGGTTGTAAACACTTTTTCAATGTGAGTACTGTTTATTGCACTCACTCATGCAGAATGTGAATGAGCTCTTAAAAAATGTAGGTAAAAGTCACATACATAATACAGTCCATGTTGCTCAATTGAGCTGTAACCTCCTCTTTGCAACCTCTCTCCAGCAAGTTCCATAGGATCTCCGAGGAGCGGAACAGGACTTGCCCTGAAGGGTCTGGCTCATTCATATGGAAACAGATCTGCTGTGCCCCCTGTGCCTTTAATATTAGGCTACAGTTCACATCTGTGTACAAAACATACATGTGACTGTATGAGGTGGATTAAATAGAGAATGACTCCTTGACATTGACAGAGGTAAACTGTAAGTTACTGCTATGATTGGTCCTTCTTTAAAGGGCTACATTATCTCAAGAGCTACTTTCTCTGATGAAGGATGAAGGGCTCCAATCCAAAGTAGTGCACTATAAAGGGAAATAGGGTCCCACACAACCAATGTTCTGACTTTCTCTAGGTCTGGGATTTCTGAGACTATGCCAATTGGGAAACATACAGAAATGAATTCATACAGAAACTAATTCACCAGTCCTTTATAGCAATTCATGTTTGAATTGTTCTTTACCAGATGAGCTGGAGAGCATCTGAAGAGTCTGTAGGACCTGGAGCTTGACTGCAGGCTGGTTCTCCAGGAGGGCCATGGACAGGACCAGAGTCTCAGCCAGCCCACTCTGCTCCAACAGCTGCACCCTGTAGCCTAGGCTGGTAGGGTGGAGTCCTACAGAAAATAGGATATTACAACAGAAGATAATAAGCATATTTCTGTGAAGTGGTACACCATTTCAGACAGGTGAATGTCTTACAACAAACACAACCTCAATATCATTTAAAATGGCTCACTCATTGACTGTTTAGAGAATCTGTGAGAGGCAACAGCTGGCTTTGAGGCAGCTGCAGGCTTTGAAAGACTGTCCATACCATCCACACTGTGTTTTGATGTCACAGAGCTGTACACGGATATAATAGAGTGGCAGATTTGGTTCCTCACTTCAGCGTTTGGCACCCTCATCAGGAACCCTGCAAACATAAAATAACTTTTGGGATGACCATAGATGCTTGTATGACCACAGCAGTACTGCATGCGTTACGTACCCATCTGAGAGAATGATTCTTTGACAGTCTGTGCGTAGGTCACTTCATCAGAGGTTTTTTCCTTTAGAAAAGGAAGCCTAAGTAATACAAGTTATAGTCTGTAAGCTTGTATTTGGTTTGAATAAGCAAGAACAACCGATTAAACAAGCAACAACAACTTACCGACAAATCTTCAGTAAGTCACATAGCACTGAAGTATATTCAGGATGATCTTTGGACTTCTCAGCACAGATATATAAAATCTTAAAAACATCTGCCAGCTCTTTCAAAAGCTTGAAAATGTAATTTTAAGGACAAATAAGCACGTGAAGAAGTAGCCTAACTATGGAAATAATGGTGTCTAAAAATACCCCATGGAGACATACAATATCTCATAAGTATAATTATTTCTGGGCAATAAAAATGCTGAACCCAAAAATAATTAGCTGGTAATTGGGATCTAGGGAATTCAATGTGTCTACATTTGGTACTCGGAGGACATGACAGTGCCTAACAACATAGGCTTATCTATTTCCAAAACATCATTAGGGATATGAGTCAGAAGAGTTTACACCCTGGCACAATTAGTTCTGAACAAGAAAATAATCAATCAGCCCAATGAAATCAAGAAAAAGTCAGGTAAGAAGGATACAAAGCCTTTTTGACATCTCTTCACTACTTTCTTCAAAGCAAAAATCTGTCTCTCTTTCAAAGTAGCCTGAAGCAGAGATAGAAATGTTTGATTAACATTTGGCATTTCCATTGAATTAATAGCTTAGTTTATGATTTGTTACTAACCTAGTAATAGTTTAATGATTATGTTGACAAATATTTTCCACTTACTGCTAAAGGATCCTCAAGAAAATGTATCACACGACTGAGTTCAATAGGTTTAGTGAGAACCTGGAAAAACACATGAATGCATTTGATAAATTCACATGAATCCAGATTCCTAAGACAAAGTGAACCTTTATTTGAAATGCATGACAAAATAGTTTAAAACATGTCAAAGTAGAAAAATAAACAACTTACCTCCTGTTTCTCTTGATCATTGTCTTTTGCTATATGTTTGATAACTGGGATCGCATGTTTTCTTCGATGCACTTTGGCTTTCGATCCAGTTGAAGTTGTCAAATAACTTTTAGTCATTGCAGCCTCCGATGCAAGCATTGCAAACGCGTTTGTGCAAAAAAATACTTGCTTTACAGAGTTCCGCGTGTAGAACTGAAATGTTTCAGTTAGTTGACATAACAAATATTACAAATACATGGAAGAAAATAACAATAGTCGATGCCTCACAAAAACACCGACTTCTGTGTTGGCCTCAGACCTCCCTATGTGCGCTTGTATCCGTTACTATGGTTATCTCCCTACTACCACAAACAGAAAATACATCTCGAAACGCCTACTTTTCCCGTTCTGACACACCGGAAGTGGGTTTTTGGTGACAGCATTCGCCATTATTTCAGACAGAATAACGACAACAAAGGCAGATTGATAACAATTAATTCTTACAATCGTCTCAAACAAATTAATAAACTCAATCGGAAAAAGAGCAGTCTGGCATGCTGACAGTTGCAGGTTAGTGCGTATATATCCAAATTGCACCCATCTGTTAGTTGTGGACAGCTGATTAATGATCAATTGGGCAGGTTAGCTTCATGTTGGCAATCTCTATTACAATAATTACATATGTTTTATAACTAAACCTCATTGTTCAGTGCTATAATGTCCCTGTGTTTTCATATTAAAGACGATAGTAGCCGCTAGATCTGCACTATCATCTAGGATTGATGTGCCCAGCCGGTAATACCAAAGATTTGTATAACTAAACCAATATTGACCATAGCCTGTCGTTTCCAATGGGAACAAATTAGTCATAATGGGCAGAGCCAAGCACGAGCTAGCGAGATCCTATTTGTCAACATAATCATTAAACTATTACTAGGTTAGTAACACATTTCTGCATATTGCCATTAGGGAACGCCTCCTTTGTGAAGTGCTCTTGTGCAATAACGCAATTCGCCTTTACACTCGTTCTAAACAACGCGTTTTTTATTGCATTTTGCAAAGGGTAAAGTCGACAACTTAGTCCACTCTGTTCATAACAGATTATATTGAGATCAAATGTTTAATCGATGAGAAAATGTGCAGAATCTCGGCCAAAATCCATCTCGTTCCATCTTCTTCCACTGCAAGCCAGTGAGCAGCTTCTTCTTCTACTTCTATGGTATAATGGCGTAACAATCAAATGTACCGTCGGCCACCAACTGTGCTGGTGGGTAATAAGGATCCGTCCGCAAAAATAAAACATTTGGGTAAAAATAAAATATCAAACTAACTACCAAAAAAAATGAAAAACAAAATGAACCTGCTTTTCTGTAAAAAAACAAAACTTTTAATCAGGTCCCAACACAGGTTCAGAAGCCTCCTGTGAGGGCGGGACATTTCCTAGCAACAAAAGTCCTTGTAGTGTTTCTGCAGTGAAGTCCTGGAGCCCCAAAAACGTCTCAGTTGCAGATATAATGATATCCAGGCTCTTTTACTTCTTAGACACTTGTGCTGTACAATTAATCACTGTGGCTATAAATGCCACAAAAATCCACCTTCTTCACAATGAGTGTATCCAGATCACCCGATTGACTTAAAACACTAGCAACTGATTGCCAGGACTACCTGGCATGATGACTCCTTGCTGTCCCCAGTCCACCTGGCCGTGCTGCTGCTCCAGTGTCAACTGTTCTGCCTGCGGCTATGGAACCCTGACCTGTTCACCGGACGTGCTACCTGTCCCAGACCTGCTGTTTTCAACTCTCTAGAGACAGCAGGAGCGGTAGAGATACTCTTAATGATCGGCTATGAAAAGGCAACTGACATTTACTCCTGAGGCGCTAACTTGCTGCACCCTTGACAACTACTGTGATTATTATTATTATTATTTTTTACCCCTTTTTCTCCCCAATTTCATGGTATCCAATTGTTGTAGTAGCTACTATCTTGTCTCATTGCTACAACTCCCGTACGGGCTCGGGAGAGATGAAGGTTGAAAGTCATGCGTCCTCCGATACACAACCCAACCAAGCCGCACTGCTTCTTAACACAGCGCGCATCCAACCCGGAAGCCAGCCACACCAATGTGTCGGAGGAAACACTGTGCACCTGGCCACCTTGGTTAGCGCACACTGCGTCCAGCCCGCCGCAGGAGTCGCTGGTGCACGATGAGACAAGGAGACCCCTACTGACCAAGCCCTCCCTAACCCGGGCGACGCTAGGCCAATTGTGCGTCGCCCCACGGACCTCCCGGTCGCGGCCGGTTACGACAGAGCCTGATCTCAGCGAACACTGCCTCATTGCATGCATCCGTTATGGGTCCGTGGTCAAACGAACACCCCCCATCACTGTCGAACACTCCCTAAAACACTTCTGCGAGAAGGCCTTTCTAATCGACCTGGCCCGGGTATCCTGGAAGGATATTGACCTCATACCGTCAGTAGAGGATGCCTGGTTGTTCTTTAAAAGTAATTTCCTCAACATCTTAAATAAGCATGTCCCATTAAATTTTTTTTAGAATAAGAACAGATATAGCACTTGGTTCACTCCAGACCTGACTGTCCTTGACCAGCACTAAAACAACCTGTGGCGTACTGCACTAGCATTGAATAGTCCCCGCGATATGCAACTTTTCAGGGAAGTCAGGAACCAATACACACACTCAGTTAGGAAAGCAAAGGCTAGCTTTTTCAAACAGATATTTGCATCCTGTAGCTCTAACTCCAAAAGGTTTGGGACACTATAAAGTCCATGGAGAATAAGAGCACTTCCTCCCAGCTGCCCACTGCACTGAGGCTAGGAAACACTCACCACAGATAAATCCATGATAATCGAGAATTTCAATAAGCATTCCTCCTGGCTACCCCAACCCCGGCCAACAGCTCCGCACCCCACGCAGCTACTTGCCCAAGACTCCCCTGCTTCTCCTTCACCCAAATCCAGATAGCAGATGTTCTGAAAGAGCTGCAAAACCTAGACCCGTACAAATCAGCTGGGCTAGACAATCTGGACCCTCTCTTTCTAAAATTATCCACCGCCATTGTCGCAACCCCTATTACTAGTCTGTTCGACCTCTCTTTCATATTGCCCGAGATTCCTAAAGATTGGAAAGCTGCCGCGGTCATCCCCCTCTTCAAAGGGGGTGACACTCTTGACCCAAACTGTTACAGACCTATATCCATCCTGCCCTGCCCTTCTAAAGTCTTTGAAAGCCAAGTTAACAAACAGATCACTGACCATTTTGAATCCCACCGTACCTTTTCCACTGTGCACTCCGGTTTCCGAGCTGGTCACGGGTGTACATCAGCCACACTCAAGGTACTAAACGATATTATAACCGGTGTCGATAAAAGACAGTACTGTGCAGACGTCTTCATCAACCTGGCCAAGGCTTTCGACCCTGTCAATCACCGTAATTCTTATTGGCAGACTCAACCGCCTTGGTTTCTCAAATTACTGCCTCGCCTGGTTCTCCAACTACTTCTCAGATAGAGTTCAGTGTGTCAAATCGGAGGGCCTGTTGTCCGGACCTCTGGCAGTCTCTATGGGGGTACCACAGGGTTCAACTGTCGGGCCGACTTCTCTCTGTATATATCAATGATGTCGCTCTTGCTGCGGGTGATTCCTTGAACCACCTCTATGCAGATGACACCATTCTGCATACATCTGGCCCTTCTTTGGACACTGTGTTAACAAACCTCCAAACGAGCTTCAATGCCATACAACACTCCGTGGCCTCCAACTGCTTTTAAATGCTGGTAAAACGAAGTGCATGCTCTTCAACCAATTGCTGCCCGCAACCTCCCTCCCGACTAGCATCACTACTCTGGACGGTTCTGACTTAGAATATGTAACTACAAATACCTAGGTGTCTGGTTAGACTGTAAACTCTCCTTCCAGACTCATATTAAGCATCTCCAATAAAACATTTTAAATCTAGGATCCGCTTCCTACTTCGCAACAAAGCCTTCTTCACTAACGCTGCCAAACATACCCTCGTAAAACTGACTATTCTACCGATTCTCAACTTTGGCGATGTCATTTACAAAATTGCCTTCAACACTCTACTCAGCAAATTGGATGCAGTCCATCACAGTGCCATCCGTTTTGTCACCAAAGCCCCATATACCACCCACCACTGCGACCTGTATGCTCTCGTCGGCTGGCCCTCGCTACATATTCGTCGCCAGACCCACTGGCTCCAGGTCATCTAGAAGTCTTTGCTAAGTAATGCTCCGCTTTAGCTCAGCACACTGGTCACCATAACAACACCCAACCGTAGCACATGCTCCAGCAGGTATATCTCACTGGTCATCCCCAACACCTCAATTGGCTGCCATTCCTTCCAGTTCTCTGCTGCCAATGACTGGAACGAATTGCAAAAAAATTAAAATAAAAAATTAAATATTATTATTATTATTATTATTTTTTTTATCGCTGAAGTTCGAGACTGATATCTCCCTCACTAACTTTAAGCATCAGCTATCTGCGCAGTTTACTGATCGCTGCAGCTGTACACAGCCCATCTGTAAATAGCCCATCCAACTACCGACCTCATCCCCATATTGTTTTTCTTTACTTTTTTTTGCTCTTTTGCACACCAGTATTTCTATTTGCACATCATCATCTGCACATCTATCACTCCAGTGTTACTTTGCTAAATTGTAATTACTTCACTTCTATGGCCTATTTTTTGCCTTACCTCCTTACTCCATTCGCACACATTGTATATAGATTTTTCTATTGTTGTCACAATCGTCGTAAGGAGCGGACCAAAATGCAGCGTGGTATGTGTTAATGATGATTTTTTTATTAAAGAAGACACTGAATACAGACTATACAAAACAATAAATGAATAACGACCGTGAAGCTATAATGCGACCTGCGCTGACACAAGCAACTAACATAGACAATCACCCACAACCCAAAATGACAAAACAGGCTACCTAAATATGGCTCCCAATCAGAGACAATGACTAACACCTGCCTCTGATTGAGAACCATATCAGGCCAAACACAGAAACAGACAAACTAGACATCCAACATAGCATGCCCACTCAGATCCCACCCTGACCAAACAAAACATAGAAACATACAAAGCAAACTATGGTCAGGGTGTGACAATTGTGTTATTAACTGTACTTTTGTTTATCCCATGTGCAACTCTGTGTTGTTGTTTATTGTCACACCGCTTTGCTTTATCTTAGAGACTAATGTCTCTATATGAAAGGGATATAATATCCTTTTCATACACAGACCAGATTCCCACAAATTTACCATGGCTGCTTTTTTTATGTCTGTTTTTTCATATATCTGATACCAGTACCCATTTCAGACAAAATACGGAAACGCTATTAGCTCGCACCACCGCTAACTAGCTAGCCATTTCATATACATATGCTTACATATGCTTCACAAAAATAACATGCTTGCTGTAGTATAACGTTTATTTTGAATGTCTGCATTTATTAGAGTAGCCAGATTTCAGATGTGTCCATGTAAACAGGATTATTAGCGACATAGTTTTTCCTAAAACGTGCAATACCTGTTAACATTTTAATCTAACTAGTCGTTGTGTACATGTCTCCTTGCCCCTACCTGGGCTCGAACCAGGGACCCTCTGCACATATAGCCACTCTCGAAGCATCGGTCCCCATCGCTCCACAAAAGCCGTCCCTCCCCGTTTCGTTCTGTTTGCTTCCGTTTAATAAACGTTTTTGCAACAAAATCGGCGTAATGAATACATCCCACCAAACGCTGGACCATGACGTCATCAAAAAAGGACAGCGGGCTATCTCGCAATCGTAAACAAAAGGAAATTTGACCCTTGCAGTTTTTCTATTCCTGGAAAGTCTCTCCGCACATAGACCTTTGCATAAACAGCTAGCGACATTGTCATAATATTATAGGGCGAAAACGTGGTGGATATACGCACAGGTGAATATGCCTTTTGAATCTACAAAATGACCGATATTGGTTTTATTCTTTGTGTTCACATCTAACATGTTTTTTTTTTTGCTGTACCGTCAGAGTCCTTAAATAAAAGCTCCTCCGATTATGAACCTGTGATTACATTAATAAACAAGAAGCACCAGCCCAATGAGACCCAGTGTAAAAATAGCCGGAATATCACTAGACACGATTCCGGTGAGAGAACATGTGAAATGAAAACCTTTATAAACACCTATTAAATAAAGTAACCCGTACAAAAAAAGATTGCAGTAAAAGTGCAGTAATTGCAGTTAACTGTGGTATTTTGGACGCAATAACTGTAGAATATACTGCAGTTATGCTGCAAAACTACTGCAGTAATTTTTGGGGGATGCTGTATTTGCAGCATACTGCAGTTATACTGCAATCTTTTTTCGTAAGGGAATTTACCTTATTTCGAGTAATATGTTGATATTTGCTGCTTGTGTGATTAGGGTTAGATGACACTTCAGATGATGAACCCTTGACAAAGTTGGAGAGACTTCCCAGACCTAAAAAAGCCACTGTACAAGCAAAGGGGCAAGGGACTACTTATATCAAAAGAGGAACAGGTAATGGTATCCAGAAGACAAAGAACAAGATCGCAGGTGAGAACCTCTCTCAAGCCTCTCTGTCCCGAATACTGTAAAATACATACACACTACTACTATTCTGAATGGATGAATGGAAGGCGGCATCAATTTGTTTGGTCTTTGTTGTAATTCTAGGTTCAACCCAGGATGAGGACTCCTATGACAGCTCAGACAATGAACCCTTGATAAAGATGGTTAAACAGACATCGTTGCCATTCAAAAAGAGACCCTTCAACATAGCCAGAGAGGTTAACGATGTGAAGGGCAGAAATAATGTCCAGAACACTCATAACATATGCACAGGTGAGACTAGTTCCTCAATTCTTGTATCAAGGCCATATTTCTAAGCTACAGGACAGTGTCGCTAGCACAGACTGGAATATGTTCTGAGATTCATTCGATGGTATTGAGGAGTTTACCACATCAGTCACCGGCTTCATTAATAAGTGCATCGATGACGTTGTCGCCATAGTGACCTCGCGTACATATCCCAACCACAAGCCATGGATTACAGGCAACTTCCGCCCTGAGCTAAGGGCTAGAGCTGCCGCTTTCAACGAGCAGGACACTAATCCAGACACTTATAAGAAATCTTGCTCTGACGAACAATCAAACAGAAAAGCGTCAATACAGGACTAAGCTTGAATCCTACTACACCGGCTCTGATGCTTGTCGAATGTGGTAGGGCTTGCAACCTGTCATAAATTACAAAAGGAAAACCCAACCGAGACCTGCCCAGTGATGCAATCCTACCAGACGAGCTGCTGAGGAAGGACGGCTCATAATAATGGCCGGAACGGAGCGAATGGAATGGCATCAAACACATGTTTGATGTACAGTGCCTCCGGAAAGTATTCAGACCCCTTGACTTTTTCCACATTTTGTTACAGCCATAGTCTACAATTGATTAAATTGTTTTGTCTTCAATCTACACACAATACCCCATAATGACAAATAAAAACCGGGAATATGACAGACCCTTCAGACCCTTTACTCAGTACTTTGTTGAGGTGCCTTTGGCAGCGATTACAGCATCGAGTCTCTTGGGTGTGACGCTACAAGCTTGGCACACCTGTATTTGGGAAGTTTTTCCCATTCTCTGCAGATTCTCTCAAGCTCTGTAAGGTTGGATGGGGAGGGTCGCGACACAGCTATTTTCAAGTCTGGCACTGGCTGGGCCACTCAAGGACATTCAGCTACTTGTCCCAAAGCCACTCCAGCATTGTCTTGGCTGTGTGCTTCGAGTCGTTGTCCTGTTGGAAGGTGAACTTTCGCCCCAGTCTGAGGTCCTGAGCACTCTGGAGCAGGTTTTTATCAAGAATAACTGTGTACTTTTCTCCATTCATCTTTGCCTTGATCCTGACTAGTCTCCCTGCCCCTGCCACTGAAAAACATCCCCATAACATGATGCTGCCACCAGCATGCTTCACCGTAGGGATGGTGCCAGGTTTCCTCCAGATGTGACACTTGGCATTCAGGCCAAATAGTTAAATCTTGGTTTCATCAGACCAGGGAATCTTGTTTCTCATGATCTGAGAATCTTTAGGTGTCTTTTGGCACCTACTCCAAGCGGTGTGCCATGTGTGTTTTACTGAGGAGTGGCTTCCATCTGGCCACTCTCAACCATAAAAGCATGATTGGGGAAGTGAGGCAGAGATGGTTGTCCTTCTGGAAGGTTCTTCCATCTCCACAGAGGAACTCTGGAGCTCTGTCAGAGTGACCAACGGGTTCTTGGTCACCTCCCTGACCAAAGCCCTTCTCCCCCGATTGCTCAGTTTGGCCGGGCAGTCCAGCTCTAGGAAGTCTTGGTGGTTCCAAACTTTTTCCATTTAAGAATGATGAAGGCCACTGTGTTCTTGGACCTTCAATGCTGTAGATGTTTTTTGGTACCCTTCCCCAGATCTGTTTCTCGACACAGTCCTGTCTCTGAGCTCTACGGACAATTCCTTTGACCTTATGGCTTGGTTTTTTTGATCTGACATGCAGTCAACTGTGGGACCTTATATAGACAGGTGTGGGCCTTTCCAAATTATGTCCAATCAATTGAATTTACCACAGGTGGACTCCAATCAAGTTGCAGAAACATCAAGGATGATCAATGGAAACAGGATGCACCTGAGCTCAATGTCGAGTCTCATAGCAAAGGGTCTGAAAAATAAATGGAAATAAGGTGTATATATATTTTAATAAAATTGGAAACCTGTTTTCGCTTGGTATTGTGTGGGTATTCAAATCAAATCAAATTTATTTATATAGCCCTTCGTACATCAGCTGATATCTCAAAGTGCTGTACAGAAACCCAGCCTAAAACCCCAAACAGCAAGCAATGCAGGTGTAGAAGCACGGTGGCTAGGAAAAACTCCCTAGAAAGGCCAATACCTAGGAAGAAACCTAGAGAGGAACCAGGCTATGTGGGGTGGCCAGTCCTCTTCTGGCTGTGCCGGGTGGAGATTATAACAGAACATGGCCAAGATGTTTAAATGTTCATAAATGACCAGCATGGTCGAATAATAATAAGGCAGAACAGTTGAAACTGGAGCAGCAGCACAGTCAGGTGGAAGTTGAAACTGGAGCAGCAGCATGGCCAGGTGGACTGGGGACAGCAAGGAGTCATCATGTCAGGTAGTCCTGGGGCATGGTCCTAGGGCTCAGGTCAGTTGAAACTGGAACAGCAGCATGGCCAGGTGGACTGGGGACAGCAAGGAGTCATCATGTCAGGTAGTCCTGGGGCATGGTCCTAGGGCTCAGGGCCTCCGAGAGAGAGAAAGAAAGAGAGAAGGAGAGAATTAGAGAACGCACACTTAGATTCACACAGGACACCGAATAGGACAGGAGAAGTACTCCAGATATAACAAACTGACCCCAGCCCCCCGACACATAAACTACTGCAGCATAAATACTGGAGGCTGAGACAGGAGGGGTCAGGAGACACTGTGGCCCCATCCGAGGACACCCCCGGACAGGGCCAAACAGGAAGGATATAACCCCACCCACTTTGCCAAAGCACAGCCCCCTAGAGGGATATCTTCAACCACCAACTTACCATCCTGAGACAAGGCTGAGTATAGCCCACAAAGATCTCCGCCACGGCACAACCCAAGGGGGGGGGGGGCGCCAACCCAGACAGGATGACCACAACAGTGAATCAACCCACTCAGGTGACGCACCCCCTCCAGGGACGGCATGAGAGAGCCCCAGCAAGCCAGTGTTGTATTGTGTGTAGATTGCTGAGGATTTTTTATTTATTTAATCCATAACATAACAAATTGTGTAAAAAGTCAAAGGGTCTGAATACTTTCCGAAGGCACTGTATTTGATACCATTCCAATCATTCTGCTCCCTTGGTGTCCCTATCACTAAGAACCATGGACGATCTTAAAGGATTTGTCATGGGCCCTCAATCCTCAAAAAGTTATACAGCTGCACCATTGAGAGCATTTTGACTGGCCGCATCACTGCTTGGTGTGGCAACTGCTTGGCATCCGACTGCAAGGCTCTATAGACAGTAGTGGGTACGGGCCAATACATCACTGGGACCGAACTCCCTGCCTTCCAGGACTTCTATACCAGGGGGTGTCAGAGGAAGGCTCTAACTATTGTCAGACTCCAGCCATAGACTGTTCTCTCTGCTACCGCACAGCAATTAGTATTGGAGCGCCAAGTCTTGGACCAACAGGCACCTGAACAGCTTCTACCCCATGCCATAAGACTGTTAAAAGGTTAATAAAATGGCCAACCGGAGTATTTACAATGACACCCTTTATTTATTGATCTTTTATTTAGTAAATAATTGTCTTACATTTTTAACTCTGCATTGTTGGGAATGGGCTCGTAAGTAAGCATTGCACTGTGAAGTCTACACCTGTTGTATGCAACGCATTATACCAATAAAATTGGATTTGATTCATGTACTAAATGGCTTTAGCGGGGAATAAAATTGCTTTTCCTGTTCATCTTATTGTCTATTTAACCAGACTCATCAGGTGACAGCTCCGATAATGTGCCACTGATCAAGATGGTAGACAAGCTGAAGACACAAACCCGAACAAAGACACTCCCTACAACAGCCAGAGTAACACCCAGTAAAGTTCTTAAAAACCACAACAGGAGTATAGTTGAGAACACACAGCATCTCTTGTCTCTATACTTTCACTATGGCATAATATGTCTGACAGTTGTATCATCTAATCCAATAGTCTTGTTTTCTGATTACATGGCCAGAATCCTCCAATGACAGCTCAGAGGATGAACCATTGATTAATCTAACCAGGTCTCCATCTAAAGACACTGTGAGGACAATACTGAAGAGCTGTGTTGCTAAAGAATCCAACAGCAACAACTGTAGTCAAAGAAAAGGCAAAACCAGCAGAGGTAATTTATCCTACAGAGCACATTTTTACAAATATTGCTGAGTATGTATGCTGACAGATCATTTTTTGATGGGTCTCTAATGTTTTTCCTTTATCCTGTTTGAATTGTTAGAGGAAGAGGTGAATTCTGATTCTGACGACGAGCCCTTAATTAGCCTAGTTAAAAAGCCTCTTAAAGCTGTAAAGAAGACCACGACACCAGCGAAGAAGAGTGTGCCAGGAAAGACAAACAAAGCAGTCAACAGATGGCGCACCAACATTGTTCAAAGCACAAGTGAAGGTGACAATTTTTCAGCACATGTCGAAGCATGGATTTAAAACCATCCAAAATACACCCTAGAAGATTAGGTTAGGTTGAGTCTTGTTATGCAACGGTTGATTTGTATTGCTTTCTCAGGGTCTTTGGATGATAGATTAGATGATGAGCTGTTGATCAAGAAGATGGTGAGGAATCCATCAATGAAGATCCCGATGGTTATTCTGGAGAGGTGTGAAACTAAAGAAGCCTTGGAAGATTACTATAGAGCCAATGTGGGAAACGCTGGCGAAAGAAGTGCAGGTAAGAATTCCACTTATTGTATATTTCCCTTCCCATTTGGATTATCTTTGACATAGTCGAGAGCTGCACTGTTTGATAAATCACATTGGAATCTGTAAGTGTATACCTATTATGCAGTACTCATAGGTTTTTTGTGTATTTATTTGGAAGAGGAGAACTCTGATGATTAACTCTTGTTAAAGATGGTCACGAATTCCCCTCATTCTTCACCAGAAGCTATGGCAGAGAAGAGAAATCAGTCACAAGACTGCTCTGACGATGAACCTTTGATAAAGATGGTTGGAAACCCAGAGTCATGATTATGGACTTGTATAGATACCGGAATAGTACTTCATTTTAGGATTTTTTTAAATGTTTACTTTTATTTAACTAGGCAAGTCAGTTAAGAACAAATTCTTATTTTCAATGACGGCCTAGGAACAGTAGGTTAACTGCCTGTTCAGGGGCAGAACGGCAGATTTGTACCTTGTCATCTCAGGGGTTTGAACTTGCAACCTTCTGGTTACTAGTCCAACACTCTAACCACAATGCATTACAGCATTCAGTAACAAACTTGTCGAAGATGGCACAATAGTTACTGACACAACCACTTTTTTTCTTGCTTGAATTTACTGTGTTATGGTGAAAATAAATGTGTTGTCTAACTATTAGGTGATTTGGGATAACTATTTTCATTTTTTAACCTGTGTTTTTCTAACTTATTTATTTTTGTGTCATGTTTACCACATGGACGCTCGTGGTAGCATGTTTTATAGTATATTTATGGCCATGCAAAAGTTTAACAATAGGCCTGATTATTTTTAATTGTTGACAATTATGGGTCTCCAGCTTAATGAATTAGAGTACATTTGTGATTAATAGGGAGGAGTCAGGTACTCAATTTCTTTTGACTGGAATGTACCATCAAATAGGGAGCAGTACTATTCATTTTCAAACACTGAAACTGTAATGTGCTTGTTACAGTCCACACGTAATTTTGTGAAATTACGTTATAAAAAAAAAAAACATGAATTGTTTTTACAATTTTAATTAAAGAACAGAAGTTTCCCATTTGTCTTAGTCATCAACAAAAAACACACCTTCACTTCTATGGGATATATTAAATTGGCAAAGGATTTCAGCTTCTAAACTGAGACGTCTGTAAAATGAGGCTTTTTTTTGCAAATCTACCTAGAAGGCCAGCATTCCAGGGGTCGCCTCTTCACTGTTGATGTTGGGACTGGTGTTTTGCGGGTACTATTTAATGAAGCTGCCAGTTGAGGACTTGTGAGGCGTCTGTTTCTCAAACTAGACACTAATGTACTTGTCCTCTTGCTCAGTTGTGCACCGGGGCCTCCCACTCCTCTTTCTATTCTGGTTAGAGCCAGTTTGCGCTGTTCTGTGAACGGAGTAGTACACAGCGTTGAACGAGATCTTCAGTTTCTTGGCAATTTCTCACATGGAATAGCCTTCATTTCTCAGAACAAGAATAGACTGATGAGTTTCAAAAGAAAATGCTTTGTTTCTGGCCATTTTGAGCCTGTAATCGAACCCACAAATGCTTATGCTCCAGATACTCAACTAGTTTAATGAAGGCCAGTTGTATAGCTTTAATCAGAACAACAGTTTTCAGCTGTGCTAACATAATTGCAAAAGGGTTCTCTAACATTAACTCCTGAACAGCTAATCAAATGGCTACACAAGACTATTTGCATTGCTCCCCGCCCCCTTCCACGCTGCTTCTACTCTCTGTTATTATCTATGCATAGTCACTTTAATAACCCTACCTGCATGTACATAATTACCTCAACACCAGTGCCCACGCACATTGACTCTGTACCGGTACCCCCTGTATATAGCCCCGTTATTGTTATTTTCTGCTGCTCTTTAATTATTTGTTATTCTTATCTCTTACTTTTTGGGGGAGGGTATTTTGTCTTAAAACGGAATTGTTGGTTAAGGGCTTGTAAGTAAGCATTTCACTGTAAGGTACCTGTTGTATTCGGCGCATGTGACAAATACATTTTTATTTAATTTAATGCCATAATATACAGTGCATTCGGAAGTATTCAGACCCCTTGACCATTTCCACATTTTGTTAGCCTTATTCTAAAATTGATTTTTAATAAAGTCCCTCAATCTACTCAGAATACCCCAAAATGCAAAGTGAAAAGTATTTTTTTGCAATTTTTGGCAAAATATTAAAAAAGCAAAAACAGAAATGACCTATATACATACAGTTGAAGTCAGAAGTTTACATACACTTAGGTTGGTGTATATCATTCAAATCAGTTTTTCAAACACTCCACATATCTCACATCTCATCCCGTCAGTAGAGGATGCCTGGATATTTTTTTTAAATGCCTTCCTAACCATCTTAAATAAACATGCCCCATTTAAGAAATTTAGAACCAGGAACAGATATAGCCCTTGGTTCTCCCCAGACCTGACTGCCCTTAACCAACACAAAAACATCCTATGGCGTTCTGCATTAGCATCGAACAGCCCCCGTGATATGCAGCTGTTCAGGGAAGCTAGAAATCATTATACACAGGCAGTTAGAAAAGCCAAGGCTAGCTTTTTCAAGCAGAAATTTGCTTCCTGCAACACTAACTCAAAAAAGTTCTGGGACACTGTAAAGTCCATGGAGAATAAGAACACCTCCTCCCAGCTGCCCACTGCACTGAAGATAGGAAACACTGTCACCACTGATAAATCCACCATAATTGAGAATTTCAATAAGCATTTTTCTACGGCTGGCCATGCTTTCCACCTGGCTACTCCTACCCCGGACAACAGCACTGCACCCCCAACAGCAACTCGCCCAAGCCTTCCCCATTTCTCCTTCTCCCAAATCCATTCAGCTGATGTTCTGAAAGAGCTGCAAAATCTGGACCCCTACAAATCAGCCGGGCTAGACAATCTGGACCCTTTCTTTCTAAAATTATCTGCCGAAATTGTTGCCACCCCTATTACTAGCCTGTTCAACCTCTCTTTCGTGTCGTCTGAGATTCCCAAAGATTGGAAAGCAGCTGCGGTCATCCCCCTCTTCAAAGGGGGGGACACTCTTGACCCAAACTGCTACAGACCTATATCTATCCTACCGTGCCTTTCTAAGGTCTTCGAAAGCCAAGTCAACAAACAGATTACCGACCATTTCGAATCTCACCATACCTTCTCTGCTATGCAATCCGGTTTCAGAGCTGGTCATGGGTGCACCTCAGCCACGCTCAAGGTCCTAAACGATATCTTAACCGCCATCGATAAGAAACATTACTGTGCAGCCGTATTCATTGATCTGGCCAAGGCTTTCGACTCTGTCAATCACCATATCCTCATCGGCAGACTCGACAGCCTTGGTTTCTCAAATGATTGCCTCGCCTGGTTCACCAACTACTTCTCTGATAGAGTTCAGTGTGTCAAATCGGAGGGTCTGCTGTCCGGACCTCTGGCAGTCTCTATGGGGGTGCCACAGGGTTCAATTCTTGGACCGACTCTCTTCTCTGTATACATCAATGAGGTCGCTCTTGCTGCTGGTGAGTCCCTGATCCACCTCTACGCAGACGACACCATTCTGTATACTTCCGGCCCTTCTTTGGACACTGTGTTAACAACCCTCCAGGCAAGCTTCAATGCCATACAACTCTCCTTCCGTGGCCTCCAATTGCTCTTAAATACAAGTAAAACTAAATGCATGCTCTTCAACCGATCGCTACCTGCACCTACCCGCCTGTCCAACATCACTACTCTGGACGGCTCTGACTTAGAATACGTGGACAACTACAAATACTTAGGTGTCTGGTTAGACTGTAAACTCTCCTTCCAGACCCATATCAAACATCTCCAATCCAAAGTTAAATCTAGAATTGGCTTCCTATTTCGCAACAAAGCATCCTTCACTCATGCTGCCAAACATACCCTTGTAAAACTGACCATCCTACCAATCCTCGACTTTGGCGATGTCATTTACAAAATAGCCTCCAATACCCTACTCAACAAATTGGATGCAGTCTATCACAGTGCAATCCGTTTTACCACCAAAGCCCCATATACTACCCACCATTGCGACCTGTACGCTCTCGTTGGCTGGCCCTCGCTTCATACTCGTCGCCAAACCCACTGGCTCCATGTCATCTACAAGACCCTGCTAGGTAAAGTCCCCCCTTATCTCAGCTCGCTGGTCACCATAGCATCTCCCACCTGTAGCACACGCTCCAGCAGGTATATCTCTCTAGTCACCCCCAAAACCAATTATTTCTTTGGCCGCCTCTCCTTCCAGTTCTCTGCTGCCAATGACTGGAACGAACTACAAAAATCTCTGAAACTGGAAACACTTATCTCCCTCACTAGCTTTAAGCACCAACTGTCAGAGCAGCTCACAGATTACTGCACCTGTACATAGCCCACCTATAATTTAGCCCAAACAACTACCTCTTTCCCAACTGTATTTAATTTTAATTTATTTATTTATTTTGCTCCTTTGCACCCCATTATTTTTTATTTCTACTTTGCACATTCTTCCATTGCAAAACTACCATTCCAGTATTTTACTTGCTATATTGTATTTACTTTGCCATCACGGCCTTTTTTGCCTTTACCTCCCTTCTCACCTCATTTGCTCACATTGTATATAGACTTGTTTATACTGCATTATTGACTGTATGTTTGTTTTTACTCCATGTGTAACTCTGTGTCGTTTTATCTGTCGAACTGCTTTGCTTTATCTTGGCCAGGTCGCAATTGTAAATGAGAACTTGTTCTCACCTTGCCTACCTGGTTAAATAAAGGTTAAATAAAAAATACAATAAAAATATTTCTTGTTAACTATAGTTTTGGCAAGTCAGTTATGACTTCTTTGAATGACAATTCTTCCAACAATTGTTTACGGATAGATTATTTAACTTGTAATTCACTGTATCACAATTCCAGTGGGTCAGAAGTTTACATACATTAAGTTGACTGTGCCTTTTAACAGCTTGGAAAATTCCAGAAAATAATGCCATGGTTTTAGAAGCTTCTGATAGGCTAATTGACATAATTTGAGTCAATTGGAGGTGTACCTGTGGATGTATTTCAAGGCCTACCTTCAAACTCAGTGCCTCTTTGCTTGACATCATGGGGAAATCTGCCAAGACCTCAGAAAAAAAATTGTTGACCTCCACAAGTCTGGTTCATCCTTGGGAGCAATTTCCAAATGCCTGAAGGTACCACGTTCATCTGTACAAACAATAGTTTTTCATAATAGCTTCTACCCCCAAGCCGTAAGACTGCTAAACAGCTAATCAAATGGCTACCCAAACTATTTCCATTGACCCCCCCCCCCCCCTCTTTTTCACGCTGCTTTTTTTCACGCTGCTGCTACTTGCTGTTTATGATCTATTATCCATGCATAATTACTTTACCCCTACCTACATGTACATATTACCTCAGTTACCTTGACTAACCTGTACAACCCCCGCACATCGACTCGGTATCGGTAGCCATGTATATAGCCTGGTTATTGTATAGGTGCTCAACTTTAAAAAAAAACTTTTGTCTATTTAGTAAATACTTTTCATAACTGCATTGTTGATTAAAGGGCTTGTAAGTAAGTATTTCACGGTAAGGTCTACACTTGTCACATGCGCAGAATACAACAAATAAAATTGGTTTTGATGTCAAGGCTTAATTCTTGTGACATCAATAAAGGACCTTAGCTTTCACCTGGTCAGTTTTTCATGGAAAGATACCTAATATTTTGTACATTCAGCACAGGAGGTTGGTGGCACCTTAATTGGAGAGAATGGACTTGTGGTAATGGCTGGGCGGAATTGGTGGAATGGTATCAAATACAGCAAACACATGACAGTCCATCACTTCGTTTCATCCATTATTATGAGCCATCCTCCCCTCAGCAGACTCCACTGACACTCATTGTATGTCAGGTGTGGATGTGCCATGCCAGAAGGGTTTTCCCCAGGTGAATGAACAATGAGGATATTTACTGCAATTTTTTTGTGAGAACCTATGTCCAAATGGTCCAGACAGGCTTGATGCAAACTAGTGCCTGCTAAACGTGGTTTCTTTCATTTAATTACATTGTGAAAGATGTCTTCAATGATCACACATGGGATAGAAATGTAATGCTAAGTCAATTTTAATGGGTTGTGCAAGTTTGTGAAATCAGTGTAATGTACTATAATTTACAGTACTGTAGCATACTATATTCAAAGGCAATTTTGAAACATGTATCTTTTTTTTTATATTGGAGTAACTGGTTGTTAAAATAACTACATTGAGAATATCATTTTGTGTTTGTGATTAAACTCATTTCACAGATCAATTGTTCTGTGGTGAAAGATGTCTACAAACAAAATTCATGCTCAATGAAAGCTTTTGAATGTAAGACTGGCTGTGTTACCAGTTTGGAGTTTTGTACTAAGAGTTTTGAAAATTCATCAAACTTGTTAAAATAGGATCAAAACGATATAAAAACCTGTAATGAAACATGTCCAAATAGTTTGTATTCTCCTCAACGTAGCTCCCCAGCAACTGTTCAATCCATACACTGTGTCGTGTCTCTGACTTCTTTAATGTGATGACAAGCTATTTTGTTTGATTGATTACGTGATTGAATTAAACCATGCAACAATTAACTCGTTAATAACCTGGAGCACCACGGAAGAATTAGTTTATATAGAGCGGTTACTTAAAGACCCCTAGATCTTTTATGTCAATAGCAGTCAGTCATTAATGATTCTTTATCTAATATCAGTCTCATCTGAACGTCGTAAAATTATTGGTTATCTGCACGAACCCAGCCTTTACTATGAATCATCCATACACAAGTTGGCTCAATTGTTTATTTAACTAATTAAACAATTACAGAATATACAATACATTATAGAGTAAATACCGTCCCCAATGGACTAAACAAAAAACAATTGTTATAACACGACAGATTGAGTGGAAAGGGGGGGGGGGGGGGGGGTGTTGGAAGGAAGACTAAGAAATGGGTCTCTATCGGACATGGGAAGCTATTCTCGTATAACTACATATGCCACTAACGATCGCTCGTTCGGAGAAAGGTAGTGCATTGCATTTACGTGAAGCTGGCTTCGATAGTTGAGCTGGTGGTGTGAGCCTCTGGTTTGCCCAGTCGAGGTCGCCATTGTCCTTTGTAGATTCTACCGGGTCGTCTTGGAGTGAGATGTGATTTTCTGCGTCGGTCAATGTTCTTACTAGATTTGCTACCTTTGCAGCTGCAGTCTGTTAGACTGTAATCTTGGACACACTTGTTCTTGAGTGATCAATAGTTCAGAGTTCATACCATTTCACGTGTGGCGCAAGGTCTCACGTTTTCTGGCCTGTAGAGTTGAAATTAGAATTAGCCCTTTTTAAACAAGTGACTTTTCGTCACGGGGGCTTTTATTCTAGAGTGGAAAAGGGGTTGGTTCATTATTTCCAACCAATTTCTACTCACTTGGGCGGGGCCACTGACTAAACACACATTACCATAAAACAAACACTTTTCATTTTAGAAGAGTGAATCACATTATCTTTTCAAAAGTATTCTTCTACTTCGTCAAACATTTTATCCGACATTAACATGCAAGCCTCATAACTGAGGAACCTGTATAAACAGAGTTATGGTAACGTGCCTGTATTGTCTTTCATTAGGTCACAAACATGAAACAAAACGGACCTGGTCGTAGCTGGCTTCTCCACCAACCGTTTCCACTTTCTCTAAATTAGGAACAATGTTTAATTAGGAGTATTTGGCGGGAGAGTTACTTTGTTCACATCTCTGCTAACTGATTCATTGAAATGGCTAGCGTCATGACAACTGATATACACAGTGCAAGTGCGGTACTTTATATTTGCATACCCCACAAACACAGGTTTGAGATGAGATGTACTGTATGATGGGAACATTTAGTTTAATAAAAAATAAAACACTATAGGATTCTATGAATAGGATATTGGTCATGCAAATAACATTTTAGGTTCAATAAGTGCTTTACAGGGTTAACCATATTGTTTACAGTTTTTATTTTTACTTTCTCTTTCAGATACACATTTTTAGATTATCAACAATAATTTTCTGTACTCATTTTAAATGCTTGTCCTTCCTCATAGGACATTTTACACATCCTTAATAAATATCACTTTGGCTCATAATCCCAGCGACATCATAGATTGCTAGACTGTGTTCCCATCAACGTGGCCTCTGCTCTCCTGTGTTTCTGTAGTGTGACCTGCAGCTGCCAGTATCTGAGGTAGATCCACATCAGACTACCGTTCTTGCGCTTGTCAGTGTTCAGGTACTGTGCACAGTTGCGGTCATTTTTAAAGATGTCCTTGAGGCCGGCCTCCATATCCAGCTGGGCGAGAGCCCGTTCTCTGACAGCTCTGACCAGCAAGTCCTTCTCCATTTCCAGCCTCTTCTCCCAGGGCACCAGGATGCTGCAGAAGGCCCCCTGCCTTTCCGCCAGACCCTCCTCCACATCCCTCAGAGCAGCTATGGCTCCCCGGTGCCACTCGCTCTCCCTCTCCAAAGCCGTGTGGAGGAGGGCCCCAGCTCCGCTAGCCTGCAGCAGTCGGCTCTTCTCGCCAGTCAGGGCCTCCCGCTCCTGGCTAAGCCTCCTGCGTTCCTCCATCAGCTGCTGGCCCTGGGAGGCTATGGCCTGGCGGTAGCCCTGCACGCGGTTCTTCTCCTTCTCCAGTTCCAGCTCCAGGTGGACCGTCTCCCGTCGGTTCTCTCTCAGCGTGTCCTTGTACTTCACCTCCATGTCATCACGGATGGCCTGCATGCTCTTGTCAAACTTTTCTTTCACCTCCAACACTTCCCTCTGTGACTCTCTGGACCATATCCACCCTGAAAGATGTTTGCATTTAGCTTGCTGTCTACCTGTGCCTTACAAGTTGTGGATGCACAATGTTGCCACTTACTTAGACCTTATCTTACCAAATGAAAGTAAGGAAAGTTTGTCATCAGACATGCCAATCTTGGATTTCAGGATGAGTATTGAGAGTTAATGCATATGGTAAGACATCAACAGTATCGGACATTTTCATTGGCCTAAAATGTATGCATGTAAACTGAGCACAGTGGCCCTCTGATTGCCCAGTAATGCAGTCAGTAACATTGTTATTATGTCTAGTCATAACAAGCAACATGCTCTGTGCTTCTGAAGTCTTGAGCAGGCAACTTGTGTAATACAGTACTTACGAAAGGCAGCGAGACCGATCATGGGCACCAGTAGGGCATAGTTCCACTTGTTCCCATCGCTGCCACCACCACCCCCCCTCTGCTCTGGCCTGATGTTCCATTCCTGGGGGTCATTCAGGTTGTTCATCTGGCCTGCAGAGGTAGCACAAGTTGAATGAGTGACATATCTGCATATTGTGTGCATGAACTGCTCACAATCTGGGCTAAACTGAACTGGTGAAAACACAACCAATAAATTATTTTTTGACGCAAAAGCATTTAAATATGGGGTATTACAAATGACCATATTCGTCATGATTCTGAAGGGTGCGTTTCTACTGTTCCTACTTACTATCTACATGAACTACAAGTTGACAGAAAGGGCTCGATGGAGTTTTTTATAAGCTTGAATCAGAGCTAGTTTGTTAGCTAACTAGCTTTATTTGTTGATCTTGGATCGATGCATTCTGAATTCAGTTCCGTTCAAACCAACTTAGTTAATAGGACCTGATACATAACCTGCAGAAAGTGTTCGCTACCAAAAGGAAAGCATGGTTTAAGTAATATTGCAGATACCTTCTGTTAAAGAATGATAACGTCTCTTCAATCGAACTGCATTCGTCTCTCTTCCGGGTTAAACATAGCGTAATTTCCCAAACTAGACTTTGCAGAGGTGAGTTACATTTGAGTCAATTTAGATATTGTCAATATAATGACGTAAACCGAATTATGAGTTGTGAAATATCAAAACAGTAATAAAGAAAGTTATTTGATTATTTAATAAATATATAAATGAGGACTATTTATTTTCCTTTTGAGATGGTATGCTCCGGCACGTGTCAGAGTAGTTTGGTGACGTATATTTCCCCAGACGAAGCGAGCACCCATCATGGCTGCGGTGTGTACTGCCTCCCGTGTCCTCACCAAAAAGATCCTGTCAGCTAAGGCGGTAAGTATTTGGAGATAAACTGTTGTTATAGAATATCACTATGAACTAATTGATATTTTGGACTCATGAATGTGTTCATATGAGCTGGTATTCGCAGAGAATTTAACCCACCCTGTTTTGTAACATCAGCTGGTCAATGATGTCTCACCATTGACGGAGTTTCGTAGCTAGTTACCTAACTATACTTTGCAATACTGGGAGCTAGTTTAATTTGTCACAGCTTAAATAGTTTTCATAATAAATATCCATGGCAATTCGATTCTGACGAATAGCTTAATAAATATAATTTGTGTTGCTCGTGTATGACGAGTGAATTAAACCTTGCAGTAGCCATTACCATCAGTGTATTGAAGGTCAATCAAGGCATGTTAGCTAGAAGCTGTTAACGATGTGGCTGACCAAGCAGTAGGCTAGTTCCCAGTGTTGGCTGAATCTGTGATGAGTTGGTTTGTGTTGTCTGTCAAACATTGATTTATGTTTGATGACAAATGTCTCTCGGCTACCTTTTGAATGCGTGCTGTGTTTTAAGAGATGTTGAGACTGGCAAATATTGGTAACTTATAATGCTAATGCGTCCCCCCCCCCCCCCCCCCCCCCCGAAATAGAGATTCATAGAGAAATAGAGATTAGAGATTCATTTAATCCCTTACCTTTGATCTTCATATGGTGGCAATCAGAAGACATTAATTTACTCAATAAATGTTCCTTTTGTTTGAAGTCTCTTTTTATATCCAAAAACCTCTGTTTTGTTAGTGTGTTTTCTTCAGTAATCCACAGGCTCAAACTCAGTCAGAAAAGACAAAAAAAATCAAACGAGAGCGTACAGGTCGCAATGGTGGGTAGTGTATGGGGCTTTGGTGACAAAACGGATGGCACTGTGATAGACTGCATCCAGTTTGTTGAGTAGAGTGTTGGAGGCTATTTTATAGATGACATCACCGAAGTCGAGGATCGGTAGGATGGTCAGTTTTACGAGGGTATGTTTGGCAGCATGAGTAAATGAAGCTTTGTTGCGATATAGGAAGCCAATTCTAGATTTAATTTTGGATTGGAGATGCTTAATGTGAGTCTGGAAGGAGAGTTTACAGTCTAACCAGACACCCAGGTGTTTGTAGTTTTCCACGTATTCTAAGTCAGAGCCGTCCAGAGTAGTGATGCTGGACGGGCGAGCAGGTGCGTGCAGCGATCGATTGAAAAGCATGCATTTAGGTGTGTTTAAGAGCAGTTGGAGGCCACGGAAGGAGAGTTGTATGGCATTGAAGCTCATCTGTAGGTTAGTTAACACAGTGTCCAAGGAGGGGCCAGAAGTATACAGAATGGTGTCATCTGCGTAGAGGTGGATCAGAGAATCACCTGCAGCAAGAGCAACATCATTGATGTATACAGAAAAGAGAGTCGGCCTGAGAATTGAACCCTGTGGCACACCCATAGACTGTCAGAGGTCCGACAACAGGCCCTCCGATTTGACACACTGAACTCTATCAGAGAAGTCGTTGGTAAACCAGGCGAGGCAATCATTTGAGAAACCAAGGCTGTCGAGTCTGCCAATAAGAATGTTGTGATTGACAGAGTCGAAAGCCTTGGCCAGGTCGATGAATACGGCTGCACAGTAATGTCTCTTATCGATGGCGGTTATGATGTCGTTTAAAACCTTGAGCGTGGGGCAGCAGGGTAGCCTAGTGGTTAGAGCATTGGACTAGTAACCGGAAGGTTGCATCCCTTTGAAGAGGGGGATGACCGCGGCAGCTTTCCAATCTTTGGGAATCTCAGACGGGTAGGGGTTGCAACAATTTCGGCAGATCATTTTAGAAAGAGAGGGTCCAGATTGTCTAGCCCGGCTGATTTGTAGGGGTCCAGATTTTGCAGCTCTTTCAGAACATCGGCTATCTGGATTTGGGTAAAGGAGAAATGGTGGGGGCTTTGGCGGGTTGCTGTGGAGGGTGCCGGGCCGTTGACCGGGGCAGGGGTAGCCATGTGGAAAGCATGGCCAGCCGTAGAGAAATGCTTATTGAAATTCTCAATTATAGTGGATTTATCAGTGGTGACAATGTTTCCTAGCCTCAGAGCAGTGGGCAGCTGGGAGGAGGTGCTCTTATTCTCCATGGACTTTACAGTGTCCCAGAACTTTTGAGTTAGTACTACAGGATGCAAATTTCTGTTTGAAAAAGCTTGCCTTAGCTTTTCTGACTGCCTGTGTATTTGTTTCTAACTTCCCTGAAAAGTTGCGTATCACGGGGGCTATTCGATGCTAATGCAGAACGCCACAGGATGTTTTTGTGCTGGTCAAGGGACAGACAGGTCTGGCGTGAACCAAGGACTATATCTATTCTTAGTTCTACTTTTTTTGAGGGGCATGCTTATTTAAGATGGTGAGGAAGGCACTTTTAAAGAATAGCCAGGCATCATCTACTGACGGGATGAGGTCAATGTCATTCCAGGATACCCCGGCCAGGTTGATTAGAAAGGCCGGCTCGCAGAAGTGTTTCAGGGAGCGTTTGACAGTGATGAGGGGTGGTCGTTTGGTCGCAGACCCATTACGGATGCAGGCAGTGATCGCTGAGATCTTGATTGAAAACAGCAGAGGTGTATTTGGAGGGTGAATTAGTTAGGATGACATCTATGAGGGTGCTCGTGTTTACTGATTTGGGGTTGTACCTGGTAGGTTGGAAGGAGGAGAGATTACTAGAAACGAGTCGGTTGACCATTTTATGTGTGGATTAATTGTCGGAGTAGAGGACCTTGTGCATTTCAGGTAAAATAACAACCTAATGTTAATATCCCAGAACAAATTAGCTAGCAACAACAAGCTAGCTAAATTGCCATACATGTTTTAATGCTTTTCAACCTGTCACCAAATTAATGTAATTGGTTCAGAGTTTGTTTTGATATTTTAACCTGTGTGTCGTGATTGCGTTTGGTGTAGGGGGACAAAATAAATGTATGCACGATGGCGCACTCACACAGCCGGTTTGGGTTCCGTGTTAGGGTACATGTTGCCACAGCAGTCTCACCTTAATTAATTATGTAAACATCAGCTGGCTGTGTTTTCACTGCATTTTAAAACATTGAGCAAACTACACTAATGTTAGAGGCCTATAGACAAGTCATAAATTGACTTGACATTTTGTGGATAAGTCTAGTTCTTGCAATTGAGTACATTCATCAATAGCCTTGCATAGCCTATGTTCTATATTCTTTCTCCATTTAGCTTCCGTCAGTATCCCAGAGCTCCAGGAAGCTCCACTTCTCCATCTACGGGAAGAACGAGGCTAAAGTGTCAGATGGCGTAAGTCTGCGTACTCCATGTTCATCTTTGACATTACTGTATCAATGGATTCAATATGTTTGCACAAAATATATTGTCTTTTAGATGTATTTAATTTGTGTCAGTGCTTGTAGAGACAATTTGTATTATACAACTCTAGCTAGAGAAAATACTGAAATGTTAATGTTTTGTGCTTGTGTTTTTACTGGTTTCTACAGATCTCCAAACAGTACCCTGTGGTAGACCATGAGTTTGATGCCGTGGTTGTGGGTGCCGGTGGGGCAGGACTACGTGCTGCTTTTGGCCTGTCTGAGGCTGGCTTCAACACAGCTTGTGTCACAAAGCTGTTCCCCACCAGGTCGCACACGGTGGCTGCACAGGTATATATCAAGTTATATATTCTACAAGATTCAATGGGAAATGACCATGTAACAGCAGGAAATATCCCAGATTGTCCCCTTAAACTTCTTTGGGATAGCCCCCTTTCTAATTTTTCTTTGCCTAAAATGACATACCTAAAACAAACTGCCTGTAGCTCAGGCCCTTAAACAACGATATGCATATTCGTGGTACCATTTGAAAGGAAGCACTTTGAAGTTTGTAGAAATGTGAATTGAATGTAGGAGAATATAACACAGATATAGTTGAAGAAAATACAAATATATATCTTTTTTTCTACCACCGTCTTTGAAATGCAACAAAGGTCCCACATCTAGCCATCACTCTAATTCCGATGGTGTCCATAAGATGGCAGCAGTTTGTGCAAAGTTTCAGACGATTAACTTGAAGTATGAGCAAACTACATGACATTTAGTGTGAAGTCACCCAGGTACATTTGGGCAAATCATGATGGAGACATTTACATTTTTCTGCAAGAATATTGTCAAATCTGTATACTTGGACTTTGATTTAGCTTTCCCAGTATTAGTAGCCATATTATAAGTTCAACATTTGCAAAACACCCAGTTTTCATAACTTCATAACTCTCCATATTCTTATAATTCTTGTCTAAAAGGAAAAGGCTTACTGTCGCACAAGGTTAGCAGCTACATTTTGCGACATACAGGGTTTCCTGATACTCCTGTAAAGCCCAGCTCATTGGCTATCTAGCTAGCTTTGTTTGACCCCGAGTGGTGCTTATTTGTCAAAGTTACAGTCGATCAAGTGAAGACCGCTCGCATTATCGGTGTGCCATGAAGGCGTCGCTCTCTGACCCAATTTGGTGTTCTATAGGATATACTACACGCCTAATGATATAGTGAAGTCTGGTTATGTTCTAGGATCTCTAAGGAATTAATATGAATGTGATTTGACTGGTTGAAACAACGTTTAGGGTTAGATTTTCAGATTCCTTTCTTTGCAAATTGGTACGAGTGGAAATACAAAATCGATCATGCATGCTATATGGACGTTTTTTAGGACATGAAAAATGATTTTATCTAACAAAACGACACTTCATGTTATCTCTGGGACCCTTTGGATGATAAATCAGAGCAAGATTTCTGAATGTAATAACACATTTCACCTTCAGAGGTGAATTTATAGAACCTATTGCGGTGGGGAAAAAGTGTTTTGTTGTTAGGAGCTCTCCTCTCTCAGTAGCATGGCATTTTTCCCCCCGCAGTATTAGCTACTGTAAATTGGACAGTGCAGTTATATTAAGAAGAATTTAAGCTTTCAGCCGATGTAAGACACTTAACTGCTCTTAAACGCTAGTAAAACCAAATGCATGCTTTTCAACCGGTCGCTGCCTGCACCCGCATGCCCGACTAGCATCACCACCCTGAATGGTTCCGACCTAGAATATGTGGACGTCTAAGTACCTAGGTGTCTGGCTAGACTGCAAACTCTCCTTCCAGACTCATATCAAACATCTCCAATCGAAAATCAAATCAAGAGTCGGCTTTCTATTCCGCAACAAAGCCTCCTTCACTCACGCCGCCAAGCTTACCCTAGTAAAACTGACTATCCTACCGATCCTCGACTTCGGCGATGTCATCTACAAAATGGCTTCCAACACTCTACTCAGCAAACTGGATGCAGTTTATCACAGTGCCATCCGTTTTGTCACTAAAGCACCTTATACCACCCACCACTGCGACTTGTATGCTCTAGTCGGCTGGCCCTCGCTACATATTCGTCGCCAGACCCACTGGCTCCAGGTCATCTACAAGTCCATGCTAGGTAAAGCTCCGCCTTATCTCAGCTCACTGGTCACGATGGCAACACCCATCCGTAGCACGCGCTCCAGCAGGTGTATCTCACTGATCATCCCTAAAGCAAACACCTCATTTGGCCGCCTTTCGTTCCAGTACTCTGCTGCCTGTGACTGGAACGAATTGCAAAAATCGCTGAAGTTGGAGACTTTTATCTCCCTCACCAACTTCAAACATCAGCTATCTGAGCAGCTAACCGATCGCTGCAGCTGTACATAGTCTATTGGTAAATAGCCCACCCTTTTTCACCTACCTCATCCCCATACTGTTTTTATTTATTTACTTTTTCTGCTCTTTTGCACACCAATATCTCCACCTGTACATGACCATCTGATCATTCATCACTCCAGTGTTAATCTGCAAAATTGTAATTATTTGCCTACCTCATGCCTTTTGCACACATTGTATATAGACTCCCCCTTTGTTTTCTACTGTGTTATTGACTTGTTAATTGTTTACTCCATGTGTAACTCTTTGTTGTCTGCTCACACTGCTATGCTTTATCTTGGCCAGGTCGCAGTTGCAAATGAGAACTTATTCTCAACTAGCCTACCTGGTTAAATAAAGGTAAAATAAAAAAAATCTGTACCGACATTTGTTTCTCTAAAATGTGCAATTGTGACAAGGCACTACATGATTTACAACTGTCCCGTTGGCGGGACGCCTATCCCCAAGAAGTTTTTAAATTCCTGTGTTGCATGATAACAAGTCTAATCAACTCTGTTTGCATTATACACAGAAGGCAGCAATGCCATTTTAAATTCACAATGAATTAACCATATCCCACTGCAGTGGCTTTATCAGCCAACTTAATGTTTTACACTTGTATTAGGCATACCTCCATGCAATATCTATAGTTCAAGTCCATAGTTCAAGTCCTGAACAGTTGTTTTTGCATTTAGGGCGGGATCAATGCAGCCCTTGGAAACATGGAGGGAGATGATTGGCGGTGGCATTTCTACGACACAGTGAAGGGATCTGATTGGCTGGGAGACCAGGACGCCATACACTACATGACAGAGCAGGCCCCACATGCCGTTGTGGAGGTGAAACACACACACAGCTTTTTAGATATGGCAAAGAAAACAAAATGGTAAAGCAGGATATTCACTAACGTAAATTAAACTATGCTGCTGATGGTTCTTTGGAAAAACGAATGTATTGAAAGGTAACCAGCCTCTTGAAAGCGGAGTTGGTAGAAGGGTCCAGTAATGGAATGTGGCAAGCGTGGGGCAGCAGGTAGCCTAGTGATTTAAGAGCGTTGGGCCAGTAACCAAAAGTATGCTGGTTTGAATCCCTGAGCCAACTAGGTGAAAAATGTGTATGTGTCCTTGAGTAAGGTACATTACCCTAATTGCTCCTGTCAGTCACTCTGGACAAGAGCGTCTGCTAAATGACAAAAATGTACTGTAAAAATACATGCTAGTGGTGGTGTAAGCAAAAGTCAAATGCTTAAAGGTGCAAAATGCAAAAATTCTAATTCTAGTTGGCCTTTCAGTTTGGGAAAAAAATCATTGTACCATCAAAACCGCTGGGAAATTTCTTTTCAATATCCCAAAATATTGTATTTTCAGATGTTCGAAGCTGGTATAGAGAACCGGATGTAAAAGATTCAAAACGAAAGTTAAGAATGGGAAGCATAGACTTAGAAATAGCGTACATAGAACAGATCTACTGCTTCTTACGCTTGCATTCAATTAGTGACAGATCTATAACTCACATTTCTATTTGAATTTGGTTGGGTTACCCTACATATTGCAGCTTTAAGCGCTGCAGCAGAATTCAACGGCCCCTCCTACTAATGAATTAATGCTGTGTCCTGTCCTTTCAGCCCTTCTGATGTACCAAAACGAGTGAAAATGCCCTTATTCTTCTCTGCAATGTTGTGTAGGTGCCTTTACATAGACTCAAACAATTTGATTTAATACATTCTGTGTAATTTAATAATTGGCTAAAGTGCAAGCGTATTAGTGTATTATGTAGCCTAAATTATTTTGGGATTAAGTTGAACCCCCCCCCCTCCCAATCAGAAAGGATTGGCACAACATCAAAACAAGCACTGATAGGCTGGTAAAATGAAAACATTCATGTACTATTTATTAGCTACCTTACTATTTCTAACTTTCTGTTGTGAAAATAACTGAAAGCTGGTGTGCCAGTGATTTAACAGGTCTTCTTGATGTCCCCAGCTAGAGAACTTTGGCATGCCCTTCAGCCGAACCGAGGATGGCAAGATCTACCAGAGGGCTTTTGGTGGCCAGAGTCTGAAGTTTGGCAAGGGAGGCCAGGCCCACCGGTGCTGCTGCGTAGCTGATAGAACCGGCCACTCCCTTCTGCACACACTCTACGGACGGGTACGTCAATGTCTTGACTCAAAATTCCATAATCCACCACTTGCAGTCGTGCTAAATTTCCATACCCTTTCTCTGCTGTTCCTCTGAATTCCATTTACTGACAAACTCTGCTTTTAGAATCTCATGTTCTGTCCTGTTTTTGCTGGATTCACTAATCTATCACTCTTCTACCCTTCTCACCTTTTTAGTCTCTGAGGTATGACACCAGCTACTTTGTGGAGTATTTTGCCCTGGACCTGCTGATGGAGGAAGGAGAGTGTAAAGGAGTGATTGCTCTGTGTATGGAGGATGGATCCATCCACCGCTTCAGGTCCAAAAACACAGTCATTGCCACAGGGTATGTAGATGTTTCTGTATTGAATAAGTTTACAGTTAGAAGGCTTGTTCCAAGTAATCTGGGAGCTTTGTCTGACCTATTATACCAGTTGTAATGTTAACTTTTTAACATCCTCACCCTGGGCAGAAGGTGCCTCTCTTCTGATTCTTACTCCTGCCACTCTGCTCAATCTGCAGTGGTTACGGCCGTACCTACTTCAGCTGCACGTCAGCCCACACCAGCACAGGAGACGGTAATGCCATGGTGACCCGTGCAGGCCTGCCCTGCCAAGACCTGGAGTTTGTCCAGTTCCACCCCACAGGTCAGTGTCAGTTTGGCAATAGAGGCCTGTCTGCTAGGGAGTGAAATTAAGAACATGAAATAAACATTTATTTGAGAAGAGTTGATAAATACTCAGAGTAGGTCTATCTGTTAGACATGTAATCTTGAAAGTGTTTCTGTCCTTAGTCTGAAGGTAACTGAATTATCATGTGTGTTTCATGACATCGTTGGTGACAATGGCTAGTATCGTTGGTGACAATTAAATCATATGGTCAGAGGGCTGGCAGACATGTCTGTTTACATACTGTGGATACATAATCATACTATAAATATCATTGGGAGTTAAGTGGAGTCCATCGGGCCCTCGGTGCTGGTTTCATATGACGTAACGTAATCCCTCTAGGTATCTATGGAGCCGGCTGTCTGATCACAGAGGGGTGCCGTGGTGAGGGAGGAATCCTCATCAACAGTGAGGGCGAGCGCTTCATGGAACGATACGCCCCCAACGCCAAGGACCTGGCCTCCAGAGACGTCGTGTCCCGCTCCATTACCATCGAGATCCGAGAGGGCAGGTAAGATCACCACCAAGGCTCTGTCTTCCCTGAGCACCCATAGAAGTATTGTGCTGATGCTGGATAACTGATGTGTGACTGCATGCTCTATCGATGTCAGATCATTGATTTAATATTGGCATGCACATTTTTAAAACAAAGTGTCAATTAGATGGTCAATCTAGAATCCATCTATTCATGCTTTGGTAAACTAAAATCGACCTCAAGAATGTTACATTTGAGTCATTTAGCAGATGTTCTTATACAGAGCGACTTACAGGAGCAATTAGGGTTGCGTGCCTTTCTCAAGGGCACATCGACAGATTTGTCCCCTAGTCTGCTCAATGATTCGAACCAGCAAACTTTTGGTTACTGGTACAACACTCTTACTCTTAACCGCTAGGCTACCTGCTGAATGACAGGAAATGGAATTCGCATGGAATCTACCCACAAATTCCAATTGAGATGTTTCCACCTTGCCATGAGTTTCAGGTGTGAAAGACAACTGTCATGCTAACAAACTTTTATCTGTGTGTTCCTAGGGGATGTGGCCCAGAGAAGGACCATGCGTACCTGCAGCTGCACCATCTCCCGCCACAGCAGCTGGCCACCCGTCTGCCAGGCATCTCTGAGACTGCCATGGTCTTCGCCGGTGTGGATGTCACCAAAGAGCCCATCCCCGTCCTGCCCACCGTCCACTACAACATGGGAGGAATCCCCACCAACTACAAGGGACAGGTAACTAGCAGCATCCGTTGAAAAGAAATGTCATATTTGTATATTTTCTTGTTGAAAGTCCTATGAAATAACCCTAATATAGGTAAGCAAATCTAATGAGACAGATGTAGTGAGTCTTTAAACTGGACCTCTCTTAAGTTTAATGTATTCAAACGATCTTATCATATAATATATGTATTGTCAGCTGTGATGTAATGTCTGCTGTACCGCAGAGCATTTTATGATTTACTGTCCTGTTCTCCACAGGTCCTCACCTACACGCCTGAGGAGGGGGACAAGGTGGTGCCAGGGTTGTTTGCCTGTGGTGAGGCTGCCTGTGCCAGTGTCCATGGTGCCAACCGCCTGGGAGCCAACTCCCTGCTGGATCTGGTGGTGTTTGGACGTGCCTGCGCCCACACAATTGCTGACATCTGCAATCCAGGTACCAATTCTATTCTTTAACCCTTACCTGTATGTCAAGACAAAAGCACATGCAATAATGCATTGTCCCACAACTTCTTAATGTAATGGCCAGGCCAAGGCTCCCTTGGAAAAATAGTTAGACAATCCTGTCAATGTGGTGTTTCTGCAGGAGAGAAGCTCTCCCCCCTGAAGCCCAACGCAGGAGAGGAGTCTGTGGCCAACCTGGACAAGTTGAGGTTTGCTGACGGCAGCATGAGGACCTCCGAGATCAGACTGAACATGCAGAAGGTATGGATTAAAAACAATTTTGTGGGGGGAATGGAACTGATATGCCTTGGATGGTCATCAAATCTACTGGTAATGAGCGTTAAATACACTGCTCAAAAAAATAAAGGGAACACTAAAATAACACATCCTAGATCTGAATGAATGAAATATTCTTATTAAATACTTTTCTTTACATAGTTGAATGTGCTGACAACAAAATCACACAAATTATCAATGGAAATCAAATTTATCAACCCATGGAGGTCTGGATTTGGAGTCACACTCAAAATTAAAGTGGAAAACCACGCTACAGGCTGATCCAACTTTGATGTAATGTCCTTAAAACAAGTCAAAATGAGGCTCAGCAGTGTGTGTGGCCTCCACGTGCCTATATGACCTCCCTACAACGCCTGGGCATGCTCCTGATGAGGTGGCGGATGGTCTCCTGAGGGATCTCCTCCCAGACCTGGACTAAAGCATCCGCCAATTCCTGGACAGTCTGTGGTGCAAGACAAGATGTCCCAGATATGCTCAATTGGATTCAGGTCTGGGGAACGGGCGGGCCAGTCGATAGCATCAATGCCTTCCTCTTGCAGGAACTGCTGACACACTCCAGCCACATGAGGTCTAGCATTGTCTTGCATTAGGAAGAATCCAGGGCCAACCGCACCAGCATATTGTCTCACAAGGGGTCTGAGGATCTCATCTTGGTACCTAATGGCAGTCAGGCTACCTCTGGCGAGCACATGGAGGGCTGTGCGGCCCCCAAAAGAAATGCCACTCCACACCATGACTGACCCACCGCCAAACCGGTCATGCTGGAGGATGTTGCAGGCAGCAGAACGTTCTCCACGGCGTCTCCAGACTCTGTCACGTGACAGACGTGTGCTCAGTGTGAACCTGCTTTCATCTGTGAAGAGCACAGGGCGCCAGTGGCGAATTTGCCAATCTTGGTGTTCTCTGGCAAATGCCAAACATCCTGCAAACGTAAGCACAATCCCCACCTGTGGATGTCGGACCCTCATACCACCCTCATGGAGTCTGTTTCTGACCGTTTGAGCAGACACATGCACATTTGTGGCCTGCTGGAGGTCATTTTGCAGGGCTCTGGCAGTGTTCCTCCTGCTCCTATTTGCACAAAGGCGGAGGTAGCGGTCCTGCTGCTGGGTTGTTGCCCTCCTACGGCCTCCTCCACTTCTCCTGATGTACTGGCCTGTCTCCTGGTAGCGCCTCCATGCTCTGGACACTACGCTGACAGACACAGCAAACCTTCTTGCCACAGCTCGCATTGATGTTCCATCCTGGATGCGCTGCACTACCTGAGCCACTTGTGTGGGTTGTAGACCCCGTCTCATGCTACCACTAGAGTGAAAGCACCGCCAGCATTCAAAAGTGACCAAAACATCAGCCAGGAAGCATAGGAACTGAGAAGTGTTCTGTGTTCACCACCTGCAGAACCACTCCTTTATTGGGGGTGTCTTGCTAATTGCCTATAATTTCCACCTGTTGTCTATTGCATTTTGCACAACAGCATGTGAAATTTATTGTCAATCATTGTTGCTTCCTAAGTGGACAGTTTGATTTCACAGAAGTGTGATTGACTTGGAGTTACATTGTTGTTTAAGTGTTCCCTTTATTTTTTTGAGCAGTGTACTTGTACAGTACCATCACTTCTTTGCTAAACGTTTGTTCCTCTCTCTGTCATCAGACCATGCAGAACCACGCCGCTGTGTTCCGTACCGGCAAGGTCCTGAAGGAGGGATGTGACAAGATGGATGCTGTCTACCAGACCCTGGACGACATCAAGACCTTCGACAGAGGTCAGCATCTCATTCCCTCTGCTGATGTGATGTGAATTGTCTTTCAATTGCCCCATCTCGCAAGGGCAGAAGGTCTTTGTTGTCCCATTGTTGGGCTTGATTGCAACAGGGATTATGTTCTGAAGCAGTGTTAAAGTTCCCTCTGTCTCCTCCCCTTAGGTATTGTGTGGAACACTGACCTGGTGGAGACCCTGGAGCTGCAGAACCTCATGCTGAACGCTGTGCAGACCATCAACTCTGCCGAGCAGCGCCAGGAGAGCAGGGGAGCCCACTCCAGAGAGGACTTCAAGGTAAGAACTGAAGAGACAGAAACCACTGCTATACTAGCCTGGCCTGCAATGACAATTTGTTGTCTGGCAAAGTGATATTGCTCGTATGCATACGGTTCCATTTTGTTTCATGGTAGGGGCCTCGATGTGGACATGTTTTGTTTGGAGCTGAAAGTAATGCATATGAACAGACACTGCTATTGTCATCACACAAACAACCACTATAAACTATAGGAGCTCTCTCCAGTAGTAGTTGGACCAGTCTGTAGACTGATGTTTCATTCTGAAAGATTCCTTTGTACCATTGCAGGACCGTATGGATGAGCTTGACTATGCCAAGCCTCTGGCGGGACAGGTGAGGAAGCCCATTGAAGAGCACTGGAGGAAACATACCATGTCCACTGTGGATCCTAAGACTGGAAAGGTAAGTATGCTCACAAAAAAAGTCCAGTGCCTAATGATTGTGTTTAACTACAGATTTGTATTTTTCTAAATATAAATGACAGGATTAATTGTAACCTTTAATTCTTAACAACACAATAATAGCAGAGTCTGTGCTTGCCAATTTTAATTTGCTATCACTAACCCATCTCTCCCTTTTTGTGCTTCTGTTATAGGTAACTCTGAAATACAGACCGGTTATTGATAACTCGCTTGATGCAGAGGACTGTGCTGCTATCCCTCCCGCCATCCGTTCCTACTAAGCTCATAACTATCTGATGCTGACTCAACTCTTTTATTTATGATCAAGATTTATGCTTTTGCAGTTAACATGATTCTCATATTACTGCTAATAAATACTATAAGTGGAATATTTGAGAATTTTTTTTTTTACCCCAATTTTTAAGATATCTACACAATGCCAATACAATATTCAATTTCTTCACTCAGTGGCTATGCTTGGTTAAGGAAAAACACATTTCTAATCTGTAAGTCAAGTTCTGTTTATCTTGCGTGCTTCCTGTTTTGTAGGATTTATCTTGAATAAAGATGCTGAAATAACTCAATCCCTCCTGTCTGTGTAGTGTGTCAGTTCTTCCAAATACCATGTCAATGTTCCATCTGAAATACAATAATCAAAGTCACTGGAGGAAGCACCAGCAAGCACCCTGTAATTGGAAGATGTCTTTGATTACAGAAAATAACGATGGTTTAGAAACTGACTGTTGTGTATTTTAAAATGTAGGCGTTGCGATTAACTTTTTTTGGAAGGGGGAATGGTATGCAACCGGCTACATACTGGTTTCTCCATTGAGGCTGCTAAGGCGTCAATTTCCTCAACACAATTTAATGGCAAGAAGGTGGGGGAAAAAAACATGTACTTTATGAAATACCATTTTCCACTACCATGCTACAGTGGCTAGTCCTGGTCCACATGAGTGTTTTAAAACTATATGACCAGAAAAAAATTACTGCTGCAACAAATACAGGGTCCTTGCTATCTGGGTTCCTTGGGACATTATAACTCTGACATTACCCCGTTGAAATTTTAAAAGTTTAGGGTAGAAAGCTATAGGCAACATCCGGGACTAGCATTAGCCACTGTAGCACAGATGGTTGTAAAAATCTTTGATGTAGCATGTTGGTGGAAAATAGTGTTTCATAAAGAAAGTAGCTATGCATTTTTCCTGCCATTCGCGTTTGACTAAGATTAAACAACTCTATATCGCCATTTGCAGGCCTTCGGCTTTGTTGGAAACATCCACAGACAGACAAAACCCCAGTACCACAAGCACAAAACAACGCAATATAAAAGCCCAACCAATTGTATTAATACTTGTAAACAAAAATAAACTATATTTTATTAATTCAGAGGCTCATCTGAAAGTTATGTACATGTTTCGCAGAGAAATTAGTAGGTTGATAAAATGCTGTCTCTGGAGAGGGCAAGAACAATATGTATGTCAGAATAAGTGCAGTATTATAAGGAGACGTATACTTGGAAAACGGAGGAGGAATGTAGAGAAAATGCGAGGCAGAGGAAGTTCGAGATTAGGAGGAAGAGGGTGAGCTTGAAACGGTTACAAATGGCGGGGAAAAGGGAGATGGTTTGTTAAAGAAGAATGGTAGAAAGTGCAAGCAGGATGAGCTGTACACCGGATCGAAGGCAGGAGGAGAAATGTGAGTGAGGGCGAAGTATCGGAGGGGTTAGGTGTGGGTGGTGAAGCAGGCGCTCCGCGTTAAACGAATGGGGACAAGAGGTGTGAATTGTTTTGCTCTCAAGACAAGGGCGCCATTGAAAGGAGTGATTACTGGGGTAGCGGTAAATGTGAAAGTTGACCAACTGAAGGGAATGATTCCCGGTGTTTGGGATGCTAGTCGTTTGGTCCCTCGCCCTCGACCCATCTTCTGCTACTTTCTTCACTGCCTCAGCATACGACAACTTCTGCACTACTCTAAGCCTGGAAACCTCAACCTGCCTCTCTCGCACCGGAGATTTCTGATCCTCGCAGAAAATTGGGGTTGTGGTGGCAGCTGCAGAGAGGTATTTGGGTGTACGAGACTTGAAGTCAGAAGTGTCCAGTCCTTTCAGGCTGTTGGCTTGAGGGATGACTAGATATATTTAAATGGTGAGGTAGGGTGGTGTGTTTTTGGTGAATGTAGGGTTAGATAGTAGGGTATTTTCAGTGGTGGAAAAAGTACCCAATTGTCATACTTGTGTAAAAGTAAAGATACTGTAACGACCCTGGGTTTATAAGCGCGGATATCGACTCTGCCGTTTGAGCATGCTTTTGCGGCACAGTTGATAGCGCACTAGACTTATGGATAGAAAGTCGAGGGTTCGACACCTGCTCCCTGCTGTTTCATCGCAATACCTACAGGACTCAAGTAAAAGTCACCCAGTAAAATATTACTTGAGTAAAAGTCTAAACATATTTGGTTTTAAGTATCAAAAGTAAATGGAATTGATCAAATGTACTCTCCAACACGCAGACATAATTTACAAACAAAGCATTTGTGTAGGTAGGCATTAGGGATGACCATTGACGTTATCTTGATAAGTGAATTGGACCAGTTTGAATTGGACCATTTTCCATTCAAAATGTAACGAGTACTTTTGGGTGTCAGGGAAAATTTATGGAGTAAAACGTGCATTATTTTCTTTAGGAATGTAGTGAAGTAAAAGTTGTCAAAAATATAAATAGTAAAGTACAGATACCACAGAAAACTACATAAGTAGTACTTTAAAGTATTTATTTTACCTTACACCACTGGGTATTTCTTTATTTTATTTTTTATTTTCAAGGAAAGTTTAAGGGAGTTATACTTCAGTCTAGTAGGTGGCGGTAATACATTATTTATTGGATGCCAATCGCGGTTAAACCTCATCGAAGAACAGACAGCGCAATGAACGGAACTTCATGAAGCTCATTTCCGCCATCTGGTCCGTCCAGCAAAGCTTTCCCCAAGACAGATCAACAATGGCTGAACGAGGATACAGCTTCTCCCTCACTACTTTCAGGTAACTTAAAATAACAATATATTTCTGCGTAGCAACACAAGACGTAATCAATTAACACCTTACCATGAAGCCATTTTCCGCGATAGTTGTGATCTTTCTCTTACTTTATGGCCATTTAAATGGACTTGAGGCAACACTTACAAGAGATGCAGTGTCACGCCGATGATAGCTAACGTAAATGCTTAGCTAACTAACGTTATCTTCCTACCGCTAACTGTTGAGTTGAAGCCACTGATGTATAGCTTGAAGCGGGTTAGTTAGCGTAAGCTAATTAATCTCCAAGATGGTTAACATGTCTAATGTAGGCTATCTAATGTCAGAATATGTGTACTGCAGTTTTTCTATTTTTGGTGTTAGCAAGTTCGATACAATCCCCATAGCTTCTGTGTAACGTTAACTGGCTGACGTTAGCTTGCTAACGTAAACTCACCCCATTCCGTACAAATGTGCGCAACCGCAACATTCAAACGAGGCTACAAAGAATACTAATGGGACTGTAGCGACTGTGTTGACTTCAAAATCGGGGGTGTGAACTAGGTTTCTATTCCAGCGTTGATCGACATGGTAATTGCTCTATAGTATTGGAGAAAAGTTGAAAAAACGGACCCTCCGGACGCAACCCCTGTGGTCTACCCACCGAGAAAGCAACCCCTGTGGTCTACCCACCGAGAAAGATTCCCCTTGCTCTCTCCGTGCCCATCTGAAAATCCAGATAGCAGATGTTCTGAAAGAGCTGCAAAACCTGGACCCGTACAAATCAGCTGGGCTTGACAATCTGGACCCTCTATTTCTGAAACTATCTGCCACCATTGTCGCAACCCCTATTACCAGCCTGTTCAACCTCTCTTTCATCTCGTCTGAGATCCCCAAGGATTGGAAAGCTGCCGCAGTCATCCCCCTCTTCAAAGGGGGAGACACCCTGGACCCAAACTGTTACAGACCTATATCCATCCTGCCCTGCCTATCTAAGGTCTTCGAAAGCCAAGTCAACAAACAGGTCACTGACCATCTCGAATCCCACCGTACCTTCTCCGCTGTGCAATCTGGTTTCCGAGCCGGTCATGGGTGCACCTCAGCCACACTCAAGGTACTAAACGACATCATAACCGCCATCGATAAAAGACAGTACTGTGCAGCCGTCTTCATCGACCTTGCCAAGGCTTTCGACTCTGTCAATCACCATATTCTTATCGGCAGACTCAGTAGCCTCGGTTTTTCGGATGACTGCCTTGCCTGGTTCACCAATTACTTTGCAGACAGAGTTCAGTGTGTCAAATCGGAGGGCATGCTGTCCGGTCCTCTGGCAGTCTCTATGGGGGTGCCACAGGGTTCAATTCTCGGGCCGACTCTTTTCTCTGTGTATATCAATGATGTTGCTCTTGCTGCGGGCGATTCCCTGATCCACCTCTACGCAGACGACACCATTCTATATACTTTCGGCCCGTCTTTGGACACTGTGCTATCTAACCTCCAAACAAGCTTCAATGCCATACAACACTCCTTCCGTGGCCTCCAACTGCTCTTAAACGCTAGTAAAACCAAATGCATGCTTTTCAACCGGTCGCTGCCTGCACCTGCATGCCCGACTAGCATCACCACCCTGGATGGTTCCGACCTAGAATATGTGGACGTCTATAAGTACCTAGGTGTCTGGCTAGACTGCAAACTCTCCTTCCAGACTCATATCAAACATCTCCAATCGAAAATCAAATCAAGAGTCGGCTTTCTATTCCGCAACAAAGCCTCCTTCACTCAAGCCGCCAAGCTTACCCTAGTAAAACTGACTATCCTACCGATCCTCGACTTCGGCGATGTCATCTACAAAATGGCTTCCAACACTCTACTCAGCAAACTGGATGCAGTCTATCACAGTGCCATCCGTTTTGTCACTAAAGCACCTTATACCACCCACCACTGCGACTTGTATGCTCTAGTCGGCTGGCCCTCGCTACATATTCGTCGCCAGACCCACTGGCTCCAGGTCATCTACAAGTCTATGCTAGGTAAAGCTCCGCCTTATCTCAGCTCACTGGTCACGATGGCAACACCCATCCGTAGCACGCGCTCCAGCAGGTGTATCTCACTGATCATCCCTAAAGCCAACACCTCATTTGGCCGCCTTTCGTTCCAGTACTCTGCTGCCTGTGACTGGAACGAATTGCAAAAATCGCTGAAGTTGGAGACTTTTATCTCCCTCACCAACTTCAAACATCAGCTATCTGAGCAGCTAACCGATCGCTGCAGCTGTACATAGTCTATTGGTAAATAGCCCACCCTTTTCACCTACCTCATCCCCATACTGTTTTTATTATTTACTTTTCTGCTCTTCTGCACACCAATATCTCTACCTGTACATGACCATCTGATCTTTTATCACTCCAGTGTTAATCTGCAAAATTGTAATTATTTGCCTACCTCCTCATGCCTTTTGCACACATTGTATATAGACCCCCCCTTTGTTTTCTACTGTGTTATTGACTTGTTAATTGTTTACTCTTGTAACTCTTTGTTGTATGCTCACACTGCTATGCTTTATCTTGGCCAGGTCGCAGTTGCAAATGAGAACTTGTTCTCAACTAGCCTACCTGGTTAAATAAAGGTGAAATAAAAGAAAGAGTTGGAGAGCATGGAGCAATCTGACATAGTCACCAAGGTTACAGAACCAACTGACTGGGTAAATGCGTTAGTGATGGTAGAGAAACCACGCACAGGCAAGCTCCGAGTATGTCCCGACCCAAGAGACTTGAACAGGGCTATCAAACCCCCATTACCCTTTACCGACACTAGATGGCATCACACACAAGCTAGCGGGAGCACACTACTTCAGTGTCATGGACGCTAGATCATGCTACTGGGCTATCAAGCTCACAGAAGAGTCATCTAAGCTCACAACATTCAACACACCGTTTGGACGCTACAGGTTCCGTCACCTGCCTTTTGGGATTATCTTAGCCCAAGACAAGTTTCAGCGAAAGATTGACGAAGTGTACGAAGACCTCGAAGGAGTTGTGGGCATTGTGGACGACATCCTTGTCTATGGTCGAACCAAAGAAGAGCACGGTCGAAACCTCCGCACGATGCTGTAAAGGTCCTGCGAGAGAGGAGTCCGGCTCAACCCCCACATGGGCATGGAAAAGTGCAAACCGAGAGAAAGGGACATTTTGTTTTGGCCCGGAATGTGCAAACGAATAGAGGACATTGTTGGTAAATGCGCCATATGTCTTGAACGACGCCCCTCAAACAACAAAGAGCCAATGTTACCTCACTGTATCCCAGACCGACCCTGGCAGGTCGTGGCAACCGACCTGTTCACCTGGAACAACGAGGACTACATCGTAACAGTGGACTACTACAACAGATACTTCGAACTCGACAAGCTTCACAGCACCACAACTGCAGCTGTGATACACAAGCTGAAAGCAGCCTTTGCCAGGCATGGCATTGTAGAGACTTTAATATCTGACAATGGGCCCTGTTACAAATCAAATGAGTTTGAATCCTTCACAAAGCATGGGAGTTCACACGTCACCTCAAGCCCACATTACCCTCAAAGTAATGGCCTTGCTGAAAAATCAGTGCAGACTGCTAAATCACTCATGGATAAAGCAAAAGCAGACTAGAGACCCCTACCTCAGTCTCCTTGAATACCGCAACACCCCAGTTGAGAACTTCAAATCCCCAGCCCAGCTATTGATGAGCCGCAGACTTCGCTCAATACTTCCCAGCACCAACCAGCAGCTGCAACCTGAGGTCGTCAGCCACAACAAAATGCATGGAAAACGTGCACAGAGACAACAACAACAAAAGTGATACTACGACAGGTCAGCTAGACCACTGCCACCACTGATCGACGGAGAGTCAGTTAGAATCCAGGAGCATGGCCTCTGGAAGCCAGCAGTTGTCATCCAGCCATCTGACACTGAACGTTCATATATAACGTCCGCACCGCAGAAGGAGCGGTGTACCGCCTCAATCGTCGTCACCTACTGAACACAAAAGAACAACACACTGATGAGATTAACTGTTCCCCTGAAAGAGAACGTGATGGACTAAACACACACACAGCACCACATACACCATACTTACCTGCAACACCACAAGAACTGTTGACTGACACAGAAGCATACTCAGCATCATATCACACAAGGTCAGAAAGAGGTCAAGCCCAGAGCTGTGCTAGACCTGTGAAATGTCAAAGGGTGTAGGTGGATCGCTGCCCTAAGAGTTCCAGACTGTAAACTTGTTATTGAAAGTTCACTTGAAATGCTTTGCTATTGTATTTGTTTGAAATGTTAAGATGTTATTTCTACAGGGAAAGCTGAGTTGCTGAGAATCCCTTGTTTGAAAAGTAACAGTATGTTGGATTATTGTTTCAGTCTGTTGATTCAGTTGGTGTAGAATGCAATATAAATGGTTACTTACCTTGAGTTCAAACTACAGAGCATGTATTCAAAAGAATCCCTTAGAATTCCAAAACAAGACATCTCTCCGTCTCACTATCACGCATTAGTTTCGCTTCCCCACTCAGCATTTTTAAAAAGACCCGACGGGGCTCATTGCGTGCTTGAATAATGCAGAAACGGGCAGTGTTTAGGTCATGTAAATGATTTATGTTGGAAAGGGTAGAAATTGTGCTTTACAATGGTATTGACATCACAGTTGATCTGGAAGTATTACATTTTGGGGGCGCTAAAGAAAGGGCAATTGTACGGACGTTACATAGACACAACTATTCGGGTTTTGACTACACAGCTAACTAGTTAGTGAGATATTTAGCTAGTTAAGTTAGCTAAATGGTTGTAACTAAGATTGATTACCTTCCCTTTTTCCAACAGCCCCTCTGGGAAACTGGTCCAAATTGAATATGCCCTGGCAGCTGTAGCCGCAGGTGCTCCCGCTGTGGGAATCAAAGGTAAGTACCTAGCTAGTAAAAACAGCAGTTTGATGCAGGTAGTTTACATCCACCCTGTCTATTAATTCGTGTAACACTTTTAAAGCCACTTTGATACCGAAGTGACTTTTTCGTAGCAGTTTAGTGAAAGGGTCCCCTGTTTATTCAGTGTTTCATTCATCACTACCCACCCAATTAAACACATCAACAGGATTGTACAAGTCACTACTCAACATCACCTTCTTAAGTAGCCTAATGAGAGCTGATTCCAAGCATTGAATTTTCATGCATTTTTGTTCCCCTTCCAGCCTCAAATGGAGTTGTCTTGGCAACAGAAAAGAAACAGAAGTCCATCCTGTACGACGAGACTAGTGTTCACAAAGTGGAGCCCATAACCAAACACATCGGCATGGTGTACAGTGGCATGGGACCTGACTACAGGTAATGAGACCTCCTGCTTAATGGAATTTAACTTCAACACAGCATGTACTATTCATATGACACTCCCTAGGCACTCGAGTATACTGGCCACTTCATAGGCACATTGTTGTTTTTCATAGAATAGGCCTATTTGTAAGATGTATGATCTCTTAGTGTACATGATCAAATAAGGTAAATAAACAAAGTGAACTAAAGCTACAGTTCTTGACTGTATTGAGTACTCAGAGAGATGCTTTTTGTTGTGTTGACAGGGTGCTGCTCCGGAGAGCCAGGAAGTTGGCCCAGCAATACTTCCTGGTGTACCAGGAGCCCATCCCCACAGCTCAGCTTGTTCAGAGGGTGGCCTCTGTCATGCAGGAATACACACAATCAGGGTATGGAGTAGGTTGAAAGTCAACTGTTTATTCAATGTTTGTTTTCAGACTGTTGAACAAGAATTGTAGAAAAACTCTATGAAAACCCAATTATGATAAGTGTACCATATTAGGCATTAGATAGTTAAACTACAAAAAATGTACATTATCTTGTAGTTTACCAATAAAATGGGCTGGTGGTGACGTAGACATACTTGGTATTCATATTCCTAAAGATATAAATGAACTTACCCCAACCAATTTCAATAGAAAGTTAGCAAAAATAGATAAGATTCTATAAACATTTATGAAAAAAATCACCTTGATTTACCCTAGTGCTATCAGTTTACTTGTTTTTTAATTCATATGAGCAAAGAATATTTACATTATATACTTTATTTGGCACTCTAAGCTAGAAAATGTAAACGTACCTATTTATATAATGAATATGAGTATGGGGGGCTGAAATTTGTCTATTTTAAAGCATTAAACCTGTAACTAAAAGCTTCACTGATACGCTTAAACCTGAACTGGTTCTCCAGTAGATTACTAAGAAAGGCTCATCCTTTGTTAAAAAATGATTTATTTTGCCTTTAGGTAACTTCTCATTTTCGATTATTTGAAAATGAAACTGTTTAAAGTCGCTGTTTTTAAACAAGCCATACAAAGGTAATTTCAATTTTATTCTCCAGAAAGACAGAACAAATATTATTGTTAAACTGAAATATACTGATAAGCTTCTTTATGGAATACATTTTATTTTTTATTAATGATATTATGAATAGGAATGGTGGAGTTATGTCATGTGCAGCGATGGAAAATATATGAGAATGCTTGCTCAATCCAAAGTTAAAACCAACTGATTGAAGCATTACTGTGAAAAATGGAGGAGGAAATTAGAAGAGGGAGAAAGTAGGGAACTTTTTGGTCTGCCATATATCAAAGACAAATTGGCTGAAAAAGATAGTCATACAGTGGCTTGTGAAAGTATTCACCTCCCTTGGCATTTTTACTATTTTGTTGCCTTACAACCTGGAATTAAAATAGATTTTTGGGGGGTTTATATAATTTGATTTACACAACATGCCAATTTTTTTAAATTGTGTAAAAACAAGAAATCAGACAAAAAACAACTTGAGTGTGCATAACCCCCCCACCCCAAGTCAATACTTTGTAGAGCTAACTTTTGCAGCAATTACATCTGCAAGTCTCTTTTGGGTATATCTCTAAGTTTGGCACATCTAGCCACTGGGATTTTTGCCCATTCTTCAAGGCAAAACTGCCCCAGCTCCTTCAAGTTGGATGGGTTCTGCTGGTGTACAGCAATTTTTAAGTCATACCACAGATTCTCAATTGGATTGAGGTCTGGGCTTTGACTAGGCAATTCCAAGACATTTAAATGTTTCCCTTAAACCACTCGAGTGTTGCTTTAGCAGTATGCTTAGGATCATTGTCCTGCTGGAAGGTGAACCTCCGTCCCAGTCTCAAATCTCTGAAAGACTGAAACAGGTTTCCCTCAAGAATTTCACTGTATTTAGTGCCATCCATCATTCCTTCAATTCTGACCAGTTTCCCAGTCATTGCTGATGGAAAAACACCCACAGCATGATGCTGCCACCACCATGCTTCACTGTGGGGATGGTGTTCTCAAGGTGATGAGAGGTGTAGTGTTTGTGCCAGACATAGTGTTGTTCTTGATGGCCAAAAAGCTACATTTTAGTCTCATCTAACCAGAGTACCTTCTTCCATATGTTTGGGGAGTCTCCCACATGCCTTTTGGTAAACACCGTATGTGTTTGCTTATTTTTTTTTTCTTTAAGCAATTACTTTTTCTAGCCACTCTTCCGTAAAGCCCAGCTCTGTGTATGGCTTAAAGTGGTCATATGGACAGATACTCCGATCTCTGCTGTGGAGCTTTGCAGCTCCTTCAGGGTTATCTTTGGTCTCTTTGTTGCCTCTCTGATTAATGCCCTCCTTGCCTGGTCTGTGAGTTTTGGTGGGCGGCCCTCTCTTGGCAGGTTTGTTGTGCTGCCATCATATTCTTTAGATTTTTTAAATAATGGATGTAATAGTGCTCTGTAGGATGTTCAAAGTTTTGGATATTTTTTTAAATAAACCAACCCTAATCTGTACGTCTCCACAACTTTGTCCCTGACCTGTTTCGAGAGCTCCTTGGTCTTCATGGTGCACCTTACTTAGTGGTATTGCAGACTCTAGGCCTTTCAGAACAGGTGTGTGTATACAGTTGAAGTCGGAAGTTTACATACACTTAGGTTGGAGTCATTAACACTCGTTTTTCAACCACTCCACACATTTCTTGTTAATAAACTACAGTTTTGGCAAGTCGTCTTTGTGCATGACACAAGTTATTTTTCCAACAATTGTTTACAGACAGATGATTACACTTATAATTCACTGTATCACATTTAAACAGCTTGGGAAATTCCAGAAAATGATGTCATGGCTTAAGAAGCTTCTGATAGGCTAATTTACATAATTTGAGTCAATTGGAGGTGTACCTGTGGCTGTATTTCAAGGCCTACCTTCAAACTCTGTGCCTCTTTGCTTGACACCATGGAAAAATCGAAAGAAATCAGCCAAGACCTCAGAAAAAAAATTGTTGACCTCCACAAGTCTGGTTCGTCCTTGGGCAATTTCCAAATGCCTGAAGGAACCATGTTCATCTGTACAAACAATAGTATGCAAGTATAAACACCATTGGACCACGCAGCCGTCATACCGCTCAGGAAGGAGACGCGTTCTGTCTCCTAGAGATGAGTGTACTTTGGTGCGAAAAGTACACATCAATCCCAGAGCAACAGCAAAGGACCTTGAAGATGCTGGAGGAAACGGGTACAGGTACAAAAATATCTATATCCACAGTAAAACGAGTCGTATATCGACATAACCTGAAAGGCCGCTCCACAAGGAAGAAGCCACTGCTCCAACACCGCCATAAAAAAGCCAGACTACATTTTGCAACTGCACATGGGGACAAAGATTGTACTTTTTGGAGAAACATCCTCTGGTCTGATGGAACAAAAATAGAACTGTTTGGCCATAATGACCATTGTTATGTTTGGAGGATAAAGAGGGAAGCTTGCAAGCCAAAGAACACCATCCCAACCATGAAGCACGTTGTGGGTGTGCCCTGCTGCAGAAGGGACTGGTGCACTTCGCAAAAAAGATGGCATCATGAGGAAGGAAAATGATGTGGATATATTGAAGCAACATCTCAAGACATCAGTCAGGAAGTTAAAGCTTGGTCGCAAATGGGTATTCCAAATGGACAATTTTCCCAAGCATACTTCCAAAGTTGTGGCAAAATGGCTTAAGGACAGCAAAGTCAAGGTATTGGAGTGGCCATCACAAAGCATGAGCCTCAATCCTATAGAAATTCTGTGGGCAGAACTGAAAAGGCGTGCGTGAGCATGGAGGCCTACAAACCTGACTCAGTTACACCAGCTCTGTCAGGAGGAATGGGCCAAAATTCACCCAACTTATTGTGGGAAGCTTGTGGAAGGCTACCCAAAACGTTTGACCCAAGTTAAAGAATTTAAAGGCAATGCTACCAAATACTAATTGAGTGCAGGTAAACTTCTGACCCACTGGGAATGTGATGAAAGAAATAAAGCTGAAATCCATAATTGTCTACTATTATTCTGACATTTCACATTCTTAAAATAAAGTGGTGATCCTAACTGACCTAAGACTGAATTTTTACTCAGATTAAATGTCAGAAATTGTGAAACTGAGTTTAAATGTATTTGGCTGAGGTGCATGTAAACTTCTCACTTCAACTATATGTATGTCTACAGTACCATTCAAGTTTGGACACACCTACTCATTCCAGTTTTTATTTTTATTTTTTAAAACTCATTTCTACATTGTAGAATAATAGTGAAGACATCAAAACTATGAAATAACACGTATGAATTCATGTTGTAACCAAAAAAGTGTTAAACAAATCAAATATATTAGATTTTTCAAAGTAGCGCCCTTTGCCTTGACAGCTTTGCACACTCTTGGAATTCTCTCAACCAGTCTAATGATGAATGCTTTTCCAACAGCTATTCTAATCTGATATCATTCAATTAATGTAAAATATATATATTCCCAATGAAGGCATTCGCGAGGGAGTCAATTTGTTTCATATAGGCTTAAATGTTTTGTCTATTGCTGCAGGGGTGTCCGTCCTTTCGGAGTATCCTTGCTGATCGCTGGTTGGGATGAGGACAGACCATACCTTTTCCAGTCTGATCCATCTGTAAGGGCTCGTTATCACATTTTGCTATCTGAACATGTTTACCTTCTGTATTTCTTGTGAGATTATGATGACATCATGGTTTGATTTCTCTACACAGGGAGCATATTTCGCCTGGAAAGCAACTGCTATGGGGAAGAACTACGTCAATGGTAAAACATTCCTTGAGAAAAGGTATTTCAATCTATTTCTCCCCCATTCCAATTGGCATCATACTCACAACAGTTGAGGTTAAACTGCAGCTGTTAGTAACCCTTTGTATACATTTGAGGTAAATTGAATGTCTTGCTCAGATACAATGAGGACCTGGAACTGGAGGATGCCATTCACACAGCTATCTTGACTTTGAAGGTGAGTTACTCTCTTGAAAGCCTCTCCTGCTGGGCTTCTATACGTTGATATCTGATGTCAGACACACGTTTATTAAGAGACCAGCCTCTTGTGATCTTCTTGCATTTGGGTCATGAGCAGAATCCTGAATGCTATATTTTATTCACAGGAAAGCTTTGAGGGTCAGATGACCGAAGACAATATTGAAGTGGGGATCTGCAATGAAGCTGGCTTCAGGCGACTGTCACCCGCAGAAGTGAAAGACTACTTGGCGGCTATCGCTTAAAACAAATTTGTGTTAGTGTGATTTGATTGTTTATCTTTGGTTATTGCAAAAATAAATTGACTCTACTGTATTTTCAACATAACAGCATTTATTTGTTTGTATTCCAGTCCCTCCCTTCTGACAAGCTCAGTAACTTTCAATAAATTCCAGAAAGTAAAGAAGCTATCATGTCTTTATTTTACATCTATAACTTGAGCTTCACACAATAGACAAAATATACTACATGGCCTTGTCAAAAATCTAATTACAAAATTCTGGGCATTCATATTTTTGGTATTTTATTAGGATCCCCATTAGCGGTTGCAAAAGCCCTTCCTGGGGTCCACATGAAACAATACAGAACATCATTAGATAAGAACAGTTCAATGACAACTTCTCAGCAAAAAAAGAAATGTCCTCCTGCTGTCAACTGTTTATTTTCAGCAAACTTAACATGTGTAAATATTTGTATGAACATCAAGATTCAACAACTGAGACACAAACTAAACAAGTTCCACAGACATGTGACTAACAGAACTGGAATAATGTGTCCCTGAACAAAGGGGGGGTCAAAAGTAACAGTATCTGGTGTGGCCACCAGCTGCATGAAGTACTGCAGTGCATCTCCTCATGGACTGCACCAGATTTGCCAGTTCTTGCTGTAAGATGTTACCCCACTCTTACACCAAAGCACCTGCAAGTTCCCGGACATTTCTGGAGGTAATGGCCCTAGCCCTCACCCTCTGATCCAACAGGTCTTAGACGTGTTCAATGTGATTGAGATCCGGGATCTTCACTGGCCATGGCAGAACACTGACATTCCTGTCTTGCAGGAAATCACGCACAAAACGAGCAGTATGGCTGGTGGCATTGTCATGCTGGAGGGTCATGTCAGGATGAGCCTGCAGGAAGGGTACCACATGAGGGTGGAGGATGTCTTCCCTGTAATGCACAGCGTTGAGATTGCCTGCAATGACAACAAGCTCAGTCCGATGATGCTGTGAAACACCGCCCTAGACCATGACGGACCCTCCACCTCCAAATCGATCCTGCTCCAGAATACAGGCCTCGGTGTAAAGCTCATTCCTTTGACGAAAAGCATTAAACATTTATGGCAATTTAGCTAGCTAGTTAATTTGTCCTGGGATATAAACATTGAGTGGTTTTACCTGAAGTGCACAAGGTCCTCTACTCTGACAATTAATCCACACAAAATGGTGAACCGAATCATTTCTAGTCATCTCTCCTCCTTCCAGGCTTTTTCATCTTTTAATTTATATGGTGATTGGCATCTAAACTTTCATATTATTACCACGACGACCGGTAACACCGTTCGTCTTTCAATCACCCACGTGGGTATTACCAATTAGGAGATGGCACGTGGGTACCTGCTTCTATAAACTAATGAGGAGATGGGAGAGGCAGGACTTGCAGCGCAATCTGCATCAGAAATAGTAAGGACTTCTATTTTAGCCCTTGGCAATGAAGACGCTTGTTGACGCACGCGAGCAGTGGATGCAAGAATTGAATAACATAGATTTCTAAATTTATTTTGCAACGTGTAGTCAGGGTATAACACGGAACCCAAACTGCCTGCGTGTGTGCACTATCGTGCATACATTTATTTTGTCCCCCCACACCAAACGTGATCACGACAAGCAGGTTAAAATATAAAAACAAAATCTGAACCAATTATATTAATTTGGGGACTGGTCGAAAAGCATTTAACATTTATGGCAATTTAGCTAGTTAGCTTGCACTTGCTAGCTAATTTGTCCTGGGATATAAACATTGACTTATTTTACCTGAAATGCACAAGGTCCTCTACTCCGCCAATTAATCCACACACAAAATGGTTAACTGAATCGTCTCTAGTCATCTCTCTTCCTTGCAGGCTTTTTCTTCTCGACTTTATATTGCGATTGGCAACTTTCATAAATTAGGTGCATTACCGCCACTGACCTCGTTCGTCTTTCAGTCACCCACGTGGGTATAACCAATGAGGAGATGGCACGTGGGTATCTGCTTCAATAAACCAATGAGGAGAGGCAGGAGTTGCAGCGCGATCTGCGTCAGAAATAGAACTGATTTATATTTTAGCCCTTGGCAATGCAGACGCTTGTTGGCACGCGCGAGCAGTGTGGGTGCAATTATTGAATAACATAGATTTCTACATTTATTTTGCGACGCAAGCGGTGTACTCAGCCTGTAAGGCACGTTCATGCAGATGAGCAGGGACCCTGGGCATCTTTCTTTTGGTGTTTTTCAGAGTCAGTAGAAAGGCCTCTTTAGTGTCCTAAGTTTTCTGAACTGTGACCTTAATTGCCTACCTTCTGTAAGCTGTTAGTGTCTTAACGACCGTTCCACAGGTGCATGTTCATTAATTGTTTATGGTTCATTGAACAAGCATGGGAAACAGTGTTTAAACCCTTTACAATGAAGATCTGTGAAGTTATTTGGATTTTTACAAATTATCTTTGAAAGACAGGGTCCTGAAAAAGGGACTTTTCTTTTTTTGATGAGTTTACATACATCATGGAATTGGTCACCCCTTTGCTGCTATAACATCCACTCTCTGGGATTGCTTTCCACTAGATGTTGGAACATTGCTGCGGGGACTTGCTTCCATTAGTGAGGTTGGGCACTGATGTTGGGCGATTAAGCCTGGCTCGCAGTCTGGGATGAATTGGAATGCAAAGCCGTTCCTTGGTTGAGGTCAGGGAACTGTGCAGGCCAGTCAAGTTCTTCCACACCGATCTCGACGAACCATTTCTGTATGGACCTCACACTAAACTGTTGCCACAAAGTTGGAAGCACAGAATCGTCATCACTCCAGAAAACACATTTCCAGAGTGGTGCCGAGCTTTACACCACTCCAGCCGACGCTTGGCATTGTGCATGGTGACCTACGGCTTGTGTGTGGCTTCTGGCCATGGAAAACAATTTCATGAAGGTCACGATGAACAGTTCTTGTGCTGACGTTGCTTCCAGAGGCAGTTTGGAACTCAGTAGTGAGTGTTACAATCGAGGACAGACAATTTTTATGCCTTTTCGGCTCTCGGTGGGCCTGTTCCGTGAGCTGAGCTGTTGTTGCTCCTAGACGTTTCCACTTCACAATAACAGCACTTAGTTGACCAGGGCAGAAATTTGACCAACTGACTTGTTGGAAACGTGGCATCCTAAGATGGTGCCATGTGGAAAGTCACTGAGCTCTTCAGTACAGGCCATTCTACTGCCAAGGTTTGTCTGTTGATTGCATGGCTGTGAGCTAAATTGTATACACCAGTAAGTAACTAAATGGCTGAATCCACTAATTTGAAGGCTTTTGACCATGTAGTGCATATTAATTGCTTGAAATGACATTAGGATGGATACATTGTAAAACTGTCATTTTCGAACACAGCTTTTGTTGCTTCATTAAAATGGATTGTTTAAGACCCTGATCAGTCTGAAAGGCTTCTTTAGTGTAAACATGTAAATAACAGGAGAAAGGTAGGACAATATCCAGGTCATAAATAAAGCTTTGTTCCTGCTGATTCTGATGTAGTAGAATAACGTGATAATCCTACAGAGAATGATGAATCTTATATAGCGACCATTGTAATAGTTGACAGTTAACACACATTGCCATTTGGCCTTTTGATGAATCTAAAATGTCTATTTCACAATGCTAAAGGGCAAAGGCAGCTTCATCCGGTTTTCTAATTCTGGATTTCTGGATCTGTGTGATAATGAAAGCCAAGGGACTTGATGACAGTGCCTACCCAAACAACAGGTTAATCTCCATGACTGGACTTCTGTTTCCACATATGGATCTGAGAGGAATGGAAATTCACAAGAGTGAATGGTTATAGATTCACATTTCACAATCACTAGGCAATTTGATGACCTAGCAACAACTCACCATTCTTTCATTTGATATAAAGACTGCATACACATCATCCAAAGGTGTTTTGAGTCTTGATGTGTACACATAGTTTCCAAACATTTTCCTCACTGAAAAAGCAAGATTTTAAAAATGTAATTAATGCACCCATTGTGTGTATTTTGCTTAATTTTGATCATGCATGCATTGCTGACATTTATTAGTAGCAGCTTGTGTAAACGCATTCATCCCCGGATGGAGTTATGTTGGCATACTTTAATGAAACGTGTTCTGTATGCATATCTTCCCAGCAATTATAACAGACTGACGCTACAAAACAATTGCATTCAAAAACCTCAGACAACGAGCAGTCGATTTTGCGTCAGTCGATATATTTTGGTGTTACATTAAGTGTCCTGCAGAGGACGAGAGTCATGTGTACATTTCACCCTACTTTGACGTCGCCACATCGTTCATGCTATACATGTTTTTGTCGGTAGGGGGGGACATTGCATTGCAAAATGTGAACTTGTCACTTCCCCATTTCCAGAATTTGTTTAAATTGGCTTCTTGGCGTTCCTAGCCATGGTTATCCACTGTACCGCGGAAGTGGAACGTAAATCACAGAAAAAACATGTTATTGTGGCAGCTGCAGAGAAGTACTTGGGTGTACGAGATTTTACTGCAAGATGTAAATGTTTTGAACAATAGTGTCTTAGCCCCATATTGCCTGGCAGCCTGGGAGGACAAGTAGTTGGAATAGTGGTGATAAATATTTTTAATGTCATTTCTATGATAAAAAATGAATGACCGTTTATGGTGACGTGTAGTAATATTGATGTTACTCATATTGATGTTACTCAGGAAACGGAAACCAATTGTTACTTACAGTCTTCATGTACTTGATGTGGTGGTTAACAACATGCATAGTAAAGTTTGCTTAACTATATATCTTTCTTTCGTGACTACAACACAAAGCACATTGAAACATGGTGGGAGCGGCACTCAAACGAACCTGGATCTCATTTATGTAAAGGAAGAATACATTCCAGGCAGCAGTTTGGAAAAGTGTCACATTTACGAGCTAGTCATCGCGCCGAACATCAAGGCTAGCTGGCTATCGTGAGTGACTGCTAAAAGCTAACTGGCTATTGGACACAAGCAGATTTGTGAGTAGCTAACATTCCATTTTACAACTAAATATCAATGGAAAATGCATTGGAATCTCTGGGAAAAATTGAATTTGATGATTGGAATTGAGCACTTACCTGGAAAGGAGGGAAAGAGGAATTCAATTTGTGCACAGCTCTTACAATGGGAGAAAAACCTGATGACTACAAAGTGAAGCTAGTGTGTTATCTCATTGGAGAAAAAGGCAGAAATGTGTGAGACACTGTGTGGGCAGTACAAAATGCAGTCTCTTTGTTGAGGAAGTAATTGCAGCAATGGATGCATTTTGTGTTTCCAAGAAAAATTAAACAGTTGAGAGACAATTTTTTCATGCACAGTCAGGGCCAAGATGAGCATAGTGGCCACCTGCAACTTTGGAGTAATCACAGACTCTTATCAGGGACAGGATTGTGTCACACTTAAGAGAGAGCTTACTCAGAGACTGATCTCAGTTTGGAGAAATGCATACAGATTGGAAGAGCTGCAGAACTGTCCAGACAGAGCTAAAGTCATAAATGTGCAGGGCCCTGTAGCATTGCATGCAGTAGCACAGACAGAGGGAGAGGAGACCCAGAGGGACAGAGCATTATACCATGCAGATACTGTGGATGGACACATGAGAGAGAAAAAATAAATCATGCCCTGCATATGGACAAAAATGTAAATCCCGTGGAAGAAAACTATCACTACTCGACAGTTTGCAAAAGTGTATGGACCAGCAATGGAAAATGCGTCAGCTTACTCAGAGCGGTGAGGATGCATCACACTAGGGCCAAAGTCAGAGAGCATCAAAATAATAAAGGAGAAAGCCACAGACCCCAATGCAGCTCTCTTTGTAACCATGCTGGTCAACAAAACAGTCCGATTTCAGCTGGATTGTGGTGCTAGTTGTAATGTTATCCCTGCAAACCTTCCAAAAGACAGCCACCTAGAGCCCTGCAGTCAGGTATTGGTGATCTATAACAAGAGTACTCTGACGCCACTGGGGAAGTGCACACTTAAAGTGATCAATCCACGCAATAAGAACCTACAGAGTGTCAACAAAGTGCACAGGCCCATTCTAGGCAGTAAGGCCATCCAGGCAATGAAGTTGATTACTGTGCAGCATCACAATATCTGGCCATCGCGAAAACAGGATCCTGGACTAAAGAGCAAATAAAGTACGCTGATGTATTCCAGGGAGACTGATGCTTACCCGGCAAACTAAAGTTGGAAGTGGATGAGCAAGTGGAGCCTGTCCAGCTGCCAAAGAGAAGAGTGCCAGAGTATTATATAAAAACAATCAAAGAGGAGCTTGTGGAGAAAAGAAGGATGATAAAAGCAGTTGAAAAAAAGCACAGATTGGATTAGCAGCCTGATCTTAGTGCAGAAACCGTCCGGAAAACTAAGAGTGCGTATTGATCCAAAACCTCTCAAGGCGCTCAAGAGGAGCCATTACCCACTTCCCACTATTGAAGATGTGCTGCCAGACCTGAACAGAGCACGTGTGTTCTGTTTGTGATGTAAAAAAGGATTTTGGCATGTGGAACTGGACGAGGAATCGAGCCACGTTCTCTGCTCCGATGGGATGCTAAAGGTGGCTGCTCATACCGATGGGAATCAGTCAAACCCAGAGATCTTTTGGGGTTGAACCAGGCAATGGAAGGTCTTCCAGGAGTTAAAATCATTGCATATGACATCCTGATTGTGGGAAAAGGATAAAACAATGAAGCAGCGACTCTGGACCATGACAAGAACCGTAATGCTCCTGGACAGATGAATGAAGGTCAATATCAAGCTGAATCCGGAGAAGCTGCAGCTCAGGCCGAAGGAAGCGCCCTACATTGGCCACCTGCTAACAGAGGGGTTGAAAGCGGACCCAGGAAAAGTGACAGCCATCAGACAGATGCATAGGCCTACAGATGTGTAGGGGGTGCAGCACTTCCTGGGCAAGGTAAACTACCTAGCCAAGTTCTGCAGCCTACGCCACGGAGCTCTGCGAGCCACTACGACAGCTAACACAAAAGGACTCACTATGGAAGTGGTCAGAGAGACATAATCTGGCTTTCAAGAAAATAAGGGATACTATTACACAGACCCCTGTGCTGAAATACAACCAAATAGAGCAGATTGTACTACAGTGTGATGCTTCAAAATGTGGGTTAGGAGCAGCCATGATGCAGGGTGGCAAATTATCACGGTTATCAGTATTATCGTGGTATTGTTAAAATGTGTCTAATGTCTAAAAAGTACTGATAAACACACTGAAATCATTTCACCAAGTTTTGTATTGAAAAACAACAAATAAAATTAGCAACACTATGCACTTTTTGTGTGCATAAACATTAAAATAATAACATTAACATTAAAGATAGCACCATGTGGCCATGAGAGTTAAAAGTTCCCCTAGTGCAGGTTTAAATGAACACAACTGTAAATGTGCATGTAAAAGCAACACAAGTAAAGCAATGTGCAATTAAGAACAATTACAACCATATGTAAACACATCCAATGTGCAGGTGTTGACATTAAAATAACAACACAAAATATGTAAACAAATCAAATGAACAGCACTGATTGTATGTCTGTTCTCGCCTTCATAAGGAAAAAAGGTGCTGCTGGCCTAACATCCTGTATGTATGAATCTTTGTTCACTTGAGACTGAAATGTGAAAATGTCAGCATATTTACTTTGTCCGGTTTAAGTAGTGATCTGCGAGGGGAGACTATGTGCCCGCTGGCACTGAACACTCTAATGGCATGCTGGTTGCTGGGATGCACAAAATCTTCCTGGCAACCCTGGCAAGGTGAGGCTGCTCTGATGCAGGGCCCCTCCACCACACCAGTGAATCCTCTTCTGCTGGAATGGGTGGCAGAGACAGGTAGACCTTGATCTCTTCTTTCACTCTGTATTCTGGGGTGGTTGGAATCTGACCCTCTTCACCTCTCTGCTGCCTTGTTGAGGTAATGTTTCTCAGCAACCCAGCCAGGCATTTCCCCTCCGATGCTGCTTTGTGGTTCATCCCTGACTTGTGCAGCTGCCAGCTTCAAGGCTTCCTGGACACAGCTGTCAGTGTCAACTTTTGCAGCCTCAGGCTCATCTAAAAAGCTCATTTTGAAGCGGGGGTCAATGAAACAAGCCATGTGCATGACTCTCTTTGCCTTCTCTGTGTATCTGTTAAGGTCTTCTCTCATTACACGTTTTATCTCCTTGGTCAGGGATGGCTCTGTATCCTTTTCCACCAGTACATCACGGGTGATGTGGTCCAGGACAGGCTTGATGGCTGCCCTCGTGTCTTTGAGGCAAGTGCATCTGTAAACTTGCTCAGAGGTTCAAGGAGTTGGCACAGTTACTCCATGACACTTATGTCAGCATCCTTGTGCATCAGATGCCATGTTCCTCTTTCTCCAGCCAGTGTCACACAGACTGGCTGCTGTTGGCTGAGGAAACGCTCAAGCATCTTGTGTGTAGATCCCCATCGAGTCACCACATCATGGATCAGAGCCTTCTGTGGCATATTGAGGGCAGCTTGCTTTTCTCTCAATTTTCTCCTTCTCTTCCAGCTCCGTGAGAAGCCTTGGACCAGATGACAGCAGGCCTTGACTGCTGGGTCAACTCTGTGAATTTTCAGAGCCTTTGAGATGGCCAAGTTTCAAATTATGGCCAAAGCACCCAAGCCACAGATCTGGGAACTTTTCAAAAGCCTTGATCATGTTTGTTGCGTTGTCTGTGGTTATGCAGACCACGTCTTTCTGGTTGATCCCCCACTCTTCCAGCATATTCTCAAAAAACTCTGATGTTGTGAGCTGAGTGATCTTCTGGGAAGAACTGTGCTTCCAGGCAGTTTGATTCCAGGTGCCAGTCTGGAGCGAGGTAATGGATAGTGAAGCTGATGTATGGTTGACCACACCTGTTTTCACTGGTTCAGAGGTCAGTAGTTGCAGCAAACCATGTGCCTTTGAGCCAAACTTTTCCAACATCAGCTTTAACCTGGTTGTACAGGTTTGGGATTTCAGTCTTGTAAAATAATGTTGGTGATGGAACTTTGTAGTGAGGCACGGCAACCTTCATCAGCCTCAGAAAGTCTGGCCTCTCAACAATATGAAATGGCATCATGTCCTTTGCAATGTATTATGAAAGGGCTGCAGTGAGGTCTTGAGCATTTTTTGATGTGGGAGCATAAGCAGCCTTTAAATGCTTGCTTGAGTGTCTGTGTCACAACTGTAGATGAGGAGGGACCAGTAGCATCACTGGGTTTGTCTGCTGCACGCCCACTCTGTAAACAAGAGAACAGGAAGTGTATTATTATTATTAGTGTTACATTATAATTATTCACACACAAACACACACACGGTCTATCTTCTGTGTTGCATGAGTATATGCAATGACCCCATGCACAATTTGCATGAATACAAATGAGTCTTAAGAAAACTGATAGTAATTGCAATGAGCCCAACAATTTATATAAATACAGGAGTCTTGGATAGGACTCTAGTGTTTCTCCTGTTGCAACACTTTTACAACCACTTCGACGACTGCCGGATTGAACAAAATGAACAAAATATGTTGATTGGGTGACTAAACTAGATAGCGTATTATCGTGTGCAATGGGCGAATAGAGTCTGCAGACACATGACGCTTACAGCAGCAGAACAAGTGTAGTGTTTTTACAAGAGTAGGTAACACTGAAAGCTTCAGTTTACATTATTGACAAGCTATTAGCAAGTTAGACAGACAAACCATGACATTTTCCCCCATTCCGAAGTCCCCACATCATGCATTGAGCTAAAAGTTAACTTACCTTGCATTCGCTATAAAGTTATGGGTGGTGGTCACGAAGATGACTCAAGAGATTTGAAGTGTTGCCCCCTTTGGTCCTCTTAGAAGGCTGAAAAATCTCCCGAGTGCTGTCGCTGCCTTCCCCCATGTTTTCACACAAAACAAAACCCACATTTCATGCTGCGCCTGCGTCAGACTATTGCTAACTTTGGTTGATGCTGGACGGTATTTACCATGAGTTTTTCAATCCGTGGTAATCAAACACGGTTTTAATGATAATAAACATTTGAAATGGTAATACTAACTGTTGGGAATTTTACAGCGGTTTATCATGAAACCGGTAACCGTTTCATCCCTACTCCAAAACTACGAGGTCAGTCTCCGACACGTTCCTGGAAAACATTTGGTGCTGGCCGACACCCTGAGCAGGGCGTACCTCACAGAACAAGAAAACAGAGGCCCTGTGGAGGTCGAAGTGGAATCAATCAACATGATACACTACCTGCCTGTGTCAAGCGAGAGACTAAAGGCCACCCAGAGAGCCACTGAGCTGAACCGGGAGCCTCAGACACTGAAAAATGTGATCCTGCAGTGGTGGCCTAAAGTGAAAGAACATGTACCCTTGGAAGTAGCCATGTATTTTCACAACAGAGATGAGCTGAGTGTGCAAAATGGAGTTATCATTGTGCCTGCTGTCCTCGGGTGAGAGATAATTGTAACGGCTGTTGGAAGGAGTGGAGGAGCAAGGTGCAGCGTGGTACGTGTTCATCTTTATTATTTGAACTGAACACTGATTAACAAAAAACCAACGAAGAGAACGAACGAAACAGTTCTGTCTGGTGCAGAAAGACACAAAACAGAAAACAACTACCCACAAAACCCATGTGGGAAAAAGCTACATAAGTATGGTTCCCAATCAGAGACGATAGACAGCTGCCTTTGATTGAGAACCACACCCGCCAAACAACAAAGAAATACAAAACATAGAAAATGAACATAGAATGCCCACCCTAGTCACACCCTGGCCTAACCAAAATAGAGAATAAAAGCCTCTCTATGACCAGAGCATGACAATAATGCAAAGAATCCAATCCTCACACATAGGAATCGAGAAATGTCTGAGGAGAGTTTGTGAGTGTGTCTACTGGCCAGGCATGAATGCACAGCTGAGAACATACATGGAACAATGTAGCACCTGCACTGCATGTGGTGTGAAACAGCAGATAGAGATGCTGAGGCCACACGAAGCACCAAAGCGTCTCAGTTCAACGACAGAGACTACATAGTCACAGTTGATTACATTTCAAACTTCTGGGAAGTGGAGAACACACCATTTGTAGAACACACAGTCGAAAATGTTCATTTGAAAACTAAAGACACACTTTGCACGCTATGGGATACCTGACATCCTGTACTCAGACAATGGTCCCCAGTACTCTTCAGATGAGTTCCGAAGTTTCAGCAAGGCTTTAAACGCAAAACATTTTCTCTAGGATACCCGTTTAGTAATGGGAAAGTAGAATCGGCAGGGAAAACAGCCAAAAGACTAATGGCAAAAGCAAAGATAGCAGGTCCTGACCCATACCTGGCCATGCTGGATTACAGAAATACCCTTCACAAGGAACATACAGCAATGGTGCTCATGGGAAGATGTACGAAGACACTACTGCTAATGAGTGAAAATCTACTGAGACTGGTGATGACAAACTGTCAGCAGGAGAAGTTCAACAAAAGACAGTAGAGACAAGCAAAGTACTATGATACCTCCGATAAGGATCTCACAGAGCTGCAACGAGATGACTGGGTGAGAGTTCAGCCACTCACAGGACAGAAACAGAGGTGGCAGAGGGCCACAGTAGTCAGACCCATGTAGCAAAGGTCCTACGAGGTGAAGAGAGAACAGGGACAAGTCTTCAGGAGGTACAGGAGACACCTGAGGAAGAGCAGAGAAATAGACAAGGATTTCCCCACTGTTGAGGAGCCTGGCACAGAGCCAATAAAAAGAGCACCAGCTGATGCCCAGCAGGGTGCGGAACACAAGCTAGATGTGGACGCTGCACATCAACAGGAAGATCCAAACATCTCAGGTCAAGCACCTCCTGATGTAATCAACACTCCCCACACAAGGCCTGGTAGGGCCATCTGAAGACCTATACACCTGAAAGACACTGTGTGAATGTACACTTAAAATAACAATGTAATGCACAATCAGAGACATTAAACAGAAATTCAGTTCACATTTAAGTTTATTGCAGACATGGACTACAAAAAAAATAACATGTAGAAATATTAATGTTACACAGGAAACGGATACCAATTGTTACTTAATGTCTTCATGTACATGATGTGCTTAACAACATGCATAGTAAAGTTTGCTTAACTATATATCTCTGTCTCTCGTAACCACAACACAAGCATATTGAAACAACATGAACACAACCAGTCATGATATTTTCATCAAACAAATCACTTCAAATAGTAGGCTATTTGTACATGTTTGTCCACTCCAAAATAATTCTAGCATCCAAACTGCATGTATTTTGGTGCCATTTGATGAATGGAAAAAGACATCTGTTACAAAACGCCATAAAGTGTTCCTATTGGGACTCAAGAATTTGCCATTGATTAGGCCTACATTAATTGATGCGTCTTGCTGACAAATGTAAACGCCATAAAGTGTTCCTATTGGGACTCAAGAATTTGCCATTGATTAGGCCTACATTAATTGATGCGTCTTGCTGACAAATGTACCTTTTTGTAGCTTGAAAAGTAAGGACACAGCTGAAATGGGGCTGAAAATGTCCTGGGGAAACGGGATGGTCACCCTAACACACATGATAAATGTACTAGATTAGGCTGCAATGTGTATTACCAATAATGTAGGCCTATGCTATTGCAAAATCGAATGCTTCGAACCCAACGTTAAAACTACCTCTAACAGAAAGAGTCACCTTATAGGCCTACTGTCATTAACTATAGACTACCGGATGGATTGGATGCGTATTGGTGTCTAGCATGTCGGCTAGTTGTCTAGTGATATTGTCAACCATAATCAGGTGATCCAGGAAAGACCAAATATTGATAGAAAATAAAAAAGCTAAATAAATGTTCTACTACCCTCAAACTCAACTCTGGACCTCGAAGTCAGTTTCACTGCATTTTGTCATTGTTCCACTCTAATCAGAAATCATGAAAAACGCTTCTCCACTTCGACTTGCACTCTCCCTTATTTCAATTTATGCTCTGATGTGCCTCGAAAGTAGTAGGCTACAACAACAACTCTGACCAGTGTTATCATATAGCCTAGCTTGAGACTTGAGTTTTGAAATATAACGTTACTACGTTATTTATAATAAGAGATAGGCATACATGGAGAAAATCAGACCTTTTATTTATTTAACTAGGCAAGTCAGTTAAGAACAAATTCTTATTTTCAATGACGGCCTCGGAACAGTGGGTTAACTGCCTTGTTCAGGGAAAGAACCACAGATTTGTACCTTGTCAGGTCGGGGATTCAATCTTGCAACCTTTTGGCTACGCTGCCGCCCCAGACCTCTCTTATATATGAAAAGAGGCAAATGAGTGAAACAATTTCTTTCCATTTAATGTAAATAGCCTATCATTTTTAGGAATTTAAATTAATTGGAATTTTATATTTTCTGTGCTTCTCCGTCCATTCACTATAGTTAGGCCCTAGAGGCTATTGATCATTTAATTGCTATCACAGAATAAATTGTAGGGACACTTGATCTCCAGGGCCCAGCAGAGAATTACACTAAGCTTGCAATTTGATTTCGTAAAGTGATCTCGTCTAAGAAAATGTTGGTGACCAGTGTTCAAGCCTATACAGCCTATATGGCTGCCTATTGTGAATATTACTGTTCTTTTTTATTTGATGTTTTATTTCACCTTGTTTTTAACCAGGTGGCCAGTTGAATACAAGTTCTCATTTACAACTGCGACCTGGCCAAGATAAAGCAAAGCAGTGCGACACAAACAACAACACAGAGTTCTTTGTTCTAGTCATTGGTAGCAGAGAACTGAAAGGATAGGCGGCCAAAGGAGGAGTTGGCTTTGGGGGTAACCAGTGAAATATACCTGCTGGAGCGCGTGCTACGGTTCGGTGCTGCTATGGTGACCAGTGAGCTGAGATAAGGCGGGGCTTTACCTAGAAAAGACTTATAGATGACCTGGAGCCAGTGGGTTTGGCGCCGAATATGAAGCGAGGGCCAGCCAACGAGAGCATGCAGGTTGCAGTGGTGGGTAGTATATGGGTTTTTGGTGACAAAACGGATGGCACTGTGATAGACTGCATCCAATTTGCTGAGTAGAGTGTTGGAGGCTATTTTGTTAATGACATCGCCGAAGTCAAGGATCGGTAGTATAGTCAGTTTTACGAGGGTATGTTTGGCAGCATGAGTGAAGGATGCTTTGTTGCGAAATAGGAAGCCGATTTTAGATTTAATTTTGGATTGGAAATGCTTAATGTGAGTCTGGAAGGAGAGTTTACAGTCTAACCAGACACCTAGGTATTTGTAGTTGTCCACATATTCTAAGTCGGAACCGTCCAGAGTAGTGATGCTAGATGGGCGGGCAGGTGCGGGCAGCGATCAGTTGAAGAGCATGCATTCAGTTTCACTTGCATTTAAGAGCAGTTGGAAGCCACGGATGGAGAGTTGTATGGCATTGAAGCTCTTCTGGAGGTTAGTTAACACAGTGTCCAAAGAAGGGCCGGACGTATACAGAATGGTGTCATCTGCGTAGAGGTGGATCACTAAATCACCAGCAGCAAGAGCGACATCATTGATGTATACAGAGAAGAGAGTCGGTCCCAGAATTGAACACTGTGGTACCCCCATAGAGACTGCCAGATGTCCGGACAACAGACCCTCCGATTTGACACACTGAACTGTGGCTGAGAAGTAGTTGGTGAACCAAGCAAGGCAGTCATTTGAGAAACCAAGGCGGTTGAGTCTGCCGATAAGAATGCGGTGATTGACAGTCGAAAGCCTTGGCCAAGTCGATGAATACAGCTGAACAGTATTGCCTTTTATCGGGGCATTATGTTTTAGTATCATAGTCTATTAATTATAGACCTATAGTCTATGAGAGTAGGTCTATGAGAGTTGCATGTTGAATGCAAGAGTCATGGGTTTACGTAGGCCTATAAGACTATTTGGTCTGTAATGCGAAATCACATGTACGATGGTTAGTTGTGTGTGTGTTTGATTACAGTAGGGTATAGGGTAGGCTATGATAATTTAATAATGATTTGAGTGCACATTTTGGCCCACCTACATTTTTGCTGGCCCTGTCATCAACGGATGTCTGCCTACACCACTGACACATGCAGACACAAGTAAGTCAGCCTGTCTGTCAGTCCATTGTAGCTTAAACAATGTTGAAACCGCAAAAATACTCTTAAAGGTCATGTTGTAATCTTTCATGTTCTAATGTAGCCTATAGGTTGCCCCCAGGGTCATATTCCCCTTTAATCAAATCATTATGATGCAAAACCAGGATGTCCTGGGAAATGAAGGTTGAGTAAATAATGCAATGGGTTAATGATGATTGCCAATGTAGGTCTCTGCATGTTCACCCCATACAGAGATCTTTAATCACAGTACAGAGAATGAAATGTAGGCTGAGTGAGAGAGAGAGAGAGACAATAGAGAAAGCCCTTTGAAATGAAATTGAATTGAGAGCGAGAGAGGGGGGAGGTTGAGAAAGAGAGATAAAAAAAACAAGACAGAGTGAACGAGAGAGAGACCTCTCTGCATTATTTCGTTGTTGGGGGTCTGGAGGGGAGTGGAGAAAACAGCTGCAGGCAAAAGGAGCCCCACATGACTGAGATGAGCATGGTACCAAGTCAAGCAAGTCCGAAGCCTGCCAGAGTCTTACAGGAAAATTGTATTCATCCCAGGCTTATAGTTGGAGCAGGGATGCGATTCTGTCAACAAAGCACCATTGATTTCTATGCCCAGAAAAGTGTTATTTTCATAAACAATAACTAAGATGAAAAATATTAAAAATCTATTTTTCCAGACCAAAACAAATGATGATAATGAGACGCCATGAAAAACTGTAACAAATTACTGTAACAAATTAGTTTTAATTTTAGTTTAAGAAAATATGACGAGACGAGAATTCCAAGTGAGACTAATGGACATTTAATTTGACACGAAGCTCCTTTTCATCTGCTTTGTCCAATCATAAGCAAGCATGCTTTTTCAGAATATGTAATGCAATCCTCTAATTGGAAGAATTAATGTCTTTCAGTTGTGCAGTCTGATTGAGCTGATCTGCCTGGCTCTCCCACATACCTCCTGGGCAGTCACTTCAGTCACTCTTCAGTCTTTTAAACAGATGCGCAGCCAGCAAGCCAAGACATTTAAATTGTAACTAACCGCAACTAGAAACAATAATGTTTACTCTCTCTTACTTCATGTAGGCAATTTTTTCTTTGATCAAATGAGACTCCAGTAGTTTTTTCTGATTGGAAATATTAAAGCTATTTGTTGAATATTAGGAGAACAGTATTAATTCTGGAATTGTTGTAAAGCTCAGATTCTCCCATTTTCAAGGGAAGCCCTGTCATAGGCGCGGGAAGTATGGGTGCTCAGGGTGCTGCAGCACCCACTGAAAAATATTGAATTTTTTTCTCTCGCCAACGTAGTGCGCTGGGCTTTTACTAATCCTGTATTAGCGGAACCATATAGCCGTCTGTAGCGTGAGCATTAGTATGACAAATTTTCACCCCTTTTACATTTTTCTTCCGTTTTCACGTTCCTTTTCCGCTCCCCTGTTTGAATAGTAGCCTCACACTCCAGTATTGTAGGTGGCGGTCTATGCACCTCTTAGTTGGATGCCAACCGCTAAAACCATCTAAAGAAGTCTAGGGGAAAAATGAGGTGTTTTAGGGTATTGGAATGGTCCAAAGAATTGGTTGCATTTCCATGACAATATTTAACAACTTCCCACTGAAGCCACGGAAATAAGATTCATCCAAAAAACAACAACACATGGCTCTAGAGGTAGCCCTCTCTGAGCTCTGTTACAAGTCTGTGGATGTCATCATTCCAATATATGTGACAGAGAGCCAATTTTTACTTTGCAGGTTTGCGATACAGTGTGAACTCACTACCATGTAGGCCTACATTCCCAGAGTCTCCCCGAGCATCAGATAATTATCTCTCTCTCTCTCTCTCTCTCTCTCTCTCTCTCTCTCTCTCTCTCTCTCTCTCTCTCTCTCTCATACATAGACATCATTATCTCCCTCCTGTTCCCAGAGGGTACCCTATAAACTAAATCCCTCCTTATTTGCAGAATAAGCATCTCTGCCCTGCTATCATAAACTGAGTATGACTCAACAGCATCCATTCTTCAGATGCTTCCTTCTTCTGCTGCCCTGGGTGCAAAGTATGCCGAGTTCATTGTTAGGGCTGACATAGACTTGTTTTGTTTTGTTCTCAGCTCACTCAAAAAGCCGGTAGGTACTTTGCTCAGTAAGCATTAAAAAGTGGGCTCCTCACTGTTCCTGCTCCAAGAAAAAGCTTCTATTGTTAGTCTCATAGATTTTTATTTGGGCTCTCACTGCTTGCAGCGCACCGTGTTTTCACTCTCATATAAGGATTTTTCTTTGTGTTTGTCTTTATCATTGTGGGTAAAGATTGTATTTCCCATAGTTTTATCAAAATGTTCCTACCTCAAGTTTGACATACTGTAGGTGTTTGTTTATCACAGTTTGTAAGCCTTGTAGAATCAGCTCTTTCCATCAGGGGTGGTGTCACGACTTCCGCCGAAGTCGGTCCCTCTTTGTTCGGGCGGTGTCGACGTCACTGGCTTTCGAGCCATCACTGATCCATTTTTCATTTTCCATTGGTTTTGTCTTGTCTTCCTTTACACCTGGTTCCAATCCCATCAATTACATGTTGTGTATTTAACCCTCTGTTTCCCCTTATGTCCTTGTCAGAGATTGTTTGATTGTATGTTTTGTGCAAGTCATGTGTCGGTGTGCGACGGGTTTTTGCAGTTTTATGAGCACTTATTAAACGACTCCGTTTATACCAAGTTCGTTCTCCTGCGCCTGACTTCCCTGCCACCAACACGCACCCATTGCAGGTGGTTAAAACAACATACCCAAGTGGGGTCCTTGCTCTGTAGAATACCTATCAGTCTAGAAGGCCTTCAGAATTCCTGTGGGTTATGAAGGAGGGGACAGGAGAGCAGGGAGACAGTTTCTAACTTTTTCCTCCCCCTCCTCCTGACTGTCTTTTTCTCCTCTCGAATAGCTGCAGATTTTTAATCAATAATTTTGCTTCAGATTCCACAGTCAGAACAGGCTATTAAGAGAACCACAGACAGGAATAAGAACATGCTGTTAAGAGAACCACGGACAGGATAAGAACAGGCTGTTAAGAGAACCACGGACAGGAATAAGAACATGCTGTTAAGAGAACCACGGACAGGAATAAGAACATGCTGTTAAGAGAACCACGGACAGGAATAAGAACATGCTGTTAAGAGAACCACAGACAGGAATAAGAACATGCTGTTAAGAGAACCACGGACAGGATAAGAACAGGCTGTTCAGAGAACCACGGACAGGATAAGAACATCCTGTTCAGAGAACCACGGACAGGATAAGAACAGGCTGTTAAGAGAACCACGGACAGGATAAGAACATGCTGTTCAGAGAACCACGGACAGGAATAAGAACATGCTGTTCAGAGAACCACGGACAGGTTGAGAACATGCTGTTCAGAGAACCACGGACAGGATAAGAACATGCTTTTCACAGAACCACGGACAGAATAAGAACATGCTGTTCAGAGAACCACGGACAGGATAAGAACATGCTGTTCAGAGAACCACGGACAGGATAAGAACGGGCTGTTCAGAGAACCACAAATAGGCACTGGATAACAATGGAGCTTCCACTCAGTGTAAATGATCTCCTCTCTCTCTCTCTCTCTCTCTCTCTCTCGTTGCTGAATGATCCTACTTCATACTACCACTACTAATCCTCTTCAGCACGTCTTCCTATTCTCTGCCACACTGGTTGTATGATATCGAGATTCATCTACAAGCCGGTGATGCCCAAGCCAGTAAACTTGAAGTGGTTGGCATATTCAGGACACCACTTAAGTCTTGATCACTGCAGCAGTGGCGATACATAGACTTTGGCGCATTGTCTCAAGTGGTTCAGCCAGGGCCGAACGCCACCACTCTGCCAGCTCCTTCAGGACTGTGTGTGGGTGCAGGACCAGCTCTCTAATCAGCTCTCTTCTTTGGGTTCCCAGAGAAATATGAGTGAGAGGGAGAAGACAGGTCGTCGTCTTTGGATGTTCCTGTGCTGCGGTGCTGTGTGTCAGGGTCACCTAGGTTGCCTCCCTCAGTAGAGCTGCTTTTATCCCCTGTGTGCGCGTGTTCTCATGTTCTTGTGTGTGATTTTTATCCCCGCTCTGTGGCCATCTATCCCCCCGGCAGTCACTCCACTAATTGGTTGCTGCTCTGAAGTGCCAGTGCCGTTAGACTAGATTAAAACATATGACTGGACTGGTTCTGGCATGGTTTTATATTAGGGTGCTGGTATAGTTCACTGAATATTGTTATAGTCGTAACATTACATAGAAGTAGTAATATGGTTACTTAGGGTTTTTCTATAGTGTATGGTTTTAACAGTGTGCAAGGCAGCGTTTCCCAAACTCAGTCCTCGGGACCCTAAAGGGTGCACGTTTTGGTTTTTGCCCGAACACTACACAGATGATTCAAATGATCCAAATGATGATAGTTGATTACTTGAACCGAAAAGAGCACCCCTTGGGGTCCCGAGGACCAAGTTTGAGAAAGGCTGGTGTAGTATATGGTATTGTGTTAGTGTTGTCTTATATTAGTGTCCGGTAAAGTGTAGACCGGTTCGCTCAAAGACATACATTATGTTGAGTCATTTTGTACTTACAGCATTCACAATGTTTTCTTGTTGGATCAGAGATGAGTTCTTAGGCTCTGTTGCTTTGTGTGTGGAAAATAAAACCATGGGGAGACGAGACATTTATTGTTGGATTAGGATTTAGGATTTTATTAGGATCCCCATTAGCTGTTGTGAAAGCAGCAGCTACTCAAATCAAATCAAATCAAATTTATTTATATAGCCCTTCGTACATCAGCTGATATCTCAAAGTGCTGTACAGAAACCCAGCCTAAAACCCCAAACAGCAAGCAATGCAGGTGTAGAAGCACAGTGGCTAGGAAACCTAGAGAGGAACCAGGCTATGTGGGGTGGCCAGTCCTCTTCTGGCTGTGCCGGGTGGAGATTATAACAGAACATGGCCAAGATGTTCAAATGTTCCTAAATGACCAGCATGGTCGAATAATAATAAGGCAGAACAGTTGAAACTGGAGCAGCAGCACAGTCAGGTGGAAGTTGAAACTGGAGCAGCAGCATGGCCAGGTGGACTGGGGACAGCAAGGAGTCATCATGTCAGGTAGTCCTGGGGCATGGTCCTAGGGCTCAGGTCAGTTGAAACTGGAACAGCAGCATGGCCAGGTGGACTGGGGACAGCAAGGAGTCATCATGTCAGGTAGTCCTGGGGCATGGTCCTAAGGCTCAGGTCCTCCGAGAGAGAGAAAGAAAGAGAGAAGGAGAGAATTAGAGAACGCACACTTAGATTCACACAGGACACCGAATAGGACAGGAGAAGTACTCCAGATATAACAAACTGACCCCAGCCCCCCGACACATAAACTACTGCAGCATAAATACTGGAGGCTGAGACAGGAGGGGTCAGGAGACACTGTGGCCCCATCCGAGGACAACCCCGGACAGGGCCAAACAGGAAGTATACTCTTCCTGGGGTTCACACAAAACATGAAACATGACATAATACAGAACAATAATAGACTAGAACAGCTCAAGGACAGAACTACATCCATTTAAAATAAATATATATTTATTTTAAATGGATGTAGCTCTGTCCTTGAACTGTTATTGTCTATTGATGTTCTGTATTATGTCATGTTTCATGTTTTGTGTGAACCCCAGGAAGAGTAGCTGCTGCTTTCACAACAGGTTCTGTACTGACAAAACACTGAGAAGACAGAGATACCTATACACTCTTAGGGAAAAAAGGTGCTATCTAGAATCTAAAAGGGTTCTTCGGCTGTCCCCATAGGAGAACCATTTTGGTTCCAGGTAATACCCCTTTGGGTTCAATGTAGAACTTTTTCCACACCTTGTTTCATTTGAACAGACACCGACCCGCTGGTTTCATCTGAAGTTTCAGAGTTCAACTTCCTCATCCATTGTTGTTGCTCTTTAAGCCGACGAGGGCAGCCGCGGCGGCACAGCTAAACATTTGTGTCTGTTTAATGAATGCATATTGTAAATAAACATAAAAAACAGGTGGACGATGGATTAGGAGTGCCTGGCTGCTTTGGGTTGCTTAAGCTGCTTAAAAGAAGAGCTCTCTCTCTCTAGAAATCCTTGCATGGTAGGGTATAATATGTATCACAAGTAAATACTAACCCTCTCTTTTTGCCTCTTGGTACTTTTCCTCTCTGCTGCAATGTGAAGCGTTTACATTTTTCGACCTCTGTGGAAGAGACTCAATGCTTCCCATCGCATTTCACACATTATGTAGTGATGTTTTCTGTAGAGCTGGATGCTCTTTTTGATGTTTTGTTACTCAGATGTTTGTTTACATGTCACATATGAGAAGCACTTATTTCACAGAAGATTGAATTTCTCTTAGAGAGATATTTAGTGAGGTCACAGACTAGGTTTGAATGCACGCACTCTTGCTTCCCCACCCTTCAGACTTAAACTTTTCGCAGCATCTTTCTTTCGAGGGTAAATTGAATGGAATCACAGCCAAGTAAATGAGCCATAGATCTGAACTCTGCTTGGTACAGCAAAAAAAGTGTGTACTAGTCAATTAAACTCCAATTACTCTAGCCAAATAGATTTTGGTTCAATTGACTGCACATTATGTGACCAACGTGCTGATCATTTGGGCATGGTTTGCCCTTTTCCCACTCAAAGTTACCAAGAATAAAAGGGAGACAAGTTGGTGTAGCACTGCAATAGCCAGTTCCATTAGAACTAGGTCCCTGTAGTCCTTTGTGTAGACCAAAAGGGGGCATAAGTGGTCCACTCAAAAGGGTATTTAACAGTACAAGTGTTTGCATGTAATGTATGAAGGGGTTCTAGTTAAACATAGCCATGCACTGCAAGTGGTTCAGGTCATAGCCTGGAGGGCTGTAGAAGAGAAGGAGGAACCCACACCTACAGAGAGGAGAGGTCCCTCTTTCATTCATCAGGTTTCAAGGGTTGGTTCAGGCAAAAAATACAATTAAAGTCAGACAGACTCTAGAGTTCTCCTATCGACTTTTTCCCTCAATTGTTTTACATTGGAGGCTGATGGAGCTGCTGCTTGAGTATGTGCTATCCATCACCATATCTTTTTCTACCATTAAAGATCTGCCTAAACATACACTACTGCTTGAGTATGTTCTATCCATGTTTCCATGTGCTTTACTGTAGGCCAAAAGCTGAATGTAATATAGATTAGCCCCTATCAAGAGCTAATGGGTTGTGATTGGTAATGAACTTGGTGAGAGAGAGGAAACCTAACCCTCACTATTACTCCCGCCCAAGCCCCATCCTGCGACCTAAGAGGTATGTATCAGATGTTCAACATGCTCTGCTCACACCTACTGATGGTGCTGGCATAAACCACACAAAAACAACACTAGACACTATGAAACACAAAGCTTTTACTATCTCATCCTGGAATATACAAGGTTTGAGGTCATCTGCCTTCCTGCTAAAGAGCAGGAACCCAGACTTCATCAAAGAAACATGGTTATAAAGGAGATGGGCCCACTGGTTGCCCTCTAGGTTACAGAGAGTTGGTAGCACTTTGAGATATCAGCTGATGTACGAAGTGCTATATAAATACATTTGAATGGATTTGATTTAGCCCCATCCACCAAACTATCAGGTGTGAAACAGGGAAGAGACTCTGGGGCTATGCTAATTTGGTATAGAGCAGACCTAACCCACTCTATTAAATTAGTTAGAATATGAATATTTTACATCTGGCTAGAAATGAATTAGGAATTGATATCAACAGAGAAAAATGTCATCATGTGTGCTACCTATATCCCCCCAATTGAATCCCCATACTTATACAATGACAGCTTCTCCATCCTAGAGGGTGAGATCCACAATTTCCAGGCCCAGGGACATGTACTGGTCTGTGGCAACCTAAATGCCAGAACACACACCAGGACACACACCTACCCGGAGGTGACAGAATTCCCTCCCCCATATGCCTCCCAAGACACAACTATGACTACATAACCAACAAAAATGGGTCAAAACTCCTGCAGCTCTGTCAGATGCTGGGTACGTACATAGTCAATGGTAGGCTTTGAGGGGACTCCTATGGTAGGTACACCTATACCTCATCTCTTGGCAGTAGTACTGCAGACTACCTTTTCACTGACCTCAACCCAGTGTCTCTAAGAGCGTTCACAGTCAGTCCACTGACACCTCTATCAGATTATAGCAAAACTACACTCCACTTGAACAGAGCTATGCTCAATCATGAGGCATCAAAGCCAAAAGAACTGAATAATATTAAGAAATGCTATAGATGGAAGGAAAGTAGTGTGGAAATCGACCAGAAAACAATTAGGCAACAACAAATTCAATCCCTTCTAGATAATTTCCTGGACAAAATGTTTCACTGTAACAGTGAAGGTGTAAACTTGGTAGTAGAAAACCTAAACAGTATATTTGACCTCTCAACTTTCCTATCAAATTTCAAGCAGACAACGTAAGAAAATTAACAACAATGACAAATGGTTTGATAAAGAATGCAAAAACCTAAGAAGAAATTGTGAAACCTATCCAACCAAAAACATAGAGACCCAGAAAACCTGAACCTATGCTTTCAATATGGTGAATCACTACAATTTTACAGAAATACCCTACGGAAAAAGAAGGAACAGCACATCAGAAATCAACTCAATGTAATTGAAGAATCTATAGAATCTAACAACTTCTGGGAAAATTGGAAGACAAACAACAACAACAAGAGTTATCTATCCAGTACGGAGATTAATGGATTAACTACTTCTCCAATCTTTTTGGCTCTATGACAAAGAACAAACAGCAAAACATATACATGATCAAATACAAATATTAGAATCAACTATTAAAGACTACCAGAACCCACTAGATTCTTCAATTTCGTTGAGTGAACTATAGGACAAAATTTAAACCCTTCAACCCAAAAAGGCCTGTGGGGTTGATGGTATCCTAAATGATAAAATATACAGACCACAAATTCCAATGGGCTATACCTAAACTATTTAACATCATCCTCAGCTCTGGCATATTCCCCAATATTTAGAACCAAGGACTGATCACCCCAATCAACAAAAGTGGAGACAAATTGGACCTCGATAACTACCATGGGATATGCGTCAACAGCAACCTTCTGCATTATCATTAACAGCAGACATTTCCTCAGCGAAAACAATGTACTGAGCAAAAGTTAAATTGGCTTTTTACGAAATGACCGTACGACTGACCACGTATTCACCCTGCACACCCCAATTAACAAACAAACAAACCAAAACAAAGGCAATGTCTTCTCATGCTTTGTTGATTTCAAAAAAGCTTTAGACTCAATTTGGCATTAGGGTCTGCTATACAAATTGATGGAAATTGGTGTTGGGGAAAAAACATACGACATTATAAAATCCATGTACACAAACAACAAGTGTGCAGGTAAAATTGACAAAAAACACACACATTTCTTTCCTTAGAGCCGGGGGGTGAGACAGGGATGCATCTTAAGCCCCACCCTCTTAAACATATATTTCAATGAATTGGCGAGGGCACTAGAACAGTCTGCAGCGCCCAGCCTCACCCTATTAGAATCTGAAGTCAAATGTCTACTGTTTGCTGGTGCTTCTGTCACCAACCAAGGAGGGCCTACAGCAGCACCTAGATCTTCTGCACAGATTCTGGCAGACCTGGGCCCTGACAGTAAGTCTCAGTAAGACAAAAATAATGGCGTTCCAAAAAGGTCCAGCTGCCAGGACCACAAATACAAATTCCATCTAGACACCGTTGCCCTAAAGCACACAAAAAACTATACATAACTTGGCTTAAACATCAGCGCCACAAGTAACTTCCACAAAGCTGGGAATGATTCGAGAAACAAGGCAAGAAGGGCCTTCTATGTCATCAAACGGAACGTAAAATTTGATGTACCAATTAGGATCTGGCAAAAAGATACTTATAGAACCCATTGCCCTTAATGGTTTTGAGGTCTGGGTTTCACTTACCAACCCAAAATATCCTCTGTGTACTACGTAAAACACCAAATAATGCATGCATAACTGAATTAAGCCATTACCTGCTAATTATCAAAATCCAGAAAAGAGACTTTCATTTCTACAACCACCTAAAAGGAAGCGATTCCCAAACCTTCCATAACCAAACCAACACCTACAGAGAAATGAACCTGGAGAAGAGCCCCCTAAGCATGCTGGTCCTTGGGCTTTGTTCACAAACACAAACAGACCCCACAGAGCCCCAGGACAGCAACACAATTAGACCCAACCAAATCATCAAAAAAAAAAGTTTGTGAGGGTTTTAGGTGACAAGACAAATTTCTTCAGCCTCCTGAGGTTGAAGAGGCTCTGTTGCGCCTTCTTCACCACACTGTATGTGTGGGTGGTCCATTTCAGTTTGTCAGTGATGTGTACGCCAAGGTACTTGAAGCTTTTCACCTTCTCCACTGCGGTCCCGTCAATGTAGATAGGGGGGTGCACCCTCTGTTGTTTCCTGTCCATGATCATCTCCTTTGTTTTGTTGATGTTAAGTGAGAGATGGTTTTCCACGCACCACACTGTTATAGGAATTTAATTCCTATATGTTCATTAACCAATTAAATTGTAACAAAGCAAAACACTTTGCCCGTTTATAAGAATTTGTAAGGTTCTCATTTGCATAAAATAGACAAAGATCAGTCTTAAAATGAATCAGTAGCGTTTATTTCCCGAGAGCTCTGGTCATAATACCATGTACATTGGTTTATATACCTCATATTCCGTCCAATAACATTTTAGATGTCCCCCCTCTTCTCCGACAAAGGCAAAGAAGCTTCAAAAGTCCATTCCAACCCACTAACGCACACACTATATCCTGATTATCTCCTGAAGTCTCACCACAGTTTATTACCACTTATCTGACAGTTCCAGTCCCCCCCAGATACGGAAAACCTGGAGGGGCTCTCGCTGTCTTATTTTATACCCACAGAGTTATAGCCGGGTCGGTTCAAACATAGGTTAAGAATTCTCTTTGCTTACTTTAGACACACACACACATACATTCCTTCTTCCACAATGGTTATCATTTCCAATTACCCCTTGTCCATGCTACATAACCTCTTTCTTAGGAACTAACATTATTAATTAGATATAGTAAAACAGGGTAGAATTCAATTAGTTATAGTTCTAGTTAAATGTATACATTGTTTCGTAATTATTCATAAAATTCATAACACACTCCCAGAGCCCTCACCTCCTCTCTGTAGGCTGTCTCGTTATCATTGCTAATCAAGCCTACTATTGTTGTGTCATCTGCAAACTTGATGATTGAATTGGAGGCGTGCTTGGCCACGCAGTCATGGGTGAAGAGGGAGTACAGGAGCACGCACCCTTGTGGGACCCTAGTGTTGAGGATCAGCGGAATGGAGGTGATATAATCCTTGACTCGTCTCTCAAGCACTTCATGATGACAGAGGTGAGTGCTACGGTGCGATAGTCATTAAGTTCAGTTATGATGTTTAAAGTTGGTGAGGGAAATATAAGTCTCCAACTTTAGTGATTTTTGCAATTCGTTCCAGTCACTGGCAGCAGAGAACTGGAAGGAAAGGCGGCCAAATGAGGTGTTGGCTTTGGGGATGATCAGTGAGATATACCTGCTGGAACGTGTGCTACGGGTGGGTGTTGTTATCGTGACCAGTGAGCTGAGATAAGGCCGCCTTTCCTTATAGTTCTCTGCTTCCAGTCACTGGAACGAAATGCAAAAATCGCTGAAGCTGGATGCTTATATTTCCCTCATCAACTTTAAACATCAGCTATCTGAGCAGCTAACCGATCGCTGCAGTTGTACATAGTCCATCTGTAAATAGCCCACCCAATCTACCTACCTCATCCCCATACTGTTTTTATTTACTTTTCTGCTCTTTTGCACACCAGTATCTCTACTTGCACATCATCATCTGCTCATTTATCACTCCAGTGTTAATCTGCTAAATTGTAATTCTTCGCTTCTATGGCCTATTTTATTGCCCTCCTCCTCATGCCTTTTTCACACACTGTATATAGACTTTATTTTTTTCTACTGTGTCATTGACTTGTTTATTGTGCTTTTGGCTTGTTTATTGTTTATTCCATGTGTAGCTCTGTGTTGTTGTCTGTGTCACACTGTTTTGCTTTGCTTTATCTTGGCCAGGTCACAGTTGTAAATGAGAACTTGTTCTCAACTGGCCTACCTGGTTAAATAAAGGTGAAATAAATATATATATTTTTAAACCACTGCCCACAAAATGAGGTGGAAACTGAGCTGCAGTTCCTAACCTCCTGCCAAATGTATGACCATGTTAGAGACACATATTTCCCCCAGATTACACAGACAAACCCACAAACATTTTGAAAACAAATCCAATTTTGATCAACTCCCATATCTATTGGGTGAAATACCACAGTGTGCAAGCACAGCAGCAAAATGTGTGACCTGTGGCCAAAAGAAAAGGGCAACCAGTGAAGAACAAACATTTGAAATACAACCTATATTCATGTTTATGTTTATTTATTTTCCCTTTTGTAATTGAACTATTTGCACATCATTACAACACTGTATATAGACATATGACATTTGAAATGTCTTTATTCTCTTGGAACTTTTGTGAGTGTAATGTTTAGTGTTAATTTTTGTAATGTTTATTGAACTTTTGTTTGTCTATTTCACTTGCTTTGGAAATGTATACATATGTTTCCCATGCTAATAAAACCATTAAATTGAAATTTAAATGGATTTGAATTGAGAGAAAGAGAAGAGAGAGAGGAGACAGAGAGAGCAGAGAGAGAGGAGAGAGAGAAACAAGCTGATAAATGACTATTTACCATACTGATTATCCATTCAACCAATGTCCGTGCCAAGCTGACGGAGGTCAGAGGCAGTCCCTCTCAACCCCATTAGGCAGCCAGCTGTTGGTGTTTATCTTCACCCCTGAGACTGGAAGTTTACCACGATAGCCCTACTGAGGGGACAGAGTGACAGAGAGCCAGCGAGCTAGGTGCAGGGGAGAGAGGGGTTGTCTCCTCAGTGTCAGTTGGATTGTTTAAAAATAATTTTGTATTCTCCGCTGGATTAGGCAATATCTAAGCTAGCTATACTCTGACAACTGATTAAGCGGTGAACATTTTTTCAGGGGCGATTGTTGTTGTTGTAATTGGCCTTCTCTTTGGAGTCAGAGCACCATGCTGACCAGGTGGCCAATCGATCAGGTTTTTAAATAAGCATCTGCTCTGTTTTGAAATTGAAACTCTGTTAATTACTACTCTGATCAGCAGAAGCTGGTCCCTCTCTTTCTCTCTCGCTCCCAGAGCGACAATGCCCTGCCCTGGAAAGGAGCTAATTTAAGGAAGGTGGTTCAGAACCACGCTTGCATAACAATTAACGTTATTTGAGACCTGAAGACTTGTGTTAGCTCCCCGAGCTATGCATAGGCTTCAGCTCAGTGGGCTAACTCAGTCTTGTGGTACTCAGGAGATCTGGGTTTGAACTCTGGGAATTCACACTACCTACCCGGCATCCCCTGTGGGAGACGTAGCCTAACACACCACAATTTAAGATGGATGACATGGGAGCCCCTGTTCTTTATTCAAATGTCCCTGGTGTTATTTTAGCTTTCTCTTTGGACTACAGAAGGCTCAGAAAGTAAAGATGAGGTCCAGATCTGAGTGTGCACCATGCAGCCTGAGGGTCACTGTAAAAACCTGGAGAGTTCAGGGACGATTCACCCGAGACCCAGATTAATAGTTGGGATGGAAGACTTGATTTGGCTGTAAAGCCCTGCACACATCTGAAGCCTGTGTAAAATAGATTGATGTCTGTAATGCTGAGCGAGGAGAGGATTTTGAAGAGAGGAGAGGCTGCCTGGCAGAAGAGGAAATAGACAAAACTCAAATTTCTCTGTGTCCTTGAACGGCTTCTGTAGCGTCTGTTGGGCTGGGTGCGTCTGAATGTGACTGCATGAACACGTACTGTTCTGTGTGTGTGTCTGCACAGTGTATATATATATATATATATATATATATATATATATATATACATGTATTTGTGTTTATCTGTATATGGAAGAGTATTGCCATTGGCTAAACAACCCAGACCACCTTCCCTATAGTCATAGGTTATTGAGAGGAATTCATAACTAGTGCCACTAACAGTCTAAGCAGGGAATGTCTTACAGCAGCAGCATTATGAACAGATACTGTTCCACTGCTCTCTTACTCTGTTAGCCCTGCTGTCTCTCAGTATTCACATTGTTTTCCTGTGTGGATGGAGCTGTGCAAGACAGCCTGGTTGACACACAGACCCAGGGGAGCAGCACTCAGTGCTCTCTTGAACCCTGAAGACCTTGTAGAAGTGTGCGTGCGCATGTGTGTGTGTGTGTGAGAAAGACAGGTGACCTGCTTTTCCTCTTTCACCCGGCCACAGTGGCCTGATCCTCCCCTGATCTTGTCTCTCCATAAGGGAGAGCTATACTCTAGTTTGGCCTTTTCAGATATTGAAATCTCTCTTCACAAGTAGAAGACGGGCAATGTAATCTATCTTGTCGCGTAATCTGAATCTACCTTTCACTGTAGTCTAGCATCACTTCTTATGAACTTTTGCCCTTTATATCTCTTCATAGTGTCTTTGGAGAATGTGTTTGGTAATTTCTCACTTATACATGGGGAATGACAAAGCCTTAACCTATATTTAAAACTATTTTAATTATTCTCACTGCCTCAATGGATTCTTGACACTGTACTGTAGGGGGAGAGGATCGGGAGAGAGGTGCTAACTGTCCTGAGTCACTTGTGTTGCTCTTGCTGCTGGTCCTGATCCAGACTTAGGTGTTTCTTACCCAGTTACACACTGGGAATGCTACAAAACCATTTTTAAAACACCCTGGATTCCTGACACTTTGTAGCATAGGGAGAGAGGTGTTAAGTCTGGGTCACTTGTGTTCTACTCTGTGCTGGGCCTAATCCAGATTTATGCTGATTCCCAGTTCTCCACCCTAGAGTGCACACTTCCCGTCATGGATTTAACAATGGTATAAAATCTCTTCAGCCAATGCTTTCACCACAATGTTCACTCTGGGAGAAAGTGGAGAATCTGAACTCAGCCTTAGGTGTTTGTCTCTCTCCTGGTCCTGATCCAGACTCCGGTGTTTCTCTTTCTGCTGGTCTTATTCCAGATGTAGGTGTTTGGTGTTTATTTGTACCCTGCAGGAGGCCTGTGTATGAATTAATGATTCAGAGGATGTCTGGTGTCTTTTACCAGTGTTACCTTCTCTCGCCTCATTAACCATGTATACCGACCTGTCCAAGGACTCTGACTCCGTTTCAGTTCTCTCTCTCTCTCTCTCTCTCACTCTCTCTCCCCCCCCCCCCCCCCCCCCCCTCTCTCTCTCTCTCTCTCTCTCTCTCTCTCTCTCTCTCTCTCTCACACACACACACACACACACACACACACACACACACACACACACACACACACACACACACACACACACACACACACACACACACACACACACACACACACACACACACACACACAAACACACACACACACAAACACACAAACACACACACACACACACTCTCACACACACACACACACTCTCTCTCTCTCTCTCGCTCTGCCTTTCCCATTTTCTCTCTTTCTGTCTCCCTCAGGAGATCAGCAAGCCACTGACTGTGGGAAGTTGTCCTTGTTTTCTGCTTCAGCAGCAGTCTCTTCCAGTGGTGTAAACAGGTCATGGCAGTCTAGCTGGGGGGGAAATGAGCAGGAACCCATGCGGGTTAAATTTGTCCTGAAAGAGGTTAAAAAGGAATAAAATACAAATTTAAGCTCAATGGAATAAAATTGAATAAAATTGAGCAAAAATATAATATAATACTCACCACGATAGTGGTGTTTTTCCTCAGGTCAGCTGGATACAGTGTGTGTGTGTGTGTGTGTGTGTGTGTGTGTGTGTGTAACATGCATATACAGTGCCTAGTGAAAGTCTATACACCCCTTGTACAGTCTTCACATTTTGTTGCCTTTTTTCCCTACACAACCTACTCCACATTTTGTTGCCTTTTTTCCCTACACAACCTACTCCACATTTTCAAAGTGAAAGAAAGTGATAGAACATTTTCCAAATGAAGATAAATAAATAAAAGCATATGTCTTCACACCCCATATTTATTACCTGCTGGAAGCACCTTTTGCAGGCATTACAGCTGTGAATCATTTTGAATAATATTCTACCAACTTTGCCCAACTCTTAGGGCAACATATATCCATTGTTTATATCAAAATGGCTCACGCTCAGTACATTTGGTTGGGAATCATTGATGGACAGCAATATTCAAACATTGTCTCTGATTTCCAAGCAAATTAACGTTGGGACTGAGACTGAACCACTCAGGAACACTCAACCCCTATTGGAAAGCCATCCTGGTGTGTCTTTGGCCTAATAATGTGTGTAGATATAACGCGGAAAAATACAACTATCCCAGGGTTAGGTATTCAGAAGACAGGGTTTATTTTTCACTGTTATCTGGGCTTTGCTCCTGTCATATTTCTTTTGATCCTGACATACTCCCCAACGTGATGCTGTCACCACAATTCTTGAAAATACAGAGCATCTACAACATTGTATTTACTCCACATTACTGGCCTGTAAAGTCTACATGAAAAGAAGGAAGCCTATGTTCAGAAATTCACTTCAAATCATCCATTCTGTTTGCAACAAGGATGTTAAGTAATACTGCAAGACAACACAGCAAATCATTTCACTTTTTGGCCTAAATTAAAAACTACAAGCTTGTGTCAAATCCAATACAACACAGAGTGTATTTTCAAGTATTGTGGTGGCAGCATCATGTTATGGGTATGCTTGTCACCGGCAGGGAATGGGGAGTTTGTCAGGATCAGAATAAATATAAAAGGAGCAAAGCCCAGCTAAAAAGTTAGAAGAAAAATCCACGGTAGTCTTCTGAAAACCTAACCCTGGGTTCTAGTTTTATTTTTCAGCTAGACAGTCACACACATTTTTATGCCAAAAACACTCCAAAATAGCTTTCTAAGAGGTATGTGCTCCTGAATGGTCCAGTCTCAGCCCTGACTTAAATCTGAGAGGTTTGAATATTACTGTTCATGAATGATTCTCAACCAAATATACTGAGCTTGAGCAATTTTGACAAAACAATGGATATATGTTGCCCTAAGATAGGGGTGTCAAACTCATTTTGCCTCATTCTTCCGGGGGCCGCACTGAATGTGTAATATTTCCTTGCCATCAAAGTGCAAAAAAGAGTCCTCTATCCATTGTTTTTGGAATTTTCTATGGTCCCTGACTGTCTAGTGATTATTAGCAAGCTGGACAGTCATGAAACTGTATGAATGTAGGAACTGTATCATTTGAACTGTATAATTTCTACACTGTTTCTATTTGATTTTAGTCATTTTAAAGTATAGTGAGTTTATTTTTTTGTTTTGTTTTTACTCAAACCACCTGCAGACCGGATTGGACCCCCTCGCTGCGGCCCGTATGTTTGACACCCCTGCCCTAAGAGTTGTGCAAGGTTGGTAGAATCTTATTCAAAATTATTCACAGCTATAGTGGCTGTCAAAGGTGCTTCCACCAAGTATTAACTGTGGGGTGTGAAAACATATGCAATCAATATGTCTTCCATTTTTATTTTTTGTAATATTTTTAAATTTTTTCTAGAATGTTTCTTTTACTTCGAAAATGTGAAAGATGTGTTGATCTGTAGGAAGACATTCAAATGTAATCTGCTTTAGATTACATTTTAAGGCAACTAAATGTGAAGACTGTGGAAAGGGTGTGTAGACTTTCACTAGATACTTCAAGGGGTGAATCAGGCCACAATAAAGGAAAGCCAAGTCTTATGTATGAGTATGTGTGTGTACGGTATATGTATAAGTGAATATTGTATGTGTGTGTGTGTGTACGGTATATGTATAAGTGAATATTGTATGTGTGTGTGTGTGTACGGTATATGTATAAGTGAATATTGTATGTGTGTGTGTTGTGAAAATGTGCCCTTCTGAGGCTCCTGAAAGTCCGCCCCTCCGGCCCAGCGCCCATGGCAGCTGTCCAAAGCCCACTTAGCCCTACAGCCACATCTAACTCTGTTTAGAGGGCAGCAAGTTGACTGATTAGCACCAATCCATATTTTGGACTCAACTCGCTCAACTGTTGGATCCGGAACTGTGATCATGCGTTATTCATTTATTGCGCAACCAAACACCCACTTTCTTGCTAAGTGAACTGTATCATCCTCATAATAATGAATGTGGTGGGCTTTTTATTGTGTTATTGTTGGTTTCATAATTGTACTGTGGTAGGGTGGTAGCAATCTAATGGCTCGAGCTTGTGCTGTGGAAGAAATAACATTGTGCAAGGGATCATGTCTATCCAGTAGCCACACCCCTCCAGCCTACCCCTGGTCACCCCTCATATTGTGAAACATCCATCCCCAGCCAAGGAGCTTTTTTGGGAGGGAGGGTGTGGTAGAGGAATTACACCACATCTTCCCTCCCAAAGATCACAGGATACTGTGTTAAGGTTTCATCTTTAACAGCTGACGAAAGTAGAGACCAGACAAAACTAGGCAGTTTTGTAGACCGTTCAGATCGAGCAAATTTAATTTTGAAACAGCATAAAACCATATCTTCTCATCTTGGCTGTTAAAGATGTACCAGGCTTTTGGCTACTCAGCGGTTAACTACATGCTAGTGTAACTGATCTGAACCTCGGTCTCACACTCATGAAAACCAACATCACCAGAGGAAATTCCCTATTGGACCCAGGGTGAAACAGATTTTAAGTTGCACTCAGGGTTACCTCAAAACGACAGTGTGATTCCAACTCACCTTCATTACACTAGTAGAGAACACTTTGGTGTTTTCAGTCAGTTTTGACCATTGCACCATGAAAAACTTAGAAAGAGTATTCTTTACCAGGCCTATTAGAAACGTGTTAAATGGTTCCATACCAGTCAAATACCAAGGATGTGTTCGCCATAATGGGGGTTATGTTTATTTTGATCGACGTCCATTTTCTGGGTTGGATTTCAAAGACCGTCTGCGCTCATGCAGAGAGTAAATGGCTTCAAACCCCCATTGAAAGGTGTTAAAGGTGAAAATCTGTTGTGTCCTCTATTGTTTTTTCTCTGCTCCTCTAGTCCTGGTCAAGTTCTCAGAGTAGTTAACCAGAACAGATGTATGTGTGTGTGTCTGAAGTTGTTTGTGCGTGCGTGTGTGTATTGTGTGTGTGGAAGAGATGAAAGCTGGTATTGTGTAAACTCTATAGAAGGCAGGTCAGACAGGGCCAGTGAAACACACAGTAAAACCTGGTTCTAAGACCTCTGGCACGCACGCACGCACACACACACACACACACACACACACACACACACACACACACACACACACACACACACACACACACACACACACACACACACACACACACACACACACACACACACACACACACACACACACACACACACACTACTCCTATCCACTCATATAGCTGGCACATTGCTATTGTAGCAGATGTGTAACCCATGATTTACCATATACAGATGTAGGATCTTAATTTTATCATTCTTTTGTTGCTGAGAATTTTCATTCACAGCAGGAAATGCAAACTTGTAGTGCTTTGAAGGTTTACATATCCACTTTAAATTTCAGACTTGATTTGCCCTAATGAAAAATGTATCAACCCCTTCAAAAAATGTCCATTAATTATAATCCACATAATAATTCACATTTCCTGTTGCTGCAGGATTATTTTAAGATTCAAATTAAGATCCTACATCTGCAGTAGCAATGCATGGGTAAAATCATTGGGGAAGCCAAGCCAGGGAATAAAAGCCATATTACAACGTTTGTGTTGTGATAATTAAGTTGTTTGCTCAAAAGTTTGGACACACCTACTCATTCAAGCTTTAAAAAAATTGTTTTTACTATTTTCTACATTGTAGAATAGTAGTGAAGACATCAACACTATGAAATAACACACATGGAATCATGTAGTAACCAAAAAAGTGTTAAACAAATCAAAATCTTGTTCATTTTTGAGATTCTTCAAAGTAGCCACCTTTTGCCTTGATGACAGCTTTGCACACTCTTGGCATTCTCTCAACTAGCTTCATGAGGAATGCTTTTCCAACAACTTGAAGGAGTTCCCACATATTCTGAGCACTTGTTGGCTGCTTTTCCTTCACTCTGCGGTCCAACTCATCCCAAATCATTTCAATTGGGTTGAGGTCGGGTGATTGTGGAGGCCAGGCCATCACTCTTCTTCTTGGTCAAATAGCCCCTAGACAGCCTGGAGGTGTGTTAGGGTCATTGTTCTATTGAAAAACAAATTATATTCCCACTAAGCGCAAACCAGATGGGATGGTGTATCGCTGCAGAATGCTGTTGTAGCCATGCTGGTTGTGTGCCTTGAATTCTAAATAAATCAAAGACAGTGTCACCAGCAATGCACCCCCACACCATCACTCCTCCACCTCCATGCTTTACGATGGGAACCACACATGCAGAGATCATCCATTCACCTATTCTGCGTCTCACAGAGACAAGGCAGTTGGGACCAAAAATATCAACATTTGGATTCATCAGACCAAAGGATAGATTTAGACCTGTCTAATGTCCACTGCTCGTGTTTCCTGGCCCGAGCAAGTCTCTTCTTCTTATTGGTGTCCAATAGTAGTGGTTTCTTTTCAGCAATTAGACCATGAAGGCCTGATTCACAAAGTATTCTCTGAACAGTTGATGTTGAGATGTCTCTTCCTTGAACTCTGTACAGCATTTATTTGGGCTGCATTCTGAGGTGCAGTTATCTCTAATGAACTTATCCTCTGCAGCAGAGGTAACTTTGGGTCTTGCTTTCCTGTGGCGGTCCTCATGGGAGCCAGTTTCATCATAGTGCTTGATGCTTTTTGCGACTGCACTTGAAGAAACGTCAAAGTTCTTAAAATGTTCTGTATTGACTGACCTTCATGTCTTAAAGTAGTGATCGACTGTCATTTCACTTTGCTTATTTGATCTGTTCTTGCCATTATATGGACTCAGCCTTTTAAAAAATAGGGCTATCTTCTGTATACCACCCCTACCTTGACAAAACACAACTGATTGACTCAAACGCATTAAGAAGGAAAGCAAAATTGAAATGCATTCCAGGTGACTACCTCATGAAGCTGGTTGAGAGAATATCAGCTGTCATCAAGGCAAAGTTTGGCTACTTTGAAGAATCTCAAATATAAAATTATATTTTGATTTGTTTAACACTTTTTTTGGTTACTAAATGATTTCATATGTGTTAATTCATAGTTTTGATGTATTCACTATTATTCTACAATGTCGAAAATAGTAAAAATGAAGAAAAACCCTTGAATGAGTAGATGTTCTAAAACTTTTGACCGGGAGTGTATTACAAATACTACAGTATTTATATATATATTTTTATTGGTACATTTTTGGGGGAAGCTTGGCTACCCTTGGCATCCATGAATACACACCACTGTTAAAATCTGTAGGCTACAAAGCCTTGGCTACAGGTTAAACAATTTAGGCATACAGCTCTTTTCTCCCTATCATTACCCTGGGATGGGGATAAATAACAGTGCTTCACTTAAAAAGGGGACAATCTGAGCTTTACAACAATTCCAGAATTAATACTAATACTAGTACTCATAATATTCAACAAATAGCATTAATATTTCCAATTAGAAAAAACTACTGGACTCGCATTTGATCAAATAAGAAATAGCCTACATGTAACAAATCTCTTCTTCGTCTGAGGAAGAGTAAGAAGTATCGGACCAATATGTAGCGTGATAAGTGTTCGTCATAATTTATTGACTGAACGCACAAAACAAAATAACAAAGTGAAACGGAAGAAACGAAACAGTTCTGTAAGGTGACATACACTAAACAGAAAACTATCACCAACAACCAAAATGGGGAAAACAGGCTACCTAAGTATGATTCTCAATCAGAGACAACGATCGACAGCTGCTTCTGATTGAGAACCATACCAGGCCAAACACAGAAATACAACATAGAAAAAAGAACCTAGACTACCCACCCCAACTCACGCCCTGTCCAAACTAACACAAAGACATAAAAGAGGAACTAAGGTCAGAACGTGACAGTACCCCCCCCCCCCCCCTAAAGGTGCGGACTCCGGCCGCAGAACCTGAACCTGAAATAGGGGAGGGTCTGGGTGGGAGTCTGTCCGCGGTGGCGGCTCTGGCGCGGGACATGGACCCCACTCCACCATAGACTACCCCCACCAACTCACGCCCTGACCAAACTAACACAAAGACATAAAAAAGGAACTAAGGTCAGAACGTGACACTACATGAAGTAAGAGAGAGTAAACATTATTGTTTCTAGGTGAGGTTAGTTACAATTTAAATGTCTTGGCTTGCTGGCTGCGCATCCATTTAAAAGACTGAAGTGACTGCCCAGGAGGTGTGTGGGAGAGCCAGGCAGATCAGCTAAATCAGACTGCACAACTGAAAGACATTAATTTGTCCAATTAGAGGATTGCATTACATATTTAGCAAAAGTGTGCTTGCTTATGATTGGACAAAGCAGATGAAAAGGAGCTTCATGTCAAATTAAATGTCCATTAGTCTCACTTGGAATTCTTGTTTCGTCACAAATTAAAAACTCATTTGTTACAGTAATCGTTTTTTTGTCATGGCGTCTTGTTATTGTCATTAACTTTCATCTGGAAAAATACAGTGCCTTGCGAAAGTATTCGGCCCCCTTGAACTTTGCGACCTTTTGACACATTTCAGGCTTCAAACATAAAGATATAAAACTGTATTTTTTTGTGAAGAATCAACAACAAGTGGGACACAATCATGAAGTGGAACGACATTTATTGGATATTTCAAACTTTTTTAACAAATCAAAAACTGAAAAATTGGGCGTGCAAAATTATTCAGCCCCCTTAAGTTAATACTTTGTAGCGCCACCTTTTGCTGCGATTACAGCTGTAAGTCGCTTGGGGTATGTCTCTATCAGTTTTGCACATCGAGAGACTGACATTTTTTCCCATTCCTCCTTGCAAAACAGCTCGAGCTCAGTGAGGTTGGATGGAGAGCATTTGTGAACAGCAGTTTTCACTTCTTTCCACAGATTCTCGATTGGATTCAGGTCTGGACTTTGACTTGGCCACTCTAACACCTGGATATGTTCATTTTTGAACCATTCCATTGTAGATTTTGCTTTATGTTTTGGATCATTGTCTTGTTGGAAGACAAATCTCCGTCCCAGTCTCAGGTCTTTTGCAGACTCCATCAGGTTTTCTTCCAGAATGGTCCTGTATTTGGCTCCATCCATCTTCCCATCAATTTTAACCATCTTCCCTGTCCCTGCTGAAGAAAAGCAGTCCCAAACCATGATGCTGCCACCACCATGTTTGACAGTGGGGATGGTGTGTTCAGGGTGATGAGCTGTGTTGCTTTTACGCCAAATATAACGTTTTGCATTGTTGCTTTAAACTTCTTCACAACAGTATCTCGGACCTGCCGGGTGTGTTCCTTGTTCTTCATGATGCTCTCTGCGCCTTTAACGGACCTCTGAGACTATCACAGTGCAGGTGCATTTATACGGAGACTTGATTACACACAGGTGGATTGTATTTATCATCATTAGTCATTTAGGTCAACATTGGATCATTCAGAGATCCTCACTGAACTTCTGGAGAGAGTTTGCTGCACTGAAAGTAAAGGGGCTGAATAATTTTGCACGCCCAATTTTTCAGTTTTTGATTTGTTAAAAAAATTGGAAATATCCAATAAATGTGTCCCACTTGTTGTTGATTCTTCACAAAAAAATACAGTTTTATATCTTTATGTTTGAAGCCTGAAATGTGGCAAAAGGTCGCAAAGTTCAAGGGGGGCGAATACTTTCGCAAGGCACTGTAGGTTGTTGACTAATATTTTTCGTCTTAGTTATTGTTCATGAAATTAGTACTTCTCTGGAAATAGAATAGCTTTGTTGACAGAATTGCGTCGCTGCTCCAACTATAAACCTGGGATGAATACAATTTTCCTATAAGACTCTGGCAGGCTTCGGACTTGCTTGACTTGGTACCATGCTCATCACAGTCATGTGGGGCTCCTTTTGCCTGCAGCTGTTTTCTCCACTCCCCTCCAGACCCCCAACAACGAAATAATGCAGAGAGGTCTCTCTCTCTCTCTCTCTCTCTCTCTCTCTCTCTCTCTCTCTCTCTCTTTCACTCCCTCACTCTCTCAATTCAATTCAAAACATTTTATTGGCATGGGAAACATATGTTTACATTGCCAAAGCATGTGAAATAGATAATAAACAAAAGTGAAATTAACAATCACAAATGAACAGTAAACATTACACTCACAAAAGTTTCACAGGCATAGAGACATTTCAAATGTCATATAATGGAGCATGTTGAGCATTTCATACATACCCGTTAGGTCTCAAATGGGGCTTGGGTGGGTGTATTAGTGGGGGTTAGGCCTGTTGCTCTGCTCACGGCCTGGGCATATGTGCATCTTTCATGTTGTTCTAATGTGGCCTATAGGTTGCCCACAGGGGACACATCCCCTTTAATTAAATCATTTTAATGCAAAACCAGGGTGTCCTGGGAAATGGAGGTTGAGTAAATAATGCAATATGTTAATGATGATTGCCAATGTAGGTCTGCATGTTCACCCCATACAGAGATCTTTGATCACACTACAGATGAACTCTCTCTCTCTTTTTCTCAACCCCCCCCCCCCCCCCCCCACACACCCTCCTCTCTCTAGCTCTCTCTCTCTTAATCCCCCCTCTCTAGCTCTCTCGCACTTAACCCACCTTCTCTCGCTCGGTCTGCATTTCATTCTCTGTAGTGTGATTAAAGGTTATAAAATGGCAAAATCGTCACTACGCACCATGGCAAAATGTGTAGAATTGCAGGGAAATTAACGTTAAAACACATTTTTTCGCTTCTCTGTCACGAGGGGGGCAGCTAAAATGTTTGCCTTTCAAGGTCTATTGAATTCACAGACTATGAGATTAGAACATAATGCCCTGATATAAGAGTAATAATCACAATAGGCAGCCATAGCCTATATAGGCTGGAACATTGGTCAACAACCTTTTCTTAGTCGAGATCACTTTAAAATGCAGGCCGATCCGAGTGCAATTCTCTGCTGGGTGCTGGAGATCAAGTGCACCTACAATGTATTGTGTTATATCAATTAAATGATCCGTAGCCTCTAGGGCCTAACTATAGTGCATGGGTGGAGAAGCACAGGGCAAAGATTTGTTTCCAATTAAAATAAATTCCCCCAAATTATAGGCTATTTACATTTACTGGAAATAAATATTGTTTCATGCATTTGTCTCTTTTCATATATAATAAGAGAGGTCTGCTTTTCTCCATGGAGGCCTACCCTTTATTATAAATAACGTAGAGCCCCTTATATTTCAAAACTCAAGTCTCAAGCTAGGCTATATGATAACACTGGTCAGAGGTCAGTTGTTGTAGCCTATTAGCCTACCTACGAGGCACTTTGGTGCATAAATTGAAATAACAGTTTTTTATTTCACTGGACTGATTGTCATGTCTCAGCGGAGGGACGGAAAGAGTGCAAGTCGAAGTGGAGAAGCGTGTTTCGTGAGTTCTAAAAGTGATTTCTAAATAAACTATTGCAGTGCTGAACAACTTTAGAATTGTCTCTGAATGTACTAAAACTGTCTTTAAGACCCCGGATTAGACCAATGTAACCAGCGATTGATATTGAGGTGGACTGGAGGCAAATGTTCCAACGTCATCTTCTAAACAGTTCTCTTGAAAAAATTCAACAATGAGCTTTGTTTGGCCGTTTGACTGGTTTTTGCTATCCAAGTTGGCTGGTGAGTCTTTGCTAGCTGCTAATGGTGAGTAGCCTACACAGTTTAGCATATCCTACAAAGCGATAGCTACTGTTTACGGCACATGATATCAGTGTGGAGTGACATGTGCCAGAACCCACCCATTATTTTGAAATTGATAAGGTGATTGTTATTTCTTTAGAATTCGTTTTTAATGTTTTTTTTCCCAGTAAATAGTGAAGCATAATTCAAATTCATTACATAGGCCTAAATGAAATAGATTTTTGAACAGCACTAGAATCTGTCAAATATATTTGATTATTATTATGATTGTTAGTACACAATGAGTATACAAAACATAAGGAACACCTGCTCTTTCCATGACATGGACTGACCGGGTGAATCCAGTTGAAGCTATGATCCCTAATTGATGCCATTTGTTAAATCCACTTCAATCAGTGCATATGAAAGGGAGGAGACAGGTTAACGAAGGATTTTTAAGCCTTGAGACAATTAAGACATGGATTATGTATGTTTGCCATTCAGAGTGTGAATGGGCAAAACAAAATATTTAAGCGCCTTTGAACGGGGTAGGTGCTTTGTGTCAAGAACTGCAGCGCTTCTGGGTTTTTCACACTCAACAGTTTCCCGTGTGTATAAAAAGTGGTCGACCACCCAAAGGTGTTCCAGCCAACTTGACACAACTGTGGGAAGCATTTGAGTTAACATGGGCCAGCATCCCTGTGGAACGTTTTCTACGCCTTGTAGACTTCATGTTCCGACGAATTGAGGATGTTCTGAGGGCAAAAGGCGGGGGCGGGGGTGAAACTAGATATTAGGAAGGTGTTCCTAATCTTTGGTATACTCAGCATTCGGGAACGTATTCAGACCCCTTCCCTTTTTCAAAATGTTGTTACTTTAAAGCCTTATTCTAAAATGTATTCAATTATTTTTGTTACTCATCAAATCCCCATAACGACACTGCGAAAACAGTTTTTTATAAATGTTAACACATTTATAAAAATGTCAAAACAGAAATGCATTATTTACATTAGTATTCAGACCCTCTGCTATGAGACTTGAAATTGAGCTTGGGTGCATCTTGTTTTCATTGATCATCCATGATTGGAGTCCACCTGTGCTAAATTCAATTGGTTGGAAATGATTTGGAAAGGCACACACTTTTCCAAAACCAAGCCTTGAGGTCGAAGGAATTGTCCGTAGGGCTCCAAGACAGGATTGTGTCTTAGCACAGATCTGGGGAAGGGTACCAAAACATTTCTGCAGCATTGAAGGTCCCAAAGAACACAGTGGCCTCCATTGTTTTTGAAATGGAAGAAGCTGGCCTCAAGGATGGTCAATGGAAACAGGATGCACCTGAGCTCAATTTTGAGTCTCATAGCAAAGGGTCTGAATACTTATGTCAATAAGGTAGGCATTCTTACAGCATTCTTCTTACAGCATTCTCCTTGTTCTCCTTGTACACCAACTCAGAACTGTAGGATAAATAAAAGGGGCATTTAAACAATGAAAGCTCTTACAATATTCAATGATTACATTTCTCTAAAACAAGTTATAGGCTACATGAGCAACACCAAGACAGAACAGTAGGCTAAAATATGAGGGGGAAAAGGACCACATTATTAGGGTAAGGCACATGGGCTTACAGGTTACTACACAACATACACTTCTTAGCTACTGTATACATATCTCCATGCTATATTACACAATTTATGCAGCAGCATACAATACATTGTTGGACTCACCTTGTTGGACTCACCTTGGAGGTCCTTCGTGGGCAAATCTTGACATCAAACGTTGTCATTAAAGTCTGGCATTCTCTGTATTTATGTTGCTTTCAAGACAACTGGGAACTCAGAAAAAAACAAGATCGAATCATGACGTCTGTGATCTTGTAAAATGTATTTTCTCAGTCGGAGTTAGTTCCCAGTTCTCTTGAACTCACTGAAGTCTGTAATCTCCCAGTTCTGAGTTTCCAGTTGTTTTGAACACAGAATAAGTCATGCTGGTTTGGCAGCATGGCCAATGTTGAATGTTTATCCTTTTAAGCTTGGAAAAGAGACCATAAAACCCAAACTTGGACCACAAACCCACTCCACTGAATAGCAGGCTAGAGATTGCTTTGCAAAGCTTGCAGTTAGCCACTGATTCCTCCCAAACCAGTCATTGTTGAATTTGTGATTTCTACCTTGTTGTGTAATGTTCATGTGATTTCTACCTTGTTGTGTAATGTTCATGTGATTTCTACCTTGTTGTGTAATGTTCAGGTCAATGAGCACCGATACTTTTTTATATGTTTAACATTTTTACTCCTAATTCATGAAATCCAATTGGTAGTTACAGTCTTGTCCCATCACTGCAACTCATGTAAGGACTCGGGAGAGGCGAAGGTCGAGAGCCATACGTCCTCCGAAACACGACTCTGCCAAACCGCACTGCTCCTTGACACACTGCTCGCTTAACCCGGAAGCCAACCGCACCGATGTGTCGGAGGAAACACTGTACTTCTGGCGACTGTGTCAGTGTGCATGCGTCCGGCCCGCCACAGGAGTCACTAGAGCACGATAGGACAAGGACATCACGGCCAGTCAAACCCTCCCCTAACCCGGACGACTCTGGGCAAATTGTGCGCTGCCTCGTGTCTCCCTGTCGTGGCCGGCTGCGACATAGTCCGGGATCGACCCCGGGTCTGTAGTGACACCTCAAGCACTGCGATGCAGTGCCATAGACTGCTGCACCACTCGGGAGGCCCCCGCACCGATATGTTTTATCTATAATTTCTCTTCACATGACAAAGATTGAAAAGGATTTGCCAGTAGATTGTCGACTTCATTCATGATGATGACTGCTAGCTAGCTAGCTAAGATTTTGAGAGTATGTTTGTAGTTGTGCTAACATAATTGCAAAGGGTTTTCTAATGATCAGTTAGCCTTTTAAAATGATAATCTTGGATTAACTAACACAATGTGCCACTGGAACACAGGAGTGATGGTTGCTGATAATGGGCCTCTGTACATGTAGATGTATGTCTATGTAGATATTCCATAAAGAATCTGCCGTTTCCAGCTACAATAGTCATTTTCAACATTAACAATGTCTACACTGTATTTCTGATTCATGTTATGTTATTTTAATGGACAAAAATGTTGCTTTTCTAAGTGACCCCAAACTTTTGAACGATAGTGTATATATATTTTTTAGCTAAACTGCCCTGAATGATGGGTCGCCAATGTGTGTAGATTGAAGAGGATTATATATATTTTTTTTTAATACATTTTAGAACAAGGCAGTATCGTAACAAAATGTGAAAAAAGTCAAGGGGTCTGAATACTTTCCGAATGCACTAAATATCTCTTTCGTTTTCCCACCCCCTGGCCTCCCTACTGCTTGCTATGAATTCTATCTGATGATGTATGCATGTTTAGGCCAGTGCTTGAATTGGACTGAAATAGGTGCTATCAATACTTTTGATCAAGTCAAATACTGTGCTTAGGTAAAAAGACAAATGCTGTCCCGTTTGGAACACAGACAAGTACAGCACAATATTTGTGTGTGTGTGTGTGTGTGCTCAATCTGATTGGGTGCCTATTGGGTGTTCTCTCCCGATGTTTGGAGTACCACAGAGAGCATCAGAGCTTGCTGTAGTTCTCGAAACATCCCCCCAACAATAATACCAGGAGGCAGGGAGGGAATTTGGGAGGGCGGGAAGGAGAGAGAGTGGAGGGTCTTACTGTATGAGGACAGGACCAGAGGGATCAATCGGACTGACCAGTAGTGGGTTTGGGTGCGTGTGTGATCTTCTGCTAGCAACACCAAGCTAATGAGATTATCTTCGGTCACTACTACAGTAACAGTACCACCTCAGGCGGTGCGGGATGTGTGTGTCTGTGTGTGTGTGTGTGTGTGTGTGGTCATTGGCCAACCACTACCACCTCAGGCGGTGTATGACAGGAAGTGCTGAAGCGGTGAAATAATGCATGATGGGTAGCGGGTTTCTACCCAACCTCCGGTCATATTGAGTTAAGCGTAGGTGTCAGGGACCATTGGGTAAAGATGATTCTTTATGGACACTGTTTTTGCTGTTTGATATTGTTTGGGAATCAATCTCAACTGATATATCTCTCCAACCCATCCTTTAATGTGATGGGGATGGTGTTGTCCTCCCCTTAATGTGCCTATGTGTATAACCAGGCAATTGAGGTGGCAGAGGACCCTCCTCTGTGCTAGGTTCCATCCCTCAGCCTCAGCCCCAGCCTCTCAGTCCCTGTAAAATGCCCAGCAGAATTATAGATCCTAATGGATATTTAAACGGACTTCATATGGAAGGCTAAAACTATATGGGCTGCAAAATATGTACATTCAACTCCTTTAACGAGCAGTCTGGTGGTTCACTGTTCTTTCCAACTGCCTTATTTATTAGTGCACCCTCCCCTCCTTCTTTTTCCTTTTCCTTAGGGCTCTCGTTTCCCTCACGAGAGTTGATCCGTCTCCTCATTCCTCTCCTGCTCCACTCTCCACGCCACCTCCTTTCCTCTCTTTTTGAACCAGCCTCTGTGTTCAGCCTGGTCTGTGTGTTGGCCTCTCATAATTCTGGCTGGTGCTGGCTGTTTACTGGGCTGCTGTGTCTAATGATGCTCTGTTAGGTGAGCTCTGCTCTGGATGGAGGAGGACAGCTAGTATGGGGCTGCCTCCAGCTGTCTGCCTCATTCTTTCTTCTCCTCTCGTTCCTGTCTGTCTGTCTGTCTGTCTGTCTGTCTGTCTGTCTGTCTGTCTGTCTGTCTGTCTGTCTGTCTGTCTGTCTGTCTGTCTGTCTGTCTGTCTGTCTGTCTGTCTGTCTGTCTGTCTGTCTGTCTGTCTGTCTCTCTGTCTCTCTATCCCTCTCTCTGTCTTTCCTCTGTCTGTCTCTCTATCCCTCTCTCTGTCTCTCCTCTGTCTGTCTCTCTATCCTTCTCTCTGTCTCTCCTCTGTCTGTCTCTCTATCCCTCTCTCTGTCTCTCCTCTGTCTGTCTCTCTATCCCTCTCTCTGTCTCTCCTCTGTCTGTCTCTCTATCCCTCTATCTGTCTCTCTCTCTCTCCTCACAGAGGTTTGCTCCTGTCATATGCCAGCCAGAGTCAGGCTTTTACAGGATGTGATAGCTGTTATTTGCTACCCCCCCCCCCCCCCACACACACACACCCCCCTGCCACATTTGATGGCTGCGTCTACAAGCCCTGTTGCAGGTTTGATTCACGATGGGCTGGCTTAACACAATGCTGGATTTGGCTGTCACTCTGGCACCGGCATCATATCCTCCATCTTCCTAACATGCAACAGCAGGGGACCACACAGAGCGGCTGAGGAGGGCTTATGCCGGGGTGTGTGTGTATGTTTCTCTGTGTGTTTCTCTGTGTGTGAGAGTATGACTGAGATGAAGAGGCACAAAGAGAGACTGTGCTTTTGTGTGTTGCTGTGTCTACTGTCTGATGTTGCCATGCCGATGATGTATCACTTGATACACCACTGATTAGTAGACGTTTTGACCCACATCAGCGCCTTGGTACACAGTGGAACACTAGGTTCACATTACACAGAAATCTTAAATGCATAGCACCCCATTCCTCTCTCTGCTCTCTGCTCCCTCCCTCCCTCCCTCCCTCCCTCCCTCCCTCCCTCCCTCCCTCCCTCCCTCCCTCCCTCCCTCCCTCCCTCCCTCCACCAAGCCAGATAGATGCTGTTCTGCTCTGTGTTACATTGTGCTAGCTAGCTAGCTCTCCCCTGAGTCTCCCTCTGTCTTTTTTATTAGCAGGATTTATCGGCAGTAGTAATTACAGAATGCTCTCAAGCCCCACACGCTCCCAGCCAGCCAGCAAGTCCCTGATGAAAAAGATTTTGCATTAGCAGTGGTGCTACACTTGTGAGAACTTAATTAGCTCCTTTTGTTGTGGATCCCCCTTTTACAAAGGCAGCATAGACAGGCTGTAATGAATGAGGGTTGCTTTGAATGATATGTAGGGTGGCTGTACAGTAACATGGAAGGGAGTTGCACATCATGCAGATCAACACATGGACAAGAAGATGGACAAGTATGTATGTAACCGGTGTAAAATGGCTAGCTAGTAAGCAGTGCGTGCTAGTAGCGTTTCAATCGGTGACGTCACTCAGTCTGAGACCTTGAAGTAGTTGTTTCCCTTTCTCTGCAAAGGGGCTTTTGTGGAGCAATAGGTAACGATGCTTCGTGGGAGACAGTTGTTGATGTGTTCAGGGGGTCCCTGGTTCAAGCCCAGGTTGGGGCAAGAAGAGGGACGGAAGCCAGACTGTTACATGTTCACGCATGCACGTACGTACTAATGAATGCATGCAGGTCCGTATGCACACACACACACAACATTCTCTTTCTTCTCGAAGAAGCTCTCCTCTGGCTAAAAGTGAACATATTCTCCATATTTGCATCCTAGCGGTGTAGGCAAAGAGATGGCACAGCCAGAGAACTGTGACATGAATAACCAAGCTTCAAATGCTATAAGAGTCAGTCAGTCAGTCAGTCACATATGTCATCTGCCCTGCATCAGAATGAAGTCACCTTCACCGCCTGCTGCACCACACTACCTCTCCTGAACCCCCAGGTGGCACTGTGGCACTGCAGAGGAGTTGGATGCGCTGCTGCGTAGAGACTGGAGACTGAGAGTGAGGGAACACACACTTACACAAACACACACATGCAAACACACACTCACACTGACAGAGAGGGCGGAGGGAGTGGGGTTTGATAAACACATAAATAATAATGTAGATGGTTTAAAGATTGCCGCTTCATGCTGTCTGAGATGACCCCAAAGCCATATATCCTTTAAGAAAAATGGAGTATTCATTGTGGAAATGATGTGCTTCATTAACATCAGTCCTGGGAGAGCGCTGATGGGAATGGATCTGCAATTTGGGCTGTTTGTTAGTTTGTGTTGGCCTGACGGGTGGGCATTATGGCCGTAGTAATGATCTGGCAGGGAGGATGGGCGACTGGGTGGACTGCGGTTATACGTGATGGAGGGAAAGAACATTACACCAGTGTGTGAGTGCGTTAGGTGTGTGAAAATTATACTAGCTGCATTGGAACATTGATGATGATGACCAGCAGAAAATGTGATTTTCGAGTTCCTATCACACCGCCGCAGTGTTGAGTTGCCTTAATTATTTATTGTGTATGTGTGTGTGTGTGTTTGTGTGTGTGCCCAACTGCCCATATGTGTATGCCCATGTGTGTATACTTTAAGATATATGTGTGTATGTTTTCTATGTACTTGCATGAGTGTGTTTAGGAAGAATATACAAGGTCTATCTGTACAGTAGGTGTGTGTTGTATCCATTCATCAACTCACCCTGGGCATGGAGGAGGAAGTGATTATCCCCTCTGCGGGCAAGCTGCCACCATCACATCATATTGATTATTTAAATGCTTTGATTGATTAGAGCAGTGCTCTGGCTCCTAGCGCCAGCTAAGGCTACACGGCCTGCCTCTCTAAGTGTCATTTCACAGGTCTTCATCATTAACATCACACACAGGCTGGAAGGAGGTACGGAGGGATGCTTGATCCTGGCCCTCTGCAGACCTGCGCCCATATTCATAAAGTGTCTCAGACTAGGAGTGTTGATCTAGGATCAGGTCCTCCCTGTCCATGTAATCTTATTAATTATGATTTAACCCTTGTCTGGTGTTCGGGTCTGTGGGACCCATTTTCAATATTTACTAAAAGAAAAATGCTACAATGAATTATTTTGTTCAACCTGAGACTCATTGGCCTTGGCTCATTTTCTGTGAAGAACATGTAAAATAACACATTTTCATTGAGTGCGCATGGCGCACCCCCCTAAACATTTATATTACATACAGTTGAAGTCGGAAGTTTACATTCACTTAGGTTGGAGTCATTAAAACTTGTTTTTCAACCACCATACAAATTTCCACCATACAAACTATAGTTTTGGCAAGTCAGTTAGGACATCTACTTTGTGCATGACACAAGTAATTGTTCCAACAATTGTTTACAGACAGATTATTTCACTTATATTTCACTGTAACACAATTCCAGTGGGTCAGAAGTTTACATACACTAAGTTGACTGTTCCAGCTTGGAAAATTTCAGAAAATGATGTCATGGCTTTAGAAGCTTCTGTTAGGCTAATTGACATCATTTTGAGTCAATTGGAGGTGTACCTGTGGAAGTATTTCAAGTCCTACCTTCAAACTCAGTGACTATTTGCTTGACATCATGGGAAAATCTAAATAAATCAGCCAAGACCTCATAAAAAAATGTGTAGACCTCCACAAGTCTGGATCATCATTGGGAGAAATGTCCAAACACCTGAAGGTACCACATTCATCTGTACAAACAATAGTACGCAAGTATAAACACCATGGGACGACGCAGCCGTCATACCGCTCAGGAAGGAGACGCTTTCTGTCTCCTAGAGATGAATGTACTTTGGTGCGAAAGGTGCAAATCAATCCCAGAACTACAGCAAAGGACCGTGTGAAGATGCTGGAGGAAACAGGCACAAAAGTATCTATATCCACAGTAAAACGAGTCCTATATCGACATAACCTGAAAGGCCGCTCAGGAAGGAAGAAGCCACTACTCCAACACCGCCATCAAAAAGCCAGACGATGGTTTGCAACTGCACATGGGGACAACGATCATACTTTTTGGAGAAATGTCCTCTGGTCTGATGAAATAAAAATAGAACTGTTCGGCCATAATGACCATCGTTATGTTTGGAGGAAAAATGGGGAGGCTTGCAAGCACTTCACAAAATAGATGGCACCATGAGGGAGGAAAATTATGTGGATACATTGAAGCAACATCACAAGACATCAGTCAGGAAGATAAAGCTTGGCCCCAAGCATACTTCCAAAGTTGTGGCAAAATGGCTTAAGGACAACAAAGTCAAGGTATTGGAGTGGCCATCACAAAGCCCTGACCTCAATCCTATAGATAATTTGTGGGCAGAACTGAAAAAGTGTGTGTGAGCAAGGAGGCCTGCAAACCTGACTCAGTTTCACCAGCTCTGTCAGGGGGAATGGACCAAAATTCACCCAACTTATTGTGTGAAGCTTGTGGAAGGCTACCCGAAATGTTTGACCAAAGTTAAATCATTTAAAGGCAATGCTACCAAATACTAATTGAGTGCAGGTAAACTTCTGACCCACTGGGAATGTGATGAAAGACATAAAAGCTGAAATTAATCATTCTCTCTACTATTATTCTGACATTTCACATTCTTAAAATAAAGTGGTGATCTTAACTGACCTAAGACAGGGAATTCTTACTATGACTAAATGTCAGGAATTGTGAATTGTGAAAAACTGAGTTTAGATGTATTTGGCTAAGGTGTATGTCATCAACGGTGTCTTGCATTTCAAATTAGAAAGCAAGTCAATTTTTCTTGGAAAGTAAGCGTATAAATTGCCTCTGGAATTGTGACATGTATAGTTAAAAGTGTGTATTTAGTGTTGATAAGTTTAGCTGCCAGTTCCAATAATCAGCCTGGTCTCATAGACTAGACGTAACATAGTAGAAGTAAATCTGGGACTCTCAAATTAGTATAATATGTTATGTTTGGTATGGTTACATGAGACAGATGGTTACTTGAGGCAAAAACAAACGAAGGGTGGTTGGCCGGGGTCGAGGGCGGGGGGCATATATTGCGAATGTCTAGCAACCCAAAGGTTGCGAGTTTAAATCTCATCACGAACAACTTTAGCATTTTATCTAATTAGCAACTATTCAACTACAGTTACTTTGCAACTGCTTAGGATGTTAGCTAACCCTTCCCCTCACCCTACACTTAACCCTTTTAGCTAACCCTTTCTCTAACCCTAACCTTAACTCTTCTGGCTAACCCTTCCCCTAACACTAACCTTAACCCTATAACCAAACTCCTAAATTTAACCCTAAATTTAACCTTTCTAGCGCAGGGGTTCTGCCTCGACAACATTCCACTGAAAAGGCAGCGCTCGAAATTCAAAAATATTTTTCCGAAATATGTAACTTTCACACATTAACAAGTCCAATACAGCAAATGAAAGATACACATCTTGTTAATCTACCCACCGTGTCTGATTTAAAAAATGCTTTACAGCTAAAGCACAACATATGATTATGTTAGGTCATAGCCAAGTTGAAAAAAACACAGCCATTTTCCCAGCCAAAGATAGGAGTCATCTTCATCAGATGACACACATAGGACATCATGTAAAACATGTATGTTTTGTTCAATAATGTGCATATTTATATCCATAAATCTCAGTTTACATTTGCGCCTTAAGTGCAGTAATGTTTTGATTCCAAAACATCCAGTGATTTTGCAGAAATACTCAAAATAAACATTGATAAAAGATACAAGTGTTAATCACAGAATTAAAGATAGACTTCTCCTTAATGCAACCGCTGTGTCAGATTTTAAAAAAACGTTACGAAAAAAGTATAATCTGAGAACGGCCAAAACAGCCCAAAACAGCCAGAGGAATATCCGCCATTTTGGAATCAACAAAGTTAGAAACAAGACCATAAATATTCACTTACCTTTGATGATCTTAATCAGAAGGCACTCCCAGGAATCCCAGTACGACAATAAATGACTGATTTTTTCTATAAAGTTCCATCATTTATGTCCAAATAGCCACTTGTTGTTAGCGTGTTCAGCCCAGTAATCCATCGTGGCGTGAGCATTTCGTCCAAAAACTCTAAAAGTTCCGTTACAGTCCTTTAGAATCATGTCAAACGACGTATGGGATCAATCGTTAGGATGTTTTTAACAAAAAACATCAATAATGTTCCAACCGGAGAATTAATTTGTCTTCAGAACAGCATTGGAACGAGAGGTAACTCTGTCGGGAGCGTGCGTCATGAGACCGAGGCTCTCTGCCAGACCACTGACTCAAAGAGGTCTCATGAGCCCCACCTTTATAGTACAATCCTCAAACCAGTTTCTAAAGATGGTTGACATGTAGTGGAAGCCCTAGGAAGTGCAACCTCATCCGTATCTCAATGTGTATTCGGTAGGCCAAGCTTTGAAAAACTACAAACCTCAGATGTCCCACTTCCTGGTTGGATTTTTCTCAGGTTTTCGCCTGCCATATGAGTTCTGTTATACTCACAGACATCATTCAAACAGTTTTAGAAACTTCAGAGTGTTTTCTATCCAATACTAATATTAATATGCATATATTAGCATCTGGGACAGAGTAGGAGGCAGTTCACTCTGGGCACGCTATTCATCCAAAAGTGAAAATGCTGCCCCCTATCCCAAAAAGGTTTTAACCCATAACCCTCATCCCTAGCCTAGCTAATGTTAGCCACCTATCCACCTAGCTATAATTCGTAACCTAACAATTCATAACCTAACATATTGTACATTTTGGAACACACACGCACACACACACACACACACACACACACACACACACACACACACACACACACACACACACACACACACACACACACACACACACACACACACACACACACACACACACACACACACACACACCACAGAGCCAACACCATGGGAGAGCTAGTGAATTTGCTTTCCAACACATCATGTTGTGGCTTGTCTTCAGGGTCATGGAACTCACATTTCTCATGTTCCTCCTCCAGGCTATTTTCCCTCTATTGTGCTCCTCTCCATCACCTTCACCAACAGGGATGGTGCTGCCTGTGTAATGAGTGCTCAGGAGGGGGAAATGTTCACCTAGTCTCTCTGAATGTGTGTCTCCTTCGACCCTGGGGTGCCTGCTGACTGTGCTCACGCTAGGGCTGGAGGGCAACAGGAATGCACATGTTAATTCCTGGTGTTATTCATGAAAGGTGTGTGTATTTGAGAGTTTGGATTCCCATTAGCTTTTGCAGAAGCAGTAGTTACTTTTCCTGGGGTCCACACAAAACAAAAAACATGACAAGTAACACACCACAGATATACTGATAGACAAGGACAGTCACACAAATTGAAAATACTGTTGCGACTTCCGCCGAAGTCGGATCCTCTCCTTGTTCGGGCGATGCTCGGCAGTCGGCGTCGCCGGTCTTCTAGCCATCGTCGATCCACTTTTAATTTTCCATTTGTTTTGGCTTGTTTTTCTACACACCTAGTTTCAATTCCCAAATTTTCTTGTTGTGTATTTAACCCTCTGTTCCCCCCATGTCTTTGTGTGGGATTGTTTATTGTAGTGCTTGTGCACGTTCCCCGTGAGCGCACAACGGGTTATCTTTGTGCCCATTTATCTTGTTATCTCCAGTTATTACCCAGTTCTGCTCTCCTGCGCCTGACTTCTCTGGCACCAATTACGCACCCCGCTACAGAATCCCACACCGCAGCATATGGAGTCAGCAGGAGCAGGTGCCCCTGGAATAGGGGTGTAGGAGGTCGTCTGGGAGCACACGGCGATGCTCCACCATCTCGGCGCCGCCATGGACCGCGTTGTCCAAACTATGGACCGCTGGGAGCGACAGGGAGTTCCTCCAGCGCCTCCACCACACAACCAGGGTCTCCACTACTCGCCCTCCCTTCACCCGGTCCCAGTGGGATTCGTCTCGCCCTTCCTCGGGAGTATGACGGGACGGCTGCACGCTGCCAGGGTTTCCTGTTGCAGCCCGACCTTTACCTGACAACCGTCCACCCGGCTCCTTCAGGTCATGAGAATGTGTCCACCCTCATCTTGTGCTTCTCTGGGAAAGCCTTGGAGTGGGCCAACGCCGTGTGGGGAGAAGGAGATGCGGTGCTGGACCATTTCGAGGATGTCACCCGCCGCTTCCGGGCAGTCTTCGACCATCCACCTGAGGGTAGAGTGGCGGGTGAACGTCTCTTCCATCTGAGGCAGGGGACGAGGAGCGCCCAGGAGTTCGCCATGGATTTTCAGACTCTGGCCGCCGGCATGGGATGGAACGAAAGGGCCCCGATCGACCACTATCGCTGCAGTTTGCGCGAGGACATCGGTCGGGAGCTGGCCTGAGGGACACCACCCTCACCTTCGACCAGTTGGTGGACCTGGATAACCTCCTGCGTTTCCCGTGATGCTATGCATACTCTGGTTAGCTTGTCATGACCCCACTGTTTCTTGGCAACGGAGGGCTCTCACCGGGTGGTCGCGAGAGTGCTCAGGGAGGTGTTTAAGGGTTTCCGTTGGTGGTACTACGGTGGAAAGTCCAGACCAGGTCTCCACCATGCATATTCCCTCTGAATATGCCGATTTGGCTCTCGCCTTCTCCAAAAATAAGGCGACTCAATTACCACCCCATCGATGGGGCGATTGTGCGATAAATCTCCTGGTAGACGCTGCACTTCCCAGGAGTCACGTGTATCCCCTCTCACAGGCGGAGACGGCGGCTATGGAAACATATGTCTCCGAATCCCTGCGTCAGGGGTACATTTGGTCCTCCACAATCACCCGCGTCCTCAAGTTTCTTTTTTGTGAAGAAGGAGGGAGGTCTTTGCCCGTGTATTGACTACCGAGGCCTAACTCAGATCACGGCGAGGTACAGTTACCCTCTACCTCTTATCGCCACGGCGATTGAGTCAATGCGCGGGGCGTGCTTCTTCAACAAACTAGATCTCAGTAGTGCTTACAACCTGGTGCATATCCGGGACGGAGACGAGTGGAAGACGGCATTCAGTATGACCTCAGGGCATTATTAGTATCTCGTCATGCCGTACGGGTTGATGAATGCTCCATCAGTCTTCCAAGCCTTTGTAGACAAGATGTTCAAGGACCTGCACGGGCAGGGTGTAGTGGTGTATATTGACTCCGCTACATGCTCAGAGCATGTGTCCCTGGTGCGCAGGCTGTCCATGACCTGTTGATCTATTGGGCCCACACGTCACCCTCCTCCTCTCATCCTGGGATCGGTCGGACGGTGCGCTGTTTGGTTGGGAAGTACTGGTGGCCTACCTTGGCCAAGGACGTGAGGGTTTATGTTTCCTCCTGCTTGGTTTGCACTCAGTGTAAGACTCCTAGGCACCTGCCCAGAGGGAAGCTACACCCCTTACCTGTTCCACAGCGGCCTTGATCACACCCGTCGGTGGATTTTCTTACTGATCCCCCCCCCCCCACTCACAGGGAAACACCACGATCCTGCTCGTTGTGGATCTGTTCTCTAAGTCCTGCCGTCTCCTCCCTATGCCCAGTCTCCCTATGGCCCTAGAGACTGCGGAGGTCTTGTTAACGTACGTCTTCCGGCACTACGGGGTGCCTGAGGATATAGTGTCTGATTGAGGTCCCCAGTTCACTTTGAGGGTCAATCAGCCTTACCTCTAGGTTTCATCCTGAGAGTAATGGGCAGGTGGAGAGAGTGAACCAGGATGTTGGCAGGTTTCTGCGGTCATATTGCCAGGATCGGCCGGGGGAGTGGGCAGTGTTTGTGCCTTGGGCCGAGATGGCTCAGAACTCGCTACGCCACTCCTTCACTAACCTCTCTCCCTTCCAGTGAGTACAGGGGTACCAACCGGTTCTGCGGTGGATGACTGGTTCAGGCGCGCGGAGGAGACATGGGACGCCGCCCATGTTCACCTCCAGCGCGCCGTGATGCGCCAGAAAGCCAGCGAAGACCGTCACCGCAGTGAGGCGGGTCTGGCTCTCGACCCGGAACCTGCCCCTCCGCTGCCCTGCCAGAAGCTGGACCCGCTTCGGTTTGTGGGGCCCCCGGCGTATTCCGTTCGCTCTATACTGGATGCGAGGTGTCGGGCGAGGGGCCTTCTGTACCTTGTGGAGTGGGAGGGGTACGGTGCGGAGGAGAGGTGCTGGGTTCCGGAGGAGGACGTGTTGGACCCTTCAATGCTGCAGGAGTTCCACCATCTCCGTCCGGATCGCCCTGCGCCTTGCCCTCCAGGTCGTCCCAGAGGCCGGCGTCAAGTGGGGGGGTACTGTCACGACTTCCGCTGAAGTCGGGTCCTCTCCTTGTTCAGGCGGCGGTCGGCGTCGCCGGGCTTCGAGCCATCGTCGATCTACTTTTCATTTTCTATTTGTTTTGGCTTGTTTTTCCACGTAATTCCCTCATTTACTTGTTGTGTATTTAACCCTCTGTTCCCCCATGTCTTTGTGTGGGATTGTTTATTGTAGTGCTTGTGCACGTTCCCCGTGAGCGACCGACGGGTTATTTTTGTGCCCATTTATCTTGTTGTTCTGGATGCCGTTGGTTTTGCTTCATAAATCTCCGGTTATTACCCAGTTCTGCTCTACTGTGCCTGACTTCTCTGCCGCCAATTACGTACCCCGCTACAAATACAACAATATACAAACAAAACAACAAAACAATTGTGTGTGTTTTAGAGTGTGTCTGTGTGTTCATGTGTTTATGTGTGTCACCTCACAGTCCCGCGATTCTATGGGATATGTTTTAATCCGTTTTTTAAGGTAATTTTGCTGTTTAGTTGGAGATGGGAGTTCCATGTGATCATGGCTCTGCATAATACTCTGTGTTGTCTTGAATTTGTTTTGGACTTACTGTGGCGACATGTCTTGTGGGGTATGACTGGGTGTCTGAGCTGAATGTTATTTGATTATACAGACAATCTGGAATTTTCAGCACAGTAAAATGTCTTATAAAAACTAGAAGAGAAGCAGTTAATCTCTCGTCAACCCTCAACCAGGAAAGTCTGGCATGCAAGTTGTTGATGTTAGTTCTGTATTTGCAGTAAAGGGCAAAGCGTGCTGCTCTTTTTTGAAACAGCCGCAGCTTTTCTAGGTCTTTCTTTGCTGCATTTGACCATTTTACCGGACAGTAATCAAGACCAGAGCCTGACTAACTACAGTTGTGTGTGTTACTAGTTCATTAGTGAGTCAGTAGTAGCTGATTAGGGAGTTATTCGTGCTTCCCTAGGATCAAACTCAAGTATTCCTAGTAGAAGGCAAGAAAAGGACAATACAACACCTATCTGTAAAACCTCTTATAAATTAAGTTCCTTTTTACAATAAGTAGTTTTACGCTCCTGTTTTAATTTGACTGAGTATCTGGCAGATAACATAGACTCACTGAATATGATACCATATCTGTCTCTAAATCATAGCCTTCCTCTATGAGATAACCTATAAGTCCTCGGGTCCATAGACTGTGTGTTAGAGTAGATTCCATCCAGAGGTTATGAGTCAGTGGCCCAGGCTAGCATGGCTTTGGTGATCCATTCTGTGTCCTAAATGGTACGCTATTCTCTTCATACTGCACTACTTTTGACAAGAGCCTTCAAGTAGTGCCCTATATAGGAAATAGGGTTCCATTTGGAATGCACATCAGTAAGTGTCCTTACATGCTCCCCTAGATAATAGCTTCACTACAGCTTAATTTACACACCTCCTTAATTGTCGTCTCACCTCGCAACTCTGACAAGGTGCTGGTAGGGGAGTGGCGGTGCTCCTGTACGATTGGGAAGGATGCATTCCCTTATATATATATATATGTGTGTGTGTGTGTGTGTGTGTGTGTGTGTGTGTCTGTGTCAGCAGATACACTTATCTGTGCTCGGCATGCTTTGCCCCTCAGCACTCGCCTTGCCTCCCTCCTCCTCACTTCCTCTCACCCTCCTCTGCTGGCAGGTCTTTAAGTGAAGCTGGAAGGCTCTGTGGAAGGATGGAGGGATGGCACGAAGGCAGGGGTGACGTGAAGGGGGTCCTAAGAGGGTTTGTTTCGCACCGTGGCAACTAAGAGGATGAAAGGGCCTAATGCTGCTAATGACTTGCAAAGGTCATCAAAATTGTTAAATGGTCATTTTTTTAAAAGAAATGCAACAGTTGGACAATAGATGAGGATACTCCAAACTTGTAAAAAAAATTATACATCAGATAGTGACTGAATTAGAGCACATAAGATAATTTACTGGCACGGACAAATATTGAAGATCAGGGATTTTGGTGGGAATTCATGTTTTCAATTTATTGTCAAATTTCACTTTTGTTTTCTTAGAATGCAGTCATATATACTTGTTCTAATGGTATCAGGTATGTTTTTGTACAAATATTTTGTGGTAAAATAAAGAAAATTATATGTGCCTCATTTGCATAAATACATTGGATGTATTTGCACATTTGAAAAGATGACCTTAAAGGTGTGGAGAAGGGCTGCAGCCACCTAAAACATGCTCTGTCTATGCTACCTGCACACACCTGCGCTGTCTAGACTACCTCAGTAATCAAATCACATCAAAATCAAATTGTATTTGTCACATGCGCCAAATACAACAGGTGTAAACCTTACCATGAAATGCTTACTTACAAGCCCTAATTACTGTTGTTGTCACGTTCTGTTGGATAATTCAACAAGTGTTTCAATGGCAGGATACCCTCAGATTAAATATCAACAGGCTTGGCTCTAGATTACACCTATCTATAATACTTTACATTGTTTGTGAGATCAGACATAATATCACAATAGTGTTCATTTTCGGAAGTTGCTCTAATTTCAATGCATCTAATTTGTAAACATTTCAACTGTATTAAATGATAACTTTTTTAAAGTCCACAAAAATGAACACCCATCAAAATAAAGTTATCTTACTTCTCTTTCTTGTGATGTAAGTGTCTAGATGATGCGTTAAATCCCATATGGAGTGTTCTTATAGATGCAACAGAAAGACAATGTATTCCATTGAGCCCATTTCAGCCATTACCAGGGTGTGTTTGACAGATTACAAACATTTCCGCTGATAAAGACAGATCCTCAGGTGGGCGGGGCATGCACATTGCTACTCATAGACAAGCAAACAGACTAGCCATGATCAACACACATACGCATGCACACACACACACACACACACACACACACACACACACACACACACACACACACACACACACACACACACACACACACACACACACACACACACACACACACACACACACACACACACACACACACACATACACACACACGCACACAAACACACACACACACACACTTCTTCAGCTGTCGGTTAAGCAGCGACTACACTGGCTCATTGAGTGACTCGGTGCCACTGAGCATGGTGTAAGGGTGCATGTGTGTGCATGCGTGTGTGTGTGTCTATCAGGGTTTGTTGATGAGGGAATCAAGTAAGAGAGAGAGGGACAGAGAGTGAGACAAAGAGATGGGGTGGTATCTGTGTTTAGCTAACTTAGCCAGTCTTTTAGTAGTGTTCTCAAAAGAGAGGAGAGGAGATCACCCTCGAGCCAGACTCAACTCCACTCCTCCCCTCTCCGTGGAGAACAGAAAAAAGAGGGAGACAGTGGGAAATTAGTGAAATGCACTAGGAAAAGAGAGTTTACAAATGTGAGATTAGTTGAACCATGGAATTACTAAAGTGATGTTAAACCAAAAGCTAGAGCTCTCTGGTCTGGAAGGCAAATTCCAAATCACAACGGCTCCTCTCATGCACGTCTCCAAGGTCATGCTAGCTGGTGTGATTCTAATTAACAGTATAAGAGCACATCAGAGACAAGAGCCAGAGTTCAATCAGAGGCAGCAGCTGCTATTCAGTATGTATCCCCCCCTCCCTCACCCATCCTGATCACAGGGCAACTACAACAAACACAGCCACCCAGCCTGCCCTGCAGTGACCTGCGTTCTCACCCCAGAGAGACCTCTATGTTCTGGGCCAGCTGACTCCAACAAGAGGGTCGAACGTTCTGGTCATCCATCCATTGCTGTTTGACGGCCTGTGTCTGGTTCAGCCTGGAAGAATGCATTGGAGATGTGGGAGGAGCTAATTAGTGTCATGGCAACGGAGGCTGCAGCAGAAGTTGGAACCTAATATCGCCACGGTAATATAGCTAATGCTATCACCATGTTACTCTCTAATTAGTTGCTAATGACCCGTTAATGAACTAGTGACACACACACACACACACACACACACACACACACACACACACACACACACACACACACACACACACACACACACACACACACACACACACACAGAAACTCTTAACACTTGACTGTGAGTGAAACTGGTGTTCTTGTTTGTATGTACAGTATGGCTTGTTGCTGCTGTGTGTGTCTCTCTAGCCTGCTAGCTCTCCAGTTGTTCTGGGTGAAGCCTAGCTGGAGGTAAAGTTGCCAGAACAAAGCTCCTGTGGACACGTACACAAATACTGGCACCACTGGCTGCCTATTGAGCTGCTAGCCTCATACCCCCTTAGCCCAGTGCCCAGTCAAACGTGAGGGGTTGTGTGAATGTGTGTGTGTGTGCGAGAGAGAAAGAGAGAGCATGTGTGTGTGTCTGTCTGCACTATCCAGTCAGACAGGGGAGCATGTCAGAGCAGAGCAGGGTAAGGCTGCTGAGTTACAAACATAATTGAGGGGTCTTTGAAACATATTTGAAATGTTCAGAGATTATTTTAGTAAATGGGTGGAAATAGAGGATCTGGCCCTTGATCCACAGTCCAAACAAGGTAACACAGTTTCTTATCAGGTACAGCTGGTCAGGACAAGCCCGATTGATTAAAATGGGACTGTCCTTTATTGCCTCAATGGGAGCTTGGAATATGTATGATAATTTTGACTTGTTTCAGGAAACTAGGCGTATGTCGTGCGTCACTACTTCAGAGGAGAGCCATTTGAACATAAACGTAAAAAATCAAAATGTGTTTTTTGAAAAATATATAAACAGCCTAACCAGCTCTGCTAGGGCAAGTAAAATGGTGAGAGTGAGCTGTTCTCTCATTTGTGTCTGGAAGTAGCTAGCAAGTTAGCTAACGTTAGCCAGTTAGCTTGTGTGCTTGACTGCTGTTTTTAGGTCAGAACGCTCAAATCAACCCTACTCCTCTGCCAGAGCGTCCAGTGTGATCTCGGAATGCTTCGAGAGCGAAATGCTCTGAATTTACGAACGGGCAATCTGACAACGCTCTGAGTTTGCGAACGCCCAGAAAACACTCTGGCACTCCAGATTAAATTTAGGAACACACAGTTTAAGAGGGTGTGAACAATTCTGAATGGGTGTAGACAAAGAAGAGCTCTCCAGTATATGTACCAAAATATTCAAGGGACATTTTCTCAAAAGTGATTTTACAAGATGATCAACTTTCAAAGCAGAATTATTTTCCTATTGTTCCTCAAGTGTGGTGTATGATATACCATGTTCTAGCTCAGATTCTCTACTTTTATCCAATGTAAAAAACACAATTTCAAATTTTGCTTCATAAGACCAAATATGTGCCCTGATTTCCTATCTAAGATTTATGCAGGGAACTGCACTTAATGCTGCCCCTTACTTAATTCTTAGCTGATCTCATGGGAACTGACATAAATTGTGGAATCCTCTACTATTTCCCTGCTACCATGATGACTTGATCTTCTTCTTCTTCTTCTTCTTCTTCTTCTTCTTCTTCTTCTTCTCATTTACATTTTAATCTGCACCGAGACCTTCTGGTTTCTGTCTCTTTTCCCAGGCTGTGTCTGGGTCATCAGTGAGGCCCATATGAGAGGGTTGACCGGAGTCGCGGGTTCCCAGAAACTGCCTTATCACCGCACCCGTCCCTCCCTCCTCCTTCCCCATCCTCCCCGTTCACCACAGATGACTTTCTAATGGTGGGCCCCTCTAGTATGTTATTGTGCTGTGTGTTATTTTCAGGGGCCCTGTGTGTCATAAAAACAGGCGTCTCTCCTCGGTCTGCTGACAGAAAGCAGAGTTGGTTTGGGATGTCTGTGTGTGAGGCATGTGTTTGTGTGTATGTTTGTGTGTGTGTGTGTGTTCGAGATGCGTGTGTGTGGTTTGGGTTTACTATCCTTGTGGGCACCAGAAGTCCTCAAAAGGATAGTAGAACAAGGCAAATTCGGACAAGTGGGGACATTTCGCCAGTCCCCACAAGCAAAAAGGCTATTTTAGGCTTAGGGGGTTAGGTTTAGGGTTACAGGTAGGGTCAGGGGTTAGGTTTAGGGTTAGAGTTAGGAGTTAGGGTTAGGCTTAGTTTTAGGGTTAAGGGTTAAAGGTTAAGGGTTAAGGTTAAGGTTAAGGTTATGGTTATGGTTAAGGTTAAGGTTAAGGTTAAGGTTAAGGTTATGGTTATGGTTATGGTTAAGGTTAAGGTTAGGGTTAGGTTTAGGTTTAGGGGTTAGAGAAAATATGATTTTGAATGGGAATACATTTTTGGGTCCACACAGGGATAGTAAAACAAATGTGTTTGTGAGGGATGTGAGTGAGGTATGCTGTTTTCTCAGTCAGTCAATGCTGGGTTTTGGGTTTGACTCTGGGCTGAGGGGAGTTACATGTCTCTGTCTCTATCTCTCTCTCTCTCTCTCTCGCTCGTTCTCTCTCATTCTCTCTGTCTCTGTCTCTCGCTCTGTCTCTGTCTCTCGTTCTCTCTCATTCTCTCTCTCTCTCGCTCGTTCTCTCTCATTCTCTCTGTCTCTGTCTCTCGCTCTGTCTCTGTCTCTCTCTTTCTCTCTCTCTCTCGCTCGCTCTCGCTCATTCTCTCTGTCTCTGTCTCTCGTTCTCTCTCATTCTCTCTGTCTCTGTCTCTCGCTCTCTCTCGTTCTCTCTGTCTCTGTCTCTCGTTCTCTCTCATTCTCTCTGTCTCTGTCTCTCTCTTTCTCTCTCTCTCTCGCTCGCTCTCGCTCATTCTCTCTGTCTCTGTCTCTCGTTCTCTCTCATTCTCTCTGTCTCTGTCTCTCGCTCTCTCTCGTTCTCTCTGTCTCTGTCTCTCGTTCTCTCTCTTTCTCTCTCTCTCTCGCTCGCTCTCTCTCATTCTCTCTGTCTCTGTCTCTCGTTCTCTCTCTCTCTCTGTCTCTGTCTCTCGTTCTCTCTCTCTCTCTGTCTCTGTCTCTCGTTCTCTCTCTCTCTCTCTCTCTCTCTCTCTCTCTCTCTCTCTCTCTCTCGCTCGCTCTCTCTCATTCTCTCTGTCTCTGTCTCTCGTTCTCTCTCATTCTCTCTCTCTCTGTCTCTCTGTCTCTCGTTCTCTCTCTCTCTCTGTCTCTGTCTCTCGTTCTCTCTCTCTCTCTGTCTCTGTCTCTCGTTCTCTCTCTCTCTCTGTCTCTGTCTCTCGTTCTCTCTCTCTCTGTGTCTCTGTCTCTCGCTCTCTCTCGTTCTCTCTCATTCTCTCTGTCTCTGTCTCTCGTTCTCTCTCATTCTCTCTGTCTCTGTCTCTCGTTCTCTCTCATTCTCTCTCTCTCTTTCTCTCGTTCTCTCTCATTCTCTCTCTCTCTTTCTCTCTCTCTCTCGCTCGTTCTCTGTCTCTTGTTCTCTCTCATTCTCTCTGTCTCTGTCTCTCGCTCTCTCTCGTTCTCTCTCTTTCTCTCTCTCTCTCGCTCGTTCTCTCATTCTCTCTGTCTCTCGTTCTCTCTCATTCTCTCTGTCTCTGTCTCTCGCTCTCTCTCGTTCTCTCTCTTTCTCTCTCTCTCTCGCTCGCTCTCTCTCATTCTCTCTGTCTCTGTCTCTCGTTCTCTCTCATTCTCTCTGTCTCTGTCTCTCGCTCTCTCTCTTTCTCTCTCTCTCGCTCGTTCTCTCTCATTCTCTCTGTCTCTGTCTCTGTCTCTGTCTCTGTCTCTCGTTCTCTCTCATTCTCTCTGTCTCTGTCTCTCGCTCTCTCTCGTTCTCTCTCTTTCTCTCTCTCTCTCTCTCTCTCGCTCGTTCTCTCTCATTCTCTCTGTCTCTGTCTCTCGTTCTCTCTCATTCTCTCTGTCTCTGTCTCTCGCTCTCTCTTGTTCTCTCTCTTTCTCTCTCTCTCTCGCTCGCTCTCTCTCATTCTCTCTGTCTCTGTCTCTCGTTCTCTCTCATTCTCTCTGTCTCTGTCTCTCGCTCTCTCTCGTTCTCTCTCTTTCTCTCTCTCTCTCGCTCTCGCTCATTCTCTCTGTCTCTGTCTCTGGTTCTCTCTCATTCTCTCTGTCTCTGTCTCTCGCTCTCTCTCGTTCTCTCTCTTTCTCTCTCTCTCTCGCTCGCTCTCTCTCATTCTCTCTGTCTCTGTCTCTCGTTCTCTCTCATTCTCTCTGTCTCTGTCTCTCGCTCTCTCTCGTTCTCTCTCTTTCTCTCTCTCTCTCGCTCACTCTCTCTCATTCTCTCTGTCTCTGTCTCTCGTTCTCTCTCATTCTCTCTCTCTCTGTCTCTCGTTCTCTCTCTCTCTCTGTCTCTGTCTCTCGTTCTCTCTCTCTCTCTGTCTCTGTCTCTCGTTCTCTCTCTCTCTCTCTCTCTCTCTCTCTCTCTCTCTCTCTCTCTCTCGCTTGTTCTCTCTCATTCTCTCTGTCTCTGTCTCTCTCTCTCGCTCGTTCTCTCTCATTCTCTCTGTCTCTGTCTCTATCTCTCTCTCTCTCTCTCTCTCTCGTTCTCTCTCATTCTCTCTGTCTCTGTCTCTATCTCTCTCTCTCTCTCTCTCTCTCTCTCTCTCTCTCTCTCTTTCTCTTTTAATCCCACTCTCTCCTCTTCTTTTTTGTTTACCTTGCTCTTGCGTTCTCTCTCCATTCCTCTTCCCCTTTGCTCCCACCACTTCTCTCTCTTATCCCCTTCCTTCTTCCTGACATAGGGATGTATGAGACAGACATGATTGACAAGTAATGAGTTGTAACCTCTCAGAGCTGCACTGCTTAGCACCGCTTAGCTCTCCTAATTGGCCAAGGTTCTGTGGTGGAGCCCGCTGCTAGCTTTGGGGCATAGCATTTAATTGACTGCGATTCGGTGTCCTTGTTGCCATTGGGGCTTATCTCTCTCTCTCTCACACACACACACACACACACACACACACACACACACACACACACACACACACACACACACACACACACACACACACACCACACACACACACACACACACACACACACACACACACACACACACACAGACTTTAAGCACTTTAAACACTTGACTGTAGAAGGTGAATACTGTACTTAAGTAATAATGTCCGAGAAGCCGGTTTTTGGAGGATATATTGACAAGGGTGTTGTTAGGCCTGAGACGAAGTTGAGGGCTGGCAAACCGTGCAACTGTATCCTCCAAACACCGGCTTCAAAGACATTATCACTTATTTACAAAGGTTTACCAACATATTCAAATGATGATTGTTATATTTTCCAAATTTTTTCCTAAACCTAATTTATTTTATTTATACTATTTCATCCTTCCACAAGACATAGTTCCTACACAAATCTAGGGTTGCTACCCAAGCCGTCTGGTAGTTCATTCTATCGGTTCGGTTGCCAGAGAAGTGACCCAGTCATTCAGTCTTTTTGTTCTGTATTTACTGTATGGAAGCAACTCGGTCTTTCGTTCTAAGTGTTCCATTGCTATACTGGCTGTCGAAGTTCTTATCTCTTGCTTGCTAGCTAGCCAACTATGGCTAACTTTGGCTACAGTCAATTCAAGAAGTTCAGCCAGAATAACAGTGCATAATAGTGCATTTGCGTTTGTTTAAGCTGTTTTCTAGTGACATTTATTTGGATGCATCCATATCAATGAGCTAATGAGGCGCGATTTCGCCTGACATAAAAAATGTGTTCACTCATCAAGAAACTGTTGTTCAGAGGAGCTAACTAACAACACAGCTAACACAATCACTTCAAACTGATGCTGGAAAGACTGCAAACTAGCTGCACTTCATTTCGTTTGACCTTTTTTCAATTTACATTTCTTTGTATATACAGTATATCCATAAAAATTGTGCCAGCAGATTCATGATTTCGACTGGCTGAGAAACGGTGTCTGTCTGTCTGTCTGTCTCTTCCCGATTCCCGACATGTTAATCACTATGGGACAGCTGGAGATCTAATTTGAATATTGAAACAATGTTGCAAATGTCGGCGAGACAGACAGCAAGGTTAATACAAATCTCTTCATTGAAAATGACATGTTAGTCTAAAATAAATGTCAGATAATGTCTAGCTAACTTTTACAGTGGAGATGAAGTTTATAAATTGTCTGGCTGGGCTAATGAGACAGTGGACTGAGCAGTCAGATGGAACAAGTGGTTACTTGTGGAATAGACACTGGCTGGAATGCCGTTTTAACCAGTCACCATTCATGATTAGACTCACCTGTTGTATAAATAGTGAATAACATAGAGATCCCAGTAAATTACTAGAAGGGCTATGTCATCATCCCTAAAAGTTCCCGGAATTGTGTCAAAATGGCAGCCATGTTGGTCAGGGAGAAATCCAACCCAGTCTAATTGGAATTAATGGCAGTAGAGGCATAATTCTGATTTTACTTATGCAGAAAAAGAAAAATAAGGAATATGATATATCAGAAATTGTAAGTATTATTGCCAACAATAAATATTGTCATATAAGTACATTTTATATGGGTTTTATACACATTTTCTGTATAAATAGCCTCTAAAATATATATGTACAGTAAACTGACCATAAATGTCAATTTTTTTGTTTTGTTATAAGTGCTATTATATGATGCAATATCAGTACTTGTCTAAATCCTATCCTCAACTGATTTCAGACAGTGTACTGCTGTGGATTTACTGCATTGTTTGAATGGAATGTTGACATATTGGCAGTTAATTTGGCTAGCTAGCTAACAAACATACAGTGCAGATAAATTCTTCAAATGCATTATTTTATACAATATCTTATCATAACACTGGCAAACCAAGGTTGACCATCACCCTGACCAACATGGCTGACCTTTTGACCATCATAAGAAGTTTCATCGCCGTTCTAGTATTCTAATTCCTAATTATATGGTGAAGAACTGCATTATTCCACACAGGAGCATTGATAATGTATACAGCTGTGGGGCTTCTATCTGTTAGTATGCATAAAGAGCTGAGAAAACCCCCCCCTTATTCCCCCATCTTTCTCCCTACCCCCAGTCATACTAATTTCACACAGATTCACTAGCTCCTTGGTGTGTAATGCCTCAACATTTGCTCTTCATGTCTTCCTGTTAAGGGCCAGGTCCCAGGCTGGTTGTATAGATCGCCCTTTAGGTGTTCTGACCTTCACCCAAACTAGTCATCTACTTCCCCCTTACTCACTCCTCCCTCCCCCACCCCCTGTCCATACCATAACTAGACTTCACTTCCTCCTTACTCCCTCCTCTCCCTCACCCCTGTCCATACCATAACTAGACTTCACTCCCTCCTCTCTCTCCTCTCCCTCACCCCCTGTCTATACCATAACTAGGCTTCACTTCCTCCTTACTCCCTCCTCTCCCTCACCCCCCTGTCCATACCATAACTAGACTTCACTTCCTCCTTACTCCCTCCTCTCCCTCACCCCCTGTCCATACCATAACTAGACTCCACTTCCTCCTTACTCCCTCCTCTCCCTCACCCCCTGTCCATACCATAACTAGACTTCACTTCCTCCTTACTCCCTCCTCTCCCTCCTCTCCCTCACCCCCTGTCCATACCATAACTAGACTTCACTTCCTCCTTACTCCCTCCTCTCCCTCCTCTCCCTCCCCCCTGGCCATACCATAACTAGACTTCACTTCCTCCTTACTCCCTCCTCTCCCTCACCCCTGTCCATACCATAACTAGACTTCACTCCCTCCTCTCTCTCCTCTCCCTCACCCCCTCTCCATACCATAACTAGACTTCACTTCCTCCTTACTCCCTCCTCTCCCTCCTCTCCCTCACCCCCTCTCCATACCATAACTAGACTTCACTTCCTCCCTACTCCCTCCTCTCCCTCACCCCTGTCCATACTATAACTAGACTTCACTCCCTCCTCTCTCTCCTCTCCCTCACCCCCTGTCTATACCATAACTAGGCTTCACTTCCTCCTTACTCCCTCCTCTCCCTCACCCCCCTGTCCATACCATAACTAGACTTCACTTCCTCCTTACTCCCTCCTCTCCCTCACCCCCTGTCCATACCATAACTAGACTCCACTTCCTCCTTACTCCCTCCTCTCCCTCACCCCCCTGTCCATACCATAACTAGACTTCACTTCCTCCTTACTCCCTCCTCTCCCTCCTCTCCCTCACCCCCTGTCCATACCATAACTAGACTTCACTTCCTCCTTACTCCCTCCTCTCCCTCCTCTCCCTCCCCCCTGGCCATACCATAACTAGACTTCACTTCCTCCTTACTCTCTCCTCTCCCTCACCCCCCTCTCCATACCATAACTAGACTTCACTTCCTCCTTACTCCCTCCTCTCCCTCCTCTCCCTCACCCCCTCTCCATACCATAACTAGACTTCACTTCCTCCCTACTCCCTCCTCTCCCTCACCCCACTGTCCATGCCATAACTAGACTTCACTTTCTCCTTACTCCCTCCTCTCCCTCACCCCCTGTCCATACCATAACTAGACTTCACTTCCTCCTTACTCCCTCCTCTCCCTCACCCCCCTGTCCATACCATAACTAGACTTCACTTCCTCCTTACTCCCTCCTCTCCCTCACCCCCTCTCCATACCATAACTAGACTTCACTTCCTCCTTACTCCCTCCTCTCCCTCACCCCCTCTCCATACCATAACTAGACTTCACTTCCTCCTTACTCCCTCCTCTCCCTCACCCCCCTGTCCATACCATAACTAGACTTCACTTCCTCCTTACTCCCTCCTCTCCCTCACCCCCCTGTCCATACCATAACTAGACTTCACTTCCTCCTTACTCCCTCCTCTCCCTCCTCTCCCTTACCCCCCTGTCCATACCATAACTAGACTTCACTTCCTCCTTACTCCCTCCTCTCCCTCACCCCCTCTCCATACCATTACTAGACTTCACTTCTCCTTACTCCCTCCTCTCCCTCACCCCCCTGTCCATACCATAACTAGACTTCACTTCCTCCTTACTCCCTCCTCTCCCTCACCCCCTCTCCATACCATAACTAGACTTCACTTCCTCCTTACTCCCTCCTCTCTCTCCTCTCCCTCCTCTCCCTCACCCCCTCTCCATACCATTACTAGACTTCACTTCCTCCTTACTCCCTCCTCTCCCTCCTCTCTCTCACCCCTCTGTCCATACCATTACTAGATTTCACTTCCTCCTTACTCCCTCCTCTCCCTCCTCTCCCTCACCCCCTCTCCATACCATTACTAGACTTCACTTCATCCTTACTCCCTCCTCTCCCTCCTCTCCCTCACCCCTCTGTCCATACCATAACTAGACTTCACTTCCTCCTTACTCCCTCCTCTCCCTCACCCCCTGTCCATACCATTACCAGACTTACCCAGGGATGGGTACTGAGGTGCAGACATTTCCTTTACACCCAGAGTAAGCCTCCTCCACAGTGGTAGCTAGCTACGCCCCCGTGCCCAGCAATGAGTCAGGTACCTACCTGCGAAGCTGAGAGGAGCCTGGGTCTAAAGCCAGGGTCTTTACTGTACCGATGGTGGTGGTGGTGGATGAGATGATTTCTCCTATGAGTACACTACAGTTCAAAAGTTTGGGTTCACTTAGAAATGTCCTTGTTTTTGAAAGAAAAGTTCAGTTTTTGTCCATTAAAATAACATCAAATTGATCAGAAATACAGTGTAGACATTGTTAATGTTGTAAATGACTATTGTAGCTGGAGATGGCAGATTCTTTATGGAATATCTACAAAGGCATACAGAGGCCCATTATCAGCAACCATCAGTCCTGTGTTCCAATGGCACGTTATGTTAGCTAATCCAAGTGTACCATTTTAAAAGGCTAACTGATCATTAGAAAAACGTTTTGCAATTATGTTAGCACAGCTGAAAACTGTTGTTCTGATTAAAGAAGCAATACAACTAGCCTTCATTAGACTTGTTGAGTATCTGGAGCATCAGCATTTGTGGTTTTGATTACGTACTGAAAATGTCCAGAAACAAAGCATTTTCTTTTGAAACTCGTCAGTCTATTCTTGTTCTGAGAAATGAAGGCTATTCCATGTGAGAAATTGACAAGAAACTGAAGATCTCGTACAACGCTGTGTACTACTCCCTTTACAGAACAGTGCAAACGGTCTCTAACCAGAATAGAAAGAGGAGTGGGAGGCCTGGGTGCACAACTGAGCAAGAGGACAAGTACATTAGAGTGTCTAGTTTGAGAAACAGACGCCTCACAAGGCTTCAACTGGCAGCTTCATTAAATAGTACACGCAAAACACCAGTCTCAGCGTCAACAATGAAGAGGCCACTCTGGAATGCTGGCCTTCTAGGTAGAGTTGCAAAGAAAAAGCCATATCTCAGACTGGCCAATAAAAATAAAATATTAAGATGGGCAGCATCAGGCCTCCAGTGCACCTCCACAGTCCAGAGCTTCCGGCGACAGTCCCCAGTCCAGAGCAGTTCCCAGTCCAGAGCTTCCGGCGACAGCTCCCAGTCCAGAGCTTCCGGCGACGTTTCACAGTCCCGGAACCTCCAGCGACGGTCCACAGTCCGGAACCTCCAACGACGGTCCACAGTCCGGAATTTCCGAGACGGCCTGCAGTCCGGAACCTCCTGAGACGGTCCGCGGTCCGGAACCACCAGCGATGGTCGGCAGTCCAGAGCCTCCAGCGACGGTCTGCGGTCCAGAGCTTCCAGCAACAGTCTGCGGTCCGGAGCTTCCAGTGACGGTCTACGGTGCAGAGCTTCCTGCGACGGTCTGCGGTCTGCGGTTCAGAGCCTCCAGCGACGGTTGGCAGTCCAGAACCTCCAGCGGGAGTTCCCAGTCCAGAACCTCCTGCGAGGATTCCCAGTCCGGAGCCTCCGGCCTCGATCGGCAGTTCAGAGCCTCCAGCGACGGTCTGCAGTCCAGAGCCTCCAGTGACAGTCTGCAGTCCAGGTGTCACCAGCGTGGGTTCCCAGTCCAGAGTCTCCTGCGAGGGTTCCCAGTCCGGAGCCTCCGGAGACAGTCCATGGTCCGGTTCCTCCGGCGACGAGCCACGGTCCGGTTCCTCCGGCGACGAGCCACGGTCCGGTTCCTCCGGCGACGAGCCACGGTCCGGAGCTTCCGGCGACGATCCCTGCACCAGAGCTGCCATGGAAGATGACGTATCTGCGAGCGGAGTGGGTACTTCGCCCCACACCAGAGCTGCCCCCGACGGTAGATGCCGCCGGTTTTGCGGTCGGAGTCTGCAGCTTTGGGGTGGGGTTGGGCGGTACTGTTAAGCCCTGACCATAGAGAGCTGTTTATTCTCTATGTTGGTTGGGGCATGACAGTGACTAGGGTGGGTTATCTATGTAATTAATGATCTATGTTTGCCTGGTATGGTTCCCAATCAGAGGCAGCTGTTTATCGTTGTCTCTGATTGGGGATCATATTTAGGCATCCATTTCCCCATTGTGCTTTGTGGGATCTTGTCTAGGTATAGTTGCCTGAGAGCTCTTCATTGAGCTTCACGTTTCGTTTACGCTTAATTTGTTTTTTCTTTGAGTTTCTTTTCCTAATAAAGAGGATGGAAACATACCACGCTGCATCTTGATCCAGTCCTTATAACGATCGTGACAACGAGACCTTCAGTTTCTTGTCAATTTCTCACATGGAATAGCCTTCATTTCTCAGAACAAGAATAGACGGATGTGTTTCAAAAGAAAGGTCTTTGTATCCGGGCCATTTTGAGTATGTAATCAAACCCACAAATGCTGATGCTCCAGATACTCAACTGGTCTAAAGAAGGCCAGTTGTAATTGCTTCTTTAATCAGAACAACAATATTCAGCTGTGCTAATATAATCTCTAAAGTGTTTTACAATGGTAAATTAGCCTTTTAAAATGATAAACTTGGATTAGCTAACACCATGTGCCATTGGAACACAGGACTGATGATTGCTGATAATGGGCCTCTGTACGCCTATGTAGATATTCAATTAAAAATCTGCCGTTTCCAGCTACAATAGTCCTTTACAACATTAACAATGTCTACACCGTATTTCTGATCAATTTGTTGTTAGTTTAATGGACAAAAACTGAACTTTTCTTTCAAAAACAAGGACATTTCTTAGTGACCCCAAACTTCTGAAGGGTAGTGTATATACTGCGTGTGTGTGTGTGTGTGAGTGAGTATGCACAAGCAAAAAAGTATTCACTAGATGGCGACATGACCCCTTCCCTTCGGAGGCTAAATAAGGGTTTAGAAAGCATGACTACAGCAGGAGGCTGGCAGACAGATGGCAGCACACAGTGCCTCTTTAAAACCCCTTCAGGTCCACCTCTTCATCTCCTTTATTCTCCACTCTTCTCTTCTCCACTCTCTCCACCTCTCTCCTGTCTTCCCCTCTGTCTCCGCCATATTGACTGAAGTGTGTATATGTGCTGATATGACAAGAGACACTGGGCCACCCTGACACCAGTTGAGCTACCAAATCCATCTTGCTGGCCACAGCTCTGGAGATTGTTGAGATATGAAAGTTAAAGGGTAGCCTTAGAACATTGCAGAGGAGGATGATTCTCTCTCTCTATCTCTCTCTCTGTCTTTCTCTCTCTGTCTTTCTCTCTGTCTTTCTCTCTCTCTCTCTCTCTGTCTCTCTCTCTCTCTCTGTCTTTCTCTCTCTCTCTCTCTCTCTCTCTCTCTCTCTCTGTCTCTCTCTCTCTGTCTTTCTCTCTCTGTCTTTCTCTCTCTCTCTCTCTCTGTCTTTCTCTCTCTCTGTCTTTCTCTCTCTCTCTCTCTCTCTCTCTCTCTCTCTCTCTCTCTCTGTCTCTCTCTCTCTGTCTTTCTCTCTCTGTCTTTCTCTCTCTCTCTCTCTCTCTCTCTCTCTCTCTCTCTCTCTCTCTCTCTCTCTCTCTCTCTCTCTCTCTCTCTCTCTCTGTCTTTCTCTCTCTCTCTGTCTCTCTCTCTCTCTCTATGGCTCTCTCTCTATCTCTTTCTCAAAGCAACACACAGAACAGAACAATACTGCCCCTGTGGTAAGGAGGCAAGGAGCCATGATGGTGCCTCTGTGCCACAGATCACCGGAGAGACACACAGGCACACACAGCCATGCAGGCACAAAGCCCCATACTGTATGGTAACTGCAGGCCCACAGAACCAGAGGCACAGAAGCACGATGGCACTTAGGGCTGAGCAGCACATCTGGCCTGGGTACACACACATACACACAGGCCCTGCGATGAAGCTGCCAAGAGCCTCTCACACACATCACACAGGAGGGGAGAAGAGAGCAAAGTCTGTCAGTCTGAGGATCTTTGATTCAAAATGGATGGGCATACAGTACAAGGCCACATATGTGTTCAAAACGACACAGCTATGGGGGAGAAGCTGTGAAGAGAGAGGCACATGTATAACACTTTCTCTGCTACATCTTCCACGCTGACATCCTCTTTGATGTTGAGTTACTGGTATGTTCCCAAGTTCACCTACTCGTTTAGCTCTCATACAAAAAAACAGCGGCCACTTTCAGTGAGTCAATTCCTCATTAGCTGAAATGGCACCCTATTATCTACATAGTGCACTACAGTAGTACTCTATTCCGTATAGTACAGTAGTGTCCTTATTCCTTTATAATGCACTACTAGAAACAGAGCAGAAGACACCTTGCTGTTGTTGACCGTAACATATGGACAATAAAGTTGTATCCTATTCTTGTCTTCTATTCTATGAGGAATAAGGTGCCATTTCAGACACACTTATTGGCTTCGTGCGGACCCAGGCAGTGAACAGCATAGAAATAGAATGAATAGAACTGACGTCCCCATTCAAGTTAATGATGGCAAAATGGGTGAACTGGCGGCCATTGCGAGTGTAACCATAGGAGCAAAGCAGGAAATAAAAGCAGGAAGTGTACCCCATCAATTTTTGCTGTGATTTGTTGAATCAACTTCAGTTGAATCAACTAAATCAACTGTTTTTACAAAAAACACATCCCATTGCATGAGTCACATCAGTTAGCATCATTTGAATGAACATTCTACATTACCAATCTAAATGATTGTATCACAAAACCAAGGTTAGAGGTTCCAAGACGGTTCTATTCATTCTATTTCTATGGTGCACTGCGCAACAGTCACATGCTCTGCACTCACATGCAGTACAGCCCCATAGCCCATGGATGAATTTGACACAAATGAGGGTGGCAGTAGGCAAATCTATTTCTCCTACCTCGCCTCTCACACTGCACAGCCACTCTCCTAAACTAATGGGCTCACAATGCAGCCAGCCAGACCAGGCCACACTTAGCACTGAGCTGCTAAGCTATGATCCCCCTATGCAGGGGTTTAAATATACAGCAAGAGCAGCGCTGTTTTCAGGGCTGGGATCCCAGCGAGGCTCCACAGTAATATCATCACCTCCACTGTTGATGGAAGTGTAGAGAATAGAATGAACAGTAAACCTATTTGTATTTGGAGGGAAACTGCCTTTCTCCCTCTTTGCCTCTCAAAACATTGAAAATAGTCTTCACTGGGAAATGTTATGTTAATGTCCATAAGGAAGACGTTAGTGACGTAGAACAGTAGCTCTGCAACTTCATAATGTGGTTAGTGATGTATTCCTGACTGAAAGATCTATCAAGCACAACAAAGGAACTCAGAAGCAGATTTAGGTGAGTGATAGTGGTGTAAAGTACTTAAATAAAAATACTTTGAAGTACTGCTAAAGTCATTTTTTGGGTATCTGTACTTTGCTATTTCTATTTTTGACAACTTTTACCTCACTACATTCCTAATGGTGCTGTCTGTTTTGCTTAATAAAAGGAATTTGAAATTTGTTATACTTTTTATACTTAAGTATATTTTAGCATTTAAATGTACTTTTGATACTTAAGTATATTTAAAACCAAACACTTTTAGACTTTTGCTCAAGTAGTATATTACTGGGTGACTTTGACTTTTACTTGAGTCTTTTCTATCAAGGTCTCTTTACTTTTACTGCAGTATGACAGTTGGGTACTTTTTCCATCACTGGTGGTGTGGCTCAGAGATCACACACACATGCAAGCAGGCAGGCACTTGCACTCACACCCTCTCTGTCGCTTGTCTATTAGCCGTGTGGGAAAAATGTCATCTCTTCTACATCTTCTTTTTGTCCTCTTCTTCATCCCCTTTTGGTCTTCTTATTTCCTCTCCTTCTCCTGGTAGACAATCCTCTCAGACAGTCAGTGAACTGAATCTGGATTGATCACAGGCAACGTGAGAGTGAGAGTGAGAGAGAGAGAGAGAGTGAGAGTGAGAGTGAGAGTGAGAGTGAGAGTGAGAGTGAGAGTGAGAGAGAGATAGAGAGAGAAAGAAAGAGGGAGAGAGAGAGAGAGTGAGAGAGAGAGAGATAGAGAGAGAGAGAGAGAGAGAGAGAGAGAGAGAGAGAGAGAGGATCAGCAGTTGAAGAACCACTAGTAACAATCTCAGACTGCAGTCACTGTTCATCATAACCTAGAGGTTGTTTGGCAAGATTTAGTCGATTTATCAAGAGTCAGTATTTTGTCCACGGTATGCATAACAAATATATAAATGACAAGCAACAATTTTATAGGTTTTACTGAGTTACAGTTCATATGAGGAAATCAGTCAATTGAAATAAATTCAGTAGGCCTTGATCTATGGATTTCACATGACTGGGAATACAGATATGAATCTGTTGGTCACATATACTTAAAAAAATGGGCCTCAGGATCTTGTCATGGTATTTCAGTGCATTCAAAACAGCACATTTTAGAGTGGCATTTTATTGACCCCAGCACAAGATGCACCTGTGTAATGATCATGCTGTTTGGTCATCTTCTTCATATGCCACAGGTGTGGCTGTCAGGCTGTCAGGTGGATGGATTATCTTGGTAAAGGAGAAAAGCACATTAACAGGGATGTAAACAAATTTGTGCGTATGGAAAATTTTGGGGATCCTTTATTTTAGCTCATGAAACATGGGACCAACACTTTACATGCTGCGTTTATATTTATATTTTGTCCCACCTCACCCCCTCCCAAAAAGCACCTTGGAAGCCTGCAGTCAGTGTACTGTAAATTAAGATTTTTATGACAAGCCTCAAACGCCATTTGTAATTTTCTAGTGAAACGCCAATTTCTTACATGTTGATATATGGTGGATTTTGGCTTTCTTTGAGGGTAGTGTGTTCTTACTGAGAATGTCAGATAATTACAGGATGAAATCAGCTAGACTCTCATTATCTTGTTTTTTTGTGTTGTTGTTTCAAATGTTTTGGTGGTTTTCTGGGTTTGGAGTTTTGTCTTAGGCCTACACACATCTAGTCTGTCCTTGAGAAATCTGGGTTGCGGCTCAAATCTATGCAACACATTGGAATGCCAGTGAGGCTAGCCACTTCTGAAGTAGTGTGTGCGTGCATTTTGTAAGACGCGTTGTTACTAGTTTCTCCCTCTCAGATGGCACAGCCAGTTTCCCCTCACACCATGGCAGTAGAATACATGTTGTTGGCTGAAATGAATATCTTGATGCCTGAGGAAATGAGACAAACAACATCTAATCCGCCATTGGTGGTCCCCATTCCTCCCCTAATGTAATTTGCCACAGTTCTCAGCTCTCTCATTATTCCATCGATTGCAAGTCAATGGACCCCATATCATGTTGAACCATTCTAGCTCTTCAGGCTCTCTGATAGCCTATTCTTCACTTTAATTCTGTTTATTTAGTCAGGATGGTCCACTCAGACACAACTGTCCCTTTAATTAACCGGGTAGGTTCTTTCACACCACCCTGTTAGACCAATCCCCACATTTAGAAACAAAGCTTGTGAAGGAGCACTGAGCTCTTGACACTCAAATACACGTTTGACTTTCGATCTCAAGTCTGGAAAGGTTAATAAAAATACTTGTCTGTATTTGTACACTTCACTGTCTGTACCTGACCACACTGACATGTACTGTAATTGGTGGGTGTAACAGGAGGCACAGTGTACGTATTGTATCATGTGGATGCTCCCTCCTTGCCACTCCTGATGTGGCAGCCTGCTGCTCTGTTTGGTGTTTGTGTGTGTGCCCAGCGGGTGGGTGGGTGTACAGTATGCCCAGCAGTGTGTGTGAGTGTGTATGTGCAAATGTGTGTATGTGTGTGTGTGTCCAGTGTGCCCATGGTGCCGTCCGCAGGGCAATTTATGGCTGTGTTTTCCGAGACGTTGCCAGAGTTGGCACGGCGCGTGACGGACAGTTCAGCCCGGATAAGACCACGATACTAAAATATCCACCCTGCAGCCCACAGTCTGCCCTGTCTGTGTGTACTGTGTGTGTATGTGTCTGTGTGTACTGGTATGTGTGCTCCTACAGCAGACCCAGTCCACACAAAGCACCACTGCCCCCCAACCCCCCAATCCTCCCTCCTACAGTCTACAGTCCAGCCCGCAAGGCACCTACTGTCCAAACTGTGCACAAGCAGAAGCCTGGCCCTCCATCTTTCCTTCTTCCACCCTCCCTCTCTCCCCCATCCTTCTCTCCACATATCACTGTTCTGTCAGAAAGCTCAGCTGGCTGGACTGCGCTAGCTGCTTCTTGGGGTCAGCATTGTTGTAAACGAATGGACGGGCAGGCAAAATAAAGACAGGCTGTCCTTAAAAAGCCAAGGGCCTTGCCTTGCCTGGGTCCATACTCCACCTGTCTAGAATACACACAGTGTCTGAGAGGGGATAAAGCAGGGATAGAGGGGATGTCTGTCTTGTTTAGCTTTGCTAGGATGAAGGGACAGATATATCAGAGGGTCATTCCAGACAATCTTATCGAGTCTGAGTGCTTCTTAAAAGACAAGTTCAATAGACTTCCTCATACTCGTTCTGCAGTTGCAGGGGCACAGATAAAGCACGAACAAAGGCTCCAAAAAACACCCAAATACATCATTTGAGAAACGGCAACGCTCTCAGTATAGTGATGCAGGTCTTAAGATGTTGTACACATAAAGTTGTTCAGTGTTGAGGAAGCTACTCTAAAAATATAGTTTACCAAGCTTACAGTTACTTCAAACTGGAAGAAGTTAAGCGACAGTAAAGCTATCCTGAAGAAAAATATAGTTTGCTTAACCAAAGCTACTTTGAAAAAGTAGTTCACAACATCCTAAGTACTTTGTGGTGGCTGGTGGGCAGAGATATCGGAGGATGGGTCATTGTAATGGCTGGAATGGAGTAAAAAGAATGGTATCAAATAGATGGAAACCATGTGTTTGATGCCTTTCCATCCATTCCATTACAGCCATTATGATGAGCCTGTCCTCCTGTATATCTCCGACAACCAGCCTCCACTGAAATGATCATATTTATATCTGAAATGTCATAGACTACAAATTGCAAGAACACATCACTTTGGGGGTCATATGTTAATAGAATGTGTAATTTAGTCTATTAAACACAAAAATGATGTTTCAAGTGAGAATTAGGCAAGTCTGATGCGGAAAAGAAAGGAAATGATTGCCTAGTGTGTAGTTCCAGTAGTTAGCTACACCGCTACATGGCAAAAAGTAATGAACTACTAAAAGGACCTAGATTTGAATTCAGTTCATGCAAAATGTAGTTAATAGTTTAACAACATGTAGTTGTAGTTCACGACTCACTAACACTGAAGTTGTGTCACTCCGAACTTTATCCGCAACGTTATATTCCATTTTGTTAGACCCTTGCATGCACACACTAAAAAGCATCACTCTCGTCCAACAGCATAGTATATAACACTGCGGCAAAAGTTAACTTGTTCTTTAATTTAGAATCCCATCCCTGGGACTGTGAGCCGACTGTCGAACCAGGTCTACTGTGTGATACAAGGCTGCTCTTTAGCCTGCTGAGCTAAAACCTAGGCATTGGCTCAGGTAGTTAAGTCAACCCACCTCTGTTACAGAACTTTACAGTACCCTCTGTAGGATAGGTCACTTGATTAATGTGGGGCAGGAACGACTTTCTGAGGAGATGGCCACTGGATCTGTTTGTACCCCACCAGCCACTGTAGAGCAGTAGAGTGGAGTTTATTATCAGTGTACTGTAGGCTAGTTATTCAAGGTTCTCTAAAAAGCCTATATCTGTATTAGTCTATGGACTCCTGCTTTACCTCTCCTACAGAAGCCTTATCTCCCTCCCTAATTTCTATACTGTACTTATCAGCCCTTTAATAATGACCTATTTTCTCCTTCTTCATCTATCATTGCCTTTTCTTTCTGTCCTCTTTCTCCCTCCTCCCTCCGACCATCTCCATTTTTACTTTCTATCTCTGTCCAAATCTCCACTTTCTGGTCCTTCTCCCTCTCTTCTTTCTTTCTTTCTTTCTTTCTTTCTTTCTTTCTTTCTTTCTTTCTTTCTTTCTTTCTTTCTTTCTTTCTTTCTTTCTTTCTTTCTTTCTTTCTTTCTTTCTTTCTTTCTTTCTTTCTTTCTTTCTTTCTTTCTTTCTCTCGCTCTCTCGCTCTCTCTCCCTCTCTCCTTGGCTGTGCTTGGCAGTCTCCCCTTTGTGTAAATAGCAGGTCAGTGTGTGCAGCAGCCCCAGCAGCAGCCCCGTCTAGACAGGGTTTCCTCCGCTCTGTTTATTTTTCTTGCTATCGGAGTGCTGATGTGTACCTTTAGGAATGCCGGAGGGGTGCTGGCTCGCTCCTGGACCTGCCCCCCTCCTCATTGTGACGGTAGGGACCCTTCTTGACCCTCCATGCTGATGACGACCCTCGTCTCACTGTGGATCTCCACCAGATGTCTGCCTCCTCCAGCCTTCTCTCTGAGGCAGAAAGAGGGAGATGGGTGTGGAGGGGAGGGGTGGAGTGGGATGAGATGGGATGGAATACCTAAAGCAGCATTTATGACATGGCGGACTTATACCCCTCAACCCTTCTCCACCCCCCTTCTCCCTCACGCACCGGCTGCCCACCTACCTCCATCTCAGGTCTCTGATTACTGGACCGATTGTGGAGTGGATTGGGTGGGTAATGTGTGGGGTGGAGGGAGGTACGTGGTGGGGTGGCTGTGTCCAAACACAAAACCCTAACTGTTGTATCCCCCCCCCCCCACCCACCCACACACCCCCACACACCCCTGTCCTCCTTCATCTCCCCTCTCTGTAAGTTTCCTCTCCGGTTCCCCTTGTTCCGATGTTCCAGATGTGGCTCGGTATCAGAGTCTTAGGTCACCCACTTCTTTTTAATTCCATAAGGCAAGGCCTGCAGTAACCATCCCCTCCTTTTCATAAGGCAAGGTCTGCAGTAACAATCCCCTCCTTTCCATAAGGCAAGGCCTGCAGTAAACATCCCCTCCTTTTCATAAGGCAAGGCCTGTAGTAACAATACTCTCCTTTCCATAAGGTAAGGCCTGTAGTAACAATACTCTCCTTTCCATAAGGCAAGGCCTGCAGTAACCATCCCCTCCTTTTCATAAGGCAAGGCCTGTAGTAACAATACTCTCCTTTCCATAAGGCAAGGCCTGTAGTAACAATTCCCTCCTTTCCATAAGGCAAGGCCTGTAGTAACAATACTCTCCTTTCCATAAGGCAAGGCCTGTAGTAACAATTCCCTCCTTTCCATAAGGCAAGGCCTGTAGTAACAATTCCCTCCTTTCCATAAGGCAAGGCCTACAGTAACAATCCCCTCCTTTCCATAAGGCAAGGCCTGCAGTAATAATCCTCTCCCCTCCCCTCAGCCCATCCACCATACCACATGCTCCACACGGACAATAAAGGCATTCAGATGGCCGTTGGGAGTGTGTGTATGTGTATGTGTATGTGGGTGCTGAAACTGCCGGGAAGATTGGCACGAAGGTGACAGATCTCAAAGAAACTAAAATAATGGAGAAAGGACTGCTAGCTGCTACTAGCCAGAGCCCGTGCCTGATTCAGAATGAGCCTTTTGTTTGTTTAGTACAAGTTGTAGATGTAATCCAGTACGGTGCATGTTTCAAACCGATTAGTCCTGTACACTCTGCGAATATATTAAAGCAATATTTTTGGGGCTGGCAACTTATGGCGTTGATGTGTGTATTTATTCATTCGACAAGATATTTAAATACACTACCAGATTAATATTTGTGTGTGTGTGTGCCTTTATGCCATGTTGTGAGGGGGCGCTTGGCAGTATGTTATGTCCTTTTCTGCTGTGTGTGTGTGTGTTTGTGTGTGTGTCACTGGCATCAAGGCAGGTTGATTCTGGCCATAGGGCCATTGCAGCTAAATCCCTGATGTTTGAGAGTGTGTCAGAGAGGGTGTGTTCTCTTCACTATCTCTAAGGGTAGACGTTATCCTCTTTAGTGGCTGCTGCATACCCAGCCATGGATTAAAGGGGCCTGCCTGCTTAGGTAGCAAGGAGAGCATCCATTAGAGTGGGGAGAGGATCCTCTGCCATTCTCACCACCAGTTGATGGTTGAAGGAAAGAGTAGGGGAGGGAGGAGGTATTGTAGAAGTAGCATCACGTCAATGGCGTAGTTACGTACAGTACCAGTGGGGTAAAGTACTTCAGTAAAAATACTTTAAATCACATTTTATTAGTCACATGAGCCCCTAACCAACAGTGTAGTTTAAAAAAATCTGAGGACCCATGCCAAATATTTTCAGTCTCCTGAGGGGGAATAGGTTTTGTCGTGCCCTGAGGAAGGAACCAATGGGAGTGACATATAGTGAAGGTAATCAGGGAGGTGATTGAGTCGTGGTGAGTCTGAAGACACGCAGGTGCACGTAACGTTGGTGACAGGTGTGCGCCATAACGAGCAGCCTGGTGACCTAGAGGCCTGGGAGGGAGCACACGTGACAGCCTGGTTAACTTAATATAAGGAATTTCAAATTATTTATACTTTTACTTTTGATACTTATTTTAGTAATTACATTCACTTTTGATACTTACATATATTTTAAACAAAATACTTTTAGGATTTTACTCAAGTAGAATTTTACTGGGTGACTTTTACTCTTACGTTTTCTAATAAGGTATCTTTACTTTTACTCAAGTATGACAATTGGGTACTTTTTCCACCACTGTACAGTACCAGTTCTTGGAGTTTTCAAGAATTAAGATGACTTTTGAGTAGTAAGACATGATTAAAAGCAACAGATACCATTAATAAGAAGGGGCTAGAAGCTACCAAGTGGCTAGGACAGGTAAGCCCCATACTATTGTTGAGAACTTAATTCTTCCTGCTGCTGTGGATATGGCTGGGACAATGCTGGGGAGAAAGGCCAAAAAAAACATACAGACAAATGCCTTCATCAAACAACTCTTTCATGACGCATCAATGACATGGCAGGAGATGTTCTGAATCAATTACTGCTTCACATACAAGCCATTGAATTCTATGCGTTACAGCTAGATGAGGCAACAGACGTGGTGAGCCTGGCACAGCTCCTTGTATATGTCCGATACGTTTATGGGGGGTCAATTAAGGAAGCCATCCTCTTCTGCAAACCACTGGAAACCAGGACAACAGAATAGGATATTTTTTAAGTACTGGACAGCTTTGTGACATCAGATGGACTTTGGTGGTCAAGATGTGTTGGTATCTGTTCTGATGGTGCAAAAGCCATGACAGGGAGACATAGTGGAGTGGTAATGCTCGTGCAACCCGTTGCTCCCGACTCCACTTGGGTCCACTGCAGCATCCACTGAGAGGCTCTTGCATTCCAAGGGAATGCCTGACAGCTTGAAAGACATTTAGGAAACTTTGTTAAAGCAAGGCCCCTGAACTCTCATGTATTTTCTGCACGATACAATGATATGGGCAGCGACCACGTAATGCTTTTACAACATACAGAAGTGCGCTGGTTATCAAGGGGCAAAGTATTGACACGTGTTTTTGGATTGAGAGATGAGCTTAAAGTTTTCTTTACTGACCATAATTTTCACTTGTCTGATCGCTTGCATAATGATGAGTTTCTTACATGACTTGACTTTCTTGTTGATGTTTTTTCTTGCCTGAATGATCTGAATCTAGGATTACAGGGACTCTCCACAACTGTATTCAATGTGCGGGACAAAATTGAGGCTATGATTAAGAAGTTGGAGGTCTTCTCTGTCTGCATTAACAATGACAACATGCAGGTCTTTCCATCATTGTATGATTTGTTGTGTGCAAATGAACTCAAGCTTACGGACAACGTCAAACGTGATGTAGCAGGTACCATCCCAAAACGGATGACACAAACAAGTGGATTTGTTATGCCTTTCATGCCCTGCCTCCAGTCCACTCCAGTCCACCATCCCAATTTCAACTTTTTTTTCTTTCATCACATTCCCAGTGGGTCAGAAGTTTACATACACTCAATTAGTATTTGGTAGCATTGACTTTAAATAGTTTAACTTGGGTCAAACATTTTGGGTAGCCTTCCACAAGCTTCCCACAATAGGTTGGGTGAATTATGGCTCATTCCTCCTGACAGAGCTGGTGTAACTGAGTCAGGTTTGTAGGCCTCCGTGCTCGCACACGCTTTTTCAGTTCTGCCCACAACTTTTCTATAGGATTGAGGTCAGGGCTTTGTGATGACCACTCCAATACTTTGACTTTGTTGTCCTTAAGCCATTTTGCCACAACTTTGGAAGTATGCTTGGCGTCATTGTCCATTTGGAAGACTCATTTGCGACCAAGCTTTAACTTCCTGACTGATGTCTTGAGATGTTGCTTCAATATCTCTACATAATTTTCCTCCCTCATGATGCCATCTATTTTGTGAAGTGCACCAGTCCCTCCTGCAGCAAAGCACCCACACAACATGATGCTGCCACTCCCGTACTTCACGGTTGGGATGGTGTTCCCTCGGCTTGCAAGCCTCCCCCTTTTTCCTCCAAACATAAAGTTGGTCATTATGGCAAAACAGTTCTATTTTCGTTTCATCAGACCAGAGGACATTTCTCCAAAAAGTATGATTCCTCAAGCATCTTCAGAAGGTCCTTTGTTGTTGTTCTGGGATTGATTTTCGCACCAAAGTATGTTCATCTCTAGGAGACAGAACGCGTGTCCTTCCTAAGCGCTATGACGGCTGCGTGGTTCCATGGTGTTTATACTTGCGTACTATTGCTCCCAAGGATGAACCAGACTGGTGGAGGTGTACAATGTTTTTCTGAGGTCTTGGCTGATTTCTTTTGATTTTCCCATGATGTCAAGCGAAGAGGCAATGAGTTTGAAGGTAGGCCTTGAAATACATCCACAGGTACACCTCTAATTGACTCAAATTATATCAATTAGCCTATCAGAAGCTTCTAAAGCCATGACATAATTTTCTGGAATTTTCCAAGCTGTTTAAATGCTCTTCAATGACTCTAACCTAAGAGTATGTAATCTTCCGACTTCAACTGTACATGTTATTCTATCATTGTACCCACACTAACGAGCATCTGCGTTGCTAAGTGCTAAAATAGTTCTGTTTGTGACACTGAACACAGTGCAAGTCCTGCCTCTCCCATCTCCTGGAAGCAGATACCGACATGCCATCTCCTCATTGGTTGTACCCATGTGGGTGAATGAACGGATGAACTGTGGTCGGTCTGTCGTGGTACTATACCTATGAATGTCATATCCAAATCGCCATATATAGTCCATAGAAGGAAAATCCTGGAAGTAGGAGAGATGACTAGAAATTATTTGGTTGACCGTTTTATGTGTGGATTAGTTGTCGGAGTAGAAGCTTGTGCATTTCAGGTAAAATTCCAAGACAATATAGGACAAATTGCAGCTGCTAGCTAAATTGCCATAAATGTTTAATGCTTTTCGACCTGTCCCCTAATTAATATAATTGGTTCAGGGTTTGTTTTAATATTTCAACTTGCTTGACGTGATCGCGTTTGGTGTGGGGGGACAACATCTTTTTGTGCACGTTGGCTCACGTGCTTCTGGTTTGGGCATGGTGTTAGAGTTAGCTGCACCTCAGATTGCAGCCCAAATAAATCCTTCACAGATTTCAAGTAAGAGACACATCTCAGCACCAACTGTTCAGAGGTGACAGCGTGAATCAGGCCTTCTTCTACTTTGAAGAATCTAAAATATATTTTGATATGTTTAACACTTTTTTGGTGATTCCATATGTGTTATTTCATAGTTCTGATTTCTTCACTATTATTCGACAATGTACAAACTAGTAAAAATAGTTAGAAACACCCTTGAACGAATTGGTGCTGCAGTAGTTTATGTGTCGGGGGGCTGGGGTCAGTTTGTTATATCTGGAGTACTTCTCCTGTCCTATTCGGTGTCCTGTGTGAATCTAAGTGTGCGTTCTCTAATTCTCTCCTTCTCTCTTTCGGAGGACCTGAGCCCTAGGACCATGCCCCAGGACTACCTGACATGATGACTCCTTGCTGTCCCCAGTCCACCTGGCCATGCTGCTGTTCCAGTTTCAACTGACCTGAGCCCTAGGACCATGCCCCAGGACTACCTGACATGATGACTCCTTGCTGTCCCCAGTCCACCTGGCCATGCTGCTGCTCCAGTTTCAACTTCCACCTGACTGTGCTGCTGCTCCAGTTTCAACTGTTCTGCCTTATTATTATTCGACCATGCTGGTCATTTATGAACATTTGAACATCTTGGCCATGTTCTGTTATAATCTCCACCCGGCACAGCCAGAAGAGGACTGGCCACCCCACATATCCTGGTTCCTCTCTAGGTTTCTTCCTAGGTATTGGCCTTTCTAGGGAGTTTTTCCTAGCCACCGTGCTTCTACACCTGCATTGCTTGCTGTTTGGGGTTTTAGGCTGGGTTTCTGTACAGCACTTTGAGATATCAGCTGATGTACGAAGGGCTATATAAATAAATTTGATTTGATTTGATTGGTGTGTCCAAACTTTTGACTGGTGCTGTATGTGCTGTACGATGTCTTAATGAGAACATGTAGATGGGTTATGCACATCTGACTGTGAGCGCTGCTCATCAGTGCAGGAACAAAGCTGTGTGGGCCTGAAATTAAGATAAAACTTGGACTTTTCCTATTCATTTACTCATTCATCTCAACATCCTCCCATCTCTCTTTTTGCAGGGTATATCTTGCAGGGTTCTGTAATAGATAACGTTCACAGGAGGGGGGGTGGGGTTAACCTCTAGTCTACAGGAAATGTCTGAATCTTGTCTTAGTTTGAGTCGGTCGGGAGGTGAGGACAACTGACAGATCTGCTGAGCTGAGCCTAATTGGAAAGTTTATAAAGCCTTATAGACTTAAAGCGTCCTCTTTTTGACAGGCAAATGAATCCACCAAGACTCACTGACAAATCATTTGACACTTGCGACGTATGCCTGTGTCTACACACATCCTTTGGAGCTCGATAACCCAGATTCACATTTTCACATAATAAAGCTCTCCATGTGTCTCCTTAACTGCTATGTTGTTTTCCAGGTGTACATTTGGGCAGATTCATTGGGAATGATGCATTCAGACAAGCTCATCAAAAACCAGGTCTACAGTGGTGAATTAAGGCTCTAGTTGAGTGTTTTTGTCACGTTCGTTATAAGGAACGGACCAAGGTGCAGCGTGGTATGCGTACATTCTTATTTATTTAAAGAATGAACACTGAACAAACTAACAAAATAACAAAATGAAACGTGAAGCTATACAAATGAGTGCTGACAGGCAACTACACATACACAAGATCCCACAAACACCAAAGGGAAATGGCTACCTAAATATGATCCCCAATCAGAGATAACGATAAACAGCTGTCTCTGATTGGGAACCATATCAGGCCAACATAGAATTACAAAAACCCCTAGACCTACAAAACCCTAGACAATACAAAACTAGTGTACCCACCCTGGTCACACCATGACCTAACCAAAATATAAGAAAACAGAGATATCTCAGGTCAGGGTGGGACAGTCTCTCTCTCTCTCTGTCTCTCTCAATTCAATTTGCTTTATTGGCATGATGTAACAATGTACATATTGCCAAAGTTTACTTTGGATATTTACAATATTAAGATAATAAGATAATAAGAATCAAAATTGTCAACGGGACAACAGTAACAACAATAACCAAGGGTCAAAATAACCATACATTCAACAATAACAATAAGCATTCAGTAGAGGACATGTGCAGGTTGATTGGTCTGTCAGACACTGTCCCTCATCTTATGGCAGGCAGCAGTGTAGTGCGCTTCCAACCCACAGCTCTCTGCGTCCTCCCCCAACAGGACGGGGAGCCTATTCTCATCAGAGACGTCTTTGAAACCTTGAATAAGGGTTTCAAATTTGGGGAAATGACACTCTAATTGTTTTATATTTTTTACATTTTGTCAGGAAATGCAGCTCTTTCTCAGGTTCCCTGACAGATTCTGCTGTTGTGCAGTGGTTGCATAGCCTTTCCTCTACAGGGAGCCACATTTTCCTGTGTCTACCCTTCTCAATGGCAAAGTTGTGTCCACCAAGCCTATACTTTGTCAAAGTTTTTCTAAGGTTTTGATCAGTTACCATGGTCAAACAGTTAGCCACGGTGTACTGTCGATTTAATGCCAGATAGCACTGCATTTTGTTTTGTGCTCGTGTTTACCAATAATTGATGTAGTTTTGTTTGGATTGTGTTGTAATTTGTTTTATTCTGATTGGTTGGATGTTCTTGTCCTGCGGCTTCAGTGCTCTTGGCATTGCAGGGCTTGGTAATGATATGAGAGGGGGTCATTATTTTAGATGTTTGCAAAACTGAATTGCTATTTTTTTAGTTTGTATTATTAGTGGCCTAATTCTCTCTCTCTCTCGGGTTGTGCTTTCTCTACCTCCTCTCTCATTCCACTGATCAAATACACTTGGATGTTCTCTTCCATCTGACTATTCAGCACTGAGGGAATCATGGGCTCATTTGATGTAAGTAATGTTCTCTCTATCTTAGCCCCTCAGACCCCTATATCTGGAGGGCAGATCACTCAGACCCCTATATTTGGAGGGCAGCACACTCAGACCCCTATATCTGGAGGGCAGGCAGAGCAGCCATGAGTCCAAGGGCAGAAAGCTTTCTCATATAGTAATTTGACCCCAATTTAACTAGGCAAATATTCCAAAACCCAAATGCTGAATGCTGATAAATCCTTTCTGATGGAATGTATTGCCCACTTTAGCAATGGTATTAACTATATGGACTTCTGTTACCTAGCAGGGTTGGGGAGCAACGGATTACAATTTTTTTCAACTTACTTTACCAGCAAAAATATTGTAATCCGATTACAGATACTTTTGAAAAAGTAGATGATTACTTTGAGGATTACTTTAAAATTCAGAAAGGATGTTTGCGAAAAAAATCTTTGACACTTCTTTGTTTTCTCAATGACATTCAAATCAGCATTGAAATGAGCGCAAGATTCAATTTGTTCCACCTGAGCGTGTCTGACCACAAGTCAGCGACCACTATGGTGCGACTGCTGTCGGCATCCAAAGATTATCCATCTTGAATAAAGGCTTGGAGGTAAGGATGACAGCAGTGGTTTAGTCTACGGCGACACGGATATCACTTATTATTGATATCTACAAGGCGCATTGATGTGAACCACACTGCTGCTCTCTCATTTAGCTATTTGCGCCTTATGGATTGTGGTTGTTGTGGATGGCTGTTCACAAATCTAAATGTGTATTTGAACCCAATAAAGGTTGAATTCAAGAAGTTTAAGCTGCCTATTAATTATTGTTTTTGAAACTAGTGGACAGCCAGTGAAAATGCACTCTTGCAACAGCTGCACAGTGCGGATCCAAGTCTATGGAATAAAAGTGGGGCTTTTATTTCTCAATCTAATTCATGCTGATAAAAAAATTAATCCATAGGTCTAATGGACACATGCTCAAACTCCTACACTTTTGATAGATTTAAAGGGGAAATCTGTAGTTGCTACATACATTTTTGGACTTCTAAATGATATATATTAATGTAAAGATATAATTGAATCATATTATTATATGTAGTAGAAAGCGATGGGTTAGAAGAAGCCTACACAACCAACCCATATAGTAAAATGTAACATCCATATATGGCCAGCTATGTAAACTTTAACATTGATTTATCCTGTAATAGATGTTGTTCAATTGGTAACATACATTTTTGTCTTCTTCCAATGCCTCTTAAGGGGAAAGTAACTGAATGTAATCAGATTACGTTACTGAGTTTGGTCGATGCAAAAGTGACGTTACTGATTACAATTTTGGACAGGAAACTAGTAACTGTATCGGATTACATTTAGAAAATAACCTACCCAACCCTGCCTATCTACTGATAATTACAAGTGGTAATAAGAGGTCATTGTATAATTTCCTGTCTCCATAGTTACTGGGAATAATGCTACTGTGATATAGTGTTAGTGAGGAGGGAGGTGAGAGGTCAGATCTGTTAGAGTTCAGTGTAGGGTTATTATGACTCACATGATAATGTCAACGCATCCAACCAAATGGAGACATTTGCCATAACTGCAGGCAACAGAGATTATAGTGAGTTGCCCTTTTAATTAAGTAGTGTGGTGCTGTCTGTAGATTATGTAGTGTGTTGCCCTTTTAATTATGGAGTGCGGTGCTGTCTGTAGATGATGTAGTGTGTTGCCCTTTTAATTAAGTAGTGTGGTGCTGTCTGTAGAGCTAATACAGTGATGATTCCCCCTGAGGAAGGCTAATTGAGTTTTAAAAAAGTGATGATTCCCCAATAGGAAGGCTAATTGAGCTAATAAAGTAATGATTCCCCAATAGTAAGGCTAATTGAGCTAATAAAGTAATGATTCCCCCTGAGAAAGGCAAATTGAGCTAATAAAGTAATGATTCCCCCCGAGGAAGGCTAATTGAGCTAATACAGTTATGATTCCCCAATAGGAAGGCTAATTGAGCTAATAAAGTAATGATTCAAATCAAATCAAATCAAATGTATTTATATAGCCCTTCGTACATCAGCTGATATCTCAAAGTGCTGTACAGAAACCCAGCCTAAAACCCCAAACAGCAAGCAATGCAGGTGTAGAAGCACGGTGGCTAGGAAAAACTCCCTAGAAAGGCCAATACCTAGGAAGAAACCTAGAGAGGAACCAGGCTATGTGGGGTGGCCAGTCCTCTTCTGGCTGTGCCGGGTGGAGATTATAACAGAACATGGCCAAGATGTTCAAATGTTCATAAATGACCAGCATGGTCGAATAATAATAAGGCAGAACAGTTGAAACTGGAGCAGCAGCACAGTCAGGTGGAAGTTGAAACTGGAGCAGCAGCATGGCCAGGTGGACTGGGGACAGCAAGGAGTCATCATGTCAGGTAGTCCTGGGGCATGGTCCTAGGGCTCAGGTCAGTTGAAACTGGAACAGCAGCATGGCCAGGTGGACTGGGGACAGCAAGGAGTCATCATGTCAGGTAGTCCTGTGATGATTCCCCCTGAGAAAGGCTAATTGAGCTAATAAAGTAAAGATTCCCCCTGAGGAAGGCAAAATGAGCTAATAAAGTAATGATTCTCCCTGAGGAAGGCAAAATGAGCTAATAAAGTAATGATTCCCCCTGAGAAAGGCTAAATGAGCTAATAAAGTAATGATTCCCCAATAGGAAGGCTAATTGAGCTAATAAAGTAATGATTCCCCCTGAGGAAGGCTAATTTAGCTAATAAAGTAACGATTCCCCAATAGGAATGCTAATTGAGCTAATAAAGTAATGATTCCCCAATAGGAAGGCTAATTGAGCTAATAAAGTAATGATTCCCCCTGAGGAAGGCTAATTGAGCTAATAAAGTAACGATTCCCCAATAGGAAGGCTAATTGAGCTAATAAAGTAATGATTCACCCCAAGGAAAGGCTAATTGAGCTAATAAAGTGATGATTCCCTGTGAGGAAGGCTAATTGAGCTAATAAAGTGATGATTCCCTGTGAGGAAGGCTAATTGAGCTAAGAGCTGAAGATAACATTTTACTGGTTACAGCTATCGTTGCTTAGCCTGGACCCAGATCGGTCCTAACTCCTATGGTAATTTTAAGCCAAACGTGTTTTCAAGGCAGCACATACTGATCTGGAACCAGGCTACAACTGTCCTTGTTTATGAAGGTAGTTAGAGTGGATCATGTCCAACTGGTTGTGTTTGTGAGGATAGAAGTACAGGGTGTAACAGGAAACTCAAAGACAATTTCAATAAAGAGGTCCAGAAATTGTTTCTCCAAAAGTAGCAGAAACGACAGTTTTTTTAAATCTAGATTATGCCTTTAGATTTCAAGAAAATGTACAAATGAATGCTCTCAGTGAACATACAGTGCCTTGTGAAAGTATTCGGCCCCCTTGAACTTTGCCACCTTTTGCCACATTTCAGGCTTCAAACATAAAGATATTAAACCGTATTTTTTTGTGAAGAATCAACAACAAGTGGGACACAATCATGAAGTGGAACGACATTTATTGGATATTTCAAACTTTTTTAACAAACAAAAACTGAAAAATTGGGCGTGCAAAATTATTCCGCCCCTTTACTTTCAGTGCAGCAAACTCTCTCCAGAAGTTCAGTGAGGATCTCTGAATGATCCAATGTTGACCTAAATGACTAATGATGATAAATACAATCCACCTGTGTGTAATCAAGTCTCCGTATAAATGCACCTGCACTGTGATAGTCTCAGAGGTCCGTTAAAAGCGCAGAGAGCATCATGAAGAACAAGGAACACACCAGGCAGGTCCGAGATACTGTTGTGAAGAAGTTTAAAGCCGGATTTGGATACAAAAAGATTTCCCAAGCTTTAAACATCCCAAGGAGCACTGTGCAAGCGATAATATTGAAATGGAAGGAGTATCAGACCACTGCAAATCTACCAAGACCTGGCCGTCCCTCTAAACTTTCAGCTCATACAAGGAGAAGACTGATCAGAGATGCAGCCAAGAGGCCCATGATCACTCTGGATGAACTGCAGAGATCTACAGCTGAGGTGGGAGACTCTGTCCATAGGACAACAATCAGTCGTATATTGCACAAATCTGTCCTTTATGGAAGAGTGGCAAGAAGAAAGCCATTTCTTAAAGATATCCATAAAAAGTGTCATTTAAAGTTTGCCACAAGCCACCTGGGAGACACACCAAACATGTGGAAGAAGGTGCTCTGGTCAGATGAAACCAAAATTGAACTTTTTGGCAACAATGCAAAACATTATGTTTGGCGTAAAAGCTACACAGCTCATCACCCTGAACACACCATCCCCACTGTCAAACATGGTGGTGGCAGCATCATGGTTTGGGCCTGCTTTTCATCAGCAGGGACAGGGAAGATGGTTAAAATTGATGGGAAGATGGATGGAGCCAAATACAGGACCATTCTGGAAGAAAACCTGATGGAGTCTGCAAAAGACCTGAGACTGGGACGGAGATTTGTCTTCCAACAAGACAATGATCCAAAACATAAAGCAAAATCTACAATGGAATGGTTCAAAAATAAACATATCCAGGTGTTAGAATGGCCAAGTCAAAGTCCAGACCTGAATCCAATCGAGAATCTGTGGAAAGAACTGAAAACTGCTGTTCACAAATGCTCTCCATCCAACCTCACTGAGCTCGAGCTGTTTTGCAAGGAGGAATGGGAGGAAAGGAGGAAAATTCAGTCTCTCGATGTGCAAAACTGATAGAGACATATCCCAAGCGACTTACAGCTGTAATCGCAGCAAAAGGTGGCACTACAAAGTATTAACTTAAGGGGGCTGAATAATTTTGCACGCCCAATTTTTCAGTTTTTGATTTGTTAAAAAAGTTTGAAATATCCAATAAATATCGTTCCACTTCATGATTGTGTCCCACTTGTTGTTGATTCTTCACAAAAAAATACAGTTTTATATCTTTATGTTTGAAGCCTGAAATGTGGCAAAAGGTCGCAAAGTTCAAGGGGGCCGAATACTTTCGCAAGGCACTGTATATAAATTAACCAGTGACTAGCAATTATTCAAAATCTCTGTATGTAATTTTTCTATCGCATTATAAGAAATGAAAAAAATATGTGTTCTCTCTCAGCTCAAAGAAAAAGAGTTGAATATTTTCAATTAGTATTTTAATCTTTTAATTATGCTCAGTGAGGGCTATGGTTGAGGTGATGCTTTCGGCAATAAAAATATACATTTTCTGTCAGTTTTTTTCTTATTGTCAAAGGTTCAACAGAGGCTGAAGGTCTCTCCTCCCAGCCAACTATAAAGGGAATTTTACCTTTTGATTTTGTCTCTTAACTGGTGTCCAATATAGTTTTCCTTGATCAAAGGGGGAACTTTCTCTGCTCTGTTTAGTGCCTGAACTAATATCAATATTTCCTAAATCTTCTTATATTGTTTAAAGCACCTGTGCAGCACACCAGGATTGGGATCAAATCCGTTTTTAACTTGCAATTAACTCAGGAAGTGATTTCAAATTGAATTAATGAATAACAAAATTGTGGTAGAAAACAAATGGGCATTTGTGTTTCAGTGGACACATGGCTCTCGACCTTCGCCTCTCCCGAGTCCATACGGGAGTTGCAGCAATGAGACAGTAACTACCAATTGGATACCACAAAATTGGGGAGAAAAAGGAGTAAAAATATATATCAATTTTTTTAATTTAATTTTTTTAATAATGTGTTGAATTTCAATGCTCTTCCTGAATTGACTGAGTTGAACACTAAATTGAATCCGTCACATCAACTCATATAATGATGGCACCATCCCCACTATAAGATATTGGGCCCCTGCATTATCTCTAAAATCTCCCTCCATATGTTGACAAATGTGGTAAAGCCAGGTGATTGTGTGTTTATTTGGATTTGCATCTTGGCCTATGATGACCTTTATGGGCTTCTTCTCAATCAGTCATGTATGACATTTGCTCTCTTCGCCAGATGAGAACGTACATTAGATATCTTATGAGGGATTTGGCAATGCACTGATGCAGTATCTCTGCCTCCCTCTTTCCCTATCTCTCTCTCTCTCTCTCTCTCTCTCTCTCTCTCTCTCTCTTTCTCTCACACAATATTACACTCCCTTCCTCTTTATATCTCCATCCTTCTATCTCTCTCCCCCTCTTTTCTCCTGCTGTCTCGTTCTCTCCTCCCGAATCTCTTGCTTCCTCTCATTTCCCCGTCTCTCTCTCTGGGCATTCTCCCCTGCTCTTGAAAGAAAGACTTGAATAACCAAAAAAAGAAGGGAAAAAAACATTCAGACACGGCAGATTTATCAGTGGCTTTTCTCTTTGGTTATTTCCCCGTTTTTCCCTCGCTCTCTCCCACATCTGTTTAAGTTATCTCTTTGCAGTCTGGTGTTACCCTAGAAACCAAAGCAAACAGTGAGCCATTGCAGCCTTGTAGCACAATACCTCCCTGTCTCCCTCGCTCCCTCGCTCCCTTTCTCCCTCTGCTTGCACTCCATCCCAGAGGCTGCACTGCTGATCAGACCTCTAAATGTAATTTATTTTTTTCTCCAAAATAAATGAAAAAATTATTATTAGTTTTACAGTGTGTAGGGGGAGCGGGGTGGAGGATAGCGCCGACTCTGTGGGAATCTATAAGTCTAGGGTTTAGAAAAGGAAATATGAGAGTAGCATTTCAATATACTGTAATATTATACAAACACAACTTTGTGGAGGGCTCTTTCACTCCTAGTCTCCCACTCATTAGTGTTTTGTGTAATACAGTATTCATCCAAATATCTATCACCACATGAATGTCAGTACTGTTCAGACAAAGGTTAAATCCAGGGCCTACACCTCTATCTAAAGTCCTGTGTGCCATGCAGTCTATATGTGTCTATAATCCTTACACCCCCCCTTTCAATGCCATCAATCTTCCAGTATTTTATAAGACTTAGGAGTGGGGAGGGGGTGTTGGGGGGTGTTGTGGGCAGCCACAGGAAGAGGCGAGGGACAGGGAGGAGGGGGAAGAACATCATCTGAAAGTTAAATCAGCCTCATGCATGAGTAACAGATCCATCTTGTTCCTCTCTGTTGTGGCACTGTGCTCGCTCTCTTCTGGTTTCCATGGAGAGGGGAGGAGTGGAGTCTGGCTTGAGTGTGGTCTCTCCTCTCTTCTGAGAACACTACTAAAAGACTGGTTAAGTTAGCTAAACACAGATTACCCCCCCTCTCTATCTCGTTCTCTCCTTTCTCTCCCATTCTCTCTCTCCTTTCTCTCTCTCTCTCTCTCTCTCTCTCTCTCTCTCTCTCTCTCTCTCTCACTCTCCTTTCTTTCTTTCCTTTCTCTCTCTCTCTCTCTCTCTCTCTCTCTCTCTCTCTCTCTCTCTCTCTCTCTCTCTCTCTCCTATCCTATCCTATCCTAAACTACCAGAAGAACTCAAATGCCCCTGGTTGTTGACTTTGCTCGATGATCTGAACTCAGAGTGGACAGGGCTCAGAAGGCTAACTGCTCAGCTGAAAAGCACTCTGTGTTTGTCAAACACCGCAGCCAGGTGGCTTTCTTTGTTTCTGTCGTCCACATAAATTGAGTTGACCACTGAGCTGTGCTGACAATGTTTTCACTCTCGTAAAGCTCCTGGCATAGTTTAAATGTATTTCTTAGAGTCATGCAGCTATGCTATCAGAATATCTGTTGTATTTTTCTCATAATTGTTTTGGAGGGTGGGGGTAAAAGGAATGCGATGGGGTGTCTTCCTGCTACCCCATCCCTGAGGGTCCACCACCCACGCCTCCCATCACAGCCATTTTACCACCTCTATCTTTGTGTCTGTCTCCTCTGCCCAGTTGGCTGTGCCTCTTGATTCCCCTGCCATGTGTTTCGGTTTAAGTCATTGTACACTCAAGCATGGTTTCTCTACTGTCTATTGTGGTGTGTTTGGTATCATGTGTTTTGGTTTAAGTTTAGACTCAAGTCTCTCTGTACTGGAGCTGTTAAGCAGCCTGGGAAAACACCACAGTCTTAAAAACGCCTCAAACGTTCAATCGTTGACATCCTCTGTGAACACAAGAAATGTAACTGTCTGTTGAATGATGTGGAATGTCTCCCTCTTTTCTTTGTTGAGGTGACGTTTATCTAGGAACACACAGTTTCAAGGATATACAGTCAGTAATGGAACTGGATAGGTGGTGTGTGTGTGTGTGTGTGTTTGTGTGTGTGTGTGTGTGTGTGTGTGTGTGTGTGTGTGTGTGTGTGTGTGTGTGTGTGTGTGTGTGTGTGTGTGTGTTTGAATGATGTGGAATGTCTCTCTCTTTTCTTTGTTGAGGTGACATTTATCTAGGAACACACAGTTTCAAGGATATATAGACAGTAATGGAACTGGATAGGTGGTGTGTGTGTGTGTGTGTGTGTACCTTTGTGTGTTTATGAAGGTGTGTACATACCTTATTACTCTCTTCTCTTTGTTTTCGCACACACACACACACACACACACACACACACACACACACACACACACACACACACACACACACACACACACACACACACACACACACACACACACACACACACACACACACACACACACACACACATATATACACACTCACACAGACACTCTCATACACAATACACACGCCCACACACACACACACACTCATTTCCCATCTCTGTCTTTTGGAAAAACTTGCTGAGTAATCTAAATTCATATTATTGTCCAGTGGGGGAAAAATGAAAAGAAACGGATATGAGTCATTGAAGACAAAACGTCTGATTATATTGCAGCCAGGTCACCCTTACAAGTCAGTCTCTAGGAGTTATTGAATATTGTGTAAGTTACCAAACACAGGTCCTACAGCAGAATAAAGGCAGATATGACAGAAAAGTTGTTCCCTAGACATCTGTATAGCTCCACACTAGATAGGACTACAGGATTTCAGGTGCTTTTAAATCCACCTTTCATATTTACTGGGATCCAAACTTTGGAGCTGCAGAAAGTTATTTGAGGAGCATTGTCATGGTGGCTCCAGGAGTCTTCAGGTGTCTTCATACACTAGCTTCTAGGGCTTTCTAACTTTGCTGTATCAAATGGGCTGCGGAGACCAGACTAGTGTAGGCTACATTTGTTGCGGGAATCTGCTGCTGCTGTGTTGACGGTCCGATAAACCATTTAAAGTGGAATTGACCACATTTTAGCAACATGAAATATTGTTAAAATCTGTTCATATATACTAACAGGAAGAATAGGACAGTTAAAATAAAGTTCTGACAAGTGATCACTTAGATATGGTCATTTTCACATTTTCATAAATTCTTAGAATGTTTGGGAATTACATCATCTAAGGCATTTGTGATAATTCTATAGCAATATAGAGTGCGAAAGAGGCTGTGCATTTGGACAATTAATGGACACTGCAGTAAATAAAACCTAATAAAAACATCTGTCTCGTCCAGGACCGGAGTCAACTCAGACTGGTGCACTATAGCCAATCAGAGCTACAGTAGGCCTTTATGCAAACAAGCCATTTGCCACACAGGCCTGCCATCAATCACTTTGAACTGGACTGTGTGTTTACAGGCAGTTGCAACAGCGTGACTTTAGATCATTAGAACGTATTTGCCAAAAGCCACAAAATACACTTGAAAGGATTTCTATGAATACCACAGGAGTCCTCTTACATCTGAGAACTTTGCAGTCCTATTGATCAAACAACCATGAAAAGGTAGGCTATCTCTCCCTCAGTTATGCACATCAACAACAACAAGATCAACAACTAATGCTAGCCAGAGCAAGATGTGCTAAAATCTAACAAAAGAACATTAGATAAACCCTCTCAAATGTTTTCAGCTAGTTGTCCATTGACATTGCACCGATAAATTATGGGGAATTTTAGCCTACTCATCCTTCTGCAGCTTGCCTGCCGATGCATGCTTGTCCTAATCAAGCACCCAAGCTAACTGGCCATAGTTGGCTAGCTTGCTAGCTAGCTACGTCCAGACACAAATGAGAGAACACCTCACTCTGGGTGTTTTCACACTTGGTCCCTTTCAGACAATTTTTGTGAACTCAGTCCGGTTTGCTTTAATTTTTGTGCTGTGTGAACACTCCAAAGGAACTCAGACACTTCAAAAGAGCCCCCGAAGCAATTTGAACTGAGACCATCTCCAGATGTGGTCTGAGTTCGGTCTCAGTTCGGTTCGCTTGAATTCCATGGTCCAGTTCCCTTTTTTAGGGCAATGTGAACGCAAAATCATTATTCCCACACCACACACTAGACTACTGCAACTACGTGTCCCTTGACCTAAACCCTCACATTGGTGTCACAAAAGAGAAAAGATGATGATGTGCAGGTCCGGGTAAAAAAAATCTGTGCTGCTTTTGGATATTGACTAGTGATTGTGAAGGACGCACAGACATTCCAAAATGTGTGGAGTTTTTAGTTCAGATTATTTGTTTGCAATGTGATCTATAGTGTGATCAATGTGATCTGATCTATATGTGATCTATAGGCTAAGAGAGCTTCATAAGCTGTTTATTGATTGCAGGGTTTGAATAGTGTGAGAAGACACCAACATATTGGTTGAGAACCACAAAATAGCATACAAAATCTATTCTAGCTCTTAAAGGGGCAATAGCCTACCTTGGGTGTACATTTTCTTATTACAATAACATTAAATTGATCAGAAATACAATGTAGACATTGTTAATGTTGTAAATGACTATTGTAGCTGGAAACGGAGTCCCAATATCAGCAATATTCACTCCTGTGTTCCAATGGCACGTTGTGTTAGCTAATCCAAGTTTATCATTTTAAAAGGCTAATTGATCATTAGAAAACCCTTTGGCAATTATGTTAGCAAAGCTGGAAACTGTTGCTCTGATTAAAGAAACACTAAAACTGTCCTTCTTCAGACTAGTTGAGGATCTGGAGCATCAGCATTTGTGGGTACGATTATAGTCTATTCTTGTTTGAGAAATGAAGGCTATTCCATGCGAGAAATTGCCAAGAAACTGAAGATCTGGTACAGCGCTCTGTACTACTCCCTTCACAGAACAGCGCAAACTGGCTCTAACCAGAATAGAAAGAGTAGTGGGAGGCCCCGGTGCACAACTGAGCAAGAGGACAAGTACATTGGAGTGTCTAGTTTGAGAAACAGCCTCACTGGCAGCTTCATTAAATAGTACACTCAAAACACCAGTCTCAACGTCAACAGTGAAGAGGCCACTCCGGATGCTGGCCTTCTAGGCAGAGTTGCAAAGAAAAAGCCATATCTCAGACTGGCCAATAAAAATAAAAGATGGGCAAAAGAACACCGACACTGGACAGAGGAAGATTGGAAAAAAGTGTTATGGACAGACTAATCTAAGTTTGAGTTGTTTGGATCACAAAGAAGAACATTTGTGAGATGCAGAAAAAATTCAAAGATGCAGGAGAAGTGCTTGATGCCATCTGTCAAGCATGGTGGAGGCAATGTGATGGTCTGGGGTGATTTGGTGGTGGTAAAGTGGGAGATTTGGACAGGGTAAAAAGGATTTTGAGGAAGGAAAGCTATCAATCTATTCTACAACGCCATTCCATACCCTGTGGACGGCGTTTAATTGGAGTCAATTTCCTCCTATAACAGGACAATGACCCAAAGCACGCCTCCAAACTATGCAATAACTATTTAGGGAAGAAGCAGTCAACTGGTATTCTGTCTATAATGGAGTGGCCAGCACAGTCATCGGATCTCAACCCTATTGAGCTGTTGTGGGATAAGCTTGACCGTATGGTACGTAAGAGGTGCCCATCAAGCCAATCCAACTTGGTGCTTCAGGATGCATGGCGAGAAATCTCTTCAGATTACCTCAACACATTGACAACTAGAATGCCAACGGTCTGCAAGGTTGTAACTGCTGCAAATGGAGGATTCTTTGACGAAAGCAAAGTTTGAAGGACAAACTTTATTTATAACCTTGTCAACATTTTGACTACATTTCCTATTCATTTTGCAACTAATTTCATGTATGTTTTCATGGAAAACAAGGACATTTCTAAATGACCCCAAACTTTTGAACGGTAGTGTACATGTTAATTATATCTTCTGATTACAATTATTATGACTCATATTTTATTTAAATGCAATCTATTAGTTTCCAAAATGTAAGTAGGTATATCTAGCTGTCCGATAACACATTCTGATTGAATGGCTTGTTCTACACTGAGATTGGTTCTTTTGAAGTGGAGTATATGTGAAAACCCCCTTTGACCATTTTACTCACTTTAGCAGAGTTGGTTAGGCTTTTTCAGCCTCCTGAGGTTGAAGAGGCGCTATTGCAACTTTTTCAACACACTGTCTGTGTGGGTGGATCATTTCAGTTTGTCAACGATGTGTACGGCGAGGAACATCAAACTTTTCACCTTCTCCACTGCCGTCCCGTCGATGTGGATAGCGGGGTGATCTCTCAGCTATATCAATTGTTGATGCAACAGCATACCAATCAGGAACCAATAGATTAAAAAAATATATACAGTTGAAGTCGGAAGTTTACATACACCATAGCCAAATACATTTAAACTCAGTTTTTCACAATTCCTGACATTTAATCCTAGCAAAAATTCCTTGTCTTAGGTCAGTTAGGATCATCACTTTATTTTAAGAATGTGAAATTTCAGAATAATAGTAGAGAGATTGATTTATTTAAACTTTTATTTATTTCGTCACATTCCCAGTGGGTCAGAAGTTTACATACACTCAATTAGTATTTGGTAGCATTGCCTTTAAATTGTATAACTTGGGTCAAACGTTTTTGGTAGCTTTCCACAAGCTTCCCATAATATGTTGGGTGAATTTTGGCCCAGTGTAACTGAGTCAGGTTTGTAGGCCTCCATGCTCGCACATGCTTTTTCAGTTCTGCCCACAACGTTTCTATAGGATTGAGGTCAGGGCTTTGTGATGGCCACTCCAATACCTTGACTTTGTTGTCCTTAAGCCATTTTGCCACTACTTTGTGAAGTACGCTTGGGGTCATTTGTGAAGACCCATTTGTGACCAAGCTATAACTTCCTGACTGATGTCTTGAGATGTTGCTTCAATATATCCACATAATTTTCCTCCCTCATGATGCCATCTATTTTGTGAAGTGCACCAGTCCCTCCTGCAGCAAAGCACCCCCACAACATGATGCTGCCACCCCCGTGCTTCACAGTTGGGATGGTGTTCTTCGGCTTGCAAGCCTCCCCATTTTTCCTCCAAACATAACAATGGTCATTATGGCTCAACAGTTCTATTTTTATTTCTCCAAAATATACAATCTTTATCCCCATGTGCAGTTGCAAACCGTTGTCTGGCTTTTTTTATGACGGTTTTGGAGCAGTGGCTTCTTCCTTGCTGAGCAGCCTTTCAGGTTATGTCGACAAAGGACTCTTTTTACTGTGGATATAGATACTTTTCATCTCTAGGAGACTGAACGCGTCTCCTTCCTGAGCTGCATGGTCCCATGGTGTTTATACTTGCGTACTATTGTTTGTACAGATGAATGTGGTACATTCAGGCGTTTGGAAATTGCTCCCAAGGATGAACCAGACTTGTGGGGGTCTACAATTTAATATGTTTTTTAATTAAAAAATTCTGAGGTCTTGCCTGATTTCTTTAGATTTTTCCATCATGTCAAGCAAAGAGGCACTGAGTTTGAAGGTAGGCCTTGAAATTCATCCACAGGTACACCTCCAATTGACTCAAAAAGCCATGACATAATTTTCTGGAATTTTCCAAGCTGTTAAAAGGCAAGTGTATGTAAACTTCTGACTCACTGGAGTTGTGATACATTGAATTATAAGAGAAATAATCTGTCTGTAAACAATTGTTTGAAGTATTACTTGTGTCGTGCACAAAGTTTGGGGCGGCAGGGTAGCCTAGTGGTTAGAGTATTGGACTAGTAACCGGAAGGTTGCGAGTTCAAACCCCCGAGCTGACAAGGTACAAATCTGTCGTTCTGCTCCTAGGACAGGCTGTCCTAGGCCGTCATTGAAAATAAGAATTTGTTCTTAACTGACTTGCCAAGTTAATTAAAGGTAAAATAAAAGTAGACCGACTTGCCAAAACTATAGTTTGTTAACAAGAAATATGTGGAGTGGTTTAAAAACGAGATTCAGTGACTCCAACCTAAGTGTATGTCAACTTCTGACTTTAACTGTACAACTGTAGGCACATAGCCTACCTTAACCGTCCTCACGCTTTCTCGCAGCTTAGATAGAAAGTTTATGTTGTGTAAAACTGCATAGGGTGGCGCACAGTTGTCCAGGTTTGGCCGGGGTAGGCTGTCATTGTAAATAAGAATTTGTTCTTAACTGACTTGCCTAATTAAATAAAGATGAAATAAATATTAGTATGACATTGTTGCCGCCAATAGCATTGAAGGCAAGGGAAGACAGTGAGCATTTGGCCTCCCTTCACAAAAAAAGCTCAGCTGTGAATAGTCCTGGCACATCAAAAAAAAAAGTGTCAAGAGAAGCCATTGAGAGCATACGTCATTGACTGAATTGTTGCATCTTGTTGTGTTGTTGTCCATTTCCTAAATTAGCCATGGATGGAGATTGGGATTTGGACTTGTGGTTTTAGTTCATTCTCCACACTGGCCAATGATTATAATGTCGATTCTGATCCAACCATTAATTCATACATTGCTGTGCCCCTGGCCTGAGAGGATGGAAGTTCAATATGTAGCTAGATGTAGAAGGCTAATGTTAGCGTTGCCCATGAACAGAAGTTAGGCTAGCGAGCAAGCATTTTAGCCAGGTAGCCAAGGACAAAAAAATAAAAATGTGTACTGTATGACAGAGTGATAGACCATTTCGTCAACATGAAAGAGAGGAGGACTGCATTGGCATTTCTCTACAAGTAGAGTCAACATGTTTTCTAATTGCACGAACGCACCCGCACGCATACACACGCACACGCACACACAGAAATCAGAACCATGGACAGCCACATCATATTTAGCTTGGATGATATTTGATGATATTGAAATCTGTGGTACTAAATCCATAGTTGTTTAGTGGCCCAAAAATATCGGAAGCATTAACTTGCTGGACCAAGCTGTAGGTCAAGTAACTGTCTGTTACTGTCAGTTTAAACACTTCGAAATGTGATTTTTGGAATAACTTCGAAATTTGATGTTTAAGAAACATGGATGAACGTCTAATTCTGACGTGAGACTGTAAAAGCTAGTTGGGCTTTCCACTGTTCACAGAAAAGGGTTTGCGCTCATGAGCGCCGCTGGTTCTCTGGAGAGGAGGATTAAGAGGAGGGCTGCAACTCGCACGAGAGGAACTGTCACTATTCTCGAGGGGAGGAAGAAGAGGAGGAGCAAGGCCACTGTCATTGCCGGGCCCGGGCAGTGAGATCTCTGTCGGGACTGGAAGGCTGTTAGGGCTAGCTGCTGCATATGTAGGCCTACTAGCGTCCACCTGCCATCCATGGTGTTTTGTCAGTCGAGGACAAGGTGGTTATCTTTGGTAATTTGGCACGAGCTTGATCAGATAAAGCTTTTTATGCTACATTTTTGTGCACCACTTGGTCTGGTCTTGTCCCCAAAATGTTCCCACCAGACTGTTCCCACAACCGAATTAAACATTAAAGAACAGACAGAATGTGTTCTGAGAATGTTCTTATAACATCAGGTGGGCCCTAAAAGAAACTTGTGGGCCCCCACACTTTCCGCAATGCCAGTGGTGTGTGTGCGTGTGTGCGTGTGTGTGCATGCCTGTGTGTACATTTGAGATTTCTTCAGGTTATCCCTCACACCTCCCTCCTTTCATCCTCTCCTCCTCTCCTCCACACACATCTAACTCTTCGCCTCCTCTCTCCCACACACCACCCACCTCTCCTCCTTTCCTCCTCTCCTTCACATACCTCCCTCCTTTATCCTCTCCTCCACACACACCTTCTTCTCCTCCTCTCCACCACACACCTCCCGTCTCTCCCCCACACATCTCCATCTTCTCCCCCTCTCCTCCTCTCCTAATTTCCTCCTCTCCTCCACATACCTCCCTCCACTCCTACACACACCTCCCTCCTCTCCTCCTCTGCTCCTTTTTTGCTCTCCTCCACACATCTTCCTCCTTTTCTCCTCCATCCCTCCTCTCCTCTCCTCCTTTCCTCCTCTACTAATTTTAAAGGAGGCATCCCCAGTGTCATTTCAGAATTACCCTGTAAGATTAATGGGCCACATTATGGTGGCTAACGTGCTGCTAATGTAGATTCATGTTATATTGAAGGTAAAACTCAGGGCATAGGGTATGTGGAATAGTATAAAGACAGGTAAAGTCCTCTCTCTTCTCATGAAAACACGCTGTTGGACTGTTATCTGTTTGTGCCGGATGATGTGTGTGTGTGTGTGTGTGTGTGTGTGTGTGTGCAAGTGTGCGAGTGTGCGTGCATCTGTGTGTTTGTGTGTGTGTGCATGTGTGTGTGTATGCCTGTGTGTATGCGTGTGGTTGTGAGTACGCGTGTGTGTTTCTAAGTGTGATGCTTGTCTGTGTGGCTGTTCTCTGTCTATGCCATTGTTTGTGTGGGTGTGTTAAGCCTCTGTTATACTCTAACGATGTGTAGATGCTACTGAAAATATTGTTTTGATAGAGTGCTTTCATTAGCAGCCCTTTCCTGCAGTCAAATGACCTAGTGGCCTCATGGGTGGAATGTTATTAATATTTTTCATAATTTAATAATTATTAAACATAATTTATACATAATTTAAAAAGCAGAAAATACGATGTTTCTATGTCAAACGGTTTTGTTATATTTCAGTCTTCTCTGATGTATATAAAGAGTAATAATGTAATACATTTCAACTCTATATCTGACATGGTAGAGGGGTCTTATTTCTTTAAACCCATAACCATGTGTCTGAGGTGTATACCTTTGTTTCAAAGTAGATTTGTTTAAGTCTACCAAGAAACACTCTGTGTGACCCTGATTTACGGTAGCCCACTGCAGTAAAAGGTAATTAATGGGTTCCCAACTGCCTCTTACCAGTATATTACCATTGCAAACTTATGCTATACACGTATATAGGCCTTTTGTATGTAAATATATGGCCTTGGGTTACGGGTGATGCTTTGATGTTTTCCCTTTATAGATTCAGTTATCTTTTGCTCAATAAAGCTGCTCTGTGTCATTTTATTTAACAGTTGTCACACTGGTTTCTATATGGTGCTTTTGGTTTATCTCTATTTATGTTCTCAGGGAGAATTTCCGTTTTGAAAGAGAATTCTGATACTGTCACGAACGTCGTCAGGGAAATGACCAGACCAAGGTGCAGTGTGGTGAGCGTACATTTCTTTTTTTTATGAATGTCGCCAACAAAAAACGAACGTGGCACTTACTAGGGCTATACAGGCCACTAACAAAGTCAGCTACCCACAACTAAGGTGGAAAAACAGGCTGCCTAAGTATGATTCCCAATCCGAGACAACGATAGACATAACAAAATTTCCAAAACGTAGAAATAGAAAACATAGAACAGCTTTTTGTGTTTTTGTAGAAAATAATACAAATAAAGAAAAACCCTTGAATGAGTAGGTTTTCTGAAACTTTTGACCAGTAGAGTATATGTTGAAGAGGGTGGGGCTTAAGCTGCATCCCTTTTTTCACTCCACAGCCCTGTGGAAAGAAATGTGTCTGTTTTTTGCCAATTTTAACAGCACACTTGGAGCTTCCGAGTGGCGCAGCGGTCTAAGGCACTGCCTCTCAGTACAAGAGGTGCCACTACAGTCCCTGGTTGGCCGTGATTGGGAGTCCCATAGGGCAGCGCACAATTGGTCACAGCGTCGTCAGGATTTGGCCGGGGTAGGTCGCCATTGTAAATAAGAATTTTGTCACGTCCTGACCATAGTTCCTTTAAGTATGTTTCTATTTTAGGTTGGTCAGGGCGTGAGTTGGGGTGGGCATTCTATGTTTTGTTCTTGTGTTTATATTTCTATGTGTTTGGCCTGGTATGGTTCCCAATCAGAGGCAGCTGTCAATCGTTGTCTCTGATTGAGAACCATACTTAGGTAGCCTGTTTTCCCACTCTTGTTTGTGGGTGGTTATTTTCCGTTTCAGTGTTTTTCACCATTCGGGACTGTTTAGTTTTTTCTAAATTCGCTTGTTCATTTGTTTCCTGTGTTCAGCGTAATAAATATGACGAACACTTACCACGCTGCATATTGGTCCGATCCTTCCTACTCCTCCTCAGACGACGAAGAGATTCGTTACAGAACCACCCACCACAACCGGACCAAGCAGCATGGTAACCAGGAGCAGAGGGTTCTGGACTCCTGGACATGGGAGGAGATTTTGGACGGTGGGGGACCCTGGGCACAGGCTGGGGAATATCGCCACCCTAGGGAAGAGCTGGAGGCAGCTAAAGCCGAGCGGCGGCGTTATGAGGAGTTAGCACGGCAGCTCAACAGGGACGAGAGGCAGCTCTCAAAATTGATTGGGGGGAGCACACATGGAGATTGGTCAGGTAGGAGACCTGAGCCAACTCCCCGTGCTTACCGTGGCAAGAGGTGGACCGGGCAGGCACCGTGTTATGCCGTGAGGCGTACGGTGTCCCCAGGCATAGCCCGGTGCGCTACATCGCAGATCCTCGTATCGGCCGGGCTAGAGTGGGCATCGAGCCAGGAGCAATGAAGCCGGCTCAGCGCATCTGGTCTCCAGTGCGTCTCCTCGGCCCGGGTTATATGGCACCAGCCCTACACACCTTGTCCCCGGTTCGCCAGCACAGCCCAGTGTGGTCTGTTCCACCCCGCCGCACTTGCCGGGCTACAGGGAGTATCCAGCCAGGACAGGTTGTGCAGGCTCGGTGCTCGAGACCACCAGTGCGCCTACATGGTCCGGTCCATACGGTGCCTCCTCCACGCACCAGGCCTCCAGTGGCAGCCCCACGCACCAGGCTGTCTCTCCATCTCCTCCCTCCAGGTGCTCCCTCCTGTCCAGCACTTCTAGAGTCTCCCTCCTGTCCAGCGCTTTCAGAGTCTCCCTGCTGTCCAGCGCTTCCAGAGTCTCCCTCCTGTCCAGCGCTTCCAGAGTCTCCCTCCTGTCCAGCGCTTCCAGAGTCTCCCTCCTGTCCAGCGCTTCCAGAGTCTCCCTCCTGTCCAGCGCTTCCAGAGTCTCCCTCCTGTCCAGCTGCCAGAGTCACCCGTCAGTCAGGAGCTGCCAGAGCCGCCCGTCTATTCGGGGTCCGCTGAAAGGGTCCCTAGTCCGGGGTCGGCGGCTTTCTTAGGTGTTTGCATTCTTCATTAAACCTTTTGTCATTGTTGTTAATTTTCTTACAGTAGGTTGTCTGCTTGACATTTTTTTATTTGATAGGGAAGCTGAAAGGTCAAATATACTGTTTAGGTTTTCTACTACCAAGTCTAGACCTTCACTGTTACAGTGTAATATTTTGTCCAGGAAATTGTCTAGAGGGGTTTGGATTTGTTATTGCCAAATTGTTTTTTGGTAGATTTCCATGACTCTCCTTCCATCGATAGCATTTATTAATATTATTAATTTAATACTATTTGCCTTTGATGCCTCATGATTGAGCAAAGCTCTGTTCAAGTAGAGTATGCATTTGTTGTGATCTGATAAGGGTGTCAATGGACTGACTTTGAACACTCTAAGAGACTTTGTGTTGAACTCAGTGATAAAGTAGTCTACAGTACTACTGCCAAGAGATGGGCTAAATATGTACCTACCATAGGAGTCCCCTCGAAGCCTACCATTGACTATGTACATGCCCAGCGTCCGACAGAGCTGCAGGAGTTGTGACACGTTTTTGTTGGTAATGTTGCTGTAGTTGTGTCTAGGGGGGCATATGGAGGAAGGAATGCTGTCACCTCCAGGTAGGTGTTTGTCCCCCTGTGTGCTGAGGGTGTCAGGTTCTTGTCCAGTTCTGGCATGTAGGTCTCCACAGACTAGTACATGTCCCTGGGCCTGGAAATTGTTGAACTCCCCCTCTAGGATTGATAAGCTGTCAGCGTTAAAGTATGGGGATTCTATTGGGGGGTATAGGTAGCACACATGAGGACATTTTTCTCTGTTGAGATAATTTCCTTATTCATTTCTAGCCAGATGTAAAATGTCTCTGTTTTGACAAATTAGCATACCTCCTGAATCTCTTCCCTGTTTCAAACCTGGTAGTTTGGTGGATGGGACTAGCAGCTCTCTGTAACCCAGAAGGCTATCAGTGGGTCCATCTCCTTTATAACATGTTTCTTGGAGGATGACATGTTTCTATTTCTAATTTATTTTCCTGTTGCTCTGCTCACAGCCTTAGCTCGCTGAGGTGTGGCTGGTAATGCTGTGGTCTGGGTGTAGGTCCTCTTGGCATGGGTTGTCTCGGTGCTGGTCCTTCAGGAGGGGGTATTGCAGATCTGGGAGGGTGTCTCACTGGTCTATGCAGGGTGTCCGTTGTTCTGTTGCTCCTGTGTGAGGTGCTGGGGCTATGGTTGAGGGTGACGTCCTTCAGGGTTCTGGCAAAAGTTGGGATTGCTGCTTTGTACAGGTGGACCTTGTCGTTAAGGCTGTTCAATTCCAGGGAGGAGTGGTGGGCCAGGTAGACATGAGGTTTTGAGGCACAGTCTCGCAAAATGCTTGCATTCACTGGCTGTATGGTGACAGGGTGAAAGTATTTTCATGGTAGCAGGGTGGAGAGCGGCTGTTAGGAGGGAGTAGGGTCTGTTGGGCTGGTGGGTCCTGTGTTGTCTGTTCCATTGTGGTGTTGAGGTTGTGGTCGGGGTCTGAGGTGGGCTGTTCTGCTGGCTTCTCTGGGGGAGTGTCCTATTCTCTGTCACACATCAGCTTTCTGACCTCTTCCTTTAGTGCCATGTGTGACTCTTTAAGTTCTCTAACCTCAATCCGAAGAGCAGCCAGCTCTCTCAGACAGCCGTCCATCTCTACCTTCTGCCCTCCGGGTCTTGTTGGGGGGGGGGGGGGGGGTGAAGAGGTGTGATGGCCTCTACATTTGGGTGGGGGGGCTGTGGAACTCTCCTGCCATTGTTAGGCTCAAGAGTTTTCACACCTCTCACTTCACACTTCAGTGCCAACTGATCAGGTTAGTTTCCACCTTGCTTAGTAGCATTATTTATTAAGCTTTTTATAACAAAATTCCCTATAGATTATTATATTATACTTATACTTCAGAAGTCGGTTCAGACTGAATATTACTCACTCAGTCTTGTGTTGGATAGTATTTCCAGGTTCGAATGTGTTTCTTCTGCAGGTTTTGGTTTGTTAGAAGTTTTTTCTTGATTGTCCTTGGTAGTAATAGTCCATTCAGGTAATTTTGTCCAAAATCAAGGTTTAAGGTGTGGAGGTTAGTATCCTGTATAAGTCCTTGCAAAAAAATTCAAGTTTGTCTACATTTATCCTTTCTCTAATTCCATATTTTGTTTCAGGAGAACTCAGGAGCCCATGCTCTCGGTGTTTCACTCTCTCTCTCTCTCTCTCTCACCACCTCTCTATTTTTCTTTCCCACTACAGTATTCTTCTCCTGCTGAGAGGCTTGCTGCAGCTACTATGTGGATATTATGAGTTAGGACGTTGTGTACATAACCAACGCCTACAGCCACAACAACCTGAGGTAGAAACAGCAGGTAACTAACTGCCTCTAGTGATACAGCTGTCCACTCTTCCAGCACCCCCCTACCTTCACTCCCATTGGTCTTACATAATCACATCTGAGATGTTAGACTAAAAAAAGACCTAAAATAGTGTGACGTTTGCTTGCATGGTTTTGTTGGCCTAACAGCCATTCTACACTAAGTAGACTGTCAGACAAACTATATTTTATGTTAGAATGGTTGGAGAGTTCTTTACAGAACCTCTTTCAGGCTTTCAATAGTATAGACAATGAGATTCTGAGATCATCATCATCATGAATTTATTTCAGGAGGCAAAATTTGGAAGAAGAACAACAAGAAGACAAAAAGATTTTCAAACTACATCATGAATATTTATCACATTCTGTCCGTCCCAGGTTTACATCTGTGTTTTAAAGATCAATCTGTTAATTCAGGCAGTGTGTTTGGCCTTTTGAATAGAGAAAATAGGAAACTTGAAGACTTTCACTTCCATAGCAGTCCTATCTTTCACAGTGCTAACACTTCTCCTCACGTCGTCAAAGACAATCTGTAGTCTGAACGAGGCATTCAGAGAGTGGATCCAGATTGATTGTGTCGAGGACGTCATCCAGTCCGACCTAAATGTCATTCTCCAGACTTCCTCTTTGACTCTATTGCGTCTCTATATTTGCCCTTGGCCTTTTCATTTACCCAGGTCCATCCATGCAAACCAATTTTCCCACACACACGCAGGCACACACACGGACTCACAGACTCACGGACTCACTCACTCACTCACACACTCACACACTCACACACACAATGTTCTCCAGCAGACTAACACATTTTCTCCTATTACCAACAGGAAATCGTAGTTTAAAGTTTACCTCAGAAGCCTCTGCTGTCGTTTATCTCATCTAATTAAATTAGCTGTCAGTGTGGAGTCGTGGGGCTGGGGAAAAGGGTGTATGGGGACAAGGGCTGCTGGGGCTACGGTGTAGTGGTGCAGTGAGTGCCCCCTGCTCAGATGTATGCAGGGCTGGGTAATGGGAGGACTGCGTCTGATAAGAGGACACGTTTCTACTCTTGTGTGCTTTGATGTTGGTGCACTCTGCTTGTCTGCCATGAGGCCCAGGGACCTGTGACGCACTGAGACAAACGAATGCTGGTACCTCCCCTCCTCTCCTTCCTCTTCCCACTCTTCCCTCTTACATTTTCTACACTTCTACCTTCTGTCATCCTCTTCTCCTTCTTCTTCTCCCTCCTCTCGCTCCCTCCTCTCTACCCCTCTCCCTCCTCTTGCTCTCTGTCCCTCTTCTCCCTCTTTTCCCCTCTCCCTCTTCTTGCTTTCTCTCCCTTTTCTCCCTCCTCTTGCTCTCTCTCGCTTCTCTCCCTCCTCTCCCCTCTCCCTCTCTCCCTCCTATTGTCCTCTCCCACCTCTTCCCCTCTCCTTCCTCTCCCCCTCTTACTCTCTCATCCTGCTCTCCCTCCTCTCTCACTCGACCACCTCTTGCTCTTTCTCCCCCTTTCCCATCCCCTATACCCTCACACCAACCTCTCCATCCGCTCTCTTTCTTCCTCTCCCCTACTAATACTTATTTTCCACCATAATTTGCAAATAAATTCATTAAAAATCCTACAATGTGATTTTCTGGATTTTCATTTTGTCTGTCATAGTTGAAGTGTACCTATGATGAAAATTACAGGCCTCTCTCATCTTTTTAAGTGGGAGAACTTGCACAATTGGTGGCTGACTAAATACTTTTTTGCCCCACTGTATATACTGTACTGTATGTTCAGTCTTAGACTATATGCCTTACTACTCTAACCGTATACATAAACATGAGGTCATGAAAAATGTAAAGGAAATACGTGTGCCATTTTGTACACTGATTTACTTCCTGCTATTATGCAAATCGGCAAACAAAATATACAGTACAGCAATTTTACATTCTCGCTTGCAGATGATATACACACATTTTGGTATTCAAGGTCCCATCATTACTGTCCTACTTGCTAATGCAGTCTTTCAGCATACATAATAATACATAATAAAGCGTTGATATACCATAGTGTTGTGTTCTCTATGGGCTAGTAGGGTGGGTGGTGGTGCTTGTAATTATTCTATAAGGAGGTAGCTAGTGTCCCTGGTTTTGTTGCCTCTTCAAGGCCAGGGTGTGAGTATGCGTGCATGCATGCTTGTGTGCATATGTGTATGTGTGTATGCTTACATGCTGTGTGTGTAATTCAATGCTAACAGGGCCTAGGATCTGTTAGAGTTGCTCAGGGAACTGAGTGCAGTGTAAAATTAAGAGATTTCTTGTGCTATCCTGTACCAAGGCCTTATCAGGGATACAGGGCCGAGGATGAGGGCCAAGGAGTAGCCATGTTAGAGAGTAGCCTGCTGGCCGGTCAGGAATCTGCACTATTGTTGGACGGAGGAGAATCCACAAGTAGCATTGTGCTTCTAAAAAGTGTTCCAAACTTCCTGATTTACCTCTGTAGATTTTTAAAAGATTGGATAGTACAACAGAAGGATACACAATGGAAGAGGAGGAACAAGTTGGACCACCATGGCAGTGTGTGTGGTCCTGAGTTGGGAGCTTAACCACTGCACCAGACTCCGGAAGTGTATTCTCAATAGGAGCACTAACCTATTGGAACTCAATAGGAGCACTAACCTATTGGAACTCAATAGGAACACTAACATACCTTAAGGGAACATTTTGACATTCGCCATATGGTTAGTGAGAACGTCCACATTGCAAAAGTACGGTCCCTTACTAGACGTCCGAAAACGTTTGTAAAATTTGCGGACGGCGTCGGGCCGTGCGGCAGGGCCGGATCATCCGGGAAGTCATCAAACGAACTCTCTCGGACATTCGGTTTCCGTTTTATAAAATAATCAAATTTTGGTCATTTTTCCGCTGTCCCGGTAAATCCCACAAGAGGGCGAATGCAATCATATTGCAAATGTACAAAACATCACGAATCACGACGTGGCCTTATCTCCTAAACTGAAAATATTTCGAAGCCGAAACTTGGTGAGCATAGGTTTGGCATAACGGGCAGTTGGCCCCGAACAAGATGGCATCTAGGCCTCAATGGTTATTGAGTTATGGCCATTTTTCTGGGATTAAAGGTCCAAAATGAAAATATAGCAATTATTTTTCCGCTTCACGTCAAAGTCAAGGAACCTCCAGTGTCAATAAAAAAGAACCAGCCATTTATCTATCGTCATTTAAGAGAAATCGTACAATGTCAAATTGGTGATGTTCAAAAATAGTTACAGATCCAGTTGCAGCGTGTTCATACTAATATTTTTAATGTGTGCTTCGGAGCTCTGCGAGATTTCTGTGATTTTCTGAAATAACACACACTCACTAAACCCTCCCTTCTTAACATAAAGACTTAAAACTCAAAATTCTATAATTGCCTTCCCCAAGGAGGATATGTGTTCACTTTCAGCTTCCTGTGTAAATCGGAAGTGCCTTAAAATGGTGTCATAGGTGCTGGTTCGAAGGGTTAAAAAGGTCAGATCTTTTCAAAACTTCATATGTGTGATTAGGCTACCCCCATGAACTGTAAGTCAGTCATTTCTCCCAACAGGTGTCAAAGAAAAGCTCTCTCACACACACACACACACACACACACACACACACACACACACACACACACACACACACACACACACACACACACACACACACACACACACACACACACACACACACACACACACACACACACACACAGCAAGGATGGAGTGACAAAGTGTGGTGCTTAAAGACACACAGAGCCTGCAATGGCATTTCCATATTCTCTAGGCCGTGCCGAGTTCAACGAGATGCCACTCTTGACCGTAGCTCGCTCTGAGTGCAGCGACCGTGAAAAAAGTAGGCCCAAAATGAAGCCTGGCCCTAAATGTCATTTGCTTTTGGGTGACAGTGAGAGAACCGTTAGGGTGAGAAGCACAATTCGACCTCAGGTACGATCCTAAGGTGCTCCCGATCTGTGCAAGCCGTGTGGCATTGACCCTTAACAGTAAAACAGGGTTTTTTGATCTCACAGATTACAATGACATCTCTCCCCATAGGAATACATTGGCTGCTCCTCTAAAGTCAACCTGAAGCCTATGTGGGTTATGAATGCCTTATGAACCTGTCTTCAATGACAGTCCATCAGGACACTAGGAGGTCTACCTGTGTAGATTCTAAGCTTCCTGAAGCAACCGGAAGTGGTTAAAATCACCCTAAACGTGTTTTTCCATACCCAAACCAGCAGTTTGTGATAAATAGTGCATTCAACCCTGTGTAAACGTAAACACTTAAAACTCAGGATTCTGTAAAGGCATACCCCAATGAGGATATGTGTTTACTTATAGCTTCCCGTGCCAACCGAAAGTGCCATAATTGGTGTTACAGGGGCTGTCTCGAAGGGTTAAAAAAGTCAGATTTTTCCAAAACTTCATATGTGTGATTAGGCAACCCCCATGAACTGTAAATCAGTAATTTCTCCCATAAAATGTCAAAGAAAACTAAATCAAAGGTAACTACTCTGTCTGAGAAGTAGTTGGTGAACCAGGCGAGGCAGTCATTTGAGAAATGAATGCTGTTGAGTCTGCCGATACGAATGTGGTGATTGACAGAGTCAAAAGCCTTGGCCAGACCGATGACTACAGCTACACAGTATTGTCTCTTATTGATGGCGGTTATGATATTGTTTAGGACCTCGAGCGTGGCTGAGGTGCACCTATGACCAGCTAGGAAACCAGATTGCATAGGGGAGAAGGTACAGTGGGATTTGAAATGGTCGGTGATCTGTTTGTTCACTTGGCTTTCGAAAGACCTTAGAAAGGCAGGGTAGGATAGATATAGGTCTGTAGCAGTTTGGGTCTAGAGTGTCACCCCCTTTGAAGAGGGGGATAACCGTGGCAGCTTTCCAATATTTGGGGATCTCAGACGATACGAAAGAGAGGTTGAACAGGCTAGTAATAGGGGTTGCAACAATTTTGGCTGATCATTTTAGAAAGAGAGGGTCCTGGAGGAGGCTTTTAATGTTAACATGCATGAAACCAAGGCTTTTACAGATACAGAAGTAAACAAATGAGAGGGCCTGGGAGTGGGAGTGGAGATAGGCACTGCAGGGCCTGTATTAACCTCTACATCACCAGAGGAGCAGAGGAGGAGTAGGATAAGGGTACGGCTAAGGGCTAACAGAACTGGTCATCTAGTACGTTCGGGACAGAGAGTAAAAGGAGCAGGTTTCTGGGCGTGGTAGAATAGATTCAATGCATAATGTACAGACAAAGGTATGGTAGGATGTGAATACAGTTGAGGTAAACCTAGGCATTGAGTGACGATGAGAGAGGTATCGTCTCCAGAGACATCAATTAAACCAGGTGAGATCACCACATGTGTGGGGGGTGGGACAAGAGGGTTAGCTGAGGCATATTGAGCAGGGTTGTAGGCTCTACAGTGAAATAAGACAATAATTACTAACCAAAACAGCAATGAACAAGGCATTTTGACATTAGGGAGAGGCATGCATAGCCGAGTGATCATAGGGTCCAATGAGTAGCTGGACGGGCTGAAGACAGGGCGATTCAGACAGCTAGCGGGCCGGGGATAGCAGGCTAGCAGAAAGGCCTTAGAGGAACGTCGCAACGAAGAAGTCAGTTGTTATAGCCCCCTCCTGCGGTGACGTCGGCACACCAGTCGTGCTGGATCAGCAGGTGTCCGTGTAGTAAAAGGGACCAGGCCAAATAGCAAAATAAATTGATTGATGGGCAACTACAGCTAACAGTCCGGTATGCTCTAGATAGCTAGAGGGCCGCGACTAGCAGGCTAGCAGATGGGCATTCAGAGGACGTCGCGACGAAGGAGCCAGTTGAAAATCCCCCTCCGGGCGGATTACGTCGGTAGTCCAGTCGTGATGGATCTGCGGGGCTCCGTATCAGCAATAAAAGGGGTCCAGGCCAATTGGCAAAATAGGTATTGTAGCCCAAGGAGTGGCTGATGGTCCTCTTCAGCTATCCGGGAGATGGGTTTAGCATAGGCTAGTTCCAGGCTAATTGGTGCTTGCTTCGGGACAGGGACGTTAGCCAAGAGAAGCCAATCGGATAGCAGCTAGCTAGCTGCGGTGATCCAGGTGAAGAGTTTCAGAGCTTCCGGTGATTTGGAGAGAAACAAGTCGGATAAGGTCTGGGTTGAAACACGCTGTACAGACTGACAGGAGTTGTCCTGGCTAAAGGTTAGTTGATGACTGCTAGCAGTTCCGGTTCCAGTTCAGAGGTAATTAAAATAGCAGATCCATACCACATTGGGTGAGGCGGGTTGCAGGAGAGTATGTTGAAGTTAGGGTTAAGACAAATGTAAAAAAATATATGCGAATGAAAAAAGATAGATAAAGTTATATACACGGGACACGACAAGACGAAGACAAAAGACGTCTGACTGCTACGCCATCTTGGATTTTTGTTGTATGTTATTTTTTTTAAATCAGGATGTTTGTTGTGTGGTTTTGCATATAGCTCTGTCTCCCTCCACACATACACATGGCTGACTTGCACTCACCTTTTCTACAGACCTGTCTCTCTCTCTTTATTTCAGCTCTCCCTCTTCATTACATCTACAGTATGTGTGGTGACACCAGTAGTGCCACCAATGAGGAGGGACGTATTTGTGGCCTGTTGGTACTGGATGAACCGTTAATGATGACTGTGCATGGAGAAGAATGGAAGCGGAATGCCAGAGGTCCGGGGTCACACTATCTAATATTCTCTCTCTTTCCTCTATCTACTCCCTTTCTCCTTCATTGCAGTGACCTCTCCCTCCCTATTGGTGAGGGAGAAGAGGGAGAGCGGGAGAGGGAGGAGAGAAGGGGGAGAAAGAGAAAGGTAAAATTGGATCAGCTGAGGCCACTCTGAGGTTAATGACAAAGAAGAGTGTTATCAGATTAGAATAAACTGTTTGCATGTCTCTTTCTTCCTCCTCCTCCCCTTCTCTCCCCCTCCCTTGCTCACTTCTCGCTCCCTTCTGTAGGTTCAAATATTGTCAGATGAAAAGATCTAATCCATCCACATACCTGTAAGGAAGACATATTACTGTACTAGAGGAGTGCCCCAGAAACATGCCATAAGACACTATTCTCATCACTGGTGAGGTTATCTCTTCACACTATGGTGAATGAAGTGTAGTCTATCAATATGACAACATCCTCATCTGATATAGTCCACCCACTGGACCTACCTGTTTAAAGTCTAGTTCAAATCAAATTTGACTGGTCACATATACATATTTAGAATATGTTATTGCGTTTAATTTACTGCTCTCCTCTACGAGGGTTGAACGACTGAGGAGGTGTCACTGTGAATACGGACATCACCGTGGAGTGTACGCCCATGATGCCACAGTCTTCCAGCTGGCATTGGAAATTCACTATAAACTTTAAATTCATGATGCCTTCTAGGTTGAGTAATGTGCAAAAACGGAGAGTATCACTTTCTACACAGCCTGGAGAGGAGAGTGTGGGGCGATGTTGCAGAGAGACGAGTGGCTGGGCTGACAGTCCGGCAGGCAGTGCGAGAGCCAGAGCGGGTGGTGATCACTGGCTAATAATTTGGGTGAATTATTTTGGATTTGATAGGGATTTATCCCCCACTCTCCTGGAGCATGGTAAGCGAGGGAGGCAGAGTGAGAGAAAAAAGAGGGCGAGGGGGTAGTGAAGGAGACAGAGATACAGACACAAAGAGAGACAGAGAGAGACAAAGACATACAGAGAGAAAGAAAGATACAGAGTGCCAGAGAGCTATTAGACTGCAAATGTTTAGATTTTTTTTTTATTCAACCTTTATCTAACTAGGCAAGTCAGTTAAGAACAAATTCTTATTTACAATGACGGCCTACACCAACCCTAACCTGGACGATGCTGGGCCAATTGTGCGCCACTCGGGAGCCCAAAAGTAGAGAGCTACTAGACTGGAGAGACAGACAGAGACACTGTATGTGTAATGTTTACTGTTAATTTTTGTTGTTTTTCACTTTATATATTCACTTTGTATGTTGTCTACCTCACTTGCTTTGGCAATGTTAACACATGTTTCCCATGCCAATAAAGCCCTTGAATTGAATTGAATTGAGAGAGAGAGAGTGAGCTCATGCGCTCTTGAGTTCCACAAAAATATAGAATTAGAGTTGAATAAATGTAGATAAAATATATTATTTTTTTTGCAAGGAATTATACAGGACAACATGATGGAATATTACTACCAAGGACAATCAATAAAAAACTTCTAACAAACCAAGACCTGCAGAAGAAATGCAGCAGAACCTGGAAATACTATGCAACACAAAACTGAGTGAGTAATATTTAGTCAGAAACTACTTCTGAAACCAAAAAGTAAAAGACAATCATTTCTAGGTAATTTTGTTATATAAAGCTAAGTAAATAACAGAACACTTCAATTAGCACTGACGTGTGAAGTCAGATATGTGAAAACACTTGAGCCCAACAATGGCAGGAGAGTTTCACAGCCCCCCCCCCACCCAAATTCAGAGGCCTTTGAAGCCCCCTTTGCAGAGGTCATTACAATACAGTACCCCATGGATATTAAAAATAACACTGCGAGGAATAAGTACAAAAAAGCTCCTCAAGGACAGTACAGAGACACTATTAGCTGACTGCTACAAAGAGAGGAATCTAAGCAACTTCCTTTTCCACACAGACCATCCCCTGGCATGGCACAGTGCTAAAAGAGCACACTACCCCTATGTCAAGAGAGAGGGTATTGGCCCCGAGTGGAAACTCAGAATACTAGACATTGAGGAAATTGAAACAACCTGTACAAGTCTAGGACAGTAATGGTGCAGGGCATCCTCATGCAGTTCTAGCAGGACTTTTACAGGATCAAAGAGAGAGCATAGCAGGAAAAGTTCTCTGTCTGTAATGACTCCACCATCCTGAGTCTGATCACACCTCTTCAAACTGTCCTGCAGACGAGGATAGTCACCACCCCAGAACTGAACACACCCAGGTCCCACAAATGCACATGCACTGCTGGACTGAGGTGAGAGAACTTAAAGAGTCACACATGGCACTGAAGGAAGAGGTCAGAAAGCTGAGGTGTGACAGAGAGCAGGACACTCCCCCAGAGAAGCCAACAGAACAGCCCACCTCAGACCCCGACCACAACCTCAACACCGCAATGGAACAGACAACACAGGATCCACAAACCCAACAGACCCCACCCCTTCCTAACCGCCCTCCTGTCAGCTCCCCCGATAGCCCTCCTGACAACCCCCCCACATCTAACGAGGACACACACAGATTGTGCTCCTCATTGACTCAAAGGGCAAATACATTCAAGAGGATAAACTTTTTCCCAAACACATAATTCACATGGGCACAAATGACCTGAGGGCACAGCAGGAAAGGGTGGCCACAGCTCTCAAGGGAGTGATTGAAAAGGCTTCTTTCATTTTCCCAAACGCAATAAGTGGTTATCTCCACCCTGCTACCACAAAGATACTTTTACCCTGCCACCATACAGCCTTTGAATGCAAGCATTTTGCGAGACTGTGCCTCAAAACATAATGTCTACCTGGCCCACCACCCCACCCTGGACATTAACAGCCTTTACGACCAGGTCCACCTGAACAAGGCAGCAATCCCTGCTTGGAAGATGTCACCCTCAACCGTAGCCCCAGCACCTCACACAGGACCAACAGAGCAACAGACCACAGCGTCACCAGCCACACCACAACCAGCTAAGACCACCCCAAGCAAACCCTGGCCACACCCTATATAGGCCCCCCCCATATTAGATCTATGCTCCTTCTGCCCACTCCATGCCCCCCGCCCCTGTGGAAAGAACCTCAGTGTGACAGCAGGACATATGCCCAGGCCGTGAGCAGAGAGGTGTGTATCAGATGCTCAACATGCTCTGCTCACACATACTGTGATAGCCCGGGCCTAAACCACACAAAAACAACACTAGAGACTATGGAACACAAAGCTTTTACTATCTCATCCAGGAATATGGAAGGTCTGAGGTAATCTACCTTAGGCCTAAAGAGCAGGAACCCAGACTTCATCAAATAAATTCCGACAAGAAACATGGTATAAAGAAGACAACCCACTGGTTGCCCTCTAGATTACAAAGAGCTGGTAGTCCCATCCACCAAACTATCAGGTGTAAATGAGGGAAGAGACTCAGGTGGTAAGCTAATTTGGTATAAAGCAGATCTAACCCACTCCATTAAATTACTCAAAACAGGAACAATTTAAATATGGATAGAAATTATTAAGGAAATGATCTCAACAGAGAAAAATGTCATCATGTGTGCTACCTATATCCCCCCAATAGAATCCCCATACCTTTTACAATAACAGTTTCTCAATCTTAGAGGGGGAGATCAACAATTTCCAGGCCCAAGGACATGTACTAGTCTATGACAACCTAATTTCCAGAGCTGGAGAAGAACCTGACACCCTCAGCACACAGGGGGACAAACACCTACCTGGAGGTGACATCCTTCCCTGCGCCATATGACCCCTAGACACAACTACAACAACATTACCAACAATAACGTGTCACAACTCCTGCAGCTCTGTCGGAGGCTGGGTATGTACATAGTCAATGGTAGGCTTCGAGGGAACTCTTATGGTAGGTACACCTATAGCTCATGTCTTGGCAATAGTACTGTACTGTAGACTACTTTATCACTGACCTTTACACAGAGTCTCTTAAAGCGTTCACAATCAGTCCACTGACAGCCCTATCAGATCACAGCAAATTCACACTCCGCTTGAATAGAGCTATGCTCAATCATGAGGCATCAAAGCCAAAGTAACTGAATAATTTAAAGAAATGCTATAGCTTGAAGGAAAGTAGAGTGGAAATCAACCAAAAAACTATTAGGCAACAACCAATTTTATCCCTTTGAGACAACTTCCTGGACAAAATGTTCACTGTAATAGTGAAGGCGTAAACTTGGCAGTAGAAAACCTAAACAGTATATTTCACTTCTCAGCTTCCCTATCAAATTTCAGGCAGACAACCTAAGAAAATGACCAACAATGACAAATGGTTTCATGAAGACTGCAAAAACCTGAGAAAGAAATTGAGAAACATAGCCAACCAGAAACGTAGAGACCTAGAAAACCTGAACCTATGGCTTCATTATGGTGAATCACTAAAACAATACAGAAATACATTACGGAAAAAGAATGAACAGCACGTCAGAACTCAGCTCAATGTAATTGAAGAATCCATAGACTCTAACCTCTTCTGGGAAAATGTAAGAACTCTAAACCAGCAACCTTGGCTTGGCTCCTCTGCATTATCATTAACAGCAGAAATACATTTCCTCAGCGAAGACAATGTACTGAACAAATGTCAACTTGGCTTTTTATCAGATTTCTGTATGACAGACCACGTATTCACAATGCACATGTCACGCCCTGACCATAGTTTGCTTTGTATGTTTCTATGTTTTGTTTGGTCAGGTTGTGATCTGAGTGGGCATTCTATGTTGGATGTCTAGTTTGTCTGTTTCTGTGTTTGGCCTGATATGGTTCTCAATCAGAGGCAAGTGTTAGTCGTTGTCTCTGATTGGGAACCATATTTAGGTAGCCTGTTTTGTAATTGTGGGTGATTGTCTATGTTAGTTGCTTGTGTCAGCACAGTTCTTATTAAAGCTTCACGGTCCTTTTGTATAGTTTTTTCAGGTGTTCACTGTTCATTAAATTCACGATGAGCACATACCACGCTGCATTTTGATCCTCCAATCCTTCCAACTACTCCTCCTCAGACGAGGACGACGATCGTGACAGCACACCCTGATTGACAAATAAACAAACCAAAACAAAGGCTATGTTTTCTTATGCTTTGTTGATTTAAAAAAATCTTTTCACTCAATTTGGCATGAGGGTCTGCTATACAAATTAATGGAAAGTGGTGTTACGACATTATTATACGACATTATAAAATCCATGTACACAAACAACAAGTGTGTGGTTAAAATGAGCAAAAAACTAACATTTCTTTCCACAGGGCCGGGGGTTGAGACAGGGATGCAGCTTATGCCCTTCCCTCTTCAACATACTGTATATATCAACGAATTGGCGAGGGCTGCAGCACCCGTCCTCACCCTACTAGAATCTGAAGTCAAATGCCTACTGTTTGCTGATCTGGTGCTTCTGTCCCCAACCAAGGAGGGCCTACAGCAGCATCTAGATCTTCTGCACAGATTCTGTCAGACCTTGGCCCTGACAGTAAATCTCAGTAAGACAAAAATAATGGTGTTCCAAAAAAGGTCCAGTTGCCAGGACCACGAATACAAATTCCATCTAGACACAGTTGCCTTAGAGAACACAAAACTATATATACCTCGGCCTAAACCTCAGTGCCACAGGTAAACTCCACAAAGCTGTGAACGGTCTGAGAGACAAGGTAAGAATGGCCTTAAACGCCATCAAAAGGAACATAAAATTCCACATACAAATTAGGAACTGGCAAAAAATATCCTCAGTGTACAACGTAAAACACCAAATAATGCATGCAGAGCAGAATTAGGCCGATACCCACTAATTATCAAAATCCAGAAAAGAGACATTGAATTCTACAACACCTAAAAGGAAGTGATTCCCAAACCTTCACCTACATTAACCCGGAGAAGAGCCCCCTAATTAAGCTGGTCCTGGGGCTCTGTTCACAAACATAAACAGACCCCACAGGGCCCCAGGACAGCAACATAATTAGACCCAACCAAATGATGAGAAAACAAAAAGATAATTACTTGACACATTGGAAAGAATTTACAAAAAAACAGAGCAAACTAGAATGCTATTTGGCCCTAAACAGAGAGTACACAGTAGCAGAATACCTGACCACTGTGACGACCCTCCCACTCTGTCTGCCGTATTCTCTCTTTGTTCTTGTTTCCTTATTAGGATGCCGGTGGGCGGAGTGGGGAGGGTCGTCAGCTAAAATGAAGGATATCTTAGACACACGTTTCTCTCAGATTACACATACCCACAAAGAATTAGAAAACAAATCCAGTATTAAACTCTCATTTATATTGGGTGAAATACCACAGTGTGCAATCACAGCAGCAAGATTTGTGACCTGTTGCCAAAAGAAAAGGGCAACCAGTGAAGAACAAAACCCTTGTAAATACAACCTATATTTATGTTTATTTATTGTCCCTTTTGTACTATTTGCACATCATTACAACACTGTATATAGACATATGACATTTGAAATGTCTTTATTCTTTTGGAACTTTTGTGAGTGGAATGTTTACTGTTAATTTTTTATTGTTTATGCAAAAATCTCTGAAGCTGGAGACTCACATCTCCCTCACTAACTTTAAGCACCAGCTGTCAGAGCATTTTACAGATCACTGCACCTGTACTTAGTCTATCTGTAAACAGCCCATCTATCTACCTACCTCATCCCCATACTGGTATTTATTTATTTATTTTGCTCCTTTGCACCCCAGTATCTCTACCTTCACATTCATCTTCTAGCATTCCAGTGTTTAATTGCTATATTGTAATTACTTCGGCACCATGGCCGATTTATTTCCTTAACTTACCTCTCTGTCGTCCGGCGCCGACAGAGATGGCCGCCTCGCTTCGCGTTCCTAGGAAACTATGCAGTTTTTTGTTTTTTTACGTGTTATTTCTTACATTAGTACCCCAGGTCATCTTAGGTTTCATTACATACAGTCGAGAAGAACTACTGAATATAAGATCAGCGTCAACTCACCATCAGTACGACCAAGAATATGTTTTTCGCGACGCGGATCCTGTGTTCTGCCTTACAAACAGGACAACGGAGTGGATTCCATGCAGCGACCCAAAAAAACGACTCCGAAAGAGAGGGAAACGAGGCGGTCTTCTGGTCAGACTCCGGAGACGGGCACACCGTACACCACTCCCTAGCATTCTTCTTGCCAATGTCCAGTCTCTTGACAACAAGGTTGATGAAATCCGAGCAAGGGTAGCATTCCAGAGGGACATCAGAGACTGTAACGTTCTCTGCTTCACGGAAACATGGCTCACCGGAGAGACGCTATCCGAAGCGGTGCAGCCAACGGGTTTCTCCACGCATCGCGCCGACAGAAACAAACATCTTTCTGGTAAGAAGAGGGGCGGGGGCGTATGCCTTATGGCCAACGTGACATGGTGTGATGAAAGAAACATACAGGAACTCAAATCCTTCTGTTCACCTGATTTAGAATTCCTCACAATCAAATGTAGACCGCATTATCTACCAAGAGAATTCTCTTCGATTATAATCACAGCCGTATATATCCCCTCCCAAGCAGACACATCGATGGCTCTGAACGAACTTTATTTAACTCTCTGCAAACTGGAAACGGTTTATCCGGAGGCTGCATTCATTGTAGCTGGGGATTTTAACAAGGCTAATCTGAAAACAAGACTTATCAGCATATCGATTGCGCAACCAGGGGTGGAAAGACCTTGGATCATTGTTACTATAACTTCCGCGACTCATAATTTTGCATGCCCAATTTTTCAGTTTTTGATTTGTTAAAAAAGTTTGAAATATCCAATAAATGTCGTTCCACTTCATGATTGTGTCCCACTTGTTGTTGATTCTTCACAAAAAAATACAGTTTTATATCTTTATGTTTGAAGCCTGAAATGTGGCAAAAGGTCGCAAAGTTCAAGGGGGCCAAATACTTTCGCAAGGCACTGTATTGCGTCAGATAACAACATTGACGAATACGCTGATTCGGTGTGCGAGTTCATTAGAACGTGCGTTGAAGATGTCGTTCCCATAGCAACGATTAAAACATTCCCTAACCAGAAACCGTGGATTGATGGCAGCATTCGTGTGAAACTGAAAGCGCGAACCACTGCTTTTAATCAGGGCAAGGTGTCTGGTAACATGACCGAATACAAACAGTGCAGCTATTCCCTCCGCAAGGCTATCAAACAAGCTAAGCGCCAGTACAGAGACAAAGTAGAATCTCAATTCAACGGCTCAGACACAAGAGGCATGTGGCAGGGTCTACAGTCAATCACGGACTACAGGAAGAAACCCAGCCCAGTCACGGACCAGTATGTCTCTCCTTCACTGCAGCCGAGGTGAGTAAGACATTTAAACGTGTTAACCCTCGCAAGGCTGCAGGCCCCAGCCGCGCCCTCAGAGCATGCGCAGACCAGCTGGCCGGTGTGTTTACGGACATATTCAATCAATCCCTATACCAGTCTGCTGTTCCCACATGCTTCAAGAGGGCCACCATTGTTCCTGTTCCCAAGAAAGCTAAGGTAACTGAGCTAAATGACTACCGCCCCGTAGCACTCACATCCGTCATCATGAAGTGCTTTGAGAGACTGGTCAAGGACCATATCACCTCCACCCTACCTGACACCCTAGACCCACTCCAATTTGCTTACCGCCCAAATAGGTCCACAGACGATGCAATCTCAACCACACTGCACACTGCCCTAACCCATCTGGACAAGAGGAATACCTATGTGAGAATGCTGTTCATCGACTACAGCTCGGCATTCAACACCATAGTACCCTCCAAGCTCGTCATCAAGCTCGAGACCCTGGGTCTCGACCCCGCCCTGTGCAACTGGGTACTGGACTTCCTGACGGGCCGCCCCCAGGTGGTGAGGGTAGGCAACAACATCTCCTCCCCGCTGATCCTCAACACTGGGGCCCCACAAGGGTGCGTTCTGAGCCCTCTCCTGTACTCCTTGTTCACTCACGACTGCGTGGCCACGCACGCCTCCAACTCAATCATCAAGTTTGCGGACAGCACAACAGTGGTAGGCTTGATTACCAACAACGACGAGACGGCCACAGGGAGGAGGTGAGGGCCCTCGGAGTGTGGTGTCAGGAAAATAACCTCACACTCAACGTCAACAAAACTAAGGAGATGATTGTGGACTTCAGGAAACAGCAGAGGGAACACCCCCCTATCCACATCGATGGAACAGTAGTGGAGAGGGTAGCAAGTTTTAAGTTCCTCGGCATACACATCACAGACAAACTGAATTGGTCCACTCACACAGACAGCATCGTGAAGAAGGCGCAGCAGCGCCTCTTCAACCTCAGGAGGCTGAAGAAATTCGGCTTGTCACCAAAAGCACTCACAAACTTCTACAGATGCACAATCGAGAGCATCCTGGCGGGCTGTATCACCGCCTGGTATGGCAACTGCACCACCCTCAACCGTAAGGCTCTCCAGAGGGTAGTGAGGTCTGCACAACGCATCACCGGGGGCAAACTACCTGCCCTCCAGGACACCTACACCACCCGATGCTACAGAAAGGCCATAAAGATCATCAAGGACAACAACCACCCGAGCCACTGCCTGTTCACCCCGCTGTCATCCAGAAGGCGAGCTCAGTACAGGTGCATCAAAGCTGGGACCGAGAGACTGAAAAACAGCTTCTATCTCAAGGCCATCAGACTGTTAAACAGCCACCACTAACATTGAGTGGCTGCTGCCAACACACTGTCAATGACACTGACTCAACTCCAGCCACTTTAATAATGGGAATTGATGGGAAATGATGTAAATATATCACTAGCCACTTTAAACAATGCTACCTTATATAATGTTACTTACCCTACATTATTCATCTCATATGCATACGTATATACTGTACTCTATATCATCGACTGCATCCTTATGTAATACATGTATCACTAGCCACTTTAACTATGCCACTTTGTTTACATACTCATCTCATATGTTATACTGTACTCGATATCATCTACTGTATCTTGCCTATGCTGCTCTGTACCATCACTCATCCATATATCCTTATGTACATATTCTTTATCCCCTTACACTGTGTGTAAGGCAGTAGTTTTTTGGAATTGTTAGTTAGATTACTTGTTCGTTATTACTACATTCTCGGAACTAGAAGCACAAGCATTTCGCTACACTCGCATTAACATCTGCTAACCATGTGTATGTGACAAATAAAATTTGATTTGATTCATTTGCACTCACTGTATATAGACTTTTTGTTTTCTTTTGTTCTACTGTATTGACTGTATGTTTTGTTTATTCCATGTGTAACTCTGTTTGTGTCAAATTGCTACGCTTTATCTTGGCCAGGTCGCAGTTACAAATGAGAACTTGTTCTCAACTAGCCTACCTGGTTAAATAAAGGTGAAAAAAAATGTAACTTTTGTTTATCTATTTCACTTGCTTTGGCAATGTAAACATACGGTCTGAGGCACTGCATCTCAGTGCTAGAGGCATCACTACAGACCGCCTGGTTCGAATCCAGGCTGTTTCACAACCGGCTGTGATGGGGAGTGGTGCACAATTGTCCAGGTTTGGCTGGTATAGGCGGTCATTGTAAATTTGAATATGTTCTTAACTGACTTGCCTAGTTAAATTTATAAATAATTATAAATATGTTTCCCATGCCAATAATGCCCATTAAATTGAGAGGCAGGGTGGCTGAGAGGCAGGGAGGCTGAGAGGCAGGGTGGCTGGGAGGCAGGGTGGCTGGGAGACAGGGTGGCTGGGAGGCAGGGTGGCTGGGAGGCAGGGTGGCTGGGAGGCAGGGTGGCTGGGAGGCAGGGTGGCTGGGAGGCAGGGTGGCTGGGCGAGGGACTGGGTTACTGGGTGATGTAGTACACCTGGCCAAAGAGGTAGGAGCTGTCATTCTTCACTCTCCCTTTTAACAGCTGTTAGAACAGCAGAGCGAGTGTCTGATCGTAACCTGCTACGAGCGGCATCCCGCCTTCTTACTCCGCCAAGCAGAAAGCCAATCACTTAAGAGCTGTGGTTGACGCTGCAGCCAAGCCCAGAAACATAATGGAAGGCATTAACACTGAAGCGCTCCACCAACTCTCTCTGTCATAACTCCTACTGCCGACTGCCCTCAAAGAGCTCAGCTCACCTGGGTTTCTGCCCTTTCGCTTTCTCTCTCCCTCTCTTGCTTCTAGTGGCCAAATCAAGCTGATGCTAAAGCTGATGCTTTCAGGAAGTGGTCAGTAGAGAGGGTGAAGCGCCTCGTGGTCAGACACTAGTCAAGGTCACAGGATGACACTGTCTGGATGACAGTGTCTCCTGACCCCTCCTGTCTCAGCCTCCAGTATTTATGCTGCAGTAGTTTATGTGTCGGGGGGCTGGGGTCAGTTTGTTATATCTGGAGTACTTCTCCTGTCCTATTCGGTGTCCTGTGTGAATCTAAGTGTGCGTTCTCTAATTCTCTCCTTCTCTCTTTCTTTCTCTCTCTCGGAGGACCTGAGCCCTAGGACCATGCCCCAGGACTACCTGACATGATGACTCCTTGCTGTCCCTAGTCCACCTGGCCATGCTGCTGCTCCAGTTTCAACTTCCACCTGACTGTGCTGCTGCTCCAGTTTCAACTGTTCTGCCTTATTATTATTCGACCATGCTGGTCATTTATGAACATTTGAACATCTTGGCCATGTTCTGTTATAATCTCCACCCGGCACAGCCACAAGAGGACTGGCCACCCCACATAGCCTGGTTCCTCTCTAGGTTTCTTCCTAGGTTTTGGCCTTTCTAGGGAGTTTTTCCTAGCCACCGTGCTTCTACACCTGCATTGCTTGCTGTTTGGGGTTTTAGGCTGGGTTTCTGTACAGCACTTTGAGATATCAGCTGATGTGCGAAGGGCTATATAAATACATTTGATTTGATTTGATTTGATGACATGAGAGGAGAGGAGGGTTAGGGGAATGGAGGAGAGGGGAAGGGAGAAGAGGACAGAAGAGGAGGGGCGAGGTGTGACAAGGAGAGGAGAGGATGACTACAGGAGTTAAATGAGTCCAGTATCTGGCACCAGAGTTAAGAAATGTATAAAAATGATATTCTCTAGAGAGAACCTGTCAACATAGTGTGTTTGTTAATTAGACTTCTTACCAATAAATGATGAATTATTTTCAGTTTGACTTTCTTCACTCTTTCCAGAGACATTACAATGAGCGCCTTGATTGCCCCCTTAATGGTCCATTTGGTTGCTTGTTTCAGGTTGGAGCCTAAAATAACCAAGATGTGCTTCTGATATAAGAAGAGCTCTTATTTTTGTTCATTGTCCTGTCTACTCTTCCCTACAGCCCAGACAAACTGTCACTGGAAACAAAGGCTTCTTCCACTTCCACAGTTTTTACTGGAGCCATATGGAAAATTAAACACACACATATGATCACAGAAGCACGAACACCCATGCACAAATGGACAAACGCACGCACAGACGGACAGACAGACAGACAGACAGACAGACAGACAGACAGACAGACACACACACACACACACACACACACACACACACACACACACACACACACACACACACACACACACACACACACACACACACACACACACACACACACACACACACACACACACACACACACACACACACTCATCAGTGATGCTCTCATAAATCCCTCTTTGAAGCTAAAGTCTGGTGATAATCATATTCATATTCTATTCAATAGAAAAGGACCAATTTACATCTTCTAAAAATGCAACGTCTGCATGGGTCCCTGTGTGTGTTGGCCAAAGACCAGGGTAGTGTTGAAGTTTATAATTACACAGTCGTAAAAACAACCCCTGAACCTGTCAGCCATTAGTGAGCATTTTGCAACGGGCATTAATTTCTTCCTCCCACGTCTCGCTGTTATGGAATAGTGTCACAACTCTGGGAGTTCAAATAGCTTTCACCTCCTACGAGTTTTTCTTCTTTTTAACTTTTTTTTTTACGGTCTGTGACCAGGTGAGAAAAACGTTTCCAAACCAAACCTTTATATAATAACCGCTAACCGCTATACCTTCTTGCCCTTTGTGCTGTTGTCTGTACCCAATAATGTTTGTACCATGTTTTGTGCTGCTACCATGTAGTGTTGCTACCATGTTGTTGTCACATGCACATGTTGCAAAATGCTTATGCTTCTAGATCCAACAAGCTAGATGGCGCTGACGAACATGGCTGAATTTTAACATTCCCCAACCAATTGTGCAATTTTGTCATTTTTTTCATTTTGTGTAACTTATTTTTTAACTTATTGTGTACATAATGTTGCTGCTACTGTCTCTTATGACCTAAAATAACTTCTGGACATCAGGGAAGCGATTACTCACCACGGACTGGAAGAAACCTTTTCCGTTAACGAGGGTGACGAGAAGGACATTCCGCTTTCACTGGAACAGGCCCAGATCCACACCTTTTGCGTGAAGAAAAGACGCCGGAAAAGGGGACGCAGATCGGGGATCCTTCTGAGAATCCGGAGGCGAGGAAGCAAACTCCCAATGCCTTCTATTCTCCTTGCTAACGTGCAATCGTTGGAAAATAAAATTGATGACCTACTATTAAGATTATCCTACAAACAGGACATTAAAAACTGTGATGTCTTATGTTTCACCTAGACATGGCTGAATGGACAATATAGAGCTGGCAGAATTTTCCGTGCCCCGGCAGAACAGAGACGCTACCTCTGGTAAGACGAGGGGTGTGTGTCTTTTTGTCAATAACAGCTTGTGCATGATGTCTAATATTAAGGAAGTCTCGATGTATTGCTCACCTGAGGTAGAGTACCTCATGATAAGCTGTCGACCACATTATCTACCAAGAGATTTCTCATCTGTATTATTTGTAGCCATCTATTTACCACCACCAAGCGGAGCTGGCCCTAAGACCACTCTCAACCAACTCTATAAGGCCATAAGCAAAGAAGAAGATGCTCACCCAGAAGCGGCACTCCTAGTGGCCGGGGACTTTAATGCAGGCAAACTTAAATCAGGAAACCCAGACAGAAGCTGACCAGTGACGCGAGCCTACCAGACGAGCTAAATGCCTTTTATGCTCGCTTCCAGGCAAGCAACACTGAAGCATGCACGAGAGCACCAGCAGTTCAGGATGACTGTGATCGGTAGCCGATGTGAACAAAACCTTTACAGGTGAACATTCACAAAGCCGCTGGGCCAGATGGATTACCAGGACGTGTACTCAAAGCATGCGTGGACCAACTGTCAAGTGTCTTCACTGACATTTTCATCCTCTCCCTGACCGAGTCTGTAATACCTACATGTTTCAAGCAGACCACCATAGTCCCTGTGCCCAAGGAAGCGAAGGTAACCTAAATTATTACCGCCCCTTGGAACTCACGTCGGTAGCCATGAAGTGCTTTGACAGGCTGGTCCAGGCTCACATCAACAGCATCACATCAATTCGCATACCGCCCAATTCGCATACCACCCAAACAGATCCACAGATGAAGCAATCTCAATCGCACTCCACACTGCCCTTTCTCACCTGGACAAAAGGAACACCTATGTGAGAATGCTGTTCATTGACAACAGCTCAGCGTTCAACACCATAGTGCCCACGAAGCTCATCACTAAGCTAAGTACTCTGGGGCTAAATACCTCCCTCTGCAACTGGATCCTGGACTTCCTGATGGGCCACCCCACCCCCACCCCCAGGTGTTAAGAGTAGGCAACAACACGTCTGCCACGCTGATCCTTAACACTGGGGCCCCAGGGGTGTGTACTTAGTCCCCTCCTCTATTCCCTGTTCACCCACGGCTGCGTGGCCAAACATGACTGCTACACCATCATTAAGTTTGCTGACGACACAACAATGGTAGGCCTGATCACCGACAGCAATAGGACGGCCTATAGGGAGTTGGTCAGAGAACTGGCAGTGTGGTGCCAGGACAACAACCTCTCCCTTAATGTGAGCAAGACAAAGGAGCTGATCATGGACTACAGGAAAAGGTGGGCCGAACAGGTCCCCATTAACATCGACGGGGCTGTAGTGGAGCGGGTCAAGAGTTTCAAGTTCCTTGGTGTCCACATCACCAATGAACTATCATGGTCCAAACATACCAAGAAAGTTGTGAAGACGACAAAACCTTTTCCCCCTCAGGAGACTGAAAAGATTTGGCATGGGTCCCCAGACCCTCAAAAGGTTCTACAGCTGCACCATTGAGAGCATCCTGACCGGTTTGCATCACCGCCTGTTATGGCAACTACTCGGCATCTGACCGTAAGGAGCTACAGAGGTTAATCGATCGGCCCAGTACATCACTCGGGCCAAGCTTCCTGCCATCCAGGACCTATATAATAGCCACCCTACCAGTCACTGTTTTCTCTGCTACTGCACAGCCAGCGGTACCGGAGCGCTAAGTCTAGGACCAAAAGGCTCCTCAACAGCTTCTACACTCAAGCCATTAGGCTGCTGAACAATTCATAAAAATCGCCACCAGACAATTTACATTGACCCACCCCCCCACCCTTGTACACTGCTGCTACTCACTGTTTGTTTGTCACCTATGCATAGTCACTTCGCCCCCACCTACATGTGCAGATTACCTCAACTAGCCTGTACCCCTGCACACTGACTCAGTATGGTGCCCTCTGTATATAGTCTCATTATTGTTATTCTTATTGTGTGACTTTTTATTATTACTTCTTATTTTAGCCTACTTGGTAAATATTTTATTCTTCTTGAACTGCACTGTTGGTTAAGGGCTTGTAAGTAAGCATTTCACTGTAATGTCTACACTTGTTGTATTCGGTGCATGTTGCAAATAAAGTTTGATTTAATTTAATTTAATTTAACAGTGCAGCAGTATCTAACAGGTAATATCTAATAATTCCACAACAAAACCTAATACACACAATCTAGTAAAGGAATGGGATAAGAATATATAACTATAAAAAAAATATATATCTTTTTTTATTTAACCTTTATTTAACCAGGTAGGCTAGTTGAGAACAAGTTCTCATTTGCAACTGCGACCTGGCCAAGATAAAGCATAGCAGTGTGAACAGACAACACAGAGTTACACATGGAGTAAACAATTAACAAGTCAATAACACAGTAGAAAAAAGGGGAGTCTATATACATTGTGTGCAAAAGGCATGAGGAGGTAGGCGAATAATTAACATTTTGCTGATTAATAACACTGGAGTGATAAATGATCAGATGGTCATGTACAGGTAGAGATATTGGTGTGCAAAAGAGCAGAAAAGTAAATAAATAAAAACAGCATGGGGATGAGGTAGGTAAAAATGGGTAGGCTATTTACCGATAGACTATGTACAGCTGCAGCGATCGGTTAACTAAATATATGGATGAGCAGTGACAGAGCGGCAATAGATAGTGAGTGATGTCAGATGTCAGATCATGCTGCAAGAGCTCTGACATGTTGAAGGAAATACTCCAAAAGTTGTCATAATTGCTTTGTAAGTCTATGGAAGGGGATGAGAACCATGAGCCTCCTAGGTTTTGTATTGAATTCAATGTACCCAGAGGAGGACGGAAACTAGCTGTCCTCCGGCTAAATCATGGTGCTACCCTACTGAGTGCTGTTGAGGCTACTGTAGATCTTCATTGCAAAACAGTGTGTTTTAATCAATTATTTGGTGACGTGAAAATATTTACTATAGTTTTATCTTAAAATGATAACTTTTTTAACGTTTCACTATTTTTTATTTAATTTTTATGAAATTCACTGAGGATGATGGCCCTTTCCTCCTCTGAAGACTGCCAGGGGTGGAGAAGGCAGGCCAAGTGTTTCTATCCAAGGTGCAGAGACATCTCAGCTGAAGACTGCCAGGGGTGGATAAGGCAGGCCAAGCGTTTCTATCCAAGGTGCAGAGACATCTCAGCTGAAGACTGCCAGGGGTGGATAAGGCAGGCCAAGCGTTTCTATCCAAGGTGCAGATACATCTCATCTGAAGACTGCCAGGTGTGGATAAGGCAGGCCAAGCGTTTCTATCCAAGGTGCATAGCGAGAGACGACATAAGATATGATGTGCAAAACAGTAGCCTCAACAGCACTCAGTAGGGTAGCACCATGATATAGCCGGAGGACAGCTAGTTTCCGTCCTCCTCTGGGTACATTGAATGTCCTGTGTGAATTTAAGTGTGATTTCTCTAATTCTCTCTTTCTTTCTCTCTCTTGGAGGACCTGAGCCCTAGGACCATGCCCCAGGACTACCTGACATGATGACTCCTTGCTGTCCCCAGTTCACCTGGCCGTGTTGCTGCTCCAGTTTCAACTGTTCTGCCTTATTATTATTATTCGACCAAGCTGGTCATTTATGAACATTTGAACATCTTGGCCATGTTCTGTTATAATCTCCACCCGCCACAGCCAGAAGAGGACTGGCCACCCCACATAGCCTGGTTCCTCTCTAGGTTTCTTCCTAGGTTTTGGCCTTTCTAGCCACCGTGCTTCTACACCTGCATTGCTTGCTGTTTGGGGTTTTAGGCTGGGTTTCTGTACAGCACTTTGAGATATCAGCTGATGTACGAAGGGCTATATAAATAAATTTGATTTGATTTGATGTGGAGGAGAACATGTGGCCAAATGCTGAAGATCGTAGAGTTTAGAACAGGACTGTGCATGTTTATTTCCCTTCTGTGCCTTTTCTTTTACTGTAATCATGTTTTATTTTTACACATTTGGATCCAAAGGCCATGTATGTTGGATGTGTTGTTGAACCAAAGGCCAAATGCCATGTATGTTGGATGTGTTGTTGAATCAAAGGCCATGTATGTTGGATGTGTTGTTGTACCAAAGGCCATGTATGTTGGATGTGTTGTTGAACCAAAGGCCATGCATGTTGGATGTGTTGTTGAACCAAAGGCCATGTATGTTGGATGTGTTGTTGAACCAAAGGCCATGTATGTTGGATGTGTTGTTGAACCAAAGGCCATGTATGTTGGATGTGTTGTTGAACCAAAGGCCATGTATGTTGGATGTGTTGTTGAACCAAATGCCATGTATGTTGGATGTGTTGTTGAACCAAAGGCCATGTATGTTGGATGTGTTGTTGAACCAAATGCCATGTATGTTGGATGTGTTGTTGAACCAAAGGCCATGTATGTTGGATGTGTTGTTGAACCAAAGGCCATGCATGTTGGATGTGTTGTTGAACCAAAGGCCATGTATGTTGGATGTGTTGTTGAACCAAAGGCCATGTATGTTGGATGTGTTGTTGAACCAAAGGCCATGTATGTTGGATGTGTTGTTGAACCAAAGGCCATTTATGCTGGATGTGTTGTTGAACCAAAGGCCATGTATGTTGGATGTTTTGTTGAACCAAAGGCCATGTACGTTGGATGTGTTGTTGAACCAAAGGCCATGTACATTGGATGTGTTGTTGAACCAAATGCCATGTATGTTGGATGTGTTGTTGAACCAAAGGCCATGTATGTTGGATGTGTTGTTGAACCAAATGCCATGTATGTTGGATGTGTTGTTCAACCAAAGGCCATGTACGTTGGATGTGTTGTTGAACCAAATCCCATGTATGTTGGATGTGTTGTTGAACCAAAGGCCATGTACGTTGGATGTGTTGTTGAACCAAAGGCCATGCATGTTGGATGTGTTGTTGAACCAAAGGCCATGTATGTTGGATGTGTTGTTAAACCAAAGGCCATGTATGTTGGATGTGTTGTTGAACCAAATGCCATGTATGTTGGATGTGTTTTTGAACCAAAGGCCATGTATGTTGGATGTGTTGTTGAACCAAATGCCATGTATGTTGGATGTGTTGTTGAACCAAAGGCCATGTATGTTGGATGTGTTGTTGAACCAAAGGCCATGTATGTTGGATGTGTTGTTGAACCAAATGCCATGTATGTTGGATGTGTTGTTGAACCAAAGGCCATGTATGTTGGATGTGTTGTTGAACCAAAGGCCATGTATGTTAGATGTGTTGTTGAACCAAAGGCCATTTATGTTGGATGTGTTGTTGAACCAAAGGCCATGTATGTTGGAAGTGTGGTTGAACCAAAGGCCATGCATGTTGGATGTGTTGTTGAACCAAAGGCCATGTATGTTGGATGTGTTGTTGAACCAAAGGCCATGTATGTTGGATGTGTTGTTGAACCAAATGCCATGTATGTTGGATGTGTTGTTGAACCAAAGGCCATGTATGTTGGATGTGTTGTTGAACCAAAAGTGAAAGAGTTGGATGTGTTGTTGAATCAAAGGTCATGTATGTTGGATGTGTTGTTGAACCAAAGGCCATGTATGTTGGATGTGTTGTTGAACCAAAGGCCATGTATGTTGGATGTGTTGTTGAACCAAATGCCATGTATGTTGGATGTGTTGTTGAACCAAAGGCCATGTATGTTGGATGTGTTGTTGAACCAAAGGCCATTTATGCTGGATGTGTTGTTGAACCAAAGGCCATGTATGTTGGATGTTTTGTTGAACCAAAGGCCATGTACGTTGGATGTGTTGTTGAACCAAAGGCCATGTACATTGGATGTGTTGTTGAACCAAATGCCATGTATGTTGGATGTGTTGTTGAACCAAAGGCCATGTATGTTGGATGTGTTGTTGAACCAAATGCCATGTATGTTGGATGTGTTGTTGAACCAAAGGCCATGTATGTTGGATGTGTTGTTGAACCAAAGGCCATGTATGTTAGATGTGTTGTTGAACCAAAGGCCATTTATGTTGGATGTGTTGTTGAACCAAAGGCCATGTATGTTGGAAGTGTGGTTGAACCAAAGGCCATGCATGTTGGATGTGTTGTTGAACCAAAGGCCAAATGCCATGTATGTTGGATGTGTTGTTGAATCAAAGGCCATGTATGTTGGATGTGTTGTTGTACCAAAGGCCATGTATGTTGGATGTGTTGTTGAACCAAAGGCCATGCATGTTGGATGTGTTGTTGAACCAAAGGCCATGTATGTTGGATGTGTTGTTGAACCAAAGGCCATGTATGTTGGATGTGTTGTTGAACCAAAGGCCATGTATGTTGGATGTGTTGTTGAACCAAAGGCCATGTATGTTGGATGTGTTGTTGAACCAAATGCCATGTATGTTGGATGTGTTGTTGAACCAAAGGCCATGTATGTTGGATGTGTTGTTGAACCAAATGCCATGTATGTTGGATGTGTTGTTGAACCAAAGGCCATGTATGTTGGATGTGTTGTTGAACCAAAGGCCATGCATGTTGGATGTGTTGTTGAACCAAAGGCCATGTATGTTGGATGTGTTGTTGAACCAAAGGCCATGTATGTTGGATGTGTTGTTGAACCAAAGGCCATGTATGTTGGATGTGTTGTTGAACCAAAGGCCATTTATGCTGGATGTGTTGTTGAACCAAAGGCCATGTATGTTGGATGTTTTGTTGAACCAAAGGCCATGTACGTTGGATGTGTTGTTGAACCAAAGGCCATGTACATTGGATGTGTTGTTGAACCAAATGCCATGTATGTTGGATGTGTTGTTGAACCAAAGGCCATGTATGTTGGATGTGTTGTTGAACCAAATGCCATGTATGTTGGATGTGTTGTTCAACCAAAGGCCATGTACGTTGGATGTGTTGTTGAACCAAATCCCATGTATGTTGGATGTGTTGTTGAACCAAAGGCCATGTACGTTGGATGTGTTGTTGAACCAAAGGCCATGCATGTTGGATGTGTTGTTGAACCAAAGGCCATGTATGTTGGATGTGTTGTTAAACCAAAGGCCATGTATGTTGGATGTGTTGTTGAACCAAATGCCATGTATGTTGGATGTGTTTTTGAACCAAAGGCCATGTATGTTGGATGTGTTGTTGAACCAAATGCCATGTATGTTGGATGTGTTGTTGAACCAAAGGCCATGTATGTTGGATGTGTTGTTGAACCAAAGGCCATGTATGTTGGATGTGTTGTTGAACCAAATGCCATGTATGTTGGATGTGTTGTTGAACCAAAGGCCATGTATGTTGGATGTGTTGTTGAACCAAAGGCCATGTATGTTAGATGTGTTGTTGAACCAAAGGCCATTTATGTTGGATGTGTTGTTGAACCAAAGGCCATGTATGTTGGAAGTGTGGTTGAACCAAAGGCCATGCATGTTGGATGTGTTGTTGAACCAAAGGCCATGTATGTTGGATGTGTTGTTGAACCAAAGGCCATGTATGTTGGATGTGTTGTTGAACCAAATGCCATGTATGTTGGATGTGTTGTTGAACCAAAGGCCATGTATGTTGGATGTGTTGTTGAACCAAAAGTGAAAGAGTTGGATGTGTTGTTGAATCAAAGGTCATGTATGTTGGATGTGTTGTTGAACCAAAGGCCATGTATGTTGGATGTGTTGTTGAACCAAAGGCCATGTATGTTGGATGTGTTGTTGAACCAAATGCCATGTATGTTGGATGTGTTGTTGAACCAAAGGCCATGTATGTTGGATGTGTTGTTGAACCAAAGGCCATGTATGTTGGATGTGTTGTTGAACCAAAGGCCATTTATGCTGGATGTGTTGTTGAACCAAAGGCCATGTATGTTGGATGTTTTGTTGAACCAAAGGCCATGTACGTTGGATGTGTTGTTGAACCAAAGGCCATGTACATTGGATGTGTTGTTGAACCAAATGCCATGTATGTTGGATGTGTTGTTGAACCAAAGGCCATGTATGTTGGATGTGTTGTTGAACCAAATGCCATGTATGTTGGATGTGTTGTTGAACCAAAGGCCATGTATGTTGGATGTGTTGTTGAACCAAAGGCCATGTATGTTAGATGTGTTGTTGAACCAAAGGCCATTTATGTTGGATGTGTTGTTGAACCAAAGGCCATGTATGTTGGAAGTGTGGTTGAACCAAAGGCCATGCATGTTGGATGTGTTGTTGAACCAAAGGCCATGTATGTTGGATGTGTTGTTGAACCAAAGGCCATGTATGTTGGATGTGTTGTTGAACCAAATGCCATGTATGTTGGATGTGTTGTTGAACCAAAGGCCATGTATGTTGGATGTGTTGTTGAACCAAAAGTGAAAGAGTTGGATGTGTTGTTGAATCAAAGGTCATGTATGTTGGATGTGTTGTTGAACCAAAGGCCATGTATGTTGGATGTGTTGTTGAACCAAAGGCCATGTATGTTGGATGTGTTGTTGAACCAAATGCCATGTATGTTGGATGTGTTGTTGAACCAAAGGCCATGTATGTTGGATGTGTTGTTGAACCAAAGGCCATGTATGTTGGATGTGTTGTTGAACCAAAGGCCATTTATGCTGGATGTGTTGTTGAACCAAAGGCCATGTATGTTGGATGTTTTGTTGAACCAAAGGCCATGTACGTTGGATGTGTTGTTGAACCAAAGGCCATGTACATTGGATGTGTTGTTGAACCAAATGCCATGTATGTTGGATGTGTTGTTGAACCAAAGGCCATGTATGTTGGATGTGTTGTTGAACCAAATGCCATGCATGTTGGATGTGTTGTTCAACCAAAGGCCATGTACGTTGGATGTGTTGTTGAACCAAATCCCATGTATGTTGGATGTGTTGTTGAACCAAAGGCCATGTACGTTGGATGTGTTGTTGAACCAAAGGCCATGCATGTTGGATGTGTTGTTGAACCAAAGGCCATGTATGTTGGATGTGTTGTTAAACCAAAGGCCATGTATGTTGGATGTGTTGTTGAACCAAAGGCCATGTATGTTGGATTTTTTGTTGATCACTGGCAGCAATTTCATGTTGCTAATAAAGCGTTTACTGCAGCAGTTCTGTCACTTACAAGTTTTTTCTACTGTACATTCTATAAAGTAAAGATGACTCTTTCACTTTTAGATAGTATGAAGTGAATTATAAAAAACAATGGATTTCATATTGTCTATTGTATGCAGGTAGAACTGAAACATGAAAAGTAATACAGTTTTTGTAATGCCATCAGCTGTTAGTATTTTGAAAGTAGTTTTGATAGAATGATTAGCTATTGAGTCAGGTTTGCCGTGTTTTGATAGAGTTAGTGTACGTAGAGAAAGTTTTTTTGCATTTTGAATTGTAGAGTTGGTATTCAACAAAATGTGGTTTTGAGCAGATAATTAACTATTTGGCTAATTGTGTGATGTACTGTAGGTGTGTTGCTGTGTTAAGAGTTTAGAAAAAGTATCTTAAGTATAGGTAAACTCTTGTTAGCAATTGGAAAAAAACGGTAAACCTTATTCCCTATTTACTGCACTAGTTTTGACCAGGGCCTATAGGGCTCTGGTCAAAAGTAGAGCACTCTTAAAAACCTCCACTGGATCGGTGTCTCCCCGCGGGACGGTTGAGCTAATGTTAGCATGAGGTTGTAAGTAGCAAGAAAATTTAGTAGGACGTAGACATATTTGATATGGGCAGGTTTTAAATTCATGTTATAACTGCGCAGTCCAATTTACAGTAGCTATTACAGTGAAAGAATACCATGCTTTTGTTTGAGGAGAGTGCACAGTTATGAACTTCAAAATGTATTAACTAGGCACATTTGGGCAGACTTGACACAACATTTTGAACAGAAATGCAATGGTTCATTGGATCAGTGTAAAACTTTGCACATACACTGCTGCCTTCTATTGGACAAAATCTAAATTGTGCATTAACTGGAATAATACATTGTGGCATTTCTCTTGCATTTTAAATATGATGGAACAAAAACAAAATAAATCATGTTTTTTTCTTTGTATTATCTTTTACCAGATCTAATGTGTTATTTTCTCCAACATTAATTTCACATTTCCACAAACTTCAAAGTGTTTCCTTTCAAATGGTGTCAAGAATATGCATATCCTTGATTCAGGTCCTGAGCTACAGGCAGTTAGATTTGGGTATCTCATTTTAGGCAAAACATTTTAAAAAAGGGTACGATCCTTATTAAGCAAATAGGATGCCATTTGGGCCGCAAGCAAACTACACTGAAGTGAATAAAAGCAACATGCAACAATTTTCTTTTACTGAGTTACAGTTCATGTTACATTTCAAGGAAATTAGTCAATAGAAATAAATACATTACGACCTAATCTATGGATTTCACATGACTGGGAATGGTGCCAGAGGGGATGGCTGCCATTTTACGGACTCCTAACCAACTGTCCTATTTTGTCAGATTTTTCGCATTGTTTGTAGCTTATTTTGTACATAATGTTGCTGCTACCGTCTCTTATGACCGAAAAGAGCTTCTCTACAGCAGAATGATTCTATAATGAGTCCGAAATATACTAAAGGATATACTGTTTCTCTGAGACCAAGCCCAAATCCCTGTCATTCTCGTGAAGAAAAGACAGAGGTACAAGGGGCAGAGATCGGGGTGCCTTGTGAGAATTCGTCGGCGAGTGTGCAAAAATGAAAGCAGGAAGTACCAGTGACTCACTCAATTCGGAAGTGGCATGGCATTAAGGAGTACACGACCTCAGTCACCGGCTCCATCAATAAGTGTATCGATGACGTCGTCCCCACAGTGACTGTACATACTGCACATATTCCAACAGAAGCCATGGATTACAGGCAACATCCGCACTGAGCTCAAGGCTAGAGATGCCGCTTTCAAGGAGCGGGGACACTAATCCAGATGCTTATAGGAAATCCCGCTATGCCCTCAGACGAACCATCAGACAGGCAAAGCATAAATACAGGACTAAGATTGAATCCTACTACACCGGCTCTGATGCTCATCGGATGTGGCAGGGATTGAAAACTATTACGGATTACAAAGGGAAACCCAGACGCGAGCTGCCCAGTGACGCGAGCCTACCAGCTAAATGACTTTTATGCTCGCTTTGAGGCAAGCAACACTGAAGCATGCATGAGAGCACCAGCTATTCTGGATGACCGTGTGATCACGCTCTCCGTAGCCAATGTGAGCAAGACCTTTAAACAGGTCAACATTTACAAGGCTGCGAGGCCATACAGATTACCAGGATGTATACTCAAAGCATGAGTGGACCAACTGGCAAGTGTCTTCACTGACATTTTCAACCTCTCCCTGACCGAGTCTGTAATATCAACATGTTTCTAGCAGACCACCATAATCATTGTGCCCATGAAAGAGAAGGTTATCTGCCTAAATGACTACTGACCCGTAGCACTCACGTCGGTAGCCATGAAGTGCTTTGAAAGGCTGGTCATGGCTCACATCAAAACCAACATCCCGGAAACCCTAGACCCACTCCAATTCGCATACCGCTCCAACAGATCCACAGATGACGCCATCTCAATCACGCTCCACTCTGCCCTTTCCCACCTGGACAAAGGAACACCTATGTGAGAATGCTGTTCATTGACTACAGCTCAGCGTTAAACACCATAGTGCCCACAAAGCTCATCGCTAAGCTAAGGACCCTGGGACTAAACACCTCCCTCTGCAACTGGATCCGGGACTTCCTGACGGGCCGCCCCCAGGCGGTAAGAGTAGGCAACAACATGTCTGCCACACTGATCCTCAACACGGGGGCCCCTCAAGGGTGCGTGCTTAGTCCCCTCCAGTACTCCCTGTTCACCAAGGAATGCATAACAAAGCACCACTCCAACACCATCATTAAGTTTGCTATTGACACAATAGTGGTAGGATTGAGACAGCCTATAGGGAGGAGGTCAGATGCCAGGACAACGTCTCCCTCAACGTGAGCAAAACAAAGGAGCTGATCGTGCACTACAGAATTAGGAGGGCTGAACACGCCCCCATTCACATCGATAGGGCTGTAGTGGAGCGGGTCGATGGCTTTCAAGTTCCTTGGTGTCGACATCAACAACAAACTGTCATGGTCCAAACACACAGATATGCATCTGTTGGTTACAGATACCTTAAAAAAGGTAGAGGCGTGGATCAGAAAACGAGTCAGTATCTGCTGTGACCACCTTTTGCCTCTTGCAGCGGGACTCTTCTCCTTCGCATAGAGTTGAATCCATGAATCCAGATCCTTGCGACATGTGGTTGTGCATTATCAGGCTGAAACATGAGGTGATGGCGGCGGATGAATGGCATGACAATGGGCCTCCAGGATCTTGTCATGGTATTTCTGTGCATTCAAATTGCCATCGATAAAATGCAACTGTGTTCATTGTCTGTAGCTTATGCCTCCCCATACCTTAACCTCACCACCACCATGGGGCTCTCTGTTCGCAATGTTGACATTAGCAAACCGCTCACCCACACGACGCCATACACGCTGTCTGCCATCTGCCCGGTAAAGCTGTATCCATGATTAATCTGTGAAGAGCACACTTCTCCAGCATGCCAGTGGCCATCGAAGGTGAGCATTTGCCCACTGAAGTCGGTTGAAACGCCAAACTGCAGTCAAGTCAAGACCCTGGTGAGGATGACGAGCACGCAGATGCGCTTCTTTGAAACGGTTTCTGACAGTTTGTGCAGAAAGTCTTTGATTGTGCAAACTCACAGTTTCATCAGCTGGTCTCATTGGCTGGTCTCAGACGATCCCGCAGATGAAGAAGTCGGATGTAGAGGTCCTGGGCTGGCGTGGTTACACGTGGTCTGTGGTAGTAAGGCCGGTTTGACGTACTGCCAAATTCTCTAAAACAACATTATGGTAGAGAAATTTGCATTCAGTTATCTTGCAACAGCTCTGGTGGACATTCCTGAAGTCAGCATGCCATTTGCATGATTCCTCAAAACCTGAGACATCTGATTCATTGTGTTGTGTGACAGAACTATACATTTTAGAGTGGCCTTTTATTGTCCCCAGCACTACCTGTGTAATAATCATTGCCTTGATATGCCACACCTGTCAGGTGGATGTATTATCTTTTACAACCCCTTTTCATTAAATCCAATTCGTAGTTACAGTCCCATCATTGCAACTCCCGTACAGACTCGGGAGAGGCGAAGGTAGAGAGCCATACCCTCCCCTAGCCCAGATGACGGTTCTGATAATTGTACGCCGCCTCATGGGTCTCCCGGGCAGGCTGCGACACAGCCTGGTATCAAACCCGGGTCTGTAGTGACGCCTCTAGCACTGCGATACATTGCCTTAGACCGCTGCGTCACTCAGGAGGCCATGAATGGATTATCTATCCGAGGAGAAATGCTCACTAAGAGGGTGTAAACAAATGTGTGCACAACATTTGGGAGAAATACGCTTTTTGTGCATATGGAACATTTCTGGGATCTTTTAAATCAGCTTATGAAACATGGGTCCAACACTTTACATGTTGCGTTCATATTTCGGTTCAGTATATTAAAACCTGTCTTTTCCAGAATTCTTCTGACCACTGCAGTTGAATTATAGTAATCACAGTGCTCACCATGTCCCCCGGTAATTATAGATTATTTCCTGTCACACGGAAGGGAAATGATTGCATTTCTTTTGGGAAATGGAATGACATTTAAAACGGTGGTTATTGAAGATATAACGGACGCCTGTGTCTATTAACAGAGTAAATGTAGCTCAAAGCCATTCGACTCCGAGGCAGGTTTCACCTCTTTCTTAAGCTGACGTCTTCATCACTCCCACAGCAAATGATTATGAATGTGCAGGTGAGTTTCTTTGAAGTCTCTACCACTGATCCTAATTCATACAACTTCTAACTATGACAATGATAGTGTTTTCAAATTTAAAACAACTGACATTTCTTCAGCTGGGTATGATGACGTTCACTTGACAAGAAATTGCCTCCAGGTATGGCATAATAAGTGCTGCTGCATTATCCCATCAAATACAAACAGGCTCAGAATTCAAGTATTGCCTTTATTTGAATTTAACAGAAAGAAAAAATGAAAAAACTGGAGGGAGATTATGACTTTTGCTCTTTTTCTCCAGCATCCAAATAATTCAGGGCAATTATATATTCATTAGGAAGGTCAATGGAATTAAATTCATCACTGTGCTGCCTTTGCCCAATTTCTCATAAACCTCATGGTATTATAAATTGACCGAAATCTCTCCTTATAAACAAGCAGTTTGTTGCCTGTATCACTTGATTCCGCTATTGGGTAGAGGTGTATTCTGTGTGGTTCACAGCATTTGTGTTTATGTGTGGGGGATAAAGTGTGTGTGTGTCTGTGTCAGCGCCCGTGTGTATGTCTAAACAGTCGGGCAGCATAAACATCAGAAAGGAATCCATTCCCTTTCAACCGTTATTGATTTGTTTGTCTGAGAACAATCAGCATCTGTTTGAGCATTGATTCCATGGACAATGTTACCAGGTCTGACTCATACAGTTAGATCTCAATATAGGTCCTTGCATTGCAATATACAAAAGGATGGGTATTGTGGTGTACACCATTGCAGATTGTTAAGTGTATCAGTTGATACTTGCATCTGTAGCACCAACAGCTGTTATGTTCTTTATTGGCCTCTCTCAAACTGTCACTGCATGTTACAACTTCAGAAACACTATATACTGTATCAGGGTCATCAAAGGGGCGTGTGCGTGTGTGTGAGTGGTCAGTGGATCATATCTGTGGTGTTGTTAGCCAGCTGTTTGCCACTTATTGTGTGGGGGAGCACGGTTTATTTGTGTGTGTGTTTCTGTGTGTGTTTGTATGGGTGTATGTGTGTGTGTGTGTTTGTATAGGTGTGTGTGCGTGTGTGTGTGTGTGTGTGCGTGTGTGTGTGTGTGTATTAGAGGAAGCTTTGGACAGTTTTGCAGTCCATCACACAGTGTCACCAATAATCATTTCATCATTGCTTACTACCTATCTCTACTATAAAGTACTAAACTACCACTACTGTACTAAGTCAGTATTCAACGTCCATCTGAGGACGTCGGAAGATGAAAAGAAAACCGCCCACCAGGGTCAACAGTGAGCGCTGTTACCTGCAAGTAAGTTTTGCTTTTGCTAGAGTGTTGTGGATGGGGATGGTGGCTTCCCATAAGCAGCTACCTCCGATTCTAAAGGTATCAAGTTGAAATCTAGTGATAGAAAGTTGATTTGTGATTTTTCTTTTAAAGCTTATCCCAAACCTTAACCCTTACCTTAACCATTCAGTTAATGTCTAATCTTAAAATGTCAGAGTTAAAACTTGTTATGGCTGCAATCCCGATATCGGGATAAGTGTCATCAACAACCGCTGAATAACATAGCGCTACATACAATAAATATGACTATAAATATTTATATTCATGAAATCACAAGTGCAATGTAGGAAAACACAGTTTAGCCTTTTGTTAATCCACCTGTCGTGTCAGATTTTGAAATGATGCTTTACAGTGAAAGCAATCCAAGCGTTTGTGTAAGTTTATCGATCGCACGATAAACATTAAGTACACTTAGCATCAGGTAAGCTCGGTCACGAAAATCAGAAAAGCAATCAAATTAATCGTTTACCTTTGATGATCTTCGGATGTTTTCAGTCACGAGACTCCCAGTTACACAACAAATGTTCAGTTTTTTCCATAAAGATGATTTTTATATCCAAAATACCTCCGTTTGTTTGTCGCGTTATGTTCAGAAATCCACAGGAAAGAGCGGTCACGACAACGCAGACGAAAATTCCAAATAGTTTCCATAATGTCCACAGAAACATGTCAAACATTTTTTATAATCAATCCTCAGGTTGTTTTTAAAATATATAATCGATCATATATCAACCGCAAATGCCTTTCACAGTAGGAGAGGGGAAAACAATGGCTGTCCAAATTCTGTTGCGCGAGCAAAACTCATGTGACCTCTTGACGCGATGTTATCGTTCTGGCTCATTTTTCAAAATAAAAGCCTGAAACTATGTCTGAAAACTGTTGACACCTTGAGGAAGCGATAGGAAAAGGAATCTGGTTCAATATCCCTTTAAATCCAGCAAAGGGAGGCTCTGGATCATGGAGTTTTCAAAATAGAAGCCACTTCCTGTTTTGATTTTCCTCAGGGTTTCGCCTGCAATATCAGTTCTGTTAAACTCACAGATAATTTTGACCGTTTTGGAAACTTTAGAGTGTTTTCTATCCAATACTAATAATAATATGCATATATTAGCAACTGAGACTGAGGAGCTGGCCGTTTACAATGGGCACCTTTTCATCCAAGCTACTCAATACTGCCCCTGCAGTCATAAAAAGTTAAGGCCTATACTGAACCCTAACCTTAAAAGAAATCAGATGTAATGCCTAAACTTGACCTTAAACAGTTAGTTTGACAAAACAACATAATTTGACTTTTTAGAAACATGGATGAATGCCCAATTCTGAAGTAAGACTGTGAGAGCTAATTGAACTAAGCACCCATTGCACAACAACTTCCTCACCAGCCATAGACCCACCCTCACACTAAACCTGTGGTGCTAAGATTCCCTTCTGCTTCACAAAAGACCACTTCTCTCTGCACTTTGTCCAGCACCTTGCCTCTGTTACCTCTGTTACTTCTGTTAGCCCTATTACCTTTGTTACCCCTGATACCTCTGTTACCTCTCTTACTTTTGTTACCCTTGTTACCTCTGTTACCCCTGTTATGTCTCATACACCTGTCACACCTGTTACCTCTGTTACCCCTGTTACCTCTGTTATGTCTCATACACCTGTTACACCTGTTACCTCTGTTACCCCTGTTACCCCTGTTATGTCTCATACACCTGTTACACCTGTTACCTCTGTTACCCCTGTTACCTCTGTTATGTCTCATACTCCTGTTACACCTGTTACCCCTGTTACCCCTGTTATGTCTCATACACCTGTCACACCTGTTACCTCTGTTACCCCTGTTACCTCTGTTATGTCTCATACACCTGTTACACCTGTTACCTCTGTTACCCGTGTTACCCCTGTTATGTCTCATACACCTGTTACGCCTGTTACCTCTGTTACCCCTGTTACCTCTGTTATGTCTCATACACCTGTTACACCTGTTACCTCTGTTACCCCTGTTACCTCTGTTATGTCTCATACACCTGTTACACCTGTTACCTCTGTTACCCCTGTTACCCCTGTTATGTCTCATACACCTGTTACGCCTGTTACCTCTGTTACCCCTGTTACCTCTGTTATGTCTCATACACCTGTTACACCTGTTACCCCTGTTACCCCTGTTATGTCTCATGCACCTGTTACACCTGTTACACCTGTTACCTCTGTTGTCCCTGTTATGTCTCATACACCTGTTACACCTGTTACCTCTGTTACCCCTGTTACCCCTGTTATGTCTCATACACCTGTTACACCTGTTACCTCTGTTACCCCTCCTACCTCTGTTACCCCTGTTACGTCTGTTACCTCTCTTACTTTTGTTACCCTTGTTACCTCTGTTACCACTGTAATGTCTCATACACCTGTTACACCTGTTACCTCTGTTACCTCTGTTACCCTGTTACCTATGTTACCTATGTTACCCATGTTACACCTGTTACCTATGTTACCCCTGTTACCCCTGTTATGTCTCATACACCTGTTACACCTGTTACCTCTGTTACACATGATACCCCTGTTATGTCTCATACACCTGTTACACCTGTTACCTCTGTTACCCCTGTTATGTCTCATACACCTGTTACACCTGTTACCTCTGTTACCCCTGTTACCTCTGTTATGTCTCATACACATGTTACACCTGTTACCTCTGTTACCTCGGTTACCCCTGTTATGTCTCATACACCTGTTACACCTGTTAACCCTGTTATGTCTCATACACCTGTTACACCTGTTACCTCTGTTACCCCTGTTACCTCTGTTATGTCTCATACACCTGTTACACCTGTTACCTCTGTTACCCCTGTTTCCCCTGTTATGTCTCATACACCTGTTACCTCTGTTACCCCTGTTACCCCTGTTATGTCTCATACACCTGTTACACCTGTTACCTCTGTTACCCCTGCTACCTCTGTTACCCCTGTTACGTCTGTTACCTCTCTTACTTTTCTTACCCTTGTTACCTCTGTTACCCCTGTTATGTCTCATACATCTGTTACACCTGTTACCTCTGTTACCTCTTTTACCCTGTTACCTATGTTACCTCTGTTACCTATGTTACCCATGTTACCCCTGCTACCTCTGTTACCCCTGTTACCTCTGTTACCTCTCTTACTTTTGTTACCCCTGTTACCTCTGTTACCCCTGTTACCCCTGTTATCCCTATTATCCCTATTACCTCTGTTACCTCTGTTACCAGTGTTACCCCGTTACGCCTTTTACGATACATCTGTAACCACTGTTAAGCCTGTTCTCTTGTTACCCCTGCTACCTCTGTTACCTCTGTTACCCCTGTTACCTCTGTTACCAGTGTTACCCCATTACGCCTTTTACGATACATCTGTAACCACTGTTAAGCCTGTTCTCTTGTTACCTCTGTTACCCCTGTTATCCCTGTTACCTCTGTTACCTCTGTTATTCATGTTACCTCTGTTACCCTTTTTTCCTCTGTTACCCCTGTTACCTCTGTTACCTGTTACACCTGTTACCTCTGTTACCCATGTTACTTCTGTTATTCATGTTACCTCTGTTACCCTTTTTGCCTCTGTAACCCCTGTTACCCCAGTTACACCTGTGACCTCTGCTACCCATGTTACCTCTGTTACTCATGTTACCTCTGTAACCCTTTTTGCCTCTGTTACCCCTGTTACCCCAGTTACACCTGTGACCTCTGCTACCCATGTTACCTCTGTTACTCATGTTACCTCTGTAACCCTTTTTGCCTCTGTTACCCCTGTTACCCCAGTTACACCTGTGACCTCTGCTACCCATGTTACCTCTGTTACTCATGTTACCTCTGTAACCCTTTTTGCCTCTGTTACCCCTGTTACGATACTCCTGTTACCTCTGTTGCCTCTGTTACTCATGTTACCTCTGTAACCCTTTTTGCCTCTGTTACCCCTGTTACGATACCTCTGTTCCCTTTGTTACGATACTCCTGTTACATCTGTTACCCTGTTACCTCTGTTACCCCTATTACCATACATCTGTTACCCCTGTTACCATACCTCTGTTACCTCTAGTACCCCGTTATCTTTGGTACCCCTGTTACCATACCTCTGTTACCACTGTTACCTCTCTTACCCCTGTTACTTATGTTACCCCTGTTACCCCTGTTACTTATGTTACCTCTGTTACCATACCTCTGTTACCCTTGTTACCTCTGGGGCAGCAGGTAGCCCAGGTGGTAGCCCATCCCAGAGCAAACAAGATTAAAACAAATCTGTCCTTGAGCAAGACACTAAACCCTAATTGCTCCAGGGATGCCACTGATAATTGCAGACACTGGCTGTGACCCATTCTCAGGGGGTGTTGGGATATGTAAATAAGATATTTCCAATTAATACCAAACTTGTACAAATAGGACAAATATAAGCACCCACCAAATTATTATTATTAATATTGCCTGTTACGCCTGTTACCATAATCTCTCTCTGTACCATATCATATGACCCCGAAGGATGCTATTATTTTGACTGTCTGTCTTTCTGACTTTCTGTTGTGGAAATTCCACTTCACTTCAGTTTGCTCCTCAATACCTGCACATTGGTTGGAGAGCAAGGTAGCAGCAGTGTTTCCTTCCCTTCTGTCTGTCTTTCCGCCCAAACCTCTATTTCTCCTGGTCTTGATGATGTCCTCTCTGTCTCTCTATGGTCTTGATGTGGTCCTCTCTATCTCTCTATAGTCATGATGTGGTCCTCTCTGTCTCTCTATGGTCTTGATGTGGTCCTCTCTATCTCTCTATAGTCATGATGTGGTCCTCTCTGTCTCTCTATGGTCTTGATGATGTCCTCTCTGTCTCTGTATGGTCTTGATGATGTCCTCTCTGTCTCTCTATGGCCTTGATGTGGTCCTCTCTGTCTCTCTATGGTCTTGATGTGCTCCTCTCTGTCTATCTATGGTCTTGATGTGGTCCTCTCTGTCTCTCTATGGTCTTGATGTGGTCCTCTCTGTCTCTGTATGGTCTTGATATTGTCCTCTCTGTCTCTGTATGATCTTGATGTTGTCCTCTCTGTCTCTCTATGGTCTTGATGTGGTCCTCTCTGTCTCTGTATGGTCTTGATGTTGTCCTCTCTGTCTCTCTATAGTCATGATGTGGTCCTCTCTGTCTCTCTATGGTCTTGATGTGGTCCTCTCTATCTCTCTATAGTCATGATGTGGTCCTCTCTGTCTCTCTATGGTCTTGATGTGGTCCTCTCTATCTCTCTATAGTCATGATGTGGTCCTCTCTGTCTCTCTATGGTCTTGATGATGTCCTTTCTGTCTCTGTATGGTCTTGATGATGTCCTCTCTGTCTCTCTATGGCCTTGATGTGGTCCTCTCTGTCTCTGTATGGTTTTGATGATGTCCTCTCTGTCTCTCTATGGTCTTGATGTGGTCCTCTCTGTCTCTCTATGGCCTTGATGTTGTCCTCTCTGTCTCTGTATGATCTTGCTGTGGTCCTCTCTGTCTCTGTATGGTCTTGATGTGCTCCTCTCTGTCTCTGTATGGTCTTGATGTGGTCCTTTCTGTCTCTCTATGGTCTTGATGTGGTCCTCTCTGTCTCTGTATGGTCTTGATGTTGTCCTCTCTGTCTCTGTATGATCTTGATGTGGTCCTCTCTGTCTCTCTATGTTCTTGATGTGGTCCTCTCTGTCTCTATGGTCTTGATGTGGTCCTCTCTGTCTCTCTATTGTCTTTATGTGGTCCTCTCTGTCTCTATATGGTCTTGATGTTGTCCTCTCTGTCTCTGTATGATCTTGATGTGGTCCTCTCTGTCTCTCTATGGTCTTGATGTTGTCCTCTCTGTCTCTGTATGATCTTGATGTGGTCCTGTCTGTCTCTCTATGGTCTTGATGTGGTCCCCTCTGTCTCCGTATGGTCTTGATGTGGTCCTCTCTGTCTCTGTATGGTTTTGATGATGTCCTCTAGGTCTCTCTATGGTCTTGATGTGGTCCTCTCTGTCTCTCTATGGTCTTTATGTGGTCCTCTCTGTCTCTATATGGTCTTGATGTGGTCCTCTCTGTCTATGTATGGTCTTGATATTGTCCTCTCTGTCTCTGTATGGTCTTGATGTGGTCCTCTCTGTCTCTCTATTGTCTTGATGTGGTCCTCTCTGTCTCTCTATGGCCTTGATGTGGTCCTCTCTGTCTCTCTATGGTCTTGATGTGGTCCTCTCTGTCTCTGTATGGTCTTGATGTTGTCCTCTCTGTCTCTGTATGATCTTGCTGTGGTCCTCTCTGTCTCTCTATGGCCTTGATGTTGTCCTCTCTGTCTCTGTATGATCTTGCTGTGGTCCTCTCTGTCTCTGTATGATCTTGCTGTGGTCCTCTCTGTCTCTGTATGGTCTTGATGTGGTCCTTTCTGTCTCTCTATGGTCTTGATGTGGTCCTCTCTGTCTCTGTATGATCTTGATGTGGTCCTCTCTGTCTCTCTATGGTCTTGATGTGGTCCTCTCTGTCTGTATGGTCTTGATGTGGTCCTCTCTGTCTCTCTATGGTCTTTATGTGGTCCTCTCTGTCTCTATATGGTCTTGATGTGGTCCTCTCTGTCTATGTATGGTCTTGATATTGTCCTCTCTGTCTCTGTATGGTCTTGATGTGGTCCTCTCTGTCTCTCTATTGTCTTGATGTGGTCCTCTCTGTCTCTCTATGGCCTTGATGTGGTCCTCTCTGTCTCTCTATGGTCTTGATGTGGTCCTCTCTGTCTCTCTATGGTCTTGATGTTGTCCTCTCTGTCTCTGTATGATCTTGCTGTGGTCCTCTCTGTCTCTCTATGGCCTTGATGTTGTCCTCTCTGTCTCTGTATGATCTTGCTGTGGTCCTCTCTGTCTCTGTATGGTCTTGATGTGCTCCTCTCTGTCTCTGTATGGTCTTGATGTGGTCCTTTCTGTCTCTCTATGGTCTTGATGTGGTCCTCTCTGTCTCTGTATGGTCTTGATGTTGTCCTCTCTGTCTCTGTATGATCTTGATGTGGTCCTCTCTGTCTCTCTATGTTCTTGATGTGGTCCTCTCTGTCTCTATGGTCTTGATGTGGTCCTCTCTGTCTCTCTATTGTCTTTATGTGGTCCTCTCTGTCTCTCTATTGTCTTTATGTGGTCCTCTCTGTCTCTCTATTGTCTTTATGTGGTCCTCTCTGTCTCTATATGGTCTTGATGTTGTCCTCTCTGTCTCTGTATGATCTTGATGTGGTCCTCTCTGTCTCTCTATGGTCTTGATGTTGTCCTCTCTGTCTCTGTATGATCTTGATGTGGTCCTGTCTGTCTCTCTATGGTCCTGATGTGGTCCCCTCTGTCTCCGTATGGTCTTGATGTGGTCCTCTCTGTCTCTGTATGGTTTTGATGATGTCCTCTAGGTCTCTCTATGGTCTTGATGTGGTCCTCTCTGTCTCTCTATGGTCTTTATGTGGTCCTCTCTGTCTCTATATGGTCTTGATGTGGTCCTCTCTGTCTATGTATGGTCTTGATATTGTCCTCTCTGTCTCTGTATGGTCTTGATGTGGTCCTCTCTGTCTCTCTATTGTCTTGATGTGGTCCTCTCTGTCTCTCTATGGCCTTGATGTGGTCCTCTCTGTCTCTCTATGGTCTTGATGTGGTCCTCTCTGTCTCTGTATGGTCTTGATGTTGTCCTCTCTGTCTCTGTATGATCTTGCTGTGGTCCTCTCTGTCTCTCTATGGCCTTGATGTTGTCCTCTCTGTCTCTGTATGATCTTGCTGTGGTCCTCTCTGTCTCTGTATGATCTTGCTGTGGTCCTCTCTGTCTCTCTATGGCCTTGATGTTGTCCTCTCTGTCTCTGTATGGTCTTGATGTGGTCCTCTCTGTCTTCGTATGGTCTTGATGTGGTCCTCTCTGTCTCTGTATGGTCTTGATGTGGTCCTTTCTGTCTCTCTATGGTCTTGATGTGGTCCTCTCTGTCTCTGTATGATCTTGATGTGGTCCTCTCTGTCTCTCTATGGTCTTGATGTGGTCCTCTCTGTCTGTATGGTCTTGATGTGGTCCTCTCTGTCTCTCTATGGTCTTTATGTGGTCCTCTCTGTCTCTATATGGTCTTGATGTGGTCCTCTCTGTCTATGTATGGTCTTGATATTGTCGTCTCTGTCTCTGTATGGTCTTGATGTGGTCCTCCCTGTCTCTCTATTGTCTTGATGTGGTCCTCTCTGTCTCTCTATGGCCTTGATGTGGTCCTCTCTGTCTCTCTATGGTCTTGATGTGGTCCTCTCTGTCTCTCTATGGTCTTGATGTTGTCCTCTCTGTCTCTGTATGATCTTGCTGTGGTCCTCTCTGTCTCTCTATGGCCTTGATGTTGTCCTCTCTGTCTCTGTATGATCTTGCTGTGGTCCTCTCTGTCTCTGTATGGTCTTGATGTGCTCCTCTCTGTCTCTGTATGGTCTTGATGTGGTCCTTTCTGTCTCTCTATGGTCTTGATGTGGTCCTCTCTGTCTCTGTATGGTCTTGATGTTGTCCTCTCTGTCTCTGTATGATCTTGATGTGGTCTTCTCTGTCTCTCTATGGTCTTGATGTGGTCCTCTCTGTCTCCGTATGGTCTTGATGTGGTCCTCTCTGTCTCTGTATGGTCTTGATGTGGTCCTTTCTGTCTCTCTATGGTCTTGATGTGGTCCTCTCTGTCTCTGTATGGTCTTGATGTTGTCCTCTCTGTCTCTGTATGATCTTGATGTGGTCCTCTCTGTCTCTCTATGTTCTTGATGTGGTCCTCTCTGTCTCTATGGTCTTGATGTGGTCCTCTCTGTCTCTCTATTGTCTTTATGTGGACCTCTCTGTCTCTATATGGTCTTGATGTTGTCCTCTCTGTCTCTGTATGATCTTGATGTGGTCCTCTCTGTCTCTCTATGGTCTTGATGTGGTCCCCTCTGTCTCCGTATGGTCTTGATGTGGTCCTCTCTGTCTCTGTATGGTCTTGATGTGGTCCTCTCTGTCTCTCTATGGTCTTGATGTGGTCCTCTCTGTCTCTGTATGGTTTTGATGTTGTCCTCTCTGTCTCTATATGATCTTGATGTGGTCCTCTCTGTCTCTCTATGGTCTTGATGTGATCCTCTCTGTCTCTCTATGGCCTTGATGTGGTCCTCTCTGTCTCTCTATGGTCTTGATGTGGTCCTCTCTGTCTCTGTATGGTCTTGATGTTGTCCTCTCTGTCTCTGTATGATCTTGATGTGGTCCTCTCTGTCTCTCTATGGTCTTGATGTGGTCCTCTCTGTCTTCGTATGGTCTTGATGTGGTCCTCTCTGTCTCTGTATGGTCTTGATGTGGTCCTTTCTGTCTCTCTATGGTCTTGATGTGGTCCTCTCTGTCTCTGTATGATCTTGATGTGGTCCTCTCTGTCTCTCTATGGTCTTGATGTGGTCCTCTCTGTCTCTATGGTCTTGATGTGGTCCTCTCTGTCTCTCTATGGTCTTTATGTGGTCCTCTCTGTCTCTATATGGTCTTGATGTAGTCCTCTCTGTCTATGTATGGTCTTGATATTGTCCTCTCTGTCTCTGTATGGTCTTGATGTGGTCCTCTCTGTCTCTCTATTGTCTTGATGTGGTCCTCTCTGTCTCTCTATGGCCTTGATGTGGTCCTCTCTGTCTCTCTATGGTCTTGATGTGGTCCTCTCTGTCTCTGTATGGTCTTGATGTTGTCCTCTCTGTCTCTGTATGATCTTGCTGTGGTCCTCTCTGTCTCTCTATGGCCTTGATGTTGTCCTCTCTGTCTCTGTATGATCTTGCTGTGGTCCTCTCTGTCTCTGTATGATCTTGATGTGGTCCTCTCTGTCTCTCTATGTTCTTGATGTGGTCCTCTCTGTCTCTATGGTCTTGATGTGGTCCTCTCTGTCTCTCTATTGTCTTTATGTGGTCCTCTCTGTCTCTATATGGTCTTGATGTTGTCCTCTCTGTCTCTGTATGATCTTGATGTGGTCCTCTCTGTCTCTCTATGGTCTTGATGTTGTCCTCTCTGTCTCTGTATGATCTTGATGTGGTCCTGTCTGTCTCTCTATGGTCCTGATGTGGTCCCCTCTGTCTCCGTATGGTCTTGATGTGGTCCTCTCTGTCTCTGTATGGTTTTGATGATGTCCTCTAGGTCTCTCTTTGGTCTTGATGTGGTCCTCTCTGTCTCTGTATGGTCTTGATGTTGTCCTCTCTGTCTCTGTATGATCTTGATGTGGTACTCTCTGTCTCTCTATTGTCTTGATGTGATCCTCTCTGTCTCTCTATGGCCTTGATGTGGTCCTCTCTGTCTCTCTATGGTCTTGATGTGGTCCTCTCTGTCTCTGTATGGTCTTGATGTTGTCCTCTCTGTCTCTGTATGATCTTGATGTGGTCCTCTCTGTCTCTCTATGGTCTTGATGTGGTCCTCTCTGTCTCTGTATGATCTTGATGTGGTCCTCTCTGTCTCTCTATGGTCTTGATGTGGTCCTCTCTGTCTCTATGGTCTTGATGTGGTCCTCTCTGTCTCTCTATTGTCTTTATGTGGTCCTCTCTGTCTCTATATGGTCTTGATGTGGTCCTCTCTGTCTATGTATGGTCTTGATATTGTCCTCTCTGTCTCTGTATGGTCTTGATGTGGTCCTCTCTGTCTCTCTATTGTCTTGATGTGGTCCTCTCTGTCTCTCTATGGCCTTGATGTGGTTCTCTCTGTCTCTCTATGGTCTTGATGTGGTCCTCTCTGTCTCTGTATGGTCTTGATGTTGTCCTCTCTGTCTCTGTATGATCTTGCTGTGGTCCTCTCTGTCTCTCTATGGCCTTGATGTTGTCCTCTCTGTCTCTGTATGGTCTTGATGTGGTCCTCTCTGTCTTCGTATGGTCTTGATGTGGTCCTCTCTGTCTCTGTATGGTCTTGATGTGGTCCTTTCTGTCTCTCTATGGTCTTGATGTGGTCCTCTCTGTCTCTGTATGATATTGATGTGGTCCTCTCTGTCTCTCTATGGTCTTGATGTGGTCCTCTCTGTCTCTATGGTCTTGATGTGGTCCTCTCTGTCTCTCTATGGTCTTTATGTGGTCCTCTCTGTCTCTGTATGATCTTGATGTGGTCCTCTCTGTCTCTCTATGTTCTTGATGTGGTCCTTTCTGTCTCTATGGTCTTGATGTGGTCCTCTCTGTCTCTCTATTGTCTTTATGTGGTCCTCTCTGTCTCTCTATTGTCTTTATGTGGTCTTCTCTGTCTCTATATGGTCTTTATGTTGTCCTTTCTGTCTCTGTATGATCTTGATGTGGTCTTCTCTGTCTCTCTATGGTCTTGATGTGGTCCTCTCTGTCTCCGTATGGTCTTGATGTGGTCCTCTCTGTCTCTGTATGGTCTTGATGTGGTCCTTTCTGTCTCTCTATGGTCTTGATGTGGTCCTCTCTGTCTCTGTATGGTCTTGATGTTGTCCTCTCTGTCTCTGTATGATCTTGATGTGGTCCTCTCTGTCTCTCTATGTTCTTGATGTGGTCCTCTCTGTCTCTATGGTCTTGATGTGGTCCTCTCTGTCTCTCTATTGTCTTTATGTGGACCTCTCTGTCTCTATATGGTCTTGATGTTGTCCTCTCTGTCTCTGTATGATCTTGATGTGGTCCTCTCTGTCTCTCTGTGGTCTTGATGTGGTCCCCTCTGTCTCCGTATGGTCTTGATGTGGTCCTCTCTGTCTCTGTATGGTCTTGATGTGGTCCTCTCTGTCTCTCTATGGTCTTGATGTGGTCCTCTCTGTCTCTGTATGGTTTTGATGTTGTCCTCTCTGTCTCTATATGATCTTGATGTGGTACTCTCTGTCTCTCTATTGTCTTGATGTGATCCTCTCTGTCTCTCTATGGCCTTGATGTGGTCCTCTCTGTCTCTCTATGGTCTTGATGTGGTCCTCTCTGTCTCTGTATGGTCTTGATGTTGTCCTCTCTGTCTCTGTATGATCTTGATGTGGTCCTCTCTGTCTCTCTATGGTCTTGATGTGGTCCTCTCTGTCTTCGTATGGTCTTGATGTGGTCCTCTCTGTCTCTGTATGGTCTTGATGTGGTCCTTTCTGTCTCTCTATGGTCTTGATGTGGTCCTCTCTGTCTCTGTATGATCTTGATGTGATCCTCTCTGTCTCTCTATGGTCTTGATGTGGTCCTCTCTGTCTCTATGGTCTTGATGTGGTCCTCTCTGTCTCTCTATGGTCTTTATGTGGTCCTCTCTGTCTCTATATGGTCTTGATGTGGTCCTCTCTGTCTATGTATGGTCTTGATATTGTCCTCTCTGTCTCTGTATGGTCTTGATGTGGTCCTCTCTGTCTCTCTATTGTCTTGATGTGGTCCTCTCTGTCTCTCTATGGCCTTGATGTGGTCCTCTCTGTCTCTCTATGGTCTTGATGTGGTCCTCTCTGTCTCTGTATGGTCTTGATGTTGTCCTCTCTGTCTCTGTATGATCTTGCTGTGGTCCTCTCTGTCTCTCTATGGCCTTGATGTTGTCCTCTCTGTCTCTGTATGATCTTGCTGTGGTCCTCTCTGTCTCTGTATGATCTTGATGTGGTCCTCTCTGTCTCTCTATGTTCTTGATGTGGTCCTCTCTGTCTCTATGGTCTTGATGTGGTCCTCTCTGTCTCTCTATTGTCTTTATGTGGTCCTCTCTGTCTCTATATGGTCTTGATGTTGTCCTCTCTGTCTCTGTATGATCTTGATGTGGTCCTCTCTGTCTCTCTATGGTCTTGATGTTGTCCTCTCTGTCTCTGTATGATCTTGATGTGGTCCTGTCTGTCTCTCTATGGTCCTGATGTGGTCCCCTCTGTCTCCGTATGGTCTTGATGTGGTCCTCTCTGTCTCTGTATGGTTTTGATGATGTCCTCTAGGTCTCTCTTTGGTCTTGATGTGGTCCTCTCTGTCTCCGTATGGTCTTGATGTGGTCCTCTCTGTCTCTGTATGGTCTTGATGTTGTCCTCTCTGTCTCTGTATGATCTTGATGTGGTACTCTCTGTCTCTCTATTGTCTTGATGTGATCCTCTCTGTCTCTCTATGGCCTTGATGTGGTCCTCTCTGTCTCTCTATGGTCTTGATGTGGTCCTCTCTGTCTCTGTATGGTCTTGATGTTGTCCTCTCTGTCTCTGTATGATCTTGATGTGGTCCTCTCTGTCTCTCTATGGTCTTGATGTGGTCCTCTCTGTCTCTGTATGATCTTGATGTGGTCCTTTCTGTCTCTCTATGGTCTTGATGTGGTCCTCTCTGTCTCTATGGTCTTGATGTGGTCCTCTCTGTCTCTCTATGGTCTTTATGTGGTCCTCTCTGTCTCTATATGGTCTTGATGTGGTCCTCTCTGTCTATGTATGGTCTTGATATTGTCCTCTCTGTCTCTGTATGGTCTTGATGTGGTCCTCTCTGTCTCTCTATTGTCTTGATGTGGTCCTCTCTGTCTCTCTATGGCCTTGATGTGGTTCTCTCTGTCTCTCTATGGTCTTGATGTGGTCCTCTCTGTCTCTGTATGGTCTTGATGTTGTCCTCTCTGTCTCTGTATGATCTTGCTGTGGTCCTCTCTGTCTCTCTATGGCCTTGATGTTGTCCTCTCTGTCTCTGTATGATCTTGCTGTGGTCCTCTCTGTCTCTGTATGGTCTTGATGTGCTCCTCTCTGTCTCTGTATGGTCTTGATGTGGTCCTCTCTGTCTTCGTATGGTCTTGATGTGGTCCTCTCTGTCTCTGTATGGTCTTGATGTGGTCCTTTCTGTCTCTCTATGGTCTTGATGTGGTCCTCTCTGTCTCTGTATGATCTTGATGTGGTCCTCTCTGTCTCTCTATGGTCTTGATGTGGTCCTCTCTGTCTCTATGGTCTTGATGTGGTCCTCTCTGTCTCTCTATGGTCTTGATGTGGTCCTCTCTGTCTCTATGGTCTTGATGTGGTCCTCTCTGTCTCTCTATGGTCTTTATGTGGTCCTCTCTGTCTCTATATGGTCTTGATGTGGTCCTCTCTGTCTATGTATGGTCTTGATATTGTCCTCTCTGTCTCTGTATGGTCTTGATGTGGTCCTCTCTGTCTCTCTATTGTCTTGATGTGGTCCTCTCTGTCTCTCTATGGCCTTGATGTGGTCCTCTCTGTCTCTCTATGGTCTTGATGTGGTCCTCTCTGTCTCTCTATGGCCTTGATGTTGTCCTCTCTGTCTCTGTATGATCTTGCTGTGGTCCTCTCTGTCTCTGTATGATCTTGCTGTGGTCCTCTCTGTCTCTCTATGGCCTTGATGTTGTCCTCTCTGTCTCTGTATGGTCTTGATGTGGTCCTCTCTGTCTTCGTATGGTCTTGATGTGGTCCTCTCTGTCTCTGTATGGTCTTGATGTGGTCCTTTCTGTCTCTCTATGGTCTTGATGTGGTCCTCTCTGTCTCTGTATGATATTGATGTGGTCCTCTCTGTCTCTCTATGGTCTTGATGTGGTCCTCTCTGTCTCTATGGTCTTGATGTGGTCCTCTCTGTCTCTCTATGGTCTTTATGTGGTCCTCTCTGTCTCTATATGGTCTTGATGTGGTCCTCTCTGTCTATGTATGGTCTTGATATTGTCCTCTCTGTCTCTGTATGGTCTTGATGTGGTCCTCTCTGTCTCTCTATTGTCTTGATGTGGTCCTCTCTGTCTCTCTATGGCCTTGATGTGGTCCTCTCTGTCTCTCTATGGTCTTGATGTGGTCCTCTCTGTCTCTCTATGGTCTTGATGTTGTCCTCTCTGTCTCTGTATGATCTTGCTGTGGTCCTCTCTGTCTCTCTATGGCCTTGATGTTGTCCTCTCTGTCTCTGTATGATCTTGCTGTGGTCCTCTCTGTCTCTGTATGGTCTTGATGTGCTCCTCTTTGTCTCTGTATGGTCTTGATGTGGTCCTTTCTGTCTCTCTATGGTCTTGATGTGGTCCTCTCTGTCTCTGTATGGTCTTGATGTTGTCCTCTCTGTCTCTGTATGATCTTGATGTGGTCCTCTCTGTCTCTCTATGTCCTTGATGTGGTCCTCTCTGTCTCTATGGTCTTGATGTGGTCCTCTCTGTCTCTCTATTGTCTTTATGTGGTCCTCTCTGTCTCTCTATTGTCTTTATGTGGTCCTCTCTGTCTCTATATGGTCTTTATGTTGTCCTCTCTGTCTCTGTATGATCTTGATGTGGTCCTCTCTGTCTCTCTATGGTCTTGATGTGGTCCTCTCTGTCTCCGTATGGTCTTGATGTGGTCCTCTCTGTCTCTGTATGGTCTTGATGTGGTCCTTTCTGTCTCTCTATGGTCTTGATGTGGTCCTCTCTGTCTCTGTATGATCTTGATGTGGTCCTCTCTGTCTCTCTATGTTCTTGATGTGGTCCTCTCTGTCTCTATGGTCTTGATGTGGTCCTCTCTGTCTCTCTATTGTCTTTATGTGGACCTCTCTGTCTCTATATGGTCTTGATGTTGTCCTCTCTGTCTCTGTATGGTCTTGATGTGGTCCCCTCTGTCTCCGTATGGTCTTGATGTGGTCCTCTCTGTCTCTGTATGGTTTTGATGATGTCCTCTCTGTCTCTCTATGGTCTTGATGTGGTCCTCTCTGTCTCTCTATGGTCTTGATGTGGTCCTCTCTGTCTCTGTATGGTCTTCATGTGGTCCTCTCTGTCTCTCTATGGTCTTGATGTGGTCCTCTTTGTCTCTCTATGGTCTTGATGTGGTCCTCTAAATCTCTGTATGGTCTTGATGTGTTGTCCTCTAAGTCTCTGTATGGTCTTGATGTGGTCCTCTCTGTCTTTGTATGGTCTTGATGTGGTCCTCTCTGTCTCTCTATGGTCTTGATGTGGTCCTCTCTGTCTCTCTATGGTCTTGATGTGTTGTCCTCTCTGTCTCTGTATGGTCTTCATTTGGTCCTCTCTGTCTCTGTATGGTCTTGATGTGGTCCTCTCTGTCTATCTATGGTCTTGATGTGGTCCTCTCTGTCTCTCTATGGTCTTGATGTGGTCCTCTAAATCTCTGTATGGTCTTGATGTGTTGTCCTCTAAGTCGCTGTATGGTCTTGATGTGGTCCTCTCTGTCTCTCTATGGTCTTGATGATGTCCTCTCTGTTTCTCCATGGTTTTGAATGCGAACACATTCTGACTATTCTGATTGGTTCCAGAAACCGATGGGTTGGGCCAGAGCCAGCCTACATTATGACATTATCAACTTGGTTAGATTTGTTAGAGGCAATCCAGTTTTCTACAATGTCGCTCATTTTGAAGTCACGACATCTAGGATGGCGGTTTCAGACTTGCATGTAGTGATTGATTGACCAGCAGAAAGGCAACTCTCTCTCTCTCTCTCTCTCTCTCTCTCTCTCTCAAACACACACGCATGCGTGCATTCACGCTCTCTCTTGTGGTTGAAGGCTGGTGTATACACTCTTGGAAAAATGGGTTCCAAAAGGGGTCTTCGGCTGTCCCCATAGGAGAACCCTTTTTGGTTCCAGGTAGAATCTATTTTGAGTTCCATGTACAGCCCTCTATAGAAACGGTTTTACATGGAACCAAAAATTGTTTTTCAAAGGGTTCTCCTATGGCGACAGATAGGATTTTTTCCCCTAAGAGTGTAGTGACAATGTCCTTTTGGAAAGGAAATTAACTTTGGAGAAGTGCCCCTCTCATTTGAAAACAATATTAACACTGTCATTTTCCTCTCCTATATCTATCAAAAATGTCATGTTTATGCCTTGGTTGTCTGCCATAATTTTTTGTACATCAACAAGTGTCTTGACTGGTATTGGAGAGCTTGTTGATTTGATTTCCACGCAGTTCCTTGAAACACATATTCACTTTGACTGAATTAAAAAGCTTCATACGTGGCAGACAGTATCCCCCAGCAAGTCTTTTTCTCCATATTTCAATTATTCATGAAATCTATCTTAGTTTCACGATTGGATAGAAAAGTTTCTATTTCATACAACTTTCTGCTCATTTTTTCCCCTTTTTATCTGGCAATGGCCTCATACTTAATTAACATTTCAAATCCTTGCACAGAGGGCTCGAACGGGACCACGGGGGCAGAGGATCGGCTTGAACTATTTACAAAGTTACTAGAACGTTTTCGATAGTATCTAACAACCAAGGTAACTTTTGTGAAGCAGAAGGTAGAAGAAGATATCTTGTTAAAGTGTGGGCTGCGTTTGAAAATGTACTTTAGGGTAATTCAATACTGTATTCAGACTGCATATCGGAAGTGGGCTGAACAAAAGATGGCCGTCCACCTCTATAGTTTCTGGTTGGCTGCTTTACAGACAGGATGTGGAGATGATAAGACGTCCTTTGGATGCATCCCGGGTGTGTTCGTGTGTGTATTTATGTGTGTCTATGTCTGTGTGTGTGTGTGTGTGTGTGTGTGTGTGTGTGTGTGTGTGTGTGTGTGTGTGTGTGTGTGTGTGTGTGTGTGTGTGTGTGTGTGTGTGTGTGTGTGATCCAGACTTGAGGGCTTTAAGATGTGTGATCCTGTCATATAGAAGGTGTTACAGGAAGTTGACAGGGATTAGTGGCTGAGTATAGAATGTTGCGTCCCACTCCAGCTTAGTGTTAGTGTACCGTAGGAACAAAAACCCAGAACCAGGATGCTTCAGTCAGGGATACTACAAACAAGTTGCTATAGGACGTATGTGTGTACTCTGTGTGTGTGTGTGTGTGTGTGTGTGTGTGTGTGTGTGTGTGTGTGTGTGTGTGTGTGTGTGTGTGTGTGTGTGTGTGTGTGTGTGTGTGTGTGTGTGTGTGTGTGTGTGTGTGTGTGTGTGTGTGTGTGTGTGTGTGTGTGTGTGTGTGTGTGTGTGTGTGTGTGTGTGTGTGTGTGTGTGTGTGTGTGTGTGTGTGTGTGTGTGTTTGTGTTTGTGTTGATGATGATAACGAAGTAAAGATTATGGCCAGTTGTGGAAAAAAGTGATCATGATCAGCTGATATGAACTCCAGCTTCACTCTATTGTTTCACCAATCTGCAATCTTCCTGACAAAGGTGAACATCTGTATGTTCACAACAAGTATGACAGGAAACTGCCTAGAGTGGATGTCATCAGGGTACTGTATTTGATTCCATCCAACACTACATCCTTCAGAATGAATCAAAACATGTTTTAGCGCATCAGAACCCCAGAGCCCCTTTTCTTGCTTAGTTCTTGGTATTTTTCTGGTGCTCAAGTTTGGCTGCTTTTTGAGATCCTCAATGTTTGTTTTGTTTTCTGTTTTATATTTATTTCCCACCCAGATTAATTCATTGGGGGAAAACTAAATGAGAAAGGAGATGGGGCACGCTAACAAATTCCCTCAATATAAGAACCCCTTTTCCAAGCATTAGAAAAGGGCCAGAGATATGGACATCCCTAATGGTATTAGGTGCACAGAATGCATTTGGATGACAAAGGAAGGGATGGGAGAGGGAGGGCTGAGTGAATGGCAATGAGTTGGTGCAGTGTTTAAGCTGTGTGACAGAATCTAGATTAAAGTTGGACTGAAGTGTGAGGCTACCTGCCAGGCAAAGCCTACAGGACAACAGGGTATATTGATGACGGCTGGGGGGTATATTGATGATGGCTGGGGGGGGGGGGGTAATGATGTGGGTTTAGTGCGGGTCATGGGGATTGGCTAATGAAGACTTATGTGGCGAGGTAGAGAAAGCAGTACTTCAAATCTATTTCAGTCTGAGACCGAGACTGGATCACCTTGGTTCAGAATTAGCAGGAAGACCGTAAATGCTAAACAGTGCCGGAGGAACTGCCTTGTCAGAAGTGCAGCCCCCCTCCCAGCCGCCCCCCAGGCCCAGAACCTCCAACCTTTAATTCCTGAGTCGGTGAAATTACATCAAAAGTGATTTAATGTGTGGTCTGTAAGCTGCGCATGTGCATATGCGTGTGTACGTCTGAGGAAGAGAGAGAGGGAGTGGTGGAAAGACTGGGAGACAGAGAGAGGGTAGTGAATCAACATATCGCTGAAGGTTGACAAGAGCGTCACAGAATGTGAACATTCCTGTCAATACAAAAACTATACAAAAACTCTGACACTGACTGTGGGATATGAGAAAAGGGTGGCCAACTGCTCGTCCTTAATGTAGCTACAGTCGGTATATGCGGACCCCTTGCAGGCCACCCCTGAAGTCTAACACCAGAGAACGATTACAGCTGCATGTCGACTCTCTCTCTTTGTACTGAGTCATCTCTGTGGGGTATATGGGAGGCCTATCCCGGGAAGAGCTGCTTTGATGTGGAGGGGAAGGATATCAGGGAGTCAGTAGTAGTAGTGATCAGTCACCATCGCCTCCCAATCAAATCATGAATACTTTTATCTCTACTTCCACTCTCCTATCGCCATGGCAACAGCCAGAATGTAATGTCAAAGGCACTATAGTTTAAGGTTTCACACACCCATTCTACACTCATCCTGGATATCATATCTCCCTCCAAAAACTTCAGAATGATTGATTACAGGAGAGGGAGAAGAAGAGAAGTGAGACAGATGAGGCAAGGTGAAGATATACAGTACTGCATGTAAGAAAAGGGAAGCGGAGTAGGGTAAAGATGAAGTCCAAACGGTCTAACTGTAAACTCAAAGAGCCTGTAGGTATTATTTACCACATCATAATGTAATACAACTCCAAATGTCAAATGCATTAGAATGCCTCAAATCTGGACAATTAAAAACAATGGGTGTGAATATCCATGTCCTTACATGGCACAGAAGCAGCTTCTATCTATCTATCTATCTATCTATCTATCTATCTATCTATCTATCTATCTATCTATCTATCTATCTATCTATCTATCTATCTATCTATCTATCTATCTATCTATCTATCTATCTATCTATCTATCTATCTATCTATCTATCTATCTATCTATCTATCTATCTATCTATCTATCTATCTATCTATCTATCTATCTATCTATCTATCTATCTATCTATCTATCTATCTATCTATCTATCTATCTATCTATCTATCTATCTATCTATCTATCTATCTATCTATCTATCTATCTATCTATCTATCTATCTATCTATCTATCTATCTATCTATCTATCTATATCTATTCAAGTGGCTTTATTGGCATGTGAAACATATGTTAACATTGCCAAAGAGAGTGAGGTAGATAATACACAAAAGTTAAATAAACCATAAAAATGAACAGTAAACATTACACTCACAGAAGTTGCAAAATAAAAAAGACATTTCAAATGTCATATTATGTATATATACAGTGTTGTAAAAATGTACAAATGACTAAAGTACAAAAGGTACAATAAATGAGCATACATATGGATTGTATCTACAATGGTGATTGTTCTTCACTGGTTGACCTTATCTTGTGGCAACAGGTCACAAATCTTGCTGCTGTGATGGCACACTGTGGTATTTCACCTAATAGATATGGGAGTTTATCAAAATCGTGTTTGGTTTCAAATTCTTTGTGGATCTGTGTAATCTGAGTATATGCGTCTCTAATATGGTCATACATTGGGCAGGAGGTTAGGAAGTGCAGCTCAGTTTCTACCTCATTTTGTGGGCAGTGTGCACATAGCCTGTCTTCTCTTGAGAGCCAGGTCTGCCTACGGCGGCCTTTCTCAATAGCAAGGCTCACTGAGTCTGTACATAGTCTGTACAAAGCTTTCCTTAAGTTTGGGTCAGTCACAGTGGTCAGGTATTCTGCCACTGTGTACTCTCTGTTTAGGGCCAAATAGCATTCTAGTTTGTGCAGTTTTCTTGTAAATTCTTTCCAAAGTGTCAAGTAATTATCCTTTTGTTTTCACATCATTTGATTAGGTCTAATTGTGTTGCTGTCTGGGGACTCTGTGGTGTGTGTTTGTGTTTGTGAACAGAGCCCCAGGACCAGCTTGCTTGGACTCTTCTCCAGGTTCATCTCTCTGTAGGTGATGGCTTTGTTATGGAAGGTTTGGGAATCGCTTCCTTTTAGATGGTCGTCGACTCTTTTCTGGATATTGATCATTATTGGGTATCGGCCTAATTCTGCTCAACATGCACTATTTGGTGTTCTACATTGTACACATAGGATATTTTTGCTTCAATACCTGCATTGCTTGCTGTTTGGGGTTTTAGGCTGGGTTTCTGTACAGTACTTTGAGATATCAGCTGATGTACGAAGGGCTATATAAATACATTTGATTTGATTTGATTTTGCAAAATTCTACATGCATCTCTCAATTTGGTGTTGGTCCCATTTTGGTGAGCGGACCCCAGACCTCACAACCATGAAGGGCAACAGGTTCTAGAACTGAGTATAGTATTTTTAGCCAAATCCTAATTGGTATGTCGAATTTTGTTCCTCTTGATGGCATAGAATGCCCTTCTGGCCTTGTCTCTCAGATCGTTCACATTTGGTATGTCTCTGTCTCTCTGTCTCTCTGTCTCTCTGTCTCTCTGTCTCTCTGTGTCTCTCTCTGGCTTTTGAAGGCTTCAAACCTCTGCATAGCTTCCCAGTTGTATCTCATGAATCTTGTGATAAAAGAAAAGAAGAGATGTGTGGTCTGATGTGCGGGGAAGGTGGGATTAAAAGATGGTGCATGAGGGGATGACACGAGACAGGAAACTCAGCCAGGTCGTGGGTGTCTGACATAAGTTAACTCTCTATCTTTCTCTCACTGCTTTCATTTGGTTTTCATTCTAATAACACTAATGATACTAAGGAGAGGAAGTGAGAGAGCTTTCAAAGTAACAATGTGTGTGTAAGTGTGTGTGTGTGAGTGAGTGAGTGCGTGCATGCGTCCCCTTCAGGGCATCACTTTGAAAGACACACACTAAGCGTGCATGAATCTATACTTACCCTTCAGGTAGCATAGCTCTCAAATCACAACCAACCCTAAACTCAACTCACAACTCTTACCCTCTCCACCATCTGGTCTTCATCCTGATAATCCTTATGTGCACAGTATACATACACATTTGTTCCAGTGTCGGTTGACTTGCCAAATGGACTCGGTCATTGCCAAGTCCCTGTGGAAACTATTTTATCAGCCACAGGCATCAATCGCATACAGGTCCTCTCTCAGTCCGCCCTAGAGTGGTACAGTAGATATACCACTAGAGTGGTAGAGTAGGTACACCACTAGAGTGGTACAGTAGATACACCACTAGAATGGTACAGCAGATACACCACTAGAATGGTACAGCAGATACACCACTAGAATGGTACAGCAGATACACCACTAGAGTGATACAGTAGATACACCACTAGAGTGGTACAGTAGATACACCACTAGAGTGGTACAGTAGGTACACCACTAGAGTGGTACAGTAGATACACCACTAGAGTGGTACAGTAGATACACCACTAGAATGGTACAGTAGATACACCACTAGAGTGGTACAGTAGATGCACCACTAGAATGATACAGTAGATACACCACTAGAGTGGTACAGTAGATACACCACTAGAGTGGTACAGTAGATACACCACTAGAATGATACAGTAGATACACCACTAGAGTGGTACAGTAGATACACCACTAGAATGGTACAGTAGATACACCACTAGAGTGGTACAGTAGATACACCACTAGAGTGGTACAGTAGATACACCACTAGAATGATAGGGTAGATACACCACTAGAGTGGTACAGTAGATACACCACTAGAGTGGTACAGTAGATACACCACTAGAGTGGTACAGTAGATACACCACTAGAATGATACAGTTGATACACCACTAGAGTGGTACAGTAGATACACCACTAGAATGATACAGTTGATACACCACTAGAGTGGTACAGTAGATACACCACTAGAATGATAGGGTAGATACACCACTAGAGTGGTACAGTAGATACACCACTAGAGTGGTACAGTAGACACACCACTAGAGTGGTACAGTAGATACACCACAAGAATGATACAGTTGATACACCACTAGAGTGGTACAGTAGATACACCACTAGAGTGGTACAGTAGATACACCACTAGAGTGGTACAGTAGATACACCACTAGAGTGGTACAGTAGATACACCACTAGAGTGGTACAGTAGATACACCACTAGAATGATACAGTTGATACACCACTAGAGTGGTACAGTAGATACACCACTAGAGTGGTACAGTAGATACACCACTAGAATGATACAGTTGATACACCACTAGAGTGGTACAGTAGATACACCACTAGAGTGGTACAGTAGATACACCATTAGAGTGGTACAGTAGATACACCACTAGAGTGATACAGTTGATACACCACTAGAGTGGTACAGTAGATACACCACTAGAGTGGTACAGTATATACACCACTAGAGTGGTACAGTAGATACACCACTAGAGTGGTGCAGTAGATACACCACTAGAATGATACAGTAGATACACCACTAGAGTGGTACAGTAGATACACCACTAGAATGATACAGTAGATACACCACTAGAGTGGTACAGTAGATACACCACTAGAGTGGTACAGTAGATACACCACTAGAATGATAGGGTAGATACACCACTAGAGTGGTACAGTAGATACACCACTAGAGTGGTACAGTAGATACACCACTAGAGTGGTACAGTAGATACACCACTAGAATGATAGGGTAGATACACCACTAGAGTGGTACAGTAGATACACCACTAGAGTGGTACAGTAGATACACCACTAGAGTGGTACAGTAGATACACCACTAGAATGATACAGTTGATACACCACTAGAGTGGTACAGTAGATACACCACTAGAGTGGTACAGTAGATACACCACTAGAATGATACAGTTGATACACCACTAGAGTGGTACAGTAGATACACCACTAGAATGATAGGGTAGATACACCACTAGAGTGGTACAGTAGATACACCACTAGAGTGGTACAGTAGATACACCACTAGAATGATAGGGTAGATACACCACTAGAGTGGTACAGTAGATACACCACTAGAGTGGTACAGTAGATACACCACTAGAATTATACAGTTGATACACCACTAGAGTGGTACAGTAGATACACCACTAGAGTGGTACAGTAGATACACCACTAGAGTGGTACAGTAGATACACCACTAGAATGATACAGTTGATACACCACTAGAGTGGTACAGTAGATACACCACTAGAGTGGTACAGTAGATACACCATTAGAGTGGTACAGTAGATACACCACTAGAGTGATACAGTTGATACACCACTAGAGTGGTACAGTAGATACACCACTAGAGTGGTACAGTAGATACACCACTAGAATGATACAGTAGATACACCACTAGAGTGGTACAGTAGATACACCACTAGAGTGGTACAGTAGATACACCACTAGAATGATACAGTAGATACACCACTAGAGTGGTACAGTAGATACACCACTAGAGTGGTACAGTAGATACACCACTAGAGTGATACAGCAGGTGAAACACTAGAGTGGTACAGTAGATACACCACTAGAATGATACAGTAGATACACCACTAGAATGATATAGTATATACACCACTAGAGTGGTACAGTAGATACACCACTAGAGTGGTACAGTAGATACACCACTAAAAGGATACAGTAGATACACCACTAGAGTGGTACAGTAGATACACCACTAGAGTGATACGGCCACTGTCTGCCTGTCTGCTACCGTGATGACTGGAGGCTTATAGAAGTTGGTGTGTGTGTGTGTGTGTGTGTGTGTGTGTGTGTGTGTGTGTGTGTGTGTGTGTGTGTGTGTGTGTGTGTGTGTGTGTGTGTGTGTGTGTATGTGTGTGTGTGTGTGTGTGTGTCAGGGAGGAGTGTATACTGTGCAGACTGGGTGTAGAGTGACCTTATACAGTCTGTCTCTGTTTCTTACTTAGTGGTGTCTTACTTCCCATGATGCCAGGGATGCATTATAAACCACCTGTCTGTCTGTGTCCTGAATGCCTGAGAGAAGAGACTCTGGTCTGCAGTAAGAGCAGGTCCAGACACTCTCAGTAACACTACGTAATATTATTAATAGAACAAGCCGGGACACTGCTGCCATTACAGTAGATACAAATATTACATTCAAATTCCTGCTCTTCCATGATGATACCTTACTGGGCTAGGACCATTCTTAGAACTCACTCGGTAGAGATCTGGATTCCTGGGTATGTGTGATTTTTGGGAAAAACTGTACAGTATTTCATATCATATTGAAATGAAGGCAGTATTGGTGTGAGTCTTCCCTACTGGAAAACATGACATGTGAAACGACTTGATAACCTGCTTCCAAAACATTTTGAATGTATTTAGGAAATAAAAATGCAAATGGGCTTTTCAGGTGTAAAGACGGTGTAGAATTACATTTTTACATGTTCCAATTCATATTGTGTTATAACACAGGCAGCCTGTCACCCCAGGTTGTTGGATCAGGCAGCCTGCATGCCTGTCTCTGTGTGTGTGTGTCCTGTTCCAGTGACCTTCTCTTATCTAATTGAAAATGTTCAAATCCATCAGTGGTTCATCACCTCCTGAACTCAGATAATACCTTTTAGGTTCCCATCGTTCTCCTCCGCTCCTTTATCTTCCCAGAGCCCCTCCGTCAAAAATGAGCTTAGCAAATAACCTTGGCAAGGATTATACTCACAGAAAACTTCAGTAGAAAATGAATTGCGGACAATGTAGAAGTGAATTGTTATCATCTCTGTGTTTATTCATTAGCAGTTGCATTATTGATGATTCTGACTGCCTTTGTCTATCTGTATGTCTAGCAGAATGTTTTGTCTGTCTGTCAGTCTGTGTTTAGCAGGATGTTTTGTCTGTCTGTCTGTGTGTCTAGCACAATGTTTTGTCTGTCTGTCTGTGTGTCTGGCAGAATGTTTTGTCTGTATGTCTGTGTGTCTAGCAGAATGTTTTGTCTGTCTCTTTGTTTAGCAGAATGTTTTGTCTGTCTGTCTGTGTGTCTGGCAGAATGCTTTGTCTGTCTGTCTGTCTGTGTGTCTAGCAGAATGTTTTGTCTGTCTCTGTGTTTAGCAGAATGTTTGGTCTGTCTGTCTGTCTGTCTGTGTGTTTAGCAGAATGTTTTGTCTGTCTCTGTGTTTAGCAGAATGTTTTGTCTGTCTGTCTGTCTGTCTGTCTGTGTGTTTAGCAGAATGTTTTGTCTGTCTCTGTGTTTAGCAGAATGTTTTGTCTGTCTCTGTGTTTAGCAGAATGTTTTGTCTGTCTGTGTTTAGCAGAATGTTTTGTCTGTCTCTGTGTTTAGCAGAATGTTTTGTCTGTCTCTGTGTCTAGCAGAATGTTTTGTCTGTCTCTGTGTTTAGCAGAATGTTTTGTCTGTCTCTGTGTTTAGCAGAATGTTTTGTCTGTCTCTGTGTCTAGCAGAATGTTTTGTCTGTCTCTGTGTTTAGCAGAATGTTTTGTCTGTCTCTGTGTTTAGCAGAATGTTTTGTCTGTCTCTGTGTTTAGCAGAATGTTTTGTCTATCTGTGTTTAGCAGAATGTTTTGTCTGTCTCTTTGTTTAGCAGAATGTTTTGTCTGTCTGTCTCTGTGTTTAGCAGAATGTTTTGTCTGTCTGTCTCTGTGTTTAGCAGAATGTTTTGTCTGTCTCTTTGTTTAGCAGAATGTTTTGTCTGTCTGTCTCTGTGTTTAGCAGAATGTTTTGTCTATCTGTGTTTAGCAGAATGTTTTGTCTGTCTCTTTGTTTAGCAGAATGTTTTGTCTGTCTGTCTGTGTGTTTAGCAGAATGTTTTGTCTGTCTCTGTGTTTAGCAGAATGTTTTGTCTGTCTGTCTCTGTGTCTAGCATAATGTTTTGTCTGTCTCTGTGTTTAGCAGAATGTTTTGTCTGTCTCTGTGTTTAGCAGAATGTTTTGTCTGTCTCTGTGTTTAGCAGAATGTTTTGTCTGTCTCTGTGTTTAGCAGAATGTTTTGTCTGTCTCTGTGTTTAGCAGAATGTTTTGTCTGTCTGTCTCTGTGTCTAGCAGAATGTTTTGTCTGTCTCTGTGTCTAGCAGAATGTTTTGTCTGTCTCTGTGTTTAGCAGAATGTTTTGTCTGTCTCTGTGTCTAGCAGAATGTTTTGTCTGTCTCTGTGTTTAGCAGAATGTTTTGTCTGTCTCTGTGTTTAGCAGAATGTTTTGTCTGTCTCTGTGTTTAGCAGAATGTTTTTTCTGTCTGTGTGTTTAGCAGAATGTTTTGTCTGTCTCTGTGTTTAGCAGAATGTTTTGTCTGTCTGTACCTTTTACCTTTTATCCTTAGATTTTGCCATTTTTGTAACTCAACCTGGATTTCGTATTTTCTTTACCATTACGAAATATTCTGTCATTTTCCCCAACACTTTAGTAAAGGGCACTGAGTCCAGCTTGTGGTTCACCAGCCTTACAATGGATACACTCAGAGAGAAAAAAAGAGAGTGGAGAAAGTTGTGCCTTGTTATTGGTGGACCGCCAGGAAAAGGCCCAAGCTATTTTAGTTTTGTTATGATGTGATAATTAGCCACCAGCACCAGCACAACATGCAGAGATGGATGGAAAATAGTCTTGGCTCTTTCATGGCATCATGGCATCATGGCACCCCCCCCACACACACACACACTCGCATTTTTACTTTGACTTGACCATCGATGGAAAAGCTCATATTGACTAATGATAATAATCTTGATAATAATCAATAGCTGGCATGCCCATGTGCTTGTTCATGTTGTCTCCAGGATACTAGTTGTGTGTGTGTATGCCTGCGCATATGCATGCGTGTTTGGGTGCATGTCTGCGTGCCTGCGTGTGTGTGTGTATGTGTGTGTGTGTGTGTGTGTGTGTGTGTGTGTGTGTGTGTGTGTGTGTGTGTGTGTGTGTGTGTGTGTGTGTGTGTGTGTGTGTGTGTGTGTGTGTGTGTGTGTGTGTGTGTGTGTGTGTGTGTGTGTGTGTGTGCGTGCACAAGCTTGTGTATTTGTGTATATGTGTGTGTATTTGTGTGTGTGTTCATCTGTATTCATGTGCATGGTAAACGCAGAGGCCGTAAATGAGATAGGTCAGGTTGACTGATTTGTGGCACATTATGTCTGATATAGAGTCTGTCGGGGCTTTAAAGCTCCACTGTGCTGATTGCCTGAGTGCATGGTTTCAGTGTTTGCATTAGATATGGGTTTTGTTTCAGGAAAACTATGGAGTATGGTATGTGGCTCTCCTCAGGTTCTCAGCTGAATTGAAATGTATTTCATGGAAATAGTAATTGGTAGTATATTATTCACTGATTCTGAGAAAGAAATGTCATTTTCATACCAAATCATAATTGACATTTTCATAGTAATAGCCCAACACAAGCCCATAACGAAAGCATTTGTTTTGGGGGAAATAATAACCTGTATTTGCCTGAAAACATTTTTCAACATAACTGTTTAAAGGGACAGCATTAGGGTGAAGTGGTGGATTGAAGTGATGTTAGCTTGTAGAGAGAAAAAAGAAGGTTGTAACGCAATTTTAGATTCAACTGTTTAATATTCACTGGGGCATGCTTCATATGAGACACAGTAAAGCAAACACTAAACAACGAATTCAAATAATGTCCCCCATCTCTCTCTCTCTCTCTCGCTCCCCCTCCTCTGCATCTACCATAACCCCTCTTTTTGCACCATTCAGCATGTGTGTTATTAATGTAGTGCCTGTTCCTTCTCAAAGACAGATCAATGGGGGGAGAGATCAACCTGCTGCATTTTCGGTGATATAAACCATCCACTACCTCATCCTAAATAAGTACTGTATGCCATGTGGAGATTGTGAGAGTGCACGTCACATTATTCCACTTCAGACATGTTTTTCACTGTTTATTGTCTAACAAACAAAGTTTGACGGTTGACAAAATCAGTGTAGTCGTCCCATTTCATTTGACTGCTGCTCAGGAACAGTCACAGCGAAGCCAAGACCATCTCGTAACAGGATAAGTTGAGAGTGTGGAGGAAGCCGTGAGTGCATTATAATTTGGTAAAAAGCTGTACAGCATATTATAGTGCTATAGTGTGCGTGTGGGGCCCAGAGAGAGCGAGAAAGAGCGAGAGAGAGAGAGCTCACAGGTTTGTTTGTGGTGGTGAGAGTCTTTTTGGCTCCTGCGGTGGCCATGCTAAGGCACAGCTTGCGGCGGAGGCAGGGCCTATTGTCAAGAGCCTCGACTGCTGATGTCAGCTCTTCTGGCTACTGGCTCTTTTATTCCGGGTGATTGCGTGCCCCTTCTCAGGCACTCCAGCCTTGCTTCACAGGGATGATTTATCTGTTTTTTAGTGGACAGGGAAAAAACATATGACGGGCCTACGTGTTCAAAGGCATTAGTTTAGCAGGGCCATTTGACCATTTGGGAAAATTCCATCTGCAATATTATGGAGATATTGTGGAGATATTGTGGAGATATTGTGGAGATATTGTGAAGATATTATGGAGATATTGGGAAGATATTATGGAGATATTGTGGAGATATTGAGAAGATATTATGGAGATATTGTGGAGATATTGGGAAGATATTGTGGAGATATTGTGGAGATATTGAGAAGATATTGTGGAGATATTGAGAAGATATTATGGAGATATTGTGGAGATATTGAGAAGATATTATGGAGATATTGTGGAGATATTATGGAGATATTGTGGAGATATTGGGAAGATATTATGGAGATATTGTGGATATTGTGGAGATATTGTGGAGATATTGAGAAGATATTATGGAGATATTGTGGAGATATTGGGAAGATATTGTGGAGATATTGTGGAGATATTGAGAAGATATTATGGAGATATTGTGGATATTGTGGATATATTGTGGAGATATTGTGGAGATATTATGGAGATATTGTGGAGATATTGAGAAGATATTATGGAGATATTGGGGAGATATCGGGAAGATATTGTGGAGATATTGTGGAGATATTGTGGAGATATTGGGAAGATATTGTGGAGATATTGTGGAGATATTGAGAATATATTATGGAGATATTGTGGAGATATTGAGAATATATTATGGAGATATTGTGGATATTGTGGAGATATTGTGGAGATATTGTGGAGATATTGTGGAGATATTGGGAAGATATTGTGGAGATATTGTGGAGATATTGTGGAGATATTATGGAGATATTGTGGAGATATTGAGAATATATTATGGAGATATTGTGGATATTGTGGAGATATTGTGGAGATATTGTGGAGATATTATGGAGATATTGTGGAGATATTGTGGAGATATTGAGAAGATATTATGGAGATATTGTGGAGATATTGTGGAGATATTGTGGACATATGATGGAGATATTGTGGAGATATTGTGGAGATATTGTGGAGATATTGGGAAGATATTGTGGAGATATTGTGGAGATATTATGGAGATATTGAGAAGATATTATGGAGATATTGTGGAGATATTGTGGATATTGTGGAGATATTGTGGAGATATTATGGAGATATTGTGGAGATATTGTGGAGATATTGGGAAGATATTGTGGAGATATTGAGAAGATATTATGGAGATATTGTGGATATTGTGGAGATATTGGGAAGATATTGTGGAGATATTTTGGAGATATTGTGGAGATATTGTGGAGATATTGTGGAGATATTGTGGAGATATTGGGAAGATATTGTGGAGATATTGAGAAGATATTATGGAGATATTGTGGATATTGTGGAGATATTGGGAAGATATTATGGAGATATTGTGGATATTGTGGAGATATTGTGGAGATATTGGGAAGATATTGTGGAGATATTGTGGAGATATTGAGAAGATATTATGGAGATATTGTGGAGATATTATGGAGATATTGTGGAGATATTGGGAAGATATTATGGAGATATTGTGGAGATATTATGGAGATATTGTGGAGATATTGGGAAGATATTATGGAGATATTGTGGATATTGTGGAGATATTGTGGAGATATTGTGGATATTGTGGAGATATTGTGGATATATTGTGGAGATATTGTGAAGATATTGTGGAGATATTGTGGAGATATTGAGAAGATATTATGGAGATATTGTGGATATTGTGGATATATTGTGGAGATATTGTGGAGATATTATGGAGATATTGTGGAGATATTGAGAAGATATTATGGAGATATTGTGGAGATATTGGGAAGATATTGTGGAGATATTGTGGAGATATTGTGGAGATATTGTGGAGATATTATGGAGATATTGTGGAGATATTGAGAAGATATTATGGAGATATTGTGGATATTGTGGAGATATTGTGGATATTGTGGAGATATTGTGGAGATATTGTGGAGATATTATGGAGATATTGTGGAGATATTGTGGAGATATTGAGAAGATATTATGGAGATATTGTGGAGATATTGAGAAGATATTATGGAGATATTGGGAAGATATTATGGAGATATTGTGGATATTGTGGAGATATTGTGGAGATATTATGGATATATTGTGGAGATATTGTGGAGATATTGAGAATATATTATGGAGATATTGTGGATATTGTGGAGATATTGTGGAGATATTGTGGAGATATTGTGGAGATATTGTGGAGATATTGGGAAGATATTGTGGAGATATTGTGGAGATATTGTGGAGATATTGTGGAGATATTATGGAGATATTGTGGAGATATTGAGAATATATTATGGAGATATTGTGGATATTGTGGAGATATTGTGGAGATATTGTGGAGATATTATGGAGATATTGTGGAGATATTGTGGAGATATTGAGAAGATATTATGGAGATATTGTGGAGATATTGTGGAGATATTGTGGACATATGATGGAGATATTGTGGAGATATTGTGGAGATATTGTGGAGATATTGGGAAGATATTGTGGAGATATTGTGGAGATATTATGGAGATATTGAGAAGATATTATGGAGATATTGTGGAGATATTGTGGATATTGTGGAGATATTGTGGAGATATTATGGAGATATTGTGGAGATATTGTGGAGATATTGGGAAGATATTGTGGAGATATTGAGAAGATATTATGGAGATATTGTGGATATTGTGGAGATATTGGGAAGATATTGTGGAGATATTTTGGAGATATTGTGGAGATATTGGGAAGATATTGTGGAGATATTGAGAAGATATTATGGAGATATTGTGGATATTGTGGAGATATTGGGAAGATATTATGGAGATATTGTGGATATTGTGGAGATATTGTGGAGATATTGGGAAGATATTGTGGAGATATTGTGGAGATATTGAGAAGATATTATGGAGATATTGTGGAGATATTATGGAGATATTGTGGAGATATTGGGAAGATATTATGGAGATATTGTGGAGATATTATGGAGATATTGTGGAGATATTGGGAAGATATTATGGAGATATTGTGGATATTGTGGAGATATTGTGGAGATATTGTGGATATTGTGGAGATATTGTGGATATATTGTGGAGATATTGTGAAGATATTGTGGAGATATTGTGGAGATATTGAGAAGATATTATGGAGATATTGTGGATATTGTGGAGATATTGTGGAGATATTGTGGAGATATTATGGAGATATTGTGGAGATATTGAGAAGATATTATGGAGATATTGTGGATATTGTGGAGATATTGTGGATATTGTGGAGATATTGTGGAGATATTGTGGAGATATTATGGAGATATTGTGGAGATATTGTGGAGATATTGAGAAGATATTATGGAGATATTGTGGAGATATTGAGAAGATATTATGGAGATATTGGGAAGATATTATGGAGATATTGTGGATATTGTGGAGATATTGTGGAGATATTATGGAGATATTGTGGAGATATTGTGGAGATATTGGGAAGATATTGTGGAGATATTGAGAAGATATTATGGAGATATTGTGGATATTGTGGAGATATTGGGAAGATATTGTGGAGATATTTTGGAGATATTGTGGAGATATTGTGGATATATTGTGGAGATATTGGGAAGATATTGTGGAGATATTGAGAAGACATTATGGAGATATTGTGGATATTGTGGAGATATTGGGAAGATATTATGGAGATATTGTGGATATTGTGGAGATATTGTGGAGAGGGAAATAAGAAGTTGTAATGCAATTTCAGATTCAGCTGTTGTTTAATATTCACTGGGGCATGCTTCATATGAGACACAGTAAAGCAAACACTAAACAATTAATTCAAATAATGTCCCCCATCTCTCTCTCTCTCTCTCTCTCTCTATCCAAGCCCTCCCTCCATCCCTGTCTCCCTGCCTTCTCCCTCCTCCCCCCTTTCTTTCTGTCTGTCTGTTATTGGCTGTCATCATAGTGATTAGGGCTTGCCTTGACCCGAGCAGGCAGCACAAAGCTGGATGGCCAGGTCAAACTTTTACAAGATCGGGTCATGTCGGGTCAAATTACCCAATTTCCCTCGGCTGTCCTCGGCAGCGAGGCTTTTGTTCCAACTCAGCTAAAAAAGAAAGAGAAACTGTACTGTGTAACACTGTCTGGAAAATATGAATCCTGCCAAACATGTGCCAGCCGCGGTAGCCTACAGCTCACAGCAGGGCCTTTGTCCTCCGACCGCCCTGCTTTACAAGTTGCACACCTGGAGCAGGGAAGGGGGGAAGTTGAAGAGATAAACGAGAGATCGGAGAGGGAGCGGGCCACTCACGCCACATGCAGGCTATAGGGTCATTAGTAGGACTGTAGAGCACCAGTATGCTCCCACCCTCCCTCTGTAATTAATCACTGCATAATGGAGTTACATCAGCCCCAATCAGCCCAATGTTGATTCTTTGTCCCTTTCTGAATTTTCATTACAATGAAAGGCGGTTTAGGAAAATAGAAGAATGGAAGCCATAGCTTCCAGGTTTAGTGAAGGGTAACGGCATGTAAACGGCTCAAGTCATTTCCTCCTATTTCATCTCAAGATAATTAATATATACCCCACACGGTCTCTTCCCTGCTTTCCTCTCCTCTCCTCTCCTCTCCTCTCCTCTCCTCTCCTCTCCTCTCCTCTCCTCTCCTCTCCTCTCCTCTCCTCTCCTCTCCTCTCCTCTCCTCTCCTCTCCTCTCCTCTCCTCTCCTCTCCTCTCCTCTCCTCTCCTCTCCTCTCCTCTCCTCTCCTCTCCTCTCCTCTCTCCATTTCAGTCAGCTCTGCACTACCAGAAAACATGGTTCTCATTAGCAACAAAAACAAAGCAGAGAAACCCATATGTCAAAACAAGTGCACTTTATTTTCTTTATAAACAGTTCTGACAAAACAACCACAACAAATGAGGGGGAAACTGGGGGGAAATTCTAATGTATCTGAATGTGCTCAGACGTACTGGGATGTCCTTGCCTTGACTATATACAAAATAATCGTTATTTTTAGATTTTCTTCAATTTGCATATGAATCATTTACTGATGGGATTTTATGAGTTCTTTGAAAAAGTATTATTCATTTAGTTATAACTGAACATTGTTGTGACTTTCAATTTGAAATATAGGCTATTTAATATTTCATGGCTGTAATTAAGAGCAGTTTATGTGAGAATGAATACATATACTAATCACACGATAAAAGCAAGATATGAATTGGAATTGACGGAACTGATTTATTGAAGTGAATACGATGATCAGGAAAGTACTTCTGTTCCAATATTTCTGAAACTATTTTTGAAAGATTGTAAAATGCATTTTTTAAGTAATAATACTATGTAAAAAAAATAGTAGCATTTTGTTGAAATAACACAATTTAAAAAATAAAATTATTGTATATTTCTGTCAGAACGAAATTGAATCAGAATTAGAATTAGAATCAGAATTATTTGAGGGTAAATTATACTTCAGAACCTTTATCATAAATTACATGAAATACGCTCAGAAAATGTAAGATACAGATTCAAAGTCAATTAAAAACCATCAAACTGTTCAATATAAATAACACCTGAATAAAATATACACTGACCGAAGACAGTCTCTCCCTCCCTGTGTAGTACTGAAGTGCCACCTCTCCAGGACAGACTGACTGACCAAGGTGACCGGGGGATTAAATGGACCTTGTTAACCCAGAAACTGACCCTTGACCCAGGGCTGCTGCTCTATCCTCTCCACCCTCTCTTGTACTCTCCTATCCTCGCCCTCCTCTGTGTCCTCAACTCTGGTTCACTGTAAAATATCCTACAACAGTTGTTTTATGGCTCCCCCCCCCCCCCCCCCCCCCGAAAACAACCGTCTAATCCGTTTTGAATTGTATGTATTGTTTCACTCCAGGATTTAAATCTAAACCTGGTCCTCAAACAAAGGGCCATTATTAAAACAAAAGGCCTTAGGGAAATAATTGGCTGCTGTACAAACAAACAGGGAACAAGCGAATCAAGCAACATAGCTAACCCCGTAAAATAAATTGACTAGAGTAAATAGTGTCCTGTTTTTTCGAAGGAGCCTGCCGTTGCCTCGTTGTGATGAAGTATATAGATATGCAATTTCCAAGGCCAGAGGCAAGCCCAATAAACTTCATAATAAAGTGGGCAGGTTAACATTGGGGTTACTTTCACCTAGCTCCCCCATAACTATAAATACTGGGGCTAACGGGCTCCTCGCATCCAGCCCAGAGGGTTATTTATTGCCCAAAGCACCTACACGATGGACCCCGTCCCAGCCCCAGGACAGTGTTGTAGCACAGTGTATATTTTATAGCCCTCTTTTAAGATTATATTGTCCTAGGTATAGTGCTAATCAATATGTGCATATCGGACATGTAGACGTTGTCATTCAATATTGAAGTGAGACAAATTTCATTGTACCATTCCAATAAGGCAACAGACAGGGTTTATTTTGTTTGCTAAGGGCACTTCATTATTATTCGGTGTGATGTGATATTATTACTAGAACTGCCCCCACCCTCAACTCTGACTGTCACCCCCACACCTGACTGTCACCCCCCACCCCTGACTGTCACCCCCACCCCTGACTGTCAATCCCACCCCTGACTGTCACCCCCACCCCTGACTGTCACCCCCACCCCTGACTGTCACCCCCACCCCTGATTGTCAATCCCACCCCTGACTGTCACCCCCACCCCTGACTGTCATCCCTACCCCTGCCCCTGATTGTCACTCCTACCCCCACCCACACCCCTGACTGTCACCCCCACCCCTGCCCCTGATTGTCACTCCTACCCCCACCCCTTGCCCCTGATTGTCACTCCTACCCCCACCCATTGCCCCTGATTGTCACTCCTATCCCCACCCCTTGCCCCTGATTGTCACTCCTATCCCCACCCTTGCCTCTGACTGTCACTCATACCCCCTCCCATGACTGTCTCCTCTACCCCCACCCCAGACTGTCACCCTATCTCCCCAATGATCTCAACATGAACCTGTGATCTCTTTTTATCGCACTGGGAGAAAAAGACATGATCATTCTGTTGTTTATCACTTATACTGATGGTCCCGGGCAGGCCTGGTTTCTCACTAGGAGAGAAAGACATGATCATTCTGTTGTTTATCACTTATACTGATGGTCCTGGCCAGGCCTGGTGGAGGGGTGGTTTGGGGCCTAGTGTGCCTGGCTCTCTCTGAGAGAGGGGTTGATGATGATTACTGCTGGGGGCTGGGAGAGGGGTGAGGTGGAGGGAGGACAGGGGAGGACAGGGGAGGTTGTTAGGCCGTGTGGGAAGTGACTGTAGGGACTTATTTATTTACAGTGGCAGACGGGTGCATTTTCTATCTGTCTGTAGGTGGTGCGGTAAATCCGGCTGGCCCCTCGGCTCCGTGGTTTGCTGTGTGTCATGTCGCCCAGTGGCTTGCTGTATTTCATAACAAAGAGTGAGGGAGAGAGAGAGAGAAAGGGATAGAGAGAGAGAGAGAGAGAGAGAGAGAGAAACAGGGAAAGGGAGGGAGAGGGAGCGAGAGACAGAGACAGAGAGAGAGACAGAGAGAGAGAGAGAGAAACAGGGAAAGGGAGGGAGAGGGTGCAAGAGACAGAGAGGGCGAGAGAGAGCGAGAGAGAGAGAGAGAGAGCGAGAGAGAGAGAGAGAGAGCGAGAGAGAGAGAGAGAGAGCGAGAGAGAGAGAGAGAGAGAGAGCGAGAGAGCGAGAGAGAGAGAGAGCGAGAGAGAGAGAGTGAGAAACAGGGAAAGGGAGGGAGAGGGAGAGAGAGCGAGAGACAGAGAGAGAGAGAGCACAGAGGTGAGTGTTGGAAGACACGTTCACTGTTATGTAAAGGAAAGGGAACTTTGTCCATGCTGAAAAATGTGGTTGCTTACTTTTTTTTTACAAACATTTAATTAAATATTTTCAATAAATAACAAAACAAACATACAACATACAACCTAAACACAAAACACAAAATACATAAAACAACAGTGATGTCCAGTTCTTCCAAAAGCAAATAAGAAAATACTGGTATTGTGTTCCACTTAACGTTCTCTTTACGGTTGTCTTCTTTGTTGTTGTGGCTGCTTTTATTCATGGTTGGTTACATATCGACTTGTACACACACCATGTATTCTTGATCAAATAGTTAATTGATTTGCAATAATACAAGGTCATCCATATTGAGTAGGCAAGCATACAAGATCGTCTTGAAAAATGACATAATGTGTTTCAACATGAAAAATGCATGTCAGGCTGTTGCCTTGGGATGCTCATATTGATATTTGCTAGTGAAGATTCTATACGAAGTTTGGATTCCCACAAGGTTTTCGAAATGGGTTCCAATTCCAACACTGCTTCTCTCTCCTCTCTCTCTCTCTTTCTCAATGTCTCTCTCTCTCTCTCTCTCTCTCTCTCTCTCTCTCTATTGCTATGGGAAACATTTGTTTACATTGCCAAAGCAAGTAAAATAGACAATAAACCAAAATGATATAAACAATCAGAAATGAACGTTAAACATGTTAATTTAATTGGCTATGTACAATGTGCAAATAGTTGAAGTAAGAAAGGGAAAACAAATAAACAGATAAATATACACTACCTTTCAAAAGTCTGGGGTCACTTAGAAATGTCCTTGTTCTTTCACAAATTGATCAGAAATACAGTGTAGACGTTGTTAATGTTGTAAATGACTATTGTAGCTGGAAACGGCAGATTTTTGATGGAATATCTACATAGGCGTACAGAGGCCCATTATCAGCAACCATCACTCCTTTGTTCCAATGGCACGTTGTGTTAGCTGATCCAAGTTGATCATTTTAAAAGTCTAATTGATCATTAGAAAACCCTTTTGCAATTATGCTAGCACAGCTGAAAACTGTTGTTCTGATTAAAGAAGCAATACAACTGCCGTTCTTTAGAGTAGTTGAGTCTCTGGAGCATCAACATTAGCATCAGCATGGTTTCTATTACAGGCTCAAAATGGACAGAAACAAAGAACTTTCTTCTGAAACTTGTCAGGCTATTCTTGTTCTAAGAAATTAAGGCTATTCCATATGAGAAATTGCCAAGAAACTGAAGATCTCGTACAATGCTGTGTACTACTCCCTTCACAGAACTTAGCAAACTGGCTCTAACCAGAATAGAAAGAAGAGTGGGATTCCCCGGTGCACAACTGAGCAAGAAGACAAGTACATTAGATTGTCTAGTTTGAGAAACATACGCCTCATAAGCCCTCAACTGGCAGCCTCATTAAATAAAACACCAGTCTCAATGTCAACAGTGAAGAGGTTGTATTTGCAGTGGTGTTTGTAGCTATACTCTCTCTCTTCTCTACCTCTCTCTTTTCTCCCTCTCTCCCCTCCCTCTCTCATCTCCCTCTCTCCTGCTCTCTCTCCTCTCTCCTTCTCTCCTCTCTCCGCTCTATTTTCTCTCCCTCTCTACTCTCTCTGTCTCCTACAGCAGCGGCCGGCTACATAGGTCTTTGTTTCTGGTTATACGACAAAGGCACTAAGCCAGGGTGATGATTTTATTAATACTCAATACATAGCGCGGACAAACCTGTAACACATATGTTTTATATACAGCTGGCTCCCCGATGAATCAAAACCCGCGGCCTTTCGGGAAGGAGAAAATAAAATAAAAATATATTGTAAATAATAGTACAGTTGTCTGCGCTGGGCCCAGGGTGGAATAATATGTTTATTATACTAGCAATCGAGTGCCACTGCCAGGAAATACAGAATACAGTATGTATGTAGAGGCCTGGTGTTGTTAAGGAATATATTACTCATCCCATGTGTGAGTGGCGGGCTGCAGGCTGCAATGCTGCAGGCTGCTAATGGATCCAGCACATGGGCTTGGAACTAATCCGTCTCCGGCTTGCAGTATGGTACCTCCAATGAGACAACCCTCTCATATTACAGATAGCATCTTTGATTGAGCAACAACGTCTGAGGTTACAGCAGTACTGTCAGTCTGAGGTTACAGCAGTACTGTCAGTCTGAAGTTACAGCAGTACTGTCAGTCTGAAGTTACAGCAGTACTGTCAGTCTGAGGTTACAGCAGTACTGTCAGTCTGAGGTTACAGCAGTCCTGTCAGTCTGAGGTTACAGCAGTACTGTCAGTCTGAGGTTACAGCAGTCCTGTCAGTCTAAGGTTACAGCAGTACTGTTAGTCTGAGGTTACAGCAGTACTGTCAGTCTGAGGTTACAGCAGTACTGTCAGTCTGAGGTTACAGCAGTCCTGTCAGTCTGAGGTTACAGCAGTACTGTCAGTCTGAGGTTACAGCAGTACTGTCAGTCTGAGGTTACAGCAGTACTGTCAGTCTGAGGTTACAGCAGTCCTGTCAGTCTGAGGTTACAGCAGTCCTGTCAGTCTGAGGTTACAGCAGTACTGTCAGTCTGAGGTTACAGCAGTACTGTCAGTCTGAGGTTACAGCAGTACTGTCAGTCTGAGGTTACAGCAGTACTGTCAGTCTGAGGTTACAGCAGTACTGTCTGTCTGAGTTTACAGCAGTACTGTCAGTCTGAGGTTACAGCAGTACTGTCAGTCTGAGGTTACAGCAGTACTGTCAGTCTAAGGTTACAGCAGTACTGTTAGTCTGAGGTTACAGCAGTACTGTCAGTCTGAGGTTACAGCAGTACTGTCAGTCTGAGGTTACAGCTTTACTGTCAGTCTGAGTTTACAGCAGTACTGTCAGTCTGAGGTTACAGCAGTACTGTCAGTCTGAGGTTACAGCAGTACTGTCAGTCTGAGGTTACAGCAGTACTGTCTGTCTGAGTTTACAGCAGTACTGTCTGTCTGAGGTTACAGCAGTACTGTCTGTCTGAGTTTACAGCAGTACTGTCAGTCTGAGGTTACAGCAGTACTGTCAGTCTGAGGTTACAGCAGTACTGTCAGTCTAAGGTTACAGCAGTACTGTCAGTCTGAGGTTACAGCAGTACTGTCTGTCTGAGTTTACAGCAGTACTGTCTGTCTGAGGTTACAGCAGTACTGTCTGTCTGAGTTTACAGCAGTACTGTCAGTCTGAGGTTACAGCAGTACTGTCAGTCTGAGGTTACAGCAGTACTGTCTGTCTGAGGTTACAGCAGTACTGTCAGTCTGAGGTTACAGCAGTACTGTCAGTCTGAGGTTACAGCAGTACTGTCTGTCTGAGTTTACAGCAGTACTGTTAGTCTGAGGTTACAGCAGTACTGTCAGTCTGAGGTTACAGCAGTACTGTCAGTCTGAGGTTACAGCAGTCCTGTCAGTCTGAGGTTACAGCAGTACTGTCAGTCTGAGGTTACAGCAGTACTGTCAGTCTGAGGTTACAGCAGTACTGTCTGTCTGAGTTTACAGCAGTACTGTTAGTCTGAGGTTACAGCAGTACTGTCAGTCTGAGGTTACAGCAGTACTGTCAGTCTGAGGTTACAGCAGTACTGTCAGTCTAAGGTTACAGCAGTACTGTCTGTCTGAGTTTACAGCAGTACTGTCAGTCTGAGGTTACAGCAGTACTGTCAGTCTGAGGTTACAGCAGTACTGTCAGTCTAAGGATACAGCAGTACTGTCATTCTGAAGTTACAGCAGTACTGTCAGTCTGAGGTTACAGCAGTACTGTCAGTCTGAGGTTACAGCAGTACTGTCAGTCTGAGTTTACAGCAGTACTGTCAGTCTGAGGTTACAGCAGTACTGTCAGTCTGAGGTTACAGCATTACTGTCAGTCTGAGGTTACAGCAGTACTGTCTGTCTGAGTTTACAGCAGTACTGTCTGTCTGAGGTTACAGCAGTACTGTCTGTCTGAGTTTACAGCAGTACTGTCAGTCTGAGGTTACAGCAGTACTGTCAGTCTGAGGTTACAGCAGTACTGTCTGTCTGAGTTTACAGCAGTACTGTCTGTCTGGGTTTACAGCAGTACTGTCAGTCTGAGGTTACAGCAGTACTGTCAGTCTGAGGTTACAGCAGTACTGTCAGTCTGAGTTTACAGCAGTACTGTCAGTCTGAGGTTACAGCAGTACTGTCAGTCTGAGGTTACAGCAGTACTGTCAGTCTGAGGTTACAGCAGTACTGTCAGTCTGAGGTTACAGCAGTACTGTCAGTCTGAGGTTACAGCAGTACTGTCAGTCTGTGGTTACAGCAGTACTGTCAATCTGAGTTTACAGCAGTACTGTCCTGTCTGAGGTTACAGCAGTACTGTCTTGATCAATCTCTGCCATGAAAAGATGCAGTTTATATATCTACAGTAGAAGTCGGAAGTTTACACACATCTTAGCCAAATACATTTAAACTGAGTTTTTCATAATTCCTGACATTTAATCCTAGTAAAATTCCCTGTCTTAGGTCACTTAGGATCACCACTTTATTTTAAGAATGTGAAATGTCAGAAGAATAGTAGAGATAATGATTAATTTCAGCTTTTCTTTCATCACATTCCCAGTGGGTCAGAAGTTTACATACACTCAATGAGTATTTGGTAGCATTGCCTTTAAATTGTTGAACTTGGGTCAAACGTTTTGGGTAGCCTTCCACAAGCTTCCCACAATAAGTTGGGTGAATTTTGCCCATTCCTCCTGACAGAGCTGATGTAACTGACTCAGGTTTGTAGGCCTCCTTGCTCGCACATGCTTTTTTCAGTTCTGCCCACAAATGTTCTATGGGATTGAGGTCAGGGCTTTGTGATGGCCACTACAATACCTTGACTTTGTTGTCCTTAAGCCATTTTTGCTACCACCGTGCATTTTGCCACCATGATGCTTCCATCACCGTGCTTCACGGTTGGGATGGTGTTCTTTGGCTTGCAAGCCTCCCCCTTTTTCCTCCAAACATAACGATGGTCATTATGGCCAAACAGTTCTATTTTTGTTTCATCAGACCAGAGGACATTTCTTCAAAAAGTACGATCTTTATCCCCATGTGCAGTTACAAACCGTAGTCCGGCTTTTTATGGTGGTTTTGGAGCAGTGGTTTCTTCCTTGTTGAGCGGCCTTTCAGGTTATGTCGATATAGGACTCGTTTTACTGTGGATACTTTTGTACATGTTTCCTCCAGGATCTTCACAGGGTCCTTTGCTGTTGTTCTGGGATTGATTTGCACTTTTCACACCAAAGTATGTTCATCTCTAGGAGACAGAATGCGTCTCCTTCCTGAGCGGTTTGACGGCTGCATGGTCCCATGGTGTTTGTACTTGCATACTATTGTTTGTACAGATGAATGTGGTACCTTCAGGCGTTTGTAAATTGCTTCCAATGATGAACCAGACTTGCTATTTAAAGGAACAGTCAACTTAGTGTATGTAAACTTCTGACCCACTGGAATTGTGATAAAGTGAATTATAAGTCAAATAATCTGTCTGTAAACAATTGTTGGAAAAATTACTTGTGTCATGCACAAAGTAGATATCCTAACTGTGCATGACAGAAATTTGTGGAGTGGTTGAAAAATGGGTTTTAATGACTCCGACCTAAGTGTCTGTAAACTTCCAACTTCAAGTGTATATATATATTAATTTTTTTGGAATACAAAGTCAATAGATGTGTGATTCATGTATCCACCTCATTCTACGTACTCCAAGTCTTTCTCTGGAGAGGGAAAAGTAGTATTACCTTTCCTATGTGATTAGATTCAGTTCTTACCTCAGGACTATTGGGTCCAGCATATAAAAGTACTGATTACGTTATATGATCTAGCGAAACTTTTTTTCAACATGTTTGAATGGAATTGTAATGCAGACAAGTATTTGGTACTCTACGAAGAGATCTTAATGACGTGGTCTCAGTTCACCACGGTCTAGCGCCATATCCAGGGAACTAGGTTAAACATGATAAATAAAATAAATAAAAATGTTTTTCTTTTCATCCATATTCAAACCATTTTGGATCCCCCATAATCCATTGTAGATCAATAACCTGCAGATGAATTTCACAAAGATGATTTTGCAGTACCACTTTAAAAGCATCTTGATAAAAAAAAAAGCACTTAATCTGCCTGATCTCGCCTGGCAGGCTATTCCAAAATCTAGGGGCCCTATTGGCAAATGCCTGGTCGCCTTGGTATTTCAACCTAGACTTTGGAATGGTCGACATTGGCCTGCTAGAGGATCACAGGCTCGTAGGGAGATTAAAGAGCTGAGATATAGGATGGGGCTAAAACAAGCCTTAAAAGTGATTCATAACTTTTAAAAAATCTATTCTAAAAGTGACTGGTAGCCAGTGTAGAGAAGCTAAATTGGGTGTGATATGATTTCTGGTGCCTGTTAAAAGCTGAGCTGCAAAGTCATGAACTAACTGTAGACGATGGAGTGACTTCTGACTGAGACATGTATACAAAGAGTTGCAGTCCTCTACAGTGTATGTGTGAGGAAATAAAAGCATGTATGTTTCTCCAGATCAGTGACAGAGATAAAAGACTTGACTTTAGCTCTACATCTTAGATGATCAAAACAGGAGTGGGCAACCTTTTTTTACATGCTGCCTGAGGTTTAGGTCAGGGTCAAAGAAGGTTTCTGGCCATATACTTTACATTTGTGGACAAATGTACAGTGGACTGTGTCGACTAACACCCCCATGTCGCCTTAATGCCTCCTTATTCTGGCCGACCAGAACAGCCGCTCCATTTGCGTGTCTGCTTCATGAAGGAGAGCCATTGATTCACAAATAACGGCAGCCGTCACATCAACGTTTTGGTCTAGACACCCTTGGCTCTGAGAAAGGGATTTCACAATATGATTTTCCATGCATTTAGGACAAACTTCCTTTAGAGTGTGTGTGTATATATGTGTGTGTGTTTATGCACGTGTGTGTGTTTATGCACGTGTGTGTGTTTATGCGTGTATCTGTGATCATTCTAAAAAACCTGCACAGTAATTACCAGCAGACGTCTGCTTATTTTATTTTATTTAAAAAATGAATTATGCAACGAATATTTCAGCATCAAATCAATTTGATCCAACCTTCTACAGAGAATCAAAGGGTGTCACAGGATTCTCCATGTAGTACAAATGACAGATTTCTTTTCTGATGATTACTCACAGCCTCCAGCTGATAGAACTTTGAAATACATCAAATGTTCTATAGATAGACAGCTGCATCATGGACCCCTTTCTCCCTCTACCTCCCTCTGTGAGGAACCCATTGACATACATACTCTCAGCCACAAGGTGGCGATGTGAGGATTCACAGGGCCGTGAGCACAGTGGAGTGGAGATGTAGAGCAAATCACCACCTGACTCTGCTCTGGTCTCTCACACAGGCAAAGGCTATTCTATATATGAGAGAGAGAGAGAGACAGAGAGAGAGAGAGAGAGAGAGAGAGAGAGACCACAGCAACAGCAACAGCAAACACAATTAGATCCAACCAAATCATGAGAAAACAAAAAGATAAATATTTGACACATTGGAAAGAATTTACAAAAAAACTGAGCAAACTAGAATGCTATTTGGCCCTGAACAGAGAGTACACAGTGTGCAGAATACCTGACTACTGTGACTGACCCAAAATTAAGGAAAGCTTTGACTATGTACAGACTCAGTGAGCAAAGCCTTGCTATTCAGAAAGGCCACTGAAAGCAGACCTTGCTCTCAAGAGAAGACAGGCTATGTGCACACTGCCCACGAAATGAGGTGGAAACTGAGCTGCAATTCCTAACCTCCTGCCAAATGTATGACCATATTAGAGACACATATTTCCCTTAGATTACAGAGACCCACAAATAATTATAAAACAAATCAAATTTTGAGAAACTCCCATATGTATTGGGTGAAATACCACAGTGTGCCATCCCAGCAGCAAGATGTGTGACCTGTTGCCACAAGAAAAGGGTAACCAGTGAAGAACAAACGCCATGGTAAATACAACCCATATTTAAGTTTATCTTTAACTATTTGTACATCATTACAACACTGTATATAGACATTGTATGACATTTGAAATGTCTTTATTCTTCTGGAACTTTCGTGAGTGTCATTTTTACTGTACATTTTTTATTGTTTATTTAACTTTTGTTTATTATCTATTTCACTTGCTTTGGCAATGTAAACATATGTTTCCCATGACAATGAAGCCCCTTAAATTGAAATTTAATTTAGAGAGAGAAGGTGTAAAGAGGTGAGATCAGGACTCTACTGCTGTCACAGACAAGGAGAGAGAGAGAGAGAGAGAGAGAGAGAGAGAGAGAGAGGTAGAGAGAGAGAGAGAGAGAGGTAGAGAGAGAGGTAGAGAGAGGTAGGGAGAGGTAGAGAGAGAATAAGGGAGGGTGAGAGAGAGGGAAAGGGAGAGAGAGAGGTAGAGGGAAAGGGAGAGAGAGAGAGAGGTAGAGGGAAAGGGAGGGAGGGAGGGTGAGAGGTAGAGGAAAGGGAGGGAGGGTGAGAGAGAGGGAAAGGGAGGGAGGGAGGGAGGGAGGGAGGGAGGGAGGGAGGGAGGAGGGAGGGAGGGAGGGAGGGAGGGAGGGAGGGAGGGAGGGAGGGAGAGGTAGAGGGAGGGGTGAGAGGGAGGGTGAGAGAGGTAGAGGGAAAGGGAGGGTGGGTGAGAGAGGTAGAGGGAAAGGGAGGGAGGGTGAGAGAGGTAGAGGGAAAGGGAGAGAGAGAGAGAGAGAGAGAGAGAGAGAGAGAGAGAGAGAGAGAGAGAAAGGGAGGGTGAGAGAGGTAGAGGGAAAGGGAGGGAGGGTGAGAGAGGAAGAGGGAAAGGGAGAGAGAGAGAACATAAATCAAAGGCATGAATCCTTCACTGAACAAGTGCACCTCTGTACATGTCTGTTCTGGTCTCCACACGGTGGCGCGTCTCACTGCTACCATCCTCTGATGCATTCCCTCTGTCTCCACGAAGAAGAAGCCATCTTTGAGGAATACTTTAGAAGATTTCTCCAAAAACAAGCCATCTTTTAAGAATTTATTTTAAAAGGGTTTTTATTCCCTCAACATCTTCTGCTTAGCTCCAGGACAGTTCCAGTGGCTCATTAACTCAACAGTAGGGAAGATTCAACAGTAGTTTTGCCACGCTCAAACATAATTACAGCTATAATGAAAGCTAGTTTGTTCTCTCTTTCTCTGTGATTGTGTTGTTGTAAATACTATACGGTTATTCATTAAATCATGTGAAACATGGTATCCACTGGGCTTCCTATGAGGCTGTCTGTTTTTGCATTTTCCCTTTTTTCAGGGGAACCAAAATAGCCTGACATTTCCCTCCACTTCTCTGTAGCGTATATCCTGCGGCAGTGAGCACTCTTTCTCCCTTTCTCTCTATTTCCTCACACCAGCCCCATTCTGTCTCTCAAATTTGAGATGGTACCTAGCTCTCTTCTCTGACCAGTAAGGGGAAATCTGTTGATGGTGTCCTTCGTGTCCAGGAAATGGGGGTTACCATGGTTACTACAGAGGTCATCATGATCATGACAGGTGACCCTGTACTTCTATCAATCGTTAGTATAGAAGTCTTTTACGTTTATAATAATAATATAACTATATGACAATAAATATAAGTTCATCTAACATAGCCAATGTCAGAAGTTGGAGGTCAGGGTTAGAGATCAGGGTAACTACATTATTGATGTACTGTCAACAGAGCTTTCATGTGCTGTATAACTGTCATAAAAAGCTCCCAAACAGTTTTAAGATGTGGATGATTAAGAGAGAGAGAATATACATCATATTTCTTCCTTTCTCATTTCTTCCTCCATATACAGAGTTTGTTAAGGGAATATGTTTGACATACTGTCATTTCTGTTTACTCATATACAATAGCTACCATCCAGAGCTGGTAAATACAATGTTCGGATATTAGAGTGTCGCGTCTCTCACAGATAAAGAGATTACGCTCCAAACATCAATATCCTGCAAGTGATCTTGGTCCGGAGGGATTTTGTCTGCCTCTTGTTGGAATCCTCTATTAAGGCGGAAAGCAGCTTTTAACCCAAGCCAGCATAGCCTACCTCATTCCCAGTGGCTCTCTAAGCCTTCAGATAGTAATGACACTGTTCCATTTAGAAGTAAAAGCATCTCAATGAGCGCTTCGTCCATTACAGGAATGAAAAGTGCCATGCCTTAGGAAAACGATGACAGTAGCATCAGTGAAAACTCTTACCAAGCAGTAAACACATTATCAACTGACTGGGGTAAGTAACATGCATGCAGATTCATTTTTTTTCAAAATGATATGAGATTTACAGTACCAGTCAAAAGTTTGGACACACCCACTCATTCACGGGTTTTTCTTTATTTTGTTTTCTTCATTGTAGAATAATAGTCAAGACATCACAACTATGAAATAACACATTTGGAATCAAGGAACTGTAGTAAACAAAAAAAGTGTTAAACAAATCTAAATATACGTGTCACCAGCAAAGCACCTCCACACCTCCTCCTCCATGCTTCACGGTGAGAACCACAAATGCGGAGATCATCCGTTTACCTACTCTGCGTCTCATAAAGACACAGCGGTTGAAACCAACAATCTCAAATTTGGACTCATCAGACCAAAGGACACCAGTCTAATGTCCATTGCTCATGTTTCTTGGCCCAAGCAAATCACTTCTTCTTATTGGTGTCCTTTAGTAGTGGTTTCTTTGCAGCAATTCGACCTCTGAACAGTTGATAACGAGATGTGTCTGTTACTTGACCTCTGTGGGTCTTCCTTTCCTGTGGTGGTCCTCATGAGAGCCAGTTTCATCATAGTGCTTCATGTTTCTTGCGACTGCACTTGAAGAAACTTCTTGAAATTTTCCAGTTTGACTGACCTTCATGTCTTAAAGTAATGATGGACTGTCGTTTCTCTTTGCTTATTTAAGTTGTTCTTGCCGTAATATGGACTTGGTATTTTACTCAATCTTCTGTATACCAACCATACCTTGTCACCACACAACTGATTGGCTCAAATGCATTAAGAAGGAAAGAAATTCCACAAATTAACTTTTATATGTACATGTCTTTATGTTTCTCTTCTCTCAGGCCATGGATATATTCGTATCAGTTATACTTGAGCATCATCACCGTTTTCGTAATTGTTCCCATGCAGTTGAATATTATGTGATGATACATACATGAACAAGATGTTGGCTGGTTGTTGTGATGCTGTTCTGTTACTGATTTCAGAGAGGTATTGGAGCCAGGGATAACAAATGTTCCTGATCCACCTTGCCATTACATTGCGTGATTGGGCCTTAGCTGTGTAGAAGTGCAGACCACGTTCAACTATGCGTGACGCTAGTATGTCCCTGTTAATGAACTTAATTGATTCATTGTTTGTAGTGTTCTCTAGTCGTCGTTGGTGTCCCTTCTCCATTATATATTGTGCATATGTATTCAATTGAAGAAACATGGGAGGTGGAAAGAGGTTCACCCGAATGCTTAGAAAATTATTTGTGGAATAATCTGCTTGTGAAATTGATTTACATGCCGTCATTGAAATGGAGATTAGGCATGTTTAGAAATGCCTAATTATTGTCCTACCACAAAGCTCAGCAGAAAATGTTAGGATGAAGTTGAGAACAAAGAATCTGGGAGAGAAACAAGACCATGAGGAACAGTCGACATCAAAGATAGTTTAGCAGCGCGCTAAAACCAAAACTCTGAAAACCAAAACTATGCATAGCAGGGGGAAAAAAAATCCCATAATCATTGCAACATCACTGAGGAAATAATATTTGTAAATAGTTTCTGTATTTACTGTATGTCATCGGTAATGTGGAGCAGGGTGGTGGAGCATATTGCAAATGGATTTAGTGCCTTCAAAGATCCTTCAACGACTTTTATCTTCTAGGTGCTGATGGTGTTTTTCTATGCCTGGGTAACATCTGAAGGGTGAGTGTGTAGATGTGTATATGCATGTGTGCGTGTAAAAACCTTTGTCTGGGCATTGGCTGGTGAAGAAATTCTCTGGGGAGTGTTTTAATGCCTTACCTCGTTTTGCAGCAATTAGATTTTTACTCTTCACTGGGGTATGTGATTGTAAGTGCTGGAGGCGATTGAGTTGCAGTACCCAAGGCAGATGGCTCTCTAGATGTAGCTGAAACCCCTGGAGCTTTAAGAGCTGTCAATCACAGCCTACACAGAGAATACAACCAGCACCAGCAACTGGCTGCTAACTCACTCACTGAGAAGCACTACTAACACTGACAGGCAACAGTCAGTCTTTAGCTGGGTGGTAAATGCTGACCATGTCCAACAACGTGGTCTGAAATCTCTCAATTCAGGAGTATACCCTGTACTGTGGGTATTCTGCAATGTAAAATATGGAACAATAAGGGAAATATGAGGATTAAGGCCCAGTGATCACCAATTTATGGACTAACACAAATGTAAACCTGAATACGTACAATTTTCCTGTTGCTAAGACAGGCACTGTGAGCTTACACACTAAATTAAATAATTTTATTAAACTATATTAAATTATAATTTGATTTATATTGTAACTATTCTTTGACAATATCAGTGAGGAGGAGCATAACTTGACCAGGGCATCTTTTCCCAGTTATAATGTAGCTTAAGTTAACCAGGGCATCTTTTCCCAGTTGTAATGTAACTTAAGTTAACCAGGGCATTGTTTCCCAGTTGTAATGTAACTTAAGTTAACCAGGGCATTGTTTCCCAGTTGTAATGTAACTTAAGTTAACCAGGGCATCGTTTCCCAGTTATAATGTAACTTAAGTTGACCAGGGCATCTTTTCCCAGTTGTAATGTAACTTAAGTTAACCAGGGCATCGTTTCCCAGTTATAATGTAACTTAAGTTGACAAGGGCATCTTTTCCCAGTTGTAATGTAACTTAAGTTAACCAGGGCATCGTTTCCCAGTTATAATGTAACTTAAGTTAACCAGGGCATCTTTTCCCAGTTGTAATGTAACTTAAGTTGACCAGGGCATCATTTCCCAGTTGTAATGTAACTTAAGTTGACCAGGGCATCATTTCCCAGTTGTAATGCAACTTAAGTTGACCAGGGCATCGTTTCCCAGATGTAACATAACTTAACTTAACCAGGGCATCATTTCCCAGTTGCGATATAACTTAAGTGTTTTACAAACAAGCACGTAGAGAGAACGTTTACTAAGTGCAGCATTAGACCGTGTCGATACTGATAGGATCAAAAGAAAGGCAGCGCTGCTCTCAGATCAGCCATATCTTACCTTAACATTAGAATTATTCCACAATACTGACAATGGATCAGCTCCTATAGAGATATTACCACCTATGGCTGCAAATATTGAGGTGGATTATTATGCACTAAATCACAGATCATGAAACATATTGCGGCACAAATTACAGACAGTAGCCTAGTAATGCAGTGTCAGAGCTCCCGTTATTTAGATTGTGCGGTGCGTTAGTTCACAGCTGTGTCTATCTCTGGATGTCTGGGTAGCTGCTGTGGCCTCTCACTATTTCTCTCTGTCTCTCTGTCTCTCTGTCGCTCTCTTTCTCTCTGTCTCTCTGTTGCTCTCTCTCTCTCTCTCTCTCTCTCTCTCTCTCTCTCTCTCTCTCTCTCTCTCTCTGTCTCAGTCACTCTCTCTGTCTCTGTCTCTCTGTCTCTGTCTCTCTGTCACTCTCTCTCTCTGCCTCTCTCTCTCTCTGTCTCTCTGTCACTCTCTTTCTCTGTCTCTCTGTTGCTCTCTCTCTCTCTCTGTCTCTGTCTCTGTCTCTGTCTCTCTGTCTCTCTGTCACTCTCTCTCTCTGCCTCTCTCTCTCTCTGTCTCTCTGTCTCTCCGTCACTCTCTCTCTCTCTCTCTCTCTCTCTCTCTCTCTCTCTCTCAAGTGGGGCTGGTGCTGTGAAAACTCCCAACTAAACAAGATCATGTCAACTGGGGTGAACATGAAAGATGGCCTGCGACCAGCGGCGTGCGAGCCATGCGTTTTATCCTTTCACATGATCGCCGTATAAAATCTGCCCATAAACAAATTAGGGGTGCAGACTTTGCTTTTTTCTCCCTCTCAGATTCCTCTGATGCTAAATGGCCCTGCCCAGTTGGCGAAGGTTGAAAGACGGCAAAAGGGGGAAGCTTAATGCGACAGAGCGGTCAGCTAGTTAGACGAGTGGAAAAACAGAATGGGTATGACAAACACACACACACATACAGACAAGAAAACACACATGCACTCACAAAAACACACACACACAGTCTCACTGTCACAGATCACACAGTAATGTCATAAAAAAGCCGTCTCAGTACAGAGTGGAAGGGAGCCTGGGTTAAAAGGCCGGTGTGGCACTCTACTCCTCTGGGCATGGAGTTGGCAGCGGGAACATGGTGTGACTGATGATATGAAGTTGGCAGCGGCAGCATGCAGTGACTGATGATATGCGTGCCATCCCATCGCAACACCCTGCGTCCCTTGCATGAGAAAGAGGAGGCGTCCCGGGCCTGAGAGAGAAGAGGCGTTTATTGGAAACAAACATCAGAGGGAGCTGCCCGTGCCAGACACAAAGTAAATCACTCTCAAGGCGTGTGTGTGTGTGTGTGTGTGTGTGTGTGTGTGTGTGTGTGTGTGTGTGTGTGTGTGTGTGTGTGTGTGTGTGTGTGTGTGTGTGTGTGTGTGTGTGTGTGTGTGTGTGTGTGTGTGTGTGTGCGTGCACTAGGGGCAGGACGATACCAGTATCTCAATATCTTTTCTGTGTCTAAATTGAAAACACGAAACAGACCAAACTCTGGTCTTTGAAATATAATGTGCTATATAATGTGCTATATCTTGGAAAATAAATAAATGTGACTCTGGATGACAACATAATGATGTTTGTTTTCAACATTAGAGCTGTTTTCCTAAAGACGTTTGGGTTTTGTTTCCTTGCCATGCCACAAACGAGTATTGCGATACTGGTATCTTCCCTGCCCTAGTGTGTACTACGTGTGTGTGTGTGAGTGTGTGTGCACGCGCGCTAGCCAGACAGACACTGCCAACTCTGTGCCCACACCACATTGTCGCTGTCACCATGATGTAACACATTCTTATTCACATCGAGACCCCAGCCTAATTTGGTCACAAACTCTTTTGTTCTGATCTGCCAGAGGATGCCCCGTCCTCTCTGCCAGTACCAGGCTTCATCTCTCTCTCTCTCTCTTTCTCTCTTTCTCTCTCTCCCTTCTCTTTTCTCACTCTCTCTTTCTCTCTCTCCCTTCTCTCCTTCTCTTTCTCTCTCTCTCACTCCCTTCTCTCTTTCTCTCTCTCTCTCGCTTCTCTTTTTCTCTCTCTTCCCCTCTTTCTCTCTCTTTCCCTCTCCCTTCTGTTTCTCTCTCTCTCTCTCTCTCTCTCTCTCTCTCTCTCTCTCTCTCCCTTCTCACTTTCTCTCTCCCCCTCTCTTTTTTAAAAATCATTTTGTCTCTCAAGTTCTGCCTCTCTGTTTCTCCCAAACCTAGAAGAGGGTTGCTACAATATCATCACTCTAACCTACGAAACCGATGTTACTACCCATCTATGCAATGTACTTGTTTGTTACAGTACATGAGGTGAACCATACAACAACATGACTGTTGCAACGATACAGTAGATTTTGACAGAGAGATGGGAGCTTATGGATGTCTGTCATCCCTAACTAACGGTTCACGATGGTCTATCATAATCCTTTAACAGCTATACAGGGTTAGAGGAGGGGAGAGGTTCTTCAAATAATCCCAGAAAAAGAGGGACTGTACTCGGGCAACCCAGAACCAGATGTCCCCTCTGTTTATGTACTTGTACATATTTAGCCGTCCCTTTTCCAGTGATGCAGATTTTGCATGTTTGTTTTCCGATACTAATAAATATGTTTTTGATTTACGTTTTTTAAAAATGGAAACTTTAATTCTCTCTCTCTCTCTCTCTTTCTTTTATCCTTTTGTCTCTCAAGTTCTCTCTCTCTCTCTCTCTCTCTCTCTCTCTCTCTCTCTCTCTCTCTCTCTCTCTCTCTCTCTCTCTCTCTCTCTCTCTCTCTCTGGACTGTGTAATGACTTCCAGAGAGGACTGATCTGTTGTCCTCTTTTAACCCTTAATCGTTTTAACAAGACACACTGTCTTGAAAAGACCCCCTTTGTCTTCCTTAAAGTCAGCTTCATTAAATTGCCTGTTTTTTGTGTGTGTGACATATTTGTATATTTTTACTGAGTCTTTTCTTTGGCCACTTAAAAGCCTCTTTCCAGCACAGACTGAAAGCACAGAAAGATTCTAAAGCTCAAAGAAATTAATTTACCATTGCTTTAACATGTGGTACAACTCCAAACGCTCCACCAAGAGGATATTTATAAAATAATCACCAAATGTTTTAGTGGATCATGCTTTCATAAATATTTAAGACCACTCATCTATCTATCACAGTGCAGTTGAGTTATGAACTTACTCCCTAACACAATATATTAGCATATTTTAATTGCCGAGCTCTGTGCATATTAATGTCACATTACTGTTCACATGGAACTCAGTGGCAATGTTCTCTGTATTTGTAAAACCTATTAATGTAAATACACACCTGACACTGATGAGGCAGCATAACTGAGCATGGGCTAGAAGCAATATTTTATTACGGTTTAATAAACTACTAATAATGAACTATTAATAATGTTATCCAGCTCAGTCAGTAAAATAACAATTAGTGATAATGTTTTGATTTGAAATTGTCTCAGAATTTTGAAAGTGTTAGTAATGAACACTAACATTTAACAAATTTAACGAACAATCGACAAATTTCGATTTTGAAACCCTATGTATCTGCCTCCCCCTCACCCCAATCCTACACACACACACACACACACACACACCACACACACACACACACACACACACACACACACACACACACACACACACACACACACACACACACACACACACACACACACACACACACATACACACCCCTACACATACACAGCCCTACACACACACACACAAACACACAAAACACCTACATACACAAACACACCCCTACACACACACACACACATACCCCTACACACACCCCTACACACACACACACCCCTACACACACACACACACACACACACACCCCTACACACACACACACCCCTACACCCCCCCCCCCCTACACACACACACACAACACACCTACATACACACACACACCCCTACACACACACACCCCTACACACACACACCCCTACACACACACACACACACACACACACACACACACACACACACACACACACACACACACACACACACACACACACACACACACACACACACACACACACACACACAGCCACCATCATTACAACAATCACCACCCCTCCATGTCCCCCCACCCTCCCTCTCCTCCTGTCGCTCCACTTTGGGACATTTATGTTGTGGGCTTGCTGCTTGCCATATTGGAGCTGGCCTGGCAGGATAATTGCCTGTTAAAGTGTTTAAAAAGCAGGTGCAGGTCGGTCTCTGCTACCCCAGCGTTTGGCCCCTTCCACCATTACCCCCTCTCTCCAGATCTGAATGGAACCTCTGTTCACACACAGGCCACTGCTTTGAAAATAAACGGCCTGCAAAAATACGAGAGGTTTTCATAGGTGTGTGCCGAGAATTAGAGTCAGGAAGGAGCCAGCCAGAGGGTGAAAGATTTGGGACTCAAATGCCGCCGGCGTAATTTATTCCTGTAAGTCATTACCGTTACATATACTGAAACTCGCTCGCTGCCTGCTGCTTCAAAACACGACAATAATATCCCAGCAAATGCTAACCAGTTGTGGTTTCTTTCGGCGGTCATGGAATCTACGTTTGTTTTTATTTTATGAAATTGATTGACTAATGCGAGTGAGGTCAAAACAATAGTTCCTTTCTCTCTCCTCAGCTCTATAACGTAGTCCTTACAGCTGGTGTGTCATGCAAAGAAACGATTACATGGTATATAAATACATAAGTGATATGATGTTTAGTTCCACACATGTATTCCATTTCATTGCTGCAGATTTAAGAGAGAATTATCTGAAACGCGCCTCGCGGAAAGTCATGTCATGTTGCAGAATGTTTATGCCTCTTTTCTAGACATATCTTACCATGTCCAGCAAGAGGCATGTTTACAGAATGAGCTAGAAATGCAACAAAAGAAGTCATAAAACACAGTTTAATAATTATTACTACATTACTACAATTATAACCACATTAACGGACACAATTATACAGAGTTCAGAGTTAGCTTTTATTACTTAACAGTTTGTGTGTTTCAAGTTGTATTAATTGTATGTATGGGATACACATGGTATACACCATCCAACAAAATTATTACGTGTGTGTGTGTGTCATTAATCACTGTACAACCATCTGTCGGTCTATCAGAGGCTATAATGAGGCTAAGGACTGTGTAGCTTCAAATGTGTGTTTTGTTGTTGAATATTTTCCCCACCATTCTACTGAAAAGCATAATGTCCTGTTGATTATCAGCACTACTGTTAAAAGATTAGAACACATTTACTTTGTCTCCATTTACAATCCACTACATTGTTTAATTTGAATCTAAAAGTTTAATATGTTTTTAGCTAAGAAAACATTTGGTTTTGCTTAGTATATCTTTGTTCAGTATTTCATTGCATCCTCATATTTATATATTTTTAGATTTAATTTGTGATTGTAAACAGTGTTGACATCGTCTTTGATGGATTGTCCAAACTGGAATACTGCATGTTCTTTATAAAGTGATTCTGGTTTGGTGACCAGACTATGATTAAGATATCAAATATCATAGAAGCAGAAATAACACATGTACTCCGTTTATCCCCCCTGTCATTTACAACAACATTGAACACAAACAAACCAAATGTTTCTCCTATGCAAAGAGATCACCAACTGATTGATTAGTACCTACGTTGAAAAATTATGTCTCCTGAAGTTATGAAAACACTTTTTTCTTGTTTGGAAAGTCAAGACGCTGGACTGTCATGAAAATGTAATAGACGGCAACAGCTGTTAATCATTTTCTAATATATTTTTGGGTTGTTCTAAAATGTTATGATTTTTAAATACATTTTCAGAAGTTAAATCTGAGTTATTTGCTGTTGGAGACACCAAACTCAAACATTCCATTGCATAGATATGCCACAATGGCATTTGCATAATCTACATTCTCGTTATCCTATTGTATTTATTTGGGGTTTGTTTGCAGTTGAAACAATACTATACAGTGTACAATACAATGTCCAGAATGACAACGGAATGAGACTCTATACAGTCAAAGCCTCTTTTTATATTATCTATGTAGCCTCTATGTAGCCCCTATGTAGTCTCAATGTAGCCTTTATGTAGCCTCTATGCTCTATGTATCTCTATGTAGCCTCTGATCTATGTAGGCTCAGTATAGACTCCATGCTATGTGTAGCCTATATGTAGCCTCTATGTAATCTCCGTGTGCCTCTATGTAGCCTTTATGTAGCCACTATGTACCCTCTATGTAGCTCAATGCTCTATGTAGCTGTTTATATTTATATGTTATACACTGGATAATATTGTCCTGCTGCAACTGCTTACAATCAATTCATAGCGTATATTTACAACGTGGAATTGGCGTTTTCCGTGCAAGCGGGTCGAAAGCATGCAGTTAATTCAGCCTAAGGAGCGTGTTCTAGACTGACTTTGATGTGCTCAAGCACGGAGTGAGCAGGCTTAGCATACTCTAGGATTAGCATGGAGAGAGTGTGTACGGTATTTAAATTGGAATGCATTATTATTTGACTTACTCACTGGTATGTAGTTCTAGTAATTAATCTACTTAATCAATGCTCTGAAATAAAGCAGTAAATAGTTAATAAATAGTAATTAAAAAATGTTTTTAACCAAAAGCCAATATGTATTTTTTGTGGCTCCGAGGGTTGTTCAATTGTGTAACAGAATCATGTTGCATGGCTAACTCCTTAAATCATTCACTTGCTGTATGACATGCCATCATGACAAGTAAATAATGCAACACACAAAAGCAACACACAAAATCCTGTTTTCCTTGTCCGTTTTAATTGGGTTTAAACAACCACCATTTTAAAACGCATCATGCTTTGTTACACACAGTTGAAGTCGGAAGTTTACATACACCTTAACCAAATACATTTAAACTCAGTTTTTCACAATTCCTGACATTTAATGCCAGTAAATATTTCCCTGTCTTAGGTCAGTTAGGATCACCACTTTATTGAAAGAATGTGAAATGTCAGAATAATATGAGAGAGAATAATTAATTTCAGCTTTTATTTCTTTCATCAAATTCCCAGTGGGTCAGAAGTTTACATACACTCAATTAGTATTCATTAGCATTGCCTTCAAATTGTTTAACTTGGGTCAAACATTTCGGGTAGCCTTCCACAAGCTTCCCACAATAAGTTGGGTGAATTTTGGCCCATTCCTCCTGACAGAGCTGGTGTAAGTGAGTCAGGTTTGTAGGCCTCCTTGCTCACACACGCTTTTTCAGTTCTGCCCATTTTCTATAGGATTGAGGTCAGGGCTTTGTGATGGCCACTCAAATACCTTGACTTTGTTGTCCTTTAAGCCATTTTGCCACATCTTTGGAAGTATGCTTGGGATCATTGTCCATTTGGAAGAATCCATTTGCGACCAAGCTTTAACTTCCTGACTGATGTCTTGCGATGTTGTATCAATATATCACCATAATTGTCCTCCCTGATGATGCCATCTACTTTGTGAAGTGCACCAGTCCCTCGTGCAGCAAAGCACCCCCACAACATGATGCTGCCATCCCCATGCTTCACAGTTGGGATGGTATTCTTTGGCTTGCAAGTCTCCCCCTTTTTCCTCCAAACATAGCGATGTTCATTATGGCCAAACAGTTCTATTTTTGTTTCATCAGACCAGAGGATATTTCTCCAAAAAGTATGATCTTTGTCCCCATGTGCAGTTGCGAACAGTTGTCTGGCTTTTCTATGGCGGTTTTGGAGCAGTGGCTTCCTCCTTGCTGAGCGGCCTTTCAGGTTATGTCGATAAAGGACTCGTTTTACTGTGGATATAGATACTTTTGTACCTGTTTCCTCCAGCATCTTCACAAGGTCCTTTGCTGTTGTTCTGGGATTGATTTCCACTTTCACACCAAAGTAGGTTCATCTCTAGGAGACAGAACGTGTCTCCTTCCTGAGTGGTATGACGGCTGCCTGGTCCAATGGTGTTTATACTAACGTATTTGTCACGCTCATCGTAAAGAGGAGACCAAAGCGCAGTGTGATTAGAATACATACTTTTTAATGAAGACGAAGAACACTTAACAAACTATACAAAAACAACAAACCGAACGTGAAGCTATATAAAACTAGTGCAGACACAGGCAACTAGACATAGACATAGATAATAACCCACGAAATACCCAAAGACGATGGCTGCTTAAATATGGTTCCCAATCAGAGACAATGATAAACAGCTGCCTCTAATTGAGAACCAATCTAGGCAACCATAGACATACATAAACAACTAGATAGTAAACAACCCCATAAACCTACAAAACCCATAGACAGTACAAAAACACAAACATCACCCATGTCACACCCTGACCTAACCAAAACAATAAAGAAAACAAAGAATACTAAGGTCAGGGCGTGACAGTATTATTGTTTGTACAGATGAATGTGGTACCTTCATGCATCTGGACATTTTTTTCTGAGGTCTTGGCAGATTTCTCTTGATTTTCCCTTGATGTCAAGCAAAGAGGCAGTGAGTTTGAAGGCAGGTCTTGAAATACATCCACAGGTACACCTCCAATTGACTCAAATGATGTCAATTAGCCTATCAGAAGCTTCTAAAGCCACTGCATAATTTTCTGGAATTTTCCAAGCTTTTTAAAGGCACAGACAACTTTGTGTATGTGAACTTCTGACCAACTGTAATTGTGATTGTTGGAAAAATTGCTTATGTCATTCACAAAGTAGATGTCCTTACCGACTTGTCAAAACGTGTCACACCTTAGAGATCCTTTTAATTCTCTATTTGGTTTGGCCAGGGTGTGACTAGGGTGGGCGAACCTATGTTTTCTAGTTCTTTGTTGGCCTGGTATGGTTCCCAATCAGAGGCAGCTGTCTATCGTTGGCTCTGATTGGGGATCATATTTAGGCAGCCTTTCCCATCTGTTGATTGTGGGATCTTGTTTTTGTGTAGCTGCCTGTGAGCAGCCCAGAACGTCACGTTTCATTTTCGCCTTTATTGTTTTTGGTGAGTTGCATATTTATTAAACATTTGGAACTCTAAGTATGCTGCGCCTTGGTCCATTCATTCAGACAATCGTGACAAAACTATAGTTTGTTAACCTTTCTAGCGTTTCTTAACCTTTCTAGTTCCGCTAGCGAAACCCCTCGACAACATTCCGCTGAAAAGGCAGGTAATTCAAAAATATTTTTTGGAAATATGTAACTTTCACAGATTAACAAGTCCAATACAGCAAATGAAAGATAAACATCTTGTTAATCTACCCATCATGTCTGATTTAAAAAATGCTTTACAGCTAAAGCACAACATATGATTATGTTAGGTCATAGCCAAGTTGAAAAAACACAGCCATTTTTCCAGCCAAAGATAGGAGTCACAAAAAGCTGAAATATAGATCAAATTAATCACTCATAGGACATCATGTTACACAATACATGTATGTTTTGTTCGATAATGTGCATATTTATATCCAAAAATCTCAGTTTACATTGGCTTCTTACGTGCAGTAATGTTTTGATTCCAAAACATCCGGTGATTTTGCAGAAATACTCATAATAAACATTGATAAAAGATACAAGTGTTATTCACAGAATTAAAGAGGCTTCTCCTTAATGCAACCGCCCTGTCAGATTTTTTAAAAACTTTACGCCAACTTTACGAATATCCGCCATTTTGGAATCAACAACGTTAGAAACAACACCATAAATATTCACTTGCCTTTGATGATCTCCATTAGAAGGCACTCCCAGGAATCCCAGTTCGACAATAAATAACTGATTTGTTCCATAAAGTTCCATCATTTATGTCCAAATAGCCACTTGTTGTTAACATGTTCAGCCCAGTAATCCATCTTCATGAGGCGCAAACATTTCGTCCAGACAAAAACTTGAAAAGTTCCGTTACAGTCCTTTAGAAACATGTCAAACGATGTATGGAATTAATCGTTAGGATGTTTTTTAACATAAAACATCAATAATGTTCCAACCGGAGAATTCCTTCGTCTTCAGAAAAGCATTGGAACGAGAGGTAACCCTGTCGGGAGTGCACATTATGAGACAGAGGCTCTCAGCCAGACCACTGACTCAAAGAGGTCTAATGAGCCCCTCCTATATAGTAGAATCCTCAAACCAGTTTCTAAAGACAGTTGACATCTAGTGGAAGCCCTAGGACGTGCAACCTCATCCACATCTCAATGTGTATTCGGTAGGCCAAGCTTTGAAAAACTACAAACCTCAGATGTCCCACTTCCTGGTTGGATTTTTCTCAGGTTTTCGCCTGCCATATGAGTTCTGTTATACTCACAGACATCATTCAAACAGTTTTAGAAACGTCAGTGTTTTCTATCCAATACTAATAATAATATGCATATATTAGCATCTGGGACAGAGTAGGAGGCAGTTCACTCTGGGCACGCTATTCATCCAAAAGTGAAAATGCTTACCCCTATCCCAAAAAGAGTGGTTGAAAACTAGTTGTAATGACTCCAACCTAAGTGTACTTAAACTTCCTACTTCAACTGTATATGTATATCCTTTTCTTTAAAAAAATATTATTCAATGAATGAAATTATAACTTTGTATTCCATAAAGAATTATAAAAGAACCGTGCATTTTAGGACATCAAAGCTGTTATCAAAGAAATGGGAATGCTCCATTCAGAAGGCATTTGAGTTAAAGATCCCAAGAGGATTTATCTGCCATTGTAATCCTCTATATCTGGAGGAGAAGCGCAGGATCGTGACTCCCCTGTGGATTCTGTTGAAATGACTCATATTGATATACTCCGATTGTATTTATGAATATATGAACAGCATTGAACCAACATTTAAATCAAATGTTTGAAAAATAACATTATCAATAATTTATTAAGTACTCTCACCCACACACCCACAGGCCCACTCAAACACACACACAGGCACGCACATACACACACATACATTCCGTAACCTTAGTTTCATCACACACACACACACACACACACACACACACACACACACACACACACACACACACACACACACACACACACACACACACACACACACACACACACACACACACACACACACACACACACACACACACACACACACACACACACACACACACAGTACATTCCCAAAGGCATTGTGTGTCATCCTCACATTCAAACTTTTATCATGATTATTTTAGCCATGGGGATGTATGGGATGACTGATGATATCATTAGCCTGCAATACACTCACCCGGGACTAACATGCGAAATATAGCAGCAACGCTATTTCACTTCCTATACCCTCTGCAGGTTTGAAATATGACACTAACTGCACTGTAAGGACTGCCAGACATTAATGGCTCTACCCTTCGGAGCACAGCACTGTCTTATCCTATGCTAACTCAGTTACTATACTTGTGAGAGAGCTACCACTCTCCCTACACCTGTAAATCAGAATACACAACAACAACCCAAGCAGCCTGGATAGCACAGCGCTGTGAGACAGAGGCCAGATCCCAGAGTCCAGAGGCCAGAGCCCAGAGCCTGCTGCAAGCTTGCTGACCTGCTGCATATCACATTTTACTGCCAGGAGCCAGCTGCTTTATGAAACCTGGAAACATGGTTGTGACTGTATCAGAGGCAGGGCCTTCCCCCTGAAGGTGTGTGTGTGAGGCTACATCTAGCTGAATAATAATGCTTTGATTACAGCCAGATACGGTCTGTTGATTGGTCCAGTTGACTAGGTGGTAAGAGGTATGGCTCTGTTCACACATAGCTGCCAATGGCTAGTGCATTTTGAAGGGGAAAGACAGAGGGCAGAGAGAGGCTGGCAGGGAGAGAGAGAGAGAGAGATGAAATCCACAGTGTCAAGACATTTGGAGAAAGAGACAGAGAAAAGGAATGCTAGATCAACAGGGGGCACTCCCCCTCTCACCAATACAGGCCTTCTCTAAGTTTAGTACCTCACCCTCATTCTAATTCTTTCATTTAAAAAAATGTGATTTTCATTTATCAGACTTATGTGAGCAGGCACACGGTTTTCATTACCAGGCCATCTGCTCCTGTTTCAAGGCAGGAGAGACGACGAGGGAGAGAGAGAGAGAGAGAGAGAGAGAGAGAGAGAGGGAGGCCAACAAAACGGCTTGCCTCCCCCTAAAATAATTTGTTTGCTTCTCGGCGCGTATTTTTTAACTTGCAAAACCTTGCTGAAATTGTTAGTAGGCAATTGGAGAAGCAGTGACAGCCTGACCTCTAGTCGCCCAGCCATAAACATTGATTGTGTGCCTCAGATCAATCAGATTAGTGTAGAGAGAGAGAGCTTTGAGGAGAGAAAAGAGGAGAGGAGATGGGAGGAGAGGAGAGGAGAAGGGAGGAGAGGCACCAGGCTGCATGGAGGAACAGATTTTACATCAGACTCACTCTCAGACTCCACTACACTCCACCACAGCCCGGCCTGCTAGACTATATCCCTGGCTGATTATAGGATCTAAAGTGTATTCGGAAAGTATTCAGATGCCTTGACTTTGTATGTTACAGCCTTATACAAAAACTTATGAAAGAGTTTTTTAAATCATAAATCTACACACAATACTCCATAATGACAAAGCAAAAACAGGTTTTTAGAAATGTGGGCAAATGTATCATTTAAAAAAACTGAAATATCACATTTGCAGTAATATTCAGACCCTTTACTCAGTACTTTGTTGAATCACTTTTGTCAGCCATTACAGCCTCGAGTCTTCTTGGGTATGACACTACAAGCTTTGCATACCGGTATTTGGGGTGTTTCTCCCATTCTTCTCTGCAGATCCTCTCAAGCTCTGTCAGGTTGGATGGGGAGCGTCGCTGCACAGCTATTTTCAGGTCTCTCCAGAGATGTTCGATAGGGTTCAAGTTCAGGCTCTGTCTGGGCCACTCAAGGTCATTCAGAGACATCCAGAAGCCACTCCTGCCAGTCTGAGGTCCTGAGCGCTTTGGAGCAGGATCTCTCTGTACTTTGCACCGTTCATCTTTCCCTCGATCCTGACAAGTCTCCCAGTACCTGCCGTAAACATTGCTACAGCATGATGCTGCCACCACCATGCCTTACTGTAGGGTTGGTACTGGTGGGGTGATGAGCGGTGCCTAGTTTCCTCCAGACATGACGCTTGGCATTCAAGCCAAAGAGCTCAATCTTGGTTTCATCAGACCAAAGAATCTTGTTTCTCAGTGTCCTTTATGTTGCTTTTGGCAAACTCTAAGTGGAATGTAATGTGCCTTTTACTGAGGAGTGGCTTCCATCTAGCCACTCTACCAAAAAGGCTTGAGAGCTGCTGCAGAGATGGTTGTCCTTCTGGATGGTTCTCTCATCTCCACAGAGGAACTCTGGAGCTCTGTTTGAGTGACCATCGGGTCATTGGTCACCTCCCTGACTAAGGTCATTCTCCCCGATTGCTCAGTTTGGCCAGGTGGCCAGCTCTAGGAAGAATCTGGGTGGTTCCAAACATTTTTCCAATTAAAAATGATAGCCACTGTGTTCTTGGGGACCTTCAATGCTGCAGACATTTTTTCGTACCCTTCCCCAGATCTGTGCCTCGACACAATCCTGTCTCTGAGCTCTAGGGACAAATTCTTCAACCTAATGGCTTGGTTTTTGCTCTGACATGCACTGTCAACTGTGGGACCTTATATAGACTGGTGTGTGCCTTTCCAAATCATGTACAATCAAATCAAATCAATCAAATCACATCAAATGTATTTATATAGCCCTTCGTACATCAGCTGATATCTCAAAGTGCTGTACAGAAACCCAGCCTAAAACCCCAAACAGCAAGCAATGCAGGTGTAGAAGCACGGTGGCTAGGAAAAACTCCATAGAAAGGCCAAAACCTAGGAAGAAACCTAGAGAGGAACCCGGCTATGTGGGGTGGCCAGTCCTCTTCTGGCTGTGCCGGGTGGAGATTATAACAGAACATGGCCAAGATGTTCAAATGTTCATAAATGACCAGCATGGTCGAATAATAATAAGGCAGAACAGTTGAAACTGTTCAACAATCAATTGAATTTACCACAGATGGATTCCAATCAAGTTCTAGAAACATCTCAAGGACGATCTGTGGAAACAGGATACACCTGAGCTCAATTTTGAATACTTAGGGTCTGAATACTTATGTAAATGTCATATTTCAGTTTATTATTTTTTATACATTTTCCACCATTTCTAAAAATCTATTTTCACGTTGTCATTATGGGGTATTGTGTGTAGATTGATGAGGAAAAATGTATTTAATCCATTTTAGAATAAGGTTGTAATGTAAGAAATGTGGTAAAAAATGTATACTTTCCTAATGCACTGTACATCATCAAGGTCAGTGGCCCAAGAATGACTTACAGTCAGAATGTTACTACTATATGGTGATAACGATGAGGAGGAGGAGGACAAGAAAGAGAATGAGGATAATTATAATGATGATGAGAAATATTGTTATCACTATAAGATAATTATACTATCTCAAGACCATCAGACTGCTAAACAGCAATCAATAACTCAGAGGCTGCTGCGTACATTGAGACCCAATCACTGGCCACTTTAATAAATGGATCACTAGTCACTTTATACAATGCACTCTAAATAATGCCACTTTTATAATGTTTACATATATTACATTACATATACTGTATTTTATACTATTCTACCTTGTCTATGCTGTTCGGCCATCACTCCATATACTTTTATATAAATATATATATATTTTTTTATTTCACCTTTATTTAACCAGGTAGGCTAGTTGAGAACAAATTCTCATTTACAACTGCGACCTGGCCAAGATAAAGCAATGGAGAAGGGGATGAGGTAGTTATTTACAGATGGGCTATGTACAGGTGCAGTGATCTGTGAGCTGCTCTGACAGCTGGTGCTTAAATGTCATGGCTGTTTGAAGGAGAGGACCAAGGTGCAGGGTGGTGAGCGTACATTATCTTTTAATGATCAAAATGACGCCTACAAAACAATAACAATACAAAAACAAACCGTGAAACTCAAAGGCAAAGTGCCATACAGAAAGTCAAATTCCCACCAAGACAGGTGGGAAAAAAGGCACCTAAGTATGGTTCCCAATCAGAGACAACGATAGACAGCTGTCCCTGATTGAGAACCATACCCGGCCAAAACATAGAGATAGAAAATCAGAGAAACACAACACATAGAAATGCCCACCCCAACTCACGCCCTGACCAAACCAAAATAGAGACATTAAAAGGATCTCCAAAGTTTGGCGGAAAATATGAAGCGAGGGCCAGCCAACGACAGCATACAGGTCGCAGTGGTGGCTAGTATATGGGGCTTTGGTGACAAAACGGATGGCACTGTGGTAGACTGCATCCAATTTGCTGAGTAGAGTGTTGGAGGCATTTTGTAAATTACATCTTACATGATACTTACATGTACATATTCTCATTCACCCCTTTAGATTTGTGTGTATTAGGTAGTTGTTGGGGATTTGTTAGATTACTTGTTAGATATTACTGCACTTTTGGAACTAGAAGCACAAGCATTTCGCACCACTCACATTAACATCTGCTAACCATGTGTATGTGACAAATAAGATTTGATTTGATTTAAGAGTAGTAGTATTAGTAGTAGTCTTAGTTGTAGTCATAGTCAAAGCAGTAGTACTAGTAGTAGTAGTAGTAGTAGTAGGAGTAGTAGTAGTAGCAGCAGTCACACTCGCAGCAGTAGTAGCAGTAGCAGTAGTAGTAGCAGTAGCGGTAGCAGCAGCTGTAGTAGTAGCAGTAGAAGGAGCAGCAGTCGCACTCACAGCAGTAGTAGCAATAATAGTAGCAGCAGTAGTAGCAGTAGCGGCAGCAGAAGCAGTAATAGTAGTACTATTAGTAGTAGCAGCAGTAGCATTAGCAGCAGTAGTAGGAGGAGGAGCAGCAGTAGTAGTAGTAGGAGGAGGAGCAGCAGAAGTAGCTGCAGCGGTAGTAGTTGTAGTAGTAGTAGTAGCAGTAGTTGCACTAGTAGTAGTAGCAGCAGCAGTAATAGCAGTAGTAGTAGTAGTAGTAGCAGCAGCAGTAGCAGTAATAGCAGTAGTTGTACTAGTAGCAGTAGCAGCAGTAGCGGTAGCGGTAGTATTAGTAGTAGTACTAGTAGTAGTAGTAGTTGTAGTAGTAGTAGTAGCAGTAGCAGTAATAGCAGTAGTATCGGTAGCAGTAATAGCAGTAGTAGTAGTAGCAGCAGCAGCAGCAGTAGTAGCATTAGTTGTAGTAGTACTAGTAGCAGTAATAGCAGTAGAGGTAGCGGTAGTAGTACTAGTAGCAGTAGCAGTAATAGCAGTAGTGGTAGCGGTAGTATTAGTAGTAGTAGTAGTAGCAGCAGCAGTAGTTGCAGTAGCGGTAGTAGTAGTAGTAGCAGTAGCAGGAGCAGTAGTGATAGTAGTAGCAGTAGTTGCAGTAGCGGTAGTGGTAGTAGCTGCTGTCAAGGCGAGACCCAGATGTAGCCACAAGAGGTAGATGGTTGGAGTTTTACAATGTTTATTAATCCAAAAGGGGTAGGCAAAAGAATGGTCGTGGACAGGCAAAAAGGTCGAAACCAGATCAGAGTCCAGGAGGTACTGTGACGATCGTCATTGGAATGAGGTGAGGACCAAAGTGTATTTATTAAACCGAGAACACTAAACAAAATAACAAAGGAGAAACTAAACGAAACAGTTCTGAAAGGTGACATACACATAACATAAAATAATCACCCAGGTGGGAAAAGGCTACCTAAGTATGATTCTCAATCAGAGACAACTAACAACACCTGCCTCTGATTGAGAACCATACCAGGCCAAACACAAACACACCACATAGAAAAAGGAACATAGACAAGTTACCCAACTCACGCCCTGACCATACTAAAACAAAGACATAACAAAAGAACTAAGGTCAGAACGTGACAGTACCTCACCCCCAAAGGTGCGGACTCCGGCCACAAAACCTGAACCTATAGGGGAGGGTCTGGGTGGGTGTCTGTCCGTGGTGGCGGCTCTGGCGAGGGACGTGGACCCCACTCCACCATAGTCTTTGTCTGCCTGTTAACGTGCCTCCGTGGCCTCTTTAGAGCGGCAACCCTCGCCGCCGACCGGGGACCCTAGCTACGGGTCCCGAATGGACGGGAGATTCCGGCAGCACCGGAGTGACAGGCGATTCCGGTAGCACCGGAGTAACGAACGGCTCTGGCAGCTCCCGACTGACAGGCTGCTCTGGCAGCTCCTGACTGACGGCGGCTCTGGCAGCTTCTGACTGACGGGCAACATGCAACAATTTCAAAGTTACCGTTCATATAAGGAAATCAGTCAGTTGAAATAAATGAATTAGGCCCTAATCTATGGATTTAACATGACTGGGAATAGAGATAGCTTTAAAAAAGGGTAGGGGCGTGGATCAGAAAAACAGTCAGTATCTGGTGTGACCACCATTTGCCTCATGCAGCGTGACACATCTTCTTTGCATAGAGTTGATCAAACTGTTGATTGTGGCCTGTGAAATCTTGTTCTACTCATCTTCAATGACTGTGCGAAGTTGCTGAATGTTGGCTGGAACTAGAACACACTGTCGTACACATCAATCCAGAGCATCCCAAACTTGCTCAATGGGTGACATGTATGGTGAGTATGCAGGCCATAGAAGAATTGGGACATTTTCAGCATCCAGGAACTGTGTACAGGTCCTTGCGAAATGGTGTCGTGCATTATCATACTGAAACATGAGGTGATGACGGTGGATTGATGGCACGACAATGGGCCTCAGGAACTCGTCACCGTATCTCTGTGCATTCAAATTGCCATCGATAAAATGCAATTGTGTTCGTTGTCCATACCTTATGCCTGTCCATATCATAGCCCCACCGCCACGATGGGCACTCTGTTCCCACCGTTGACATCATCAAACCACACGACACTGCCATCGGCTCAGGACATTTGAAAACGGGATTCATCCGTGAAGAGCACACTTCTCCAGCGTGCCAGTAGGCATCGAAGGTGAGCATTTGCCCATTGAAGTCGGCTACGAAGCCGATCTGGTGTCAGGTCAAGACCCTGGTGAGGATGACGAGTATGCATATGAGGTTCCCTGAGACGGTTTCTGACATTTTGTGCAGAAATTCTTTGGTTGTGCAAACCCATAGTAGCTGGTCTCAGAAGATCCCGTAGGTGAAGAAGCCGGATTCGGAGGTCCTGGGCTACACGTCTGTGGTTGTAGGGCCGGTTGGATGTACTGCCTAATTCCCTAAAACAATGTTGGAGGTGGCGTATGGTAGAGAAATTAACATTCACTTCTCTGGCAACAGCTCTGGTGGACATTCCTGCAGTCAGCATGCCAATTGCACGCTCCCTCAAAACTTGAGACATCTGTGGCATTGTGTTGTGTGATAAAACTTTAGATTTTAGATTGGCCTTTTATTGTCTCTAGCACAAGGTGCACCTGTGTAATGATCATGCTGTTTAATAAGCTTCTTGATATGCCACACCTGTCAGGTGGATGAATTATCTTGGTAAACAAGAAATTCTCACTAACAGGGATTTAAACAAATTGTGCACAACAATTGAGAGAAATCTACTTTTTGTTGGAATATTTCTGGGATCTATTATTTTAGTTCATAAAACATGGGACCAACACTTTACATGTTGCATTTATATTTTTGTTCAGAGTAAATGCATGGGCCTATTGTAAATGTCCCGAGCTATGAAATTCAAATGAATCCTATGAATCATGCTGCACCTCATGAATCCACTGACTCACTTCTCCACCTGGGTCAATTACCGGACTATTACTGCAGGCAGCCTGGGTTATAGGGACTGGTATCACTGCAGGCCAGACCTGGGTTATAGGGACTGGTATCACTGCAGGCCAGACCTGGGTTATAGGGACTGGTATCACTGCAGGCAGCCTGGGTTATAGGGACTGGTATCACTGCAGGCAGCCTGGGTTATAGGGACTGGTATCACTGCAGGCAGCCTGGGTTATAGGGACTGGTATCACTGCAGGCCAGACCTGGGTTATAGGGACTGGTATCACTGCAGGCCAGACCTGGGTTATAGGGACTGGTATCACTGCAGGCCAGACCTGGGTTATAGGGACTGGTATCACTGCAGGCCAGACCTGGGTTATAGGGACTGGTATCACTGCAGGCCAGACCTGGGTTATAGGGACTGGTATCACTGCAGGCCAGACCTGGGTTATAGGGACTGGTAGCACTGCAGGCCAGACCTGGGTTATAGGGACTGGTATCACTGCAGGCCAGACCTGGGTTATAGGGACTGGTATCACTGCAGGCCAGACCTGGGTTATAGGGACTGGTATCACTGCAGGCCAGACCTGGGTTATAGGGACTGGTATCACTGCAGGCCAGACCTGGGTTATAGGGACTGGTATCACTGCAGGCCAGACCTGGGTTATAGGGACTGGTATCACTGCAGGCCAGACCTGGGTTATAGGGACTGGTATCACTGCAGGCCAGACCTGGGTTATAGGGACTGGTATCACTGCAGGCCAGACCTGGGTTATAGGGACTGGTATCACTGCAGGCCAGACCTGGGTTATAGGGACTGGTATCACTGCAGGCCAGACCTGGGTTCAAATACTTAAAAAATCTATCAAATACTTTTAGCATTTGCTTCAGCCTGTCTGGAATGCGAGGTGGGCAGGTTTGGCTATTTTGTGACTATTCTATTGGTTCCATTCCATTGCTAAGGTCAGTTACAGTAAGCACAGTATTTGAAATGATATCAAATGAGTATTTGTACCCAGGTCGGACATTTCTGAGCTTGGTTACGGCAAAAACAGAACCAGGCTGACGTGGTAAAGCCACTGACCTTTCCTCTAATCCCAAGACATCTCCATTAACAGTACAGTATGTGTGTGAGAGACTAACTTCGCATGTTGCTCCTACGGCCTGCCGGAGACAGTGCAACTCAACAACAGATTCTTCATCCAAAGTGACATGCCCTCAACCTAAAGAGGTCCCACTTGAACCATAAAAATGTTATCTAGCTGTGATTGTTGGTATGATTCTCCCTTGAGAATTTCTCAGAGCAAATGGTATGGCTTCTCTCCTTACTATTGTCTGTTGAGTATCAAATACAAATCCGGACATTCTAAGTGTGGTGGGTACTGTTCTTCACAATATAAAATTGAGCTGATATTTTTATTTGTCTAGTTTGGTTGTTTGGTGCATATTTTCAGATCCATCCATGAACTTCCAGCTGTCACAGCTATGAGAGATGAGGACGTATACTACAAATGCCGTCTTAAACCAGTTCTGACGCAGTTCAGAAAGCCCCCAAAGCCTGAATGTCTTGCAGGCCTAAGTGAGATCCAGCTTATTGTGTTATTATCATTTTTTCCCTTTGAATTCCATTGTGGTTGTATGTTTTCTGTTGCCACACCATGTAATGTTTTCCTGAAAAATGTGCTGCATAAATGATTGGCCTAGACTTCATTTATCATTTGAGATGCACGGACAAAATATCCTTCTTCCCTGCGATGAAAAAACTATGTTATCTTCAATAAGCAAACTCTTTTCCTGGGGGACTTTCAGACTTCATCAGTGGCGCCTTATTGTTGAATTTCCATTCTCTTGGTTTTGAAGATAAAATAAAGGCTGTCTGATGCTGTGTGATGTGGTTTAGTCCAAGAGCAAAACAATCCTTTATTTTTTAAGTAAATCCCATATTCCCAAATGAGTTGATAATTACAAACAGGATTGACGGGATCTGTGGCTTGTGCAGGGCTGAACAATATGGTCGCTTTGTTGGAGGACATGTTTTATGAGCTTGAAAGGGGGAAATAATTAGAAATCCTTATGACAGTTCTTGAGAGAAAGGGAGAGAAAAAAAGACAACTCACAGCTTGACTTTTGACACTGAAGTGCTTTTGACACTGGGCTTGTGTGTGTGTGCATGCTTGCACGCACATGTGCACGCATGCACACACGCACGCATGCACACACATTCCATTGTGTACAGTACCTGTGCGTGTGTTTGCATTTGTGCGCATAGCAACTCTCCTCACAAGAAGTTCACAGACTAATCCATTGTTGGCTACACTCACTTTTCTTGAGACACTCTGTCATTGTAAATGAATTTGGTTCAGACTGGGTGCATAAAAACAATGCTTTTCCAGCCTGTCAATACCTCAGGAATAATGCCATTTTAATAAGACTAACAAAATTATATTCTAGCCTTGTACTTTCCTTTCTGCTGGGGCAGCAATAAACTAAGAATGCCTGTTTTTCATTGCATAGATTTTGTGTAGGATGAACTTAACACTGTTGGGAGGTGTGGGTAGAGTTGGAAAAGTTCAAGGCGCAGTTGGTGCACTTGGGGCCAATTACGATTTAGGAATTTAGGCCTTTCCTACACTCGTCTTTCCTACACACTTCTCAGTATTTGGTTTTCAGACTTACCTTATTCAGTCACTCAGCAGTTGTGGCTACCTTGAAGGCTCTGAATAAGTTTAATTCAACTGGTGATAACCCTCCCACTTGCTGGCTAGCAGATTTTCTCATGGAGTTTTCATTCAATAGAGTTTCCAATACATTTATGTTAAGCCATCCATATGAATATGGTGTACGTTTAATTACAATTTTGTATAATTAAAGGTTGAGAGAACAGGTTCAGAAAATAGGGATAAATGAAAGAAGGCCATCTATGCATCTTCATCTCAGTTTCAGCACCAAAATTACTCTGATAGTGTAGATTAGTTTGGCACATTTTAGGGTGAGGAAAGTACAGTATGTATGAATCATAAATATATTGATTAAAAAAATACTGTGGTATGATTCATCCTGAAAGTTGTCATATTCATGTTCAATCCCATGAAATATTGGAAGGTGGAAAAAAGTGTACAATAGGGGTTGAACAATAATCCTATAAATCTATCCTAATCCTCACTAATCATGGAACTGTGTGACAACAGTCCAGTCATGTGAACCTCGCACCAGGCTCCAGGTTTAACCTGGTACACGTGGTCTTAGTGTGGTGTCAGGAAAATAACCTCACACTCAATGTCAACAAAGCAAAGGAGATGATCGTGGACTTCAGGCAACAGCAGAGGGAGCACTCCCCTATCCACATAGACGGGACAGTAGTGGAGAAGGTGTAAAGTTTCAAGTTCCTCGGAGTACACATCATGGACAAATTGAAATGGTCCACCCACACAGACAGCGTCAGGAGGCTGAAGAATTTTGGCTTGTCACCTAAAACACTCACAAACTTTTACAGATGCACAATCGAGAGCATCCTGTCGGCCTGTATTACCGACTGGTACGGCAACTGCTCCGCCCACAACCGTAAGGCTCTCCAGAGGGTATTGAGGTCTGCACACCACATCACCTGGGGCAAACTACCTGCCCTCCAGGACACCTACACCACCCGATGTCACAGGAAGGCCAAAAAGATCATCAAGGACAACAACCACCCGAGCAACTGCCTGTTCACCCCGCTATCATCCAGAAGGTGAGGTCAGTACAGGTGCATCAAAGCTGGGACCGAGAGACTGAAAAACAGCTTCTATCTCAAGGCCATCAGACTGTTAAAACAGCCATCACTAACATTGAGTGGCTGCTGCCAACATACTGACTCAAATCTCCAGCCACTTAACAATTCAAAATTGTAATATTGTAATAAATGTATCACTAGTCACTTTAAACAATGCCGCTTTATATAATGTTTACATACCCCACATTACTCATCTCATATGTATATACTGTACTCTATACCATCTACTGAATCTTGCCTATGCCGTTTGGCCATCGCTCACCCATATATTTAAATGTACATATTCTTATTAATTCCTTTACACTTGTGTGTATAAGGTCGTTGTTGTGAAATTGTTAAATTACTTGTTAGATATTACTGCATGGTCGGACTAGAAGCACAAGCATTTCGCTACACTCGCATTAACATCTGCTAACCATGTGTATTTGACCAATGAAATTAGATTTAATTTGATTTGATAATGATTCAAATGGGCTACATGTCCCAAATTATTGCACAATGTCAGCATAATATGATCCACTAATGCTAGCGACCCTCAGGAACAACTTACACGGACGTGATAGAGGAAAGAAAGGTACACGGAATGGAATGATTCAAAAGGTAAGCTACAAATTGAAGAAAGCTAACACTGAAGTGACCGTTATAAATGTATGTGGGTATTAGTGATGGTTGCTCCTGATAGTGGCTGATATTTAACATGATTAAAACGCTCTTAAGCACATGCATCAACTCAGCAGGCTCAGCCCTACAGAAGTCTATATCTTGGGCGTCCAACTTTCATCCACGCAAATTATGAGGGCACACAATTCAAATTTGGAATAACGGCACAGCTATTTATAGCATATTTCACTGTAAAAAAGGGGCCGCAATAAGTTTCGTGTTGAAATGATTTTCAGTTGGCTTCCATACGGCTGGTTTCACATTAATTTCCAGAGTTCACAAGGAAAAATCTTCTAAAACAGTTTCTATGTGTACCTAGCTCTTATCAATAGCTCATAAACCACTTAGAAATGACAGTGCATGGAGAACGCTGTTATTTCTATCAGAAAAAAATTAAGTAGATGCTTTTTCCACTTGGAAAAGGCAGGTTCGCTCGACCTTATTCATGGTTTCCTTGGACGTAAAGTTGATGGAATAATGAAGGAATTAAGTCAAGGTCAGAATACGGCGTATCTGTAGACACACCCCAACAGCCTTTATTTCTTAGATCTCCACCCTGAATGAATAGCGGGTGAATAGCATGCTATTCTCGTGCTTATGTTTAAGGTCAGAATACCGAAAGAGAGAAAAGTTCATAAAAAGGGAATTATGTTCCATTTACTCACGCTCAACTCGGGTCGGAATCGGGGCTTTGAGCAATAGTGTAGTATACATTGGAAGCTGAAATGGCAATGTAAATAAATTGTTCAGATTTCGAGTTATTTGTATTTGAACAAGTTTCTCCCTTAGTCTTGACTATCATCATGGTTCCTCTCTTTTCATATTTATGAGCAGAGTACCAAAATAAACGTTTTTAACATGGACATGATGAGTTATTAAATGTGTGACGTGACTCCATAATGGATACATTTAAAATATTGTTTAACAAGATGGGAAAGCAGTGCATTAATATTAATGGCCTATTATCATTGTATGCACGGATGGTAGTAGAATAGGTCAAAAGCTCACTATCAGAATATGTTTGTCATTTATTTATTTTTCTAGTCTTTTTGAGTTGCAGCTCACAGGTGAATATGATGTTATATGAATTTGTATATTGTACCTGTAACCACCCTCCCATGATTTCTTTCTCTCAAAATAAATACAAATTTGGTATGCTTGTACTCCTATGAGAGGTCAAAACTGTCTCAAACATTGTCCTTAGTACTACAAATGAGCAAAGCACGTCAAAAGGGGAAAATGGGGAGACTTAAAAAACTATAGGCCTTCAAGCTAGAACTCCAACATATTTTCGTGTGACATTTAAAAGACAACAGCCAAGTTTTGCGCATGGACATTACACTTTAAGGGGCCTGGGTGGCAGGGAAAAACGTTTTTCCTCTCTTTAGCATGCAATGAGACATGGATCTGTGGTTTTCAGGGAAGAAGCCAGAAACGGACTGACCATAGGGCAGGTCAGGAACAAATGATGTATGTGCTGGTCCTAAATTGTTGATGTTGTTGCGCAGCATGGTCCCTATCTGGCTAATAATGGGGGCCTCAGTTGTGAGGAAACAAATTGGCGGATGTGTGTTTATTTCTGGTCCCAGTCCATCCCTGGAAGAAGTAAGCATGAGTAAATAAATCAGGGGATTGGAGGGTGCCCTTTAATTGTCATTATGTGTTTTAGCCAAGTGGTGGGAGGTATGAAGATGACCCTAGCTCACCAGAGAACCATTTGCTCCCAATCTGATGGGAGACGCTGCAAGTAAAATGAGGTCAGCGCTGGAAATGAAAAAAAATATTAAAAAAATATATACTCGGTCCAAATGTCAGAGTATAGCATCTCTAGAAGGCCAAAGGCCCAATGTGAAGGTGTAGTTTAAATAATGCATCCACTGTATAGGGGTGGACATGTAGGCGTATGTGTTGTGTTGATCGTATGTGAGGGAAAGGTTGTCATGGTAACCTTTACCATTCACTAATATTCTTCACTGTAATCTATGGTTTTCATTTTCTTCGGTTTACATTTTTTTTCCTGAAAATCTCTTGCTAGACATTATGGTCAGGCAGGCATTTCAGATAGTTTGAGGTTTACTGAATTGTTGGATGGACATTTCGGAAGTCTCCAAGAAAGTTGTTGTTCTTGTTATTTTGACTCACCATTTCCCAAAGCCACTGGAACGAGATGAATAACTTCATTATTTCACAACCACACAGCCTATGCTGTATCGCAGGGCTATTCAACTATATTCTTACCCAGGCCAGATGTAAAAAGGTTAATTGCATTTCCACATGCTATTATTCTTAGGAAGAACTGTATATAAAAAGCAACACACACACACCAATAAAGTACTTTTCTTCAAATGAAATGGTGCTAAAAGTATTAAGGAAAGAAGTGGAGGGCGAAGTTCAGCCATTTTTTTTTATCACCATTGAAAATGCGCAACGCTCGCTCACCATTTTTAAAAAGCTTCTTAAAAGTAAGTTGGACATTTTTAAATAATCAGAAAACTAAGCATCTCAACAAATAACACAAAGATATGTCAAATCAGGTAATGCCAAATTCCAGTCTGAAGGATGTATGCTTTGAATTAATTTCCCTCAGTCATTAGGTGAATTTTTGGTCACACTCCCTTCTAACAAGTACTTGTGAGAGTCAGATAGGGAAACAGATGCTGTAGCCTAGTGGTTAGAGCGTTGGGCTGGTAGTTGAAAGGTTGCTAGATTAACTCCCCGAGCTGACAAGGTAAAAATCTGTAGTTCTACTCCTGAACAAAACAGTAAACCCACAATTCCCTTTTAGGCTGTCACTGTAAATAATAATTTGTTCTTAACTTGCTTGCATAGTTAAATAAAGGTTTTTTAAAAAGCTTTCAGAAATGGGATCATACATTTTGTAGCTTAAACCACTCAAAAGCTAGAGCCAAATGTATATGAAGAAAAAACTATTATTCAATTTTGGAGAATGCCTAATACTGAACACGATTAACTTTTCTCTGTTTCATCATTCTACCGTGTTAATTCAGGTATCTATTGTGCAAAAGTGCAATACGACTCACAAAATATTGAGATAACTTGGTTAACTACATAGTCCATGAGCTTGATGATGTTTGAAGGCAATTGAATGGAGTATGAGTTTTAACCGAGTGAAAAACGTTTTGGTATATTCCCCATTATAAGTAATGGATTTTTGCTAGGTTGCTAATGATTTAATGTAAGAAAAGGGAATAAGAACTTTGTGTATTTTTTCAACAATGTTTTTAGCACCAATTTGGTTTATTTTCTATGAACAAATGTTAAGTTTACTTCAGGTAATATATGTAAATATTGCAATGTGGTGATAGAATGTGTTGAAAATGTTTATATTTGTTAGAAAATAGCATTTAAAAATTCCCTAGCTTTATGCTTACCGAATTTAGCTTTACTAAGCGCTAGCTAGCTCTAGGCTATTAGGCTTAAGCTATTGTTAGCTCACATGTTGATGGTTTAGAATGTACTGGTTGTAGCACTGTTTAGCACAGGCCTCCAGTCATTTGTAGCTTTATGGAAATTGACACTGCTAGTACAGTGAGCTCTGTATAATGTAATTCACCTTTTTATGCACAATTTGATGGTTTTACATGCCAAATATATTTTTTTGCTAAATGCTAAATACTACTGATTGAATAGCCTCAGGTTATATGCACTATTAATTTTAATATTAGTGAAAGGTAATAGGTGAATGTGTATGTATTATATTCAATATGGAATATGAAAATACTTAATACTACCATGCAGTTATAATGTATAATTGATTTTGGCAACAAAATAAAACTCTATTTTAATAGATCTTGGAGAATGCCAAACATGCTTACCACACCGCTCACATCACATACGCTCGCGTTGCAAAATAAATCAATGTTATTCAATCATTGGACCCACATTGCTCGCGTGCGCCACCTAGCGTCGGCTTGGCCAGGCGCTAAAATAGAAATTGGTTCTATTTGTGACGCTCAAGGCGTTAGAAGTCTGACCTCTCCCATCTCCTCATTGTTTTTTAAGAGCATACACCCACGTAGGTGATTGAAAGATAAACTGAGGTCCTCACTCCAGTTGGTTGTAGAAATACACGTAAAGTTGGTAGCCAAAATTCATATAAAGTCCAAAAAAGAAAACGAAGCCTGAAGGAAGGAGGAGATGATGAGAAATGAATTCGGTTTACCGTTTTATCTGTGAATTAATTGTTGTCGTGGACCTTGTGCATTTCAGGTAAAATAACAACCCAATGTTTATATCCCAGGACAAATTAGCTCGCAACAGCAAGCTAGCTAGCTAAATTGCCATAAATGTCTAATCCTTTTTAACCTTTCTCCAAATGTATATAATTGGTTCAGAGTTTATTTTGATATGTCAACCTGTGTGTCCTGATCGATATGTCAACCTGTGGGTGTGAACAAAATCAACATGCGTGCGATGGCGCACGTGGATGCACATGCGCGTCTGGTTTGATCAGCATGTACTACTGAACACTACTATTTTCTCCATCACATCATTCACCTTGTTAATTCAGGTCTATTTTCTGCTGGCCACGTCTCAGTCCGTAACACATCCTACTATTACAACTTTCAGGAGTAAATTGAAAGCTGGACTGAGTTCCCATAGTTTGGGAGCCACTGCTATAGACAACAACCATAGTGCTTGAAAATTTTTGCACTCAACGTTGGATTTTGGCAAATCTTTTAGTAATGTTCAGAATGTATCAAAGGGCCAGTGTAAATGAATAAATAGACCGGATCTGGCCTGCCAGTTGAATGGCCCTGCTGTATCCTATAGTGGTGCTGTTGGCCTTACAAGCCTCCCGAAGCACAGTCAGGTGGAAGTCTGAAGGAATGAGCTGGCAATTTGAGTGACTATCACATATCTCACTCTACGGCAGTGTCATAAATGAGAATGGGCTTCTCTGCCAAGGCCTATTGCTTCTGATTCATGAAAAATGCAATACTTGATCTCATGATGACTGTTACTGAACACATATTGAATTTGTGTTTGGATTCAATTGATAGTTTTCTACCAGATGTGAATACCCTAACTCATTTTGAGAATGGATGACTGTAATGAATGCTTGGTACAAGGTCACACTATCAACACATGCCATCAATCATAAAAACTGGTGACTCAGTTGACCGCTCAATGACAGCGCTGCCAACTCTCAAGCATTGGCCATGAGACACACACATTTGACCCTCTTCTCACATTCTCACGGCACATGCCTTATATATCATGCATTGAAATCCACTGCTTTTATTTTTCTAATTAGTCTATTAGCACGTTCAATTTACAACTGTGCTTCATACTTAACATTTAATCCCCCCCAAATCTCAAAGTACCAAATGTCAAATTTTGAGTGTTTATTTAATGTTCAAAGCATCCTGAATACACCTGGCCTGTGGATGTATTTATTTGTATTTTCCACCATGGTCATAGGCCTCTGCCAGGTCAAAATATGTAGAATTGCAGGAAATTAGCTTTAAAACAGTACACTTTTCCCAGTACCCCTTCTAGGGATTGTGCCAGGTTGGTAATGAAATTCACATAGCAAATCTCACTCCAAGCTTTTTTCAAAAGTTGCCAGCCCCACAATTATATCATGGCAGAGAGATCTAAGGCATGACTCTCTCTCTCTCTCTCTCTCTCTCTCTCTCTCTCTCTATCCATTTCTTTCTCCCTACCTCTCTGGCCTTTTTCATTCTAATTCACCACCAGGCCTGTTTCGGGGTAACGCCGCCTGTCACACAGCGTCACGATCAGGCAGGAAGCTGATTGATGCTCCCTGCGGTCCGCCATGACACAACTAATCTGTGCCTGAGACTCTGGAAGGATCCCCCTGAGAATTACTCTGGACCCCCACCACCACCACTGTCTACCCTTCACCAACCTGGCCTGCTCCACTGAAGCAGGAGCCACTGTCAGGTAGTATACTGTATGTCAGGGCCTAAATGAAGGCCCCATGGCTTCTGGTACTGCTCTCTTGTCTCCATGGGCTCCAGCCAGGTTTGACTTCAGAGGATGTGATAGGTCCATTTGCTATCTGGTTGTTATCCTTAGGGGTGGGGCCTGGTGGGGGGCAGGGAGTCGGGGGTCTGAGGGGGCACTTCAGGACTAGACAAACTACTAATATTTGCTAATGAAGCTAGAAATTATTGAGCTCATCATGACTGAGAACGTATTGCTCCTTGCAGTGCTGTACAGTACTGTATATGAGCTGATGAAGCCATAATTGCTGGGCAACATTTTACAGGCTTGTTTCCACCCTGGGCCGTGAATACATTCCCTCTGACAGTGTTTACTCTTTATAAGTAAACAACACGGCTGTTGGTCTCCTCGTTTGCATAATGTTAATTTATCAGGAGTCTCTATGCGCTGCTGTGACAGTACCACTCTAAACCCCTGTGTCAAACAACATGACGCAATTATTCAGCTCAAGCCTCCATGGCTCCAGCTCGCTGACATGTTAGCATTTGTCTCCAAAATGCCAGGCCACGGATGTGACAACGGTGGACAGGCCGCTGTCGGCCACCGCCTGATGCCTTCCCCGGGTCTGACAGCAGTGATGTGCGTGTGTCGCACCCAGCAGTCCCCACCTCGCCCTCGCCGAATCCCGCAGTGAGAGGCTGCATGTGAACTAGCCTTTGACAAATTGAAAGCCAAAGCCGACCAATCACCAACCTTCAGGTGGCAGATTTATTTTATTAAAGATATATGCTGGACTCAATTTGGTAAATGCCTTTCTGATGAGAGAGAGTGTCCGTGAGAGCAGTGGTGGCCTGTGACAAGGAAGATGAGGGTTAATGTCAGTTAGGCTGTAGTGGCCTGCTGTGCACCAACCAATAACCTTCTGTGAGAGTGGGACAGGACGAACTGCTGGGACAGCTGTGGGACACCACCCAAACCTGTCGTACCTTTAGTATAAAATACTATTTTGTGCAGATTCACTGACAGCTAACAAATGACAAAATACTCTGTAATTAATAGGGCAACACACTCCATAATCTACAGACTCCTCACACTCCTTAATTAAAAGGGCAAAACACTCCATAATCTACAGACTCCTCACACTCCTTAATAAAAAGGGCAAAACACACTCCATAATCTACAGACTCCTCACACTCCTTAATTAAAAGGGCAACACATTCCATAATTAGAAGGGCAACACACTCCATAATCGCTCTTGCTAGCCGTTATCTTAATTTGCTTTTGAGGATGTGTTGAAAATACTATGTAGGAGGAAGTTATATTCCCTATCCTTATTTTGAAAATGAATGCTAAAATGTACAACATAACAATTTATCATGAAAATAGTTATTCATGCGTCAGTCAAATTACTAACCAATGTATCTGTAATTCTGTTTATTGTGAAAGGTAATAACAGCCTTATTACTAGGTAATAGTGCATTTCTAAGCAACATAAACCTACCTCAGACCCATCCGGTCAATACTTCCTCTGCCTACTGTGGCTTTAACACACTTGCAACAGACAAGGGTTCAGAGAATTGACGACACAAACATCCCATTTCGTCTGAAACTCATTTTAGACATGTCTCCATTTGGTATTACAGCATTCTTCCTCGAGTTCCATTTAAACAGTTTCAGAAGTTACTTGTTTCTAAAAGTCTCTCTTTTTCGACAGTTTTGTTGTTGTTTCTTTCCACTTGGTGATTGGTTGTAGTGCTGGCTACACTGGCTGATGCTGAAGGTAGAGTAATGGTACTATAGAGAATCTCGCCAAGCAGGACTGTATTGCAGCCATAAACCTGCAGGGAAACGCACTTTTGTTATTGTTGTTATTGACAGGGTGGAGAGGGTATAATACAATACATTCAGAACAACATGAGAAAAACCTGAGAAAAATAATGTGATGCTGAAGAAAACAACTTGGGCTTTTGTGGTTTTTAAACAGACACCCATTTTTTTTTACTAACAAAAAGAGATTGGTGGTATGATTGTTGCTCTGCTATTGATGTCATCAATGACACACAACAACCCAAACACAATCTTTTGAAGTGATCTTTCTTTTTTTCTTTTTTAATTTCTTTCTTTCTTACAAATAAAAAGCATGTGACCAGAGTGAATTGGGATCAGACAAACACACAGACACAGTCCTCCCTTCTTCCCAGGGAATAGAAACACATGTACTGTACGGGCTGGTCTGACTCAGAGCATAGTTGGCCAAGCAGCATCTTTTTACCTCTGACTGTGCTGGGGAGTCATTGGGGAGTTGATACAGCCCTTCACCTGGAGAGACCAGGATCATGATCCCTTGACTGCATTGGAGAGTGGGTACAACCTTTCAACTGGAGAGGCCAGGATCATATTCTGTAAGACACAGCAGCAAAACATTTTGCAAGAGAAAAATGTGTGTTCTTATTGGGCAAGTTTAGGTAGTACCCTTTATTTCAGGGAAGGGCTAAACCCTTAACCCTGACCCTAACCTAAACCCAATTCTAACCCTATTTCACTCTGTTTTATCCTTACTTAACAGGATCCAGGGAGACATTGGCCAGTCAACAGGCCAGTATGCTGAATATGGTGCTTGAGGCCTGACAGAATGGTGGTCTGAATTTGTGACATAATGGCGGTCTGAAGTCCTGGCATAATGGCGGTCTGAAGTCTTGACATAATGGTGGTCTAAATTTGTGACATAATGGTGGTCTGAAGTCCTGACAAAATGGCGGTCTGAAGTCCTGACATAATGGTGGTCTAAATTTGTGACATAATGGCGGTCTGAAGTCCTGATAAAATGGCGGTCTGAAGTCCTGACATAATGGTGGTCTAAATTTGTGACATAATGGTGGTCTGAAGTCCTGACAAAATGGCGGTCTGAAGTCCTGACATACTGGTGGTCTGAAGTCCTGACATAATGGTGGTCTGAAGTCCTGACATAATGATGGTCTAAATTTGTGACATAATGGCAGTCTGAAGTCCTGACATAATGGTGGTCTGAAGTCCTGACATAATGGTGGTCTGAAGTCCTGACATAATGGTGGTCTAAATTTGTGACATAATGGCGGTCTGAAGTCCTGACATAATGCTGGTCTGAAGTCCTGACATAATGGTGGTCTGAAGACCTGACATAATGCTGGTCTGAAGTCCTGACATAATGCTGGTCTGAAGTCCTGACATAATGCTGGTCTTCCCTTCAGGGGGAACAGGATACTGAGGGTCATACTGTATCTCTTTCTACCTGACACAACACTTCCTGTCTGCAGGAGCTCCAAGACAATTGCTATGTTTTCCACTGCTAGGCTAGAGAGGACAGAGACAGAGTATGGAGTCCACTAGAGAGGAGAGAGAAAGAGATAGAGAGTGGTGGTGGGGGGGGGGGGGGGGGGGGGCGGTGAAATCCACCGTGTCAAGACATTTGGGGAGTCATTTGGGGATACAAGCTGCAGCATTTGCTCCATTTAAAACAAAGCAATGTTTAAAATGAAAAGAGTTGACTCTGACTTTAAAACTCTAAATGAACTTAGCATCACTAGAAGGTTGAATATAGAATTTGATCCAGCTGCTTTAAACAGACAGATTTCCTAGAGATCGATACGGGGATGATGATGTCTTTTGGCTCTTTCCTGCTTGTTTCGTTTCCAGTGATTAGTGGACTTTGCAGAGTGTGTTTAATAGTTTAACTTTTTCTGACTTACTTTATATAATTGTCTTAATGTCTTTCCCCCAGACAGAATGTTATTATTGGAAAAGGTCTGTGTAAAGTGCCTCACAATGTCTGTCCCCGAGGTCCCACATGGCTGTATTGTTTCCCTTGATTTATTTGTCTTATGTGAAAAATGATGGGTTTTCCTGCATTCATTCAATTATTTGTCCAAAATGTAAAATGCATGCTCTTAACATAGATTATAAAGGAGGACAATTTATAGCATCAGACTCACAGGGAAATATGGGCTTAAATACAGACTCCACTGTGATGGAAAGAAATACTACTACTTTTTGGACACAATTGTCCCCCAAAACCAATAAAAAGCACTATTATTTCCATCATTTAACATTGATGAATGGCACCACAATCGAGTCAATTTGAAAGTGAGCAGCCATTTCTAGCTAGCCATATTTCACAGAAATAATTGTCCCTTTTTCAATATACTTTTTTTGTCATTGGTACCCCTCTCTGTGCCATATCCTTTTTCTTGTAATAACCTTCCAAGAGTGGGTTTTGATTCATTAAAGGTGCGCAGAAATACCAACAGAGATTCTGGGAGGAGTTCTGGAATGTGGAACCCCAGTGTACTCTGAAAAATATAATTGGCAGATTCTGATTATTTTATTTACCAGTGATTCTCAAAGAGCACATACATTTCTACCACAGTGTCAAAATAATGAATTGTTGGCTTTGATAAGGGGGATATCAGAGCTCAGAGCTCAACAACACAAAGCAAATATGGAGAGACGAGCAGCGGGAGTTTTGAATACTTATCATTGTCTGGATGGTCCGCGGTAAATGAATTATTGCTTTTATTTGGCACCCTGTGCCCACATTGGATCTGGCTAACTGACTGCAGAGAATACTGGCGGGCCAAATTAAAATTATATATGTACATATGTTTTGTTTTGTTTTTGTTGTGTTTTTTCCGTCTGCTGGCTTCCCGCAAATAGTTTCATTCATAACACAATGCTTAATTGGGTATCAAAGTGTATCCTGCTTAAAGCCTATAGATGTTCTCTTACCTCAACGAACCACTTAATAACCGGACCAAAATCTTTCTTTGATTGTAAGTGCAGAACAGATCCACTGAGGCATTAGAGCCCTCATTATCATCTTCTGAAACCAGACTATTCATGTAAATTACATCTGTATCATATCAAATCTTCATCAGATGATTTGCCATGTGAAAACTTTTGCATTCTTCTGGTTTCTTAAGGGCTCAATCCTGCAGGTCTGTGGACTGGAAACAAGTGAGCTGAGGTTTCTAGAAAGTATTTTTCATTCTGATTGAGACTTTCTCTGAGTGCCTGTTTGTGAAGTTTTCTTATTTACGCAGCAGAGAACATCAATGATCCATTTTCTCGGGAAGCAGGAATTGGCATCTTAGAAACTGTCCAATTCTGCTGCTTCTGCATTGACTGAAATGTCACTCCAAAGAAGCAGTGTTCGTTTAATGGGCTCCTGAGTGGGGCAGTGGTCTAAGACACTGCATCTCAGCGCAAGAGGTATCACTGCAATACCTGGGTTGAATCCAGGCTGTGATTGGGAGTCCCAGAGGGTGGTGCACAATTGGACTAGGTTTGGCTGGGGTAGGCTGTCATTGTAAGTAATTTGTTCTTAAATTATTTGCCTAGTTAAAAAACTGATTTCTCACTATTGTATTTAATTAGAACCATACACTCTCTAAACATAGCTGAGATTCTTTGAAAGCAGTTGATGTCAGTCCAAATCCAGTTAAAGGTGATGAGTATGATGGTAATGCATAGTAAGAAAAAGTAAATTGCTCACAAAAGTGTCTGTCTCTAAAAGTGTTATCCCTGCCATTCAAGTCAGGTAGCAGTGTATTACTGTATAGCCATTATCAGCAATGCATTCATCCATTCTTACTCACTTGGATTATCCAAGTCAGTTCATAGACGTGAACTGATTCACTGTGTCTTTACATTAGACACAGACGGGTCTTTCAGTTCTTTACACCCCTGTGAATACCAACCTGCTAAAGTCATTAAAGCCTGGGAGATTAAACCGTTCCAGGTCTCAACAATCTGACGATTTAATAGTGATCTATAAAAATGGTGTTTGGAGCTCATGGGGAGAGGGGCTAAGACAGCCCGGCGGGCCCGATGAGACTCAGTGGCTCTGGGGTTGAGAGAAGGCGTCTGGAGGGCCGTCGTTGGGCTAGAGCCAGGAGACCAGTATAGTATACCACTGGCTAGGCAGACTAGCTGTATGTGTCTGTCTTTGTGGGGCTCCCGAGTGGTGCAGTGGTCTAAGGCACTGCATCTCAGTGCTAAAGGTCCCTGGTTTGATTCCAGGCTGTATCACAACCGGCCGTGATTGGTAGTCCCTTTGGGCAGTGCACAATTGGCCCAGCATTTGGGTTTGCCAGGGCAGGCCGTCATTGTAAATAAGAATTTGTTCTTAACTGACTTGCCTAGTTAAATAGATAATAGGCTGTTTTTCTTCTTTGGCTCTCTTTCTCTTCAATGTTTTTTCTATCTTACTTTCTTTCTTTCTCTATCTCTCTCTGTCTCTCTCTCTTTCCCTAATCAAGTGAAGGATTGAAGCAGACACCTAACACTGTGTTAGAAAGAAGTAACATATATACAGAGTGACTGACAGGTAGTAGTATAGATAGAGGTGGTTTCATTAAATGTAGTCACACACACACACACAAACATGCACACACACACAATTAAAAGTTGCAGAGAGAAGGAGCTGTAAAAAACTATCACTCTTACTCAAGCGGAATATATCTCTTAAAGTGCGACTGCGCTTCCTGCTTTGGAAGGTTTTTTGATTAAATGTTAGTGTCCATGACTGTGTTATGTTCGCATGTCATATCCTGGCAGGTAGTGTTGTTTGTCGCTCCTGAGTCACCGTAGCAACAACATAGGCATTTCTTCAAAATAGTAACTTCCTTAAAATAGTCCAAATTAATCTAAGATAAACCAAGAAATATATAACCAATTTAGACGTTTTTGCATAAGAGGTCTTAATCGAGCTAAGGTGTTTCGTGCAGTATTTCTCAAGTAAAAGAACGTGCATGAAAAACTAGTGCACTACCGAGTCGGGAAAGTTTGGCTGCATACTCAGAACTGATTTCTGAGAACAACAAGATTTACAACTTCATCTGCAAGCTGTCAAACGATTGTAAATAAATCACAAGCTACACGCTGTTAATCAGTGCCCAAAATGACTTGCTAACTGGCTATGTTCCGACTCTGTGTTTTGTCAATGAAGCTAGCAAGAAGGCCTAGTAGCTAGCAGGCACATTGAGCAGCCGGATGCTCGAGAATGCCTGGGTTATGAAAAATGTACAATTTGCAGTTGCGATACAAGTGCGCTCTGATCGTCTCAATTACAATTTTGCCCAAAAAAGTGGCAGACTCAAGTGATTTACATTATCAAACACATCAGCAAGTGACAGAGGACTCCATGCTGAAAGGTAGAGGCCCCTGAAGCTGGCAAGCAATTTAAGACATTAAGCTAATTAATGAATGGTTAACACACTGAGACAAGTGAAATGTAACACTAATGTTTCCACACTGAAGAGGGGTGAGAATCCCCCTCCATGTCTGCAGAGCTGGCCATTCATAATTAGTGTCCAATTTTGGCACCTTTATTTAATATAGTTTAATAATCCAAGATGGCGTAGCTGTCAGACTTCTTTGTCCTTCGTCTTGTCGTGTCCCATGTATATATCTTTGTATATCTATTTCTTTGCATATCTTTAAAAAAATATTTTTCTAAACCTCAACTTCAAAATACTCTCCTGCAACCTGCCTCACCCAATGTGGTGTGGATCTGTTTTTTCTAAAGTATTTTTATTTACCTCAGAACCGGAATCCCCCAACAGAAGTAAGCCAGCTCACTAGCTACTAGCTAGTAGTCATCAGCTAACCTTTATCTGGGAAAGCTCAAGCTAGTTTGTACAACGCGACTCATACCAGAGCATACCGGACCTATTTTCTCTCCATATCCCCGGAATCCTACTGCAAGCTCTGAACCTTTTCACCGGATCATAGCAGCTAGCTAGCTGCAACCAGAGAGACTACTCCTGGCTAATATCTGTCCCGAAGAAAGCACCAATTAGCCTGGAGCTAGCCCATGCTAGGCCCATTCTCCGGGCTAGCTGAAGAGGCCCATCAGCCACTCCTGGTCTACAATAGCCGGACCCCTTCTACTGCCGGTACGTGGCACAGAACCCCGCCGATCCTTCACAACAGGACAACCGATGTAACCTGCTCAAGGGGGTACTCAACTGGCCCCTACGCCGTGACATCCCCTGAATGCCCACGCTCAATGTCCTAAACAATATCACAACCGCTAGCTGTCTAGAGCATATTGGACTGTTAGCTGAACAGATCCATCGGCCAATTTCTTGGGCCTCTATACCTATTTTGCCAATTGAACCCCTCTGCTACTCGGAACCCTACTAATCCATTACGACTGGTCTATCAACGTCACGGCATGCGGAGGCTAAAACAGACTTTCCTCCGTCGTGACGTCCTTCGAAAGTCCTTTTGCTAGCTTGCTAGTCCCGGCCTGCTAGCTGTCTGAATCACCATGTCTCCAGCCAGCCCAACCACTCACTAGGCTACGCATGTCTCTCCCTAATATCAATATGCCTTGTCCATTAATGTCCTGGTGATTATTGTCTTATTTCACTGTAGAGCCTCTAGTCTTGCTCAATATACCTTAATTAACCAATCATTTAGTTCCACCTCCCAAATATGAGGTGACAACACCTGTTTTAAACGTCTTTAGAGACAATACCTCTCTCATCATTACTCAAAGCCTAGGTTTACCTCCAATGTACTCACATCCTACCATACCTTTGGCTGTACATTATGCCTTGAACTTATTCTATCGCGCCCAGAAACCTGCTCCTTTTACTCTCTGTTCCGAACATGCTAGACGACCAGTTCTGTTAGCCTTTAGCCGTACCCTTATCCTACTCCTCCTCTGTTCCTCTGGAGATGTAGAGGTTAATCCAGGCCCTGCAGTGGCTAGCTCCACTCCTACTCCCCAGGTGCTCTCATTTGTTGACTTCTATGAAACTCCTTGGTTTCATATATGTTAACATTAGAAGTCTCCTCCCTAAGTTTGTTTTATTCACTGCTTTAGCACACTCTGCCAACCCGGATGTCCTAGCCATGTCTGAATCCTGGCTTAGGAAGACCACCAAAAACCCTGAAATTTCCATCCCTAACTACAACATCTTCCGACAAGATAGAACTGCCAAAGGGGCGGTGTTGCAATCTACTGCAGAGATAGCCAGCAGAGGTATGTCTTACTATCCAGGTCTGTATCCAAACAATCCAAGCTTCTACGTTTAAAAATCCACCTTTCCAGAAACAAGTCTCTCACCGTTGCCGCTTGTTATAGACCAACCTCTGCCCCCAGCTGTGCCCTGGACACCATATGTGAATTGATTGCCCCCCATCAATCTTCAGAGCTCGTGCTGTTAGGTGACCTACACTGGGACATGCTTAACACCCCGGTCATCCTACAATCTAAGATTGATGCCCTCAATCTCACACAATTTATCAATGAACCCACCAGGTACAACCCTAAATCCTTAAACATGGGCACCCTCATAGATATCATCCTAACCAACCTGCCCTCCAAATACACCTCTGCTGTTTTTAACCAAGATCTCAGTGATCACTGCCTCATTGCCTGCATCCGTAATGGCTCTGCGGTCAAATGACCACCCCTCATCACTGTCAAACGCTCCCGAAAACACTTCAGCGAGCAGGCCTTTCTAATCGACCTGGCCCGGGTATCCTGGAAGGATATTGACCTCATCCAGTCAGTGGAGGATGCCTGGTTATTCTTTAAAAGTGCCTTCCTCACCATCTTAAATAAGCATGCCCCGTTCAAAGAATATTGAACCAGGAACAGATATAGCCCTTGGTTCTCTCCAGACCTGACTGCCCTTGACCAGCACAAAAACATCATGTGGCGTTCTGCATTAGCATCGAATAGCCCCCGTGATATGCAACTTTTCAGGCAAGTTAGAATCCAATATACACAGCCAGTTAGGAAAGCCAAGGCTAGCTTTTTCAAGCAGAAATTTGCATCCTGTAGCACAAACTCAAAAATGTTCTGGGACACTGTAAAGTCCATAGAGAATAAGAGCACCTCCTCCCAGCTGCCCACTGCTCTGAGGCTAGGAACCACTGTCACCACCGATAAATCCACGATAATTGAGGATTTCAATAAGCATTTTTCTACGTCTGGCCATGCTTTCCACCTGGCTACCCCTTCCCCGAACAACAGCCCTGCACCCACCACAGCAACTCGCCCAAGCCTCCCCATTTCTCTTTCACCCAAATCCAGATAGCTGATATTCTGAAATAACTGCAAAATCTGGACCCCTGCAAATCAGCCGGGATAGACAATCTGAACCCTCTCTTTCTAAAATTATCTGCCGAAATTGTTGCAACCCCTATTGCTAGCCTGTTCAACCTCCCTTTCGTACCGCCTGAGACTCCCACAGATTGGAACGTTGCCGCGGTCATCCCCCTCTTCAAAGGGGGAGACACTCTAGACCCAAACTGATAAAGACCTATATCTATCCTACCCTGCCTTTCTAAGGTCTTTGAAAGCCAAGTTAACAAACAGATTACCGACCATTTCAAATTCCACCCTACCTTCTCTGCTATGCAATCTGGTTTCAGAGCTGGTCATGGGTGCACCTCAGCCACGCTCAATGTCCTAAACGATATCACAACCGCCATCGATAAGAGACAATACTGTGCAGGCATATTCATCAACTTGGCCAAGGCTTTCGACTCTGTCAATCAGTCTGTCACAGTGCCATCCGTTTTGTCACCAAAGCCCCATATAGTACGCACCACTGCGACCTGTATGCTCTCGTTGGCTGGCCCTCGCTTCATACTCGCCACCAAACCCACTGGTTCCAGGTCATCTATAAGTCTCTGCTAGGTAAAACCCAGCCTTTTCTCAGCTCACTGGTCACCATAGCAGCTCCCATCCGTAGCATGTGCTCCATATCTCTCTGGTCACCCCCAAAGCCAGTTCTTCCTTTGGCTGCCTTTCCTTCCAGTTCTCTGCTGCCAATGACTGGAATGATCTGCAAAAATCACTGAAGCTGGAGACTCATATCTCCCTCACTAGCTTTAAGCACCAGCTGTCAGAGCAGCTCACAGATCACTGCACCTGTACATAGCCCATCTGTAAATAGCCCATCCAACTACCTCATCCTGATACTGTATTTATTTATTTATCTTGCTCCTTTGCACACCAGTATCTCTTCTTGCACATTCATCTTCTGCACATCTACCATTCCAGTGTTTAGTTGCTATATTGTAATTACTTCGCCACCATGGTCTATTTATTGCCTTACCTCCCTTATCCTACCTCATTTGCACACACTGTATATAGACTTTTTCTACTGTATTATTGACTGTATGTTTGTTTATTCCATGTGTAACTCTGTGTTGTTGTATGTGTCGAACTTCTTTGCTTTATCTTGGCCAGGTCACAGTTGTAAATGAAAACTTGTTCTCAACTAGCCTACCTGGTAAAAAAAATATATATATATATATATATATATATATATATATATTACTGTCTCTTTCCCATACTTGACAGACTGGGAGGAGGCCTCCTTCTTTGTCACTCAAAACACTTCACAGTACTCAATGTACTGTGCTTGATAATAGCCTAAAACAAAAGGTTTTATGTGCAGGTAACTTACCCATCATGGATGGAAAAAGTGATCCTCTCTTTATGAAATACCACAATTCAACAAGTCTAGGACCCTATTTCTTTAGGGTCTTACAGACCATTAATGCGCGATTCAATCTTTATGAATATTTGAAATAGAAAAACCCAGTACTGAAAGTGAATAGATAATTATTATCACGGTCACTAATAACATCAATTATACTTTTGTCTTGCTGCTCATTCAATCTCATGCTGACACTATGATATATGTGAACTCCTAGAAATATGGCATTCATTTCCTTTTTATACAATATACTTTATTTCAGAGGGAAGCCCCAACTGCTGATTTGTCTGTTTTCTGAGGAAAAGTTGAGACCCTGTCAGACATTTACCATGGGATCAATTTCTCCTGGCGCTGTAGTTACATAACTCACTGGATAATGGATACAGAAGAGATGTGACGCTTTATAGACCTCCTCCCCTTTCCTCTCTTGCTCTTGCTCTTGCTCTTGCTCTTGCTCTTGCTCTTGCTCTTGCTCTTGCTCTTGCTCTTGCTCTTGCTCTTGCTCTTGCTCTTGCTCTCTCAATCTCTTTCTCTCTCCTCTCTCTCTCTCTCTCTCTCTCTCTCTCTCTCTCTCTCTCTCTCTCTCTCTCTCTCTCTCTCTCTCATTCCATTCTTTCTCCCCTCGCGCACTGGACCTCATTAGGCTATCACTAGGATGAATTAGCTGGATTGCTGCACAAGTGAATAATCGCGGTCTAAAAGACGTCATCCTGGTGTTCATCATTAATTGAGGAGGGATTGATCGCTGCAAGGCGTGGTGGAAGAAGGAAGCAAAGGTTTGTCTGGAAGTTGGCAGGCTCACCGCTAGATTTATGCGAGAGACTGCCTGAGTGTTGAGTAGGAACACCTCACTGACCCACCTCACACACCCTCCCGAAGAAGTCCGCAGGAAGGAGTGCCTGCTGAGAATTTATTAACACCCTCTTCTAGTCCGATTGACACTGTTGCTTCACTCCCCACCTGCACACAGAGTAGGACGTGAACTCAGAAGATAATCACACATTTATACCTCACAGAACTCATTCTGACAAGTTGTTGTTAACAGCCACTATCATTGACCAGCATCTTGGTTCTCCTCATCAATCATTAGTATAAGTGCTTGACCAAGGCTCCATCAGTGTGTTGGTTACACTTACTGTAAGACAACACAACACAGAACAACACGAGTAAACATCCTTACTTGGGTTCGTAAGCTATACTGTATGCTATGATTACAACACAGTGCTAACCCAGACTCAGCTCTGGTCTACAGACTCCTTACCAGCCTGAATAAGTCAATATCAACCAGCCGCTGGTTAAACAAAACCCAACTCTTACCCCCGAAGTCTGCCTGGAAAATATTAGCGACCTCTCTATGGCCCACCTGTCAGCCAGTTGCTCTCTTAAATCTTTTTTCGTTCTACACCAGCATAACATGCCAAGACACATTTATCACCGTCTTAATCTGCATGGAATAGGGCACTTTTTATGACATAGTTAGGGTTACCATGGTGAGAGAGGGAGAGCAGCGCAGGGCTGGATGGTTGGACTGTCAGCTTCAATTAAGCCAGTAGCTCTTCAGTTGCCTGCCATGCACACACAAGCCCAGACCAGTGGCGGTTAGTGCCGTTCAAGATTAGGGAGGATGAATGCTTTGTTATGAGCATGGCCTTATTTCTATTACAGCATATTGGATGACTGTCATTTATGTTCCATTCACCCAGCTAAATGTAACATCGTTCGGTTTAAGCTACTACATGACTCTCAAATTGCCCCATACCCATCATGAGGTTGTTTATATTTGTATTTATTATGGATCCCCATTAGCTGTTGCCAAGGCAGCAGCTACTCTTCCTGGAGTCCAGCAAAACTAAGACAGTTAAACAATTTCTACAAACGTTACAGCGTGTGAACTCAGGCCACTACTCTACTACCACATATCTATACAAAATGTTTGTATGTTATCAAGTGTGTGTGTATGCATGTGCCTGTGCCTGTGTGTGTGTCTTTTCACAGTCCCCGCTGTTCCATACGGTGTATTTTTATATATTTTTTTATCTGATTTTACAGCTTGCATCCGTTACTTGATGTGAAATAGAGTTCCATGTAGTCATGGCTCTCTGTAGTACTGTGCGCCTCCCGTTGTCTGTTCTGGATTTGGGGACTGTGGAGAGACTAGTGGCATGTCTTTTGGGGTATGCATGGGTGTCTGAGCTGTGTGCCAGTGGTTCAAACAGACAGCTCGGTGCATTCAACATGTCAATATCTCTCACAAGTACAAGTAGGGATGAAGTCAATCTCTCCTCCACTTTGAGCCAGCTAAGATTGACATGCATACTTAATGTTAGCTCTCAGTTTACTTCCAAGGGCCAGGCATGCTGCCCTGTTATGTTCCAATTGCACATTTCCGAAGTCCCTCTTTGTGGCACCTGACCACACGACTGAACAGTAGTCCAGGTGTCACAAAACTATGGCTTGTTGGACCTGCCTTGTTGATAGTGCTGCTAAGAAGACAAAGCATTACTTCATTATGGACAGACTTCTCCCCATCTTAGATACTGATGTATCAATATGTGATTCTTTTCCAGATACTAGGTGTATGTCACGCGTCACCACTTCACAGGAGCGGCATTTGAACGTAAACTTTTGGCCAGATATGCCTTCTGGAACATGTGAACTTACATGTGACTTACTAACAAACTTGTGTGTTATCTGTTAATACAAATTAAATTGTTAAATTACGAGCCAAGTTTGTTTACCCACGAGAAAAGTTAGTATCCTGCCCGCTAGCCATGATTGGCTGAGATAATGAGTGGTCTGGACATGCCGAGAGATTCAGATTGGTCTGCCATGTATTTTTTTAAACAGTGGTTAGAGCGTTGGGTCAGTAACCGAAATGTTGCTGGATCAAATCCCCGAGCTGACAAGGTAAAAATCTGCGTTCTGACCCTTAACCCACTGTTCCCCGGTAGGCCGTCATTGTAAGTAAGAATTTGTTCTTAATTGACCTCCCTAGTTGAAAAAAAAGGTTAAAAAAGTGTTGCTCTCCACTTCCTGGAGAACTGAGTTGTGGAATTAGAGTATGATAGCTAAGGAGACAGTGACTGGCATTTGATTGCAAATATACAGATGGAGTCAAAAAGAGGACACCTGTCTCCGGATTACATCTTCAAACTAAGGGCAATCATGGCAACCATGACAGAGAGGTAGAAGTGTCCATCCATGTACACGGGTAAGAGAGTATAGATAGCTACACTTTCAGATATGACACATTTCAAATTTTGTCAGAAAGTACTTTTCATTTGAAGTAAAAGTGAACTGTTAGCTAGCAAGCTAATGTTAGCTGGCTGGCTAGCTAGCTAATGTTATGTGTATGATCTGTGTAATAATATTATTCGTATCTCAGAGCAATTAGTATTTTTAGTTATCCTCTTACCTTTTTTCACCTAAAATGACATACCCAAATCTAACTGCCTGTAGCCTGCTCTGGACCTGAAGCAAGGATATGCATATTCGTGATAACATCTGAAAGGAAACACTTTGAAGTTTGTGGAAGTGTGAAATTAATGTAGGAGAATATAACACATTAGATCTGGTAAAAGATAATACGAACAAAAAACATGCATTTATTTTAGTTATTTTGTTCCATCATTGTTGAAATGTAAGAGAAAGTCGATACTTTCAGATAGGCCACCAGATGGCAGCAATGTGTGTGCAAAGTTTCAACTGATCCAGTGAAGAATTACATTACTGCACAATATTTTGTATCAAGTCTGCAAGGATTTTGCCCAATTGTGCCGAATTGGTCAATTCAAATCAAATCAAATCACAATGTATTAGTCACTTGTGCCGAATACAACAGGTGAACAGTGAAATGCTTACTTACAAGCCCTTAACCAACAATGCAGGTAAAAAAAATATTTAAAAAAATAAGAAAAATAAATAAAAGTAACAAGTAATTAAAGAGCAGCAGTAAAATAACAATAGAGAGACTATATACAGTGCGTGGGCACCGGTTAGTCAAGGTATTTGAAGTAAAATGTCCATGTACAGTTGAAGTCAGAAGTTTACATACACCTTAGCCAAATACATTTAACCTCAGTTTTTCACAATTCCTGACATTTAATCCTAGTAACAATTCCCTGTCTTAGGTCAGTTACGATCACCACTTTATGTTAAGAATGTGAAATGTCAGAATAATAGTAGAGAGAATAATTTATTTCAGCTTTCATCACATTCTCAGTGGGTCAGAAGTTTACATAGTAATTGAGTGTATTGGGTAGCATTGACTTTAAATTGTTTAACTTGGGCAAACATTTCAGGTTGCCTTCCACAAACTTCCTACAATAAGTCGGGTGAATTTTGGCCCATTGCTTCTGACAGAGCTGGTGTAACTGAATCAGGTTTGTAGGCCTCGTTGCTCGCACACGCTGTTTAAGTTCTGCCCACAAATTTTCTATAGTATTGAGATCAGGGCATCGTGATGGCAACTCCGACACCTTGACTTTGTTGTCCTTAAGCCATTTTGCCACAACTTTGGAAGTATGCTTGGGGTCATTGTCCATTTGGAAGACCACTTTGCCACCAAGGTTTAACTTCCTGACTGATGTCTTGAGATGTTGCTTCAATATATCCACATAATTTTCCTCACTCATGATGCCATCTACTTTGTGAAGTGCACCAGTTCCTCCTGCAGCAAAGCACCCCTACAACATGATGCTGCCACCCCCGCGCTTCATAGTTGAGATGGTGATCTTCAGCGTGCAAGCCCCCCCTTTTTCCTCCAAAACATAACGATGGTCATTATGGCCAAACAGTTCTATTTTTGTTTCCTCAGACCAGAAGACATTTCTTGAAAAAAGTATGATCTTTGTCCCCTACAAACCTGATTCACCGTAGTCCAGCTTTTTTATGGTGGTTTTGGAGCAGTGGCTTCTTCCTTGCTGGGCGGACTTTCAGGTTATGTCGATATAGGACTATTTTTACTGTAGATATAGATATTTTTGTACCTGTTTCCTCCAGTATCTTCACAGGGTCCTTTGCTGTTGTTCTGGGATTGATATGCACTTTCCGCACCGAAGTACGTTAATCTCTAGAAGACAGAACGTGTCTCCTTCCTGAGCAGTATGATGGCTGTATGGTCCCATGGTGTTTATACTTGCAGATTATTGTTTGCACAGATGAACGTTGTACCTGCAGGTGTTTGGAAATTGTTCCCAAGGATGAACCAGACTTCTGGAGGTCTACAGTTTTTTTCTGAGGTCTTGGATGATTTATTTGGATTTTCTCATGATGTCAAGCAAAGAGGCACTGAGTTTGAAGGTTGGCCTTGAAATACATCCACAGGTATACCTCCAATTGACTCAAATGATTTCAATTAGCGATCAGAAGCGTCTAAAGCCATGACATCATTTTCTGGAATTTTCCAAGCTGTTTAAAGGCACAGTCAACTTAGTGTATGTAAACTTCTGGCCCACTGGAATTGTGATACAGTGAATTATAAGTGAAATAATCTGTCTGTAAACAATTGTTGGAAAAATTACTTGTGTCATGCACAAAGTAGATGTCCTAACCGACTTTGCCAAAACTATAGTTTGTTAACAAGAAATGTGTGGAGCAGTTGAAAAACAGGTTTTAATGACTCAAACCTAAGTGTATGTAAACTTCTGACTTCAACTGTAGGTAGAGTTATTAAAGTGATGATAACAACAGTGAGTATCAGCGGTGTAAAAGGGGGGTAATGCAAATAGTATGGGTAGCCATTTGATTAGATGTTCAGGAGTCTTATGGCTTGGGTGTAGAAGCTGTTTAGAAGCCTCTTGGACCTAGAATTGGCGCTACGGAATCGCTTGCCATGTGGAAGTGGAGAGAACAGTTTTTGACTAGGGTGGCTGGTGTCTTTGACAATTTTTAGGGCCTTTCTCTGACACCGCCTGGTATAGAGGTCCTGGATGGCAGCAAGCTTTGCCCCAGTTATGTACTTGCCCATAAACACGACCCTCTGTAGTGCCTTGCGGTCGGAGGCAGAGCAGTTCCCTTACCAGGCAGTGATGCAACCATGCTCTCGATGGTGCAGCTGTAGAACCTTTTGAGGATCTTAGGACCCATGACAAATCTTTTCAGTCTCCTGAGGGGGAATAGGTTTTTTCGTGCCTCTTCACGACTGTCTTGGTGTGCTTGGACTATGTTAGTTTGTTGGTGATGTGGACACCAAGGAACGTGAAGATCTCATCCTGCTCCACTACAGCCCCGTCGATGAGAATGGGGGAGTGCTCAGTCCTCATTTTCTTGTAGTCCACAGTCATCTCCTTTGTCTTGTTCACTTGAGGGAGAGGATGTTGTCCTGGAACCACACAGCCACGTCTCTGACTTCCTCCCTATAGTCTGTCTTGCTGTTGTCGGTGATTAGGCCTGCCACTGCTGTGTTATCAGCAAACTTCATGATGGTGTTGGAGGCGTGCCTGGCCATGCAGTCATGAGTGAACAGGGAGTACAGTAGGGGACTGAGCAGGCACACCTGAGGGGGCCCTGTGTTGAGGATCAGCATGGCGGATCTGTTGTTACCTACCCTTAGCACCTGGGGGAGCGGCCCGCCAGGAAGTCCAGGATCCAGTTGCAGAGGGAGGTGTTTAGTCCCAGGGTCCTTAGCTTATTAATGAGCTTTGAGGGCACTATGGTGTTGAACAATGAGCTGTGGTCAATGAATAGCATTCTTACATAGATGTTCCTTTTGTCCAGGTGGGAAAGGGCAGTGTGGAGCGCAATATAGATTGCATCATCTGTGGATCTGTTAGGATGGTATTCAAATTGGAGTGGGTCTAGGGTTTCTGGGATAATGGTGTTGATGTGAGCCATGACCAGCCTTTCAAAGCACTTCATGGCTACAGATGTGAGTGCTTCGGGTCAGTAATAATTTAGGCAGACCATCTTAGTGTTCTTGGGCACAGGGACTATGGTGATCTGCTTGAAACATGTTGGTATTACAAACACGGGCAGGGAGAGTTTAAAATGTCATTGAAGACACAATTGATACATTTTCAAGTACAAAACTGTGGAGAAGATACAAAATGCTACGGTAATAAAAAAGTGAAGTTTACACATTCCCAGGAATGTCATACTTGATGGATAATTAGCTCTAGATGGCCGGGAGGGGTGGGTGTGGAGCCAGAGACTGCAGTGGGTTCAAACTGTGGACCTCAGTTCCTATGCTTGAAAATAAAATGTATTTTATCAAACAAAACTATTCTACATTTTATCTCTGGGACCCTAGGATGACAAATCAGAGCAAGATTACTGTATGTACACTACCGTTCAAAAGTTTGGGGTCACATAGAAAAGTCCTTTTTTTTAAAGAAAATAAAATGTCCTGTGTCCCAATGGAACGCTGTGTTAGCTAATTGAAGTTTATAATTTTAAAAGGCTAATTGATCATTAGAAAACCCTTTTTCACTTATGTGAGCACAGCTGAAAACTGTTGTCCTTATTAAATAAGCAATAAAACTGGCCTTCTTTAGACTAGTTGAGTATCTGGAGCATCAGCATTTGTGGGTTTGATTACAGGCTCAAAATGGCCAGAAACAAAGAACGTTCTTCTGAAACTCGTCTATTCTTGTTCTTGTTCTATTCTTGTTCTGAGAAATGAAGGATATTCCTTGTGAGAAATTACCAAGAAGCTGAAGATCTCGTACAACGCTGTGTACTACTCCCTTCACAGAACAGCGCAAAATGGTTCTAACCAGAATAGAAATACAGTGGGGAGAAAAAGTATTTGATACACTGCTGATTTTGCAGGTTTTCCTACTTAAAAAGCATGTAGAGGTCTGTCATTTTTTATCATAGGTACACTTCAACTGTGAGAGACAGAATCTAAAACAAAAGCCCAGAAAATCACATTCTATGATTTTTAAGTAATTATTTAGGATATTATTGCATGACATAAGTATTTGATACATCAGAAAAGCAGAACTTAATATTTGGTACAGAAACCTTTGTTTGCAATTACAGAGATCATAAGTTTCCTGTAGTTCTTGACCAGGTTTGCACACACTGCAGCAGGGATTTTGGCCCACTCCTCCATACAGACCTTCTCCAGATCCTTCAGGTTTTGGAGCTGTCGCTGGGCAATACGGACTTTCAGCTCCCTCCAAAGATGTTCTATTGTGTTCAGCTCTGGAGACTGACTCCTTAGTTGCCCTGGCTGTGTGTTTCGGGTAGTTGTCATGCTGGAAGACCCAGCCACGACCCATCTTCAATGCTCTTACTGAGGGAAGGAGGTTGTTGGCCAAGATCTCGCGATACATGGCTCCATCCATCCTCCCCTCAATACGGTGCAGTCGTCCTGTACCCTTTGCAGAAAAGCATCCCCAAAGAATGATGTTTCCACCTCCATGCTTCACAGTTGGGATGGTATTCTTGGGGTTGTACTCATCCTTCTTCTTCCTCCAAACACAGCAAGTGGAGTTTAGACCAAAAAGCTCTATTTTTGTCTCATCAGACCACATGACCTTCTCCCATTCCTCCTCTGGATCATCCAGATGGTCATTGGCAAACTTCAGACGGGCCTGGACATGCGCTGGCTTGAGCAGGGGGACCTTGTGTGCGCTGCAGGATTTGAATCCATGACGGCGTAGTGTGTTACTATTGGTTTTCTTTGAGACTGTGGTCCCAGCTCACTTCAGGTCATTGACCAGGTCCTGCCTTGTAGTTCTGGGCTGATCCCTCACCTTCCTCATGATCATTGATGCCCCATGAGGTGAGATCTTGCATGGAGCCCCAGACCGAGGGTGATTGACCGTCATCTTGAACCCAGCCTTGTGCAGGTCTACAATTTTAACCCTGATGTCCTTACACAGCTCTCTGGTCTTGACAATTGTGGAGAGGTTGGAGTCTGTTTGATTGAGTGTGTGGACAGGTGTCTTTCATACAGGTAACGAGTTCAAACAGGTGCAGTTAATACAGGTAATGAGTGGAGAACAGGAGGGCTTAGAAAAACTAACATGTCTGTGAGAGCTGGAATTCTTACTGGTTGGTAGGTGATCAAATACTTATGTCATGCAATAAAATGCAAATTAATTACTTAAAAATCTTACAATGTGGTTTTCTGGATTTTTGTTTTAGATTCTGTCTCTCACATTTGAAGTGCACCTATGATAAAAATTACAGACCTCTACATGCTTTGTAGGTAGGAAAACAAGCTAAATCTGCAGTGTATCAAATACTTGTTGTCCCCACTGTAGGTGTGGGAGGCCCCGGTGCACAACTGAGCAAGAGGACAAGTACATTAGAGCTCTAGTTTGAGAAACAGATGCCTCACAAGTCGTTAGTAAGTATTGATTCTACCTGGATTATGTAGGAGATGCTTCCATTAAAGAGCACCCTCTGGGTTCTGTTAGACAGGTAACTATTTGTCCACAGTAGGTAACACATAGGTTTTTTCAGCAGCAGACAATGATCGATAATGTCAAAAGCTGCACTGAAGTCCAACAAAACAGCCCCCACAGTCTTTTATTATCAATTTCTCTGAGCCAATCATCAGTCGTTTGTGTAAGTGCTGTGCTTGTTAAATGTCCTTCCCAATAAGCGTGCTGAAAGTCTGTTGTTCATTTGTTTACTGTAAAATTGGATTGTATCTGGTCAAACACAATTTTTACTAAGTTTAAAAAAGTTTATTAAGAGTTGGTAACAGGCTGATTAGTCGGCTAATTAAGCCAGTAAAGGGGACGTAATAACTTTAGCTTTCCTCCAGGCCTGAGGGCACATGTCACGCCTTGGTCATTGTATTTTGTGTTTTCGTTATATATTTGGTCAGGCCAGGGTGTGACAGGGGTTTATGTTATTGTATTTCGTATTGGGTTGTAGTATTTGGGATCGCGGCTGATTAGGGGTGTTGTATAGGCTTGGCTGCCTGAGGCGGTTCTCAATCAGCAGTCAGGTGATTCTCGTTGCCTCTGATTGGGAACCGTATTTAGGTAGCCTGAGTTTCGCTTTGTCTTTCGTGGGTGATTGTTCCTGTCTCTGTGTAGTGTTCACCAGATAGGCTGTAATTAGGTTGGTGGGTGATTGTTCCTGTCTCTGTGTAGTATCACCAGATAGGCTGTAATTAGGTTGGTGGGTGATTGTTCCTGTCTCTATGTAGTTTCACCAGATAGGCTGTAATTAGGTTGGTGGGTGATTGTTCCTGTCTCTGTGTAGTATCACCAGATAGGCTGTAATTAGGTTGGTGGGTGATTGTTCCTGTCTCTATGTAGTTTCACCAGATAGGCTGTAATTAGGTTGGTGGGTGATTGTTCCTGTCTCTGTGTAGTTTCACCAGATAGGCTGTAATTAGGTTGGTGGGTGATTGTTCCTGTCTCTGTGTAGTTTCACCAGATAGGCTGTAATTAGGTTGGTGGGTGATTGTTCCTGTCTCTGTGTAGTTTCACCAGATAGGCTGTAATTAGGTTGGTGGGTGATTGTTCCTGTCTCTGTGTAGTTTCACCAGATAGGCTGTAATTAGGTTGGTGGGTGATTGTTTCCTATCTCTGTGTAGTATCACCAGATAGGCTGTAATTAGGTTGGTGGGTGATTGTTCCTGTCTCTGTGTAGTTTCACCAGATAGGCTGTAATTAGGTTGGTGGGTGATTGTTCCTGTCTCTGTGTAGTTTCACCAGATAGGCTGTAATTAGGTTGGTGGGTGATTGTTCCTGTCTCTGTGTAGTTTCACCAGATAGGCTGTAATTAGGTTGGTGGGTGATTGTTCCTGTCTCTGTGTAGTTTCACCAGATAGGCTGTAATTAGGTTGGTGGGTGATTGTTCCTGTCTCTGTGTAGTTTCACCAGATAGGCTGTAATTAGGTTGGTGGGTGATTGTTCCTGTCTCTGTGTAGTTTCACCAGATAGGCTGTAATTAGGTTGGTGGGTGATTGTTCCTGTCTCTGTGTAGTATCACCAGATAGGCTGTAATTAGGTTGGTGGGTGATTGTTCCTGTCTCTATGTAGTTTCACCAGATAGGCTGTAATTAGGTTGGTGGGTGATTGTTCCTGTCTCTGTGTAGTTTCACCAGATAGGCTGTATTAGGTTGGTGGGTGATTGTTCCTGTCTCTGTGTAGTTTCACCAGATAGGCTGTATTAGGTTGGTGGGTGATTGTTCCTGTCTCTGTGTAGTTTCACCAGATAGGCTGTATTAGGTTTCACGTTCCGTTTGTTGTTTTTGTATTTATCGTTATTTCATGTACCGTCACTTTTTTCATTAAAGACATGAGTAACCACCACGCTGCATTTCGGTTCCGACTCTCTCTCAACAAACGAAGAACGCCGTTACAGCACACACCTTCGAGTAGGCTTAAATAGAATATATGGCAAATACGACTGGCAATATCGTCCGCTATTATCCTCAGTAATTTTCGGTACAAGTTGTCAGACTCCGATCGCTTGTCATTGTTGATGGACAACAATAATTTTACAACCTAGTCTAAAAAATGTACGTTTATAGCGTAGGTTGCCAAGCCGAAGGACAAATTGGAGTAATCAAGGTGACAGACAGTGACACATTAAGTACCTCTTTGCACACTCTTGCCTGCATATAGCTTATCTAGGGTGTAATAATTAGTGGAACGTTTCTATTGGACAAATTAATGTATGTCCATCCCCATTTCATTCCGTTTGCTTCCATTTAAGAAATGTTTTGCAACAGAATCGGTGGAATGAATACTCCACTGATCACCCACATAGTTCACTTTCAAAGCAGCCAGATACTGTATCATCACTTTGCACACAGCATCACACACACACACACACACACACACACACACATACACACACACACATACACACACCACTGCACCCCCCACAGCTTTATTGTAAGCCCTGTGAACCATGGAACTCCCCTACATGTTGCGTGAGAGTGGAACTTGCCAAAATTCTATCAGTGAATCTGTCACTCCAATGGTAAGTGCAGGAATCGACTGTAGATGACCACAGGGAGTCATGGTCTCGTTAACCACAAAATCAACAGGGCCACTGGAAATAGTACAGTACTATAGATGCCATTTAACCAGAAGGAGACATTACTATAAGAGAACGTTGGCTGTGCGAAGGTGTTTAAGTTATACAGGAACATGCAAATTAACCAACTAACACAAAAAATGCACAGATAAATGTACATTTGTGAATGAATAGAAAAATTCTCCACAGAGCTTTTTCCCATGAACTTTTTTAGAATATATAAATCAACTACAGGGCTACACACCTGCTGTTCCAACGTTCTAATCATGTTTCTCCTCATTACATGACTGCACACTGCCAGCCATATAAGTAGCACTCAATGATTTGGGATGCCTGCTTTGATATGTATGTACTGTACATTCTGTAACAGCTGCTCCTCATGCCTGTCACTGCAATCTCCATGTCTGTCACTGCAATCTCCCTGTCTGTTACTGCAATCTCCATGCCTGTCACTGCAATCTCCATGTCTATAACTATAATCCCCATGTCTGTCACTGCAATCTCCATGTCTGTCACTGCAATCTCCATGCCTGTCACTGCAATCTCCATGTCTATAACTATAATCCCCATGTCTGTCACTGCATTCTCCATGTCTGTCACTGCAATCTCCATGCCTGTCACTGCAATCTCCATGTCTGTCACTGCAATCTCCCTGTCTGTTGCTGCAATCTCCATGCCTGTCACTGCAATCTCCATGCCTGTCACTGCAATCTCCATGTCTATAACTATAATCCCCATGTCTGTCACTGCAATCTCCATGTCTGTCACTGCAATATCCATGCCTGTCACTGCAATCTCCATGTCTATAACTATAATCCCCATGTCTGTCACTGCATTCTCCATGTCTGTCACTGCAATCTCCATGCCTGTCACTGCAATCTCCATGTCTATAACTACAATCCCCATGTCTGTCACTGCAATCACCGTGTGTTTCAATACAATCCCCATGTCTGTCACTGCAATCACCATGTGTTTCAATACAATCCCCATATCTGTCACTGCAATCACCATGTGTTTCAATACAATCCCCATGTCTGTCACTGCAATCACCATGTGTTTCAATACAATCCTCATGTCTGTCACTGCAATCCCCATGTCTGTCACTGCAATCTCCATGTCTGTAAATGTAATCTCCATGTCTGTCAATGTAATCTCCATGTCTATAACTATAATCCCCATGTCTGTCACTGCAATCTCCATGTCTGTAAATGTAATCTCCATGTCTGTCACTGCAATCTCCATGTCTATAACTACAATCCCCATGTATGTCACTGCAATCACCGTGTGTTTCAATACAATCCCCATGTCTGTCACTGCAATCACCATGTGTTTCAATACAATCCCCATATCTGTCACTGCAATCACCATGTGTTTCAATACAATCCCCATGTCTGTCACTGCAATCACCATGTGTTTCAATACAATCCTCATGTCTGTCACTGCAATCCCCATGTCTGTCACTGCAATCTCCATGTCTGTAAATGTAATCTCCATGTCTGTCAATGTAATCTCCATGTCTATAACTATAATCCCCATGTCTGTCACTGCAATCACGATGTGTTCCAATACAATCCCCATGTCTGTCACTGCAATCCCCATGTCTGTCACTGCAATCTCCATGTCTGTAAATGTAATCTCCATGTCTGTCACTGCAATCTACATTTCTGTAAATGTAATCCCCATATCTGTCACTGCAATCTCCATGCCTGTCACTGCAATCTCCATGTCTATAACTATAATCCCCATGTCTGTCACTGCAATCTCCATGCCTGTCACTGCAATCTCCATGCCTGTCACTGCAATCTCCATGCCTGTCACTGCAATCTCCATGTCTATAACTATAATCCCCATGTCTGTCACTACAATCCCCATGTCTGTCACTGCAATACCCATGTCTGTCACTGCAATCCCCATGTCTGTCACTGCAATCCCCATGTCTGTCAATGCAATCCCCATGTCTGTAAATGCAATCCCCATGTCTGTCACTGCAATCCCCATGTCTGTCACTACAATCCCCATGTCTGTCAATGCAACCCCCATGTCTGTCACTGCAATCCCCATGTCTGTCACTACAATCCCCATGTCTGTCACTGCAATCCCCATGTCTGTCACTGCAATCCCCATGTCTGTCACTACAATCCTCATGTCTGTAAATGCAATCCCCATGTCTGTCACTGCAATCCCTATGGCTGTCACTGCAAACCCCATGTCTGTCACTACAATCCCCATGTCTGTCACTGCAATCCCCATGTCTGTCAATGCAATCCTCATGTCTGTAAATGCAATCTCCATGTCTGTCACTGCAATCCCCATGTCTGTCACTACAATCCCCATGTCTGTCAATGCAACCCCCATGTCTGTCACTGCAATCCCCATGTCTGTCACTACAATCCCCATGTCTGTCAATGCAACCCCCATGTCTGTCAATGCAATCTCCATGTCTGTCACTGCAATCCCCATGTCTGTCACTGCAATCCCTATGGCTGTCACTGCAAACCCCATGTCTGTCACTACAATCCCCATGTCTGTCACTGCAATCCCCATGTCTGTCAATGCAATCTCCATGTCTGTCACTGCAATCCCCATGTCTGTCACTGCAATCCCTATGGCTGTCACTGCAATCCTCATGTCTGTAAATGCAATCCCCATGTCTGTCACTACAATCCCCATGTCTGTCAATGCAATCCCCATGTATGTCAATGCAATCCCCATGTCTGTCAATGCAATCCCCATGTCTGTCAATGCAATTTCCATGTCTGTCATCCTTGAGAAGTTTCTACAACTTCATTGGAATCCACCTGTGGTAAATTCAATTGATTGAACTTGATTTGGAAAGGCACACACCTTGACAGTGCATGGGAAAGTTCCCACAGTTGACAGTGCATGTTAGTGGACCTCTGAGACAGGATTGTGTTTCGGCAGAGATCTGGGGAAGATCATCATGGTGTGGGGATGTATTTCAGCTGCAGGGACTGGGAGACTAGTCAGGATTGAGGGAGAGATGAACAGAACAAAGTACAGAGAGATCCTTGATGAAAACCTGCTCTAGAGCGCTTAGAATTTCAGACTGGGGCGAACCTTCCAACAGGACAATGACCCTAAGCACACAGCCAAGACAATGCAGGAGTGGCTTCGGGGAAAGTCTCTGAATTTGAACCCGATCAATCATCTCTGCAGAGACCTGAAAATAGCTGTGCAGCGACACTCCCCATCCAACCTGACAGAGCTTGAGAGGATCTGCAGAGAAGAATGGGAGAAAATCCACAAATATAGGTTTGCCAAGCTTGTAGCATCATACCCAAGAAGACTCAAGGCTTTAATCACTGCCAAAGTTGCTTCAACAAAGTACTGAGAAAAGGGTCTGAATACTTCTGTTAATGTGATATTTATAAATTCGCAAAGATTTCTAAAAAAAAATTTTTGCTTTGGTATTTTGGTGTGTTTATTGTGTGTAGATTGATGAGGGAAAAAAACTATTTCATCAATTTTCAAATAAGGCTGTAACGTAACAAATTCAAGGGGTCTGAATACTTTCCAAATGCACTGTCTTTGCGGTATGACACCATCATGTTCAACAGATCTGGACATCCCTTTACATATGAACTTTGTACTCTCTCTCTCTCTCTCTCTCTCTCTCACCCTCTCTCTCTCTCTCTCTCTCTCTCTCTCTCACTCTCACCCTCACTCTCTCTCTCTCTCTCTCTCTCTCTCTCTCTCTCTCTCACCCTCTCTCTCTCTCTCTCCTCTCTCTCTCTCCCCCTCTCTCTCTCTCTCTCTCTCTCTCTCCCCCCTCTCTCTCTCTCTCTCTCTCTCTCTCACCCTCACTCTCTCTCACCCTCTCTCTCTCACCCTCACTCTCTCTCTCTCTCTCTCACCCTCACTCTCAGAACCATGCAGTGCTTTCAATTAGGATAGGTTGAATGTTTCATTATGTGTGACATTGTTGGGTGGAAATACGAATTGTTGGGTGGAAATACGAAATAACATGTTTCTGCTCGGTTGTGTATGATTGGAAGATTGGAGAGAATCTTGATAATGAATTGTAAACAAGTCCCTCAGAAAGGACGGTATCTCTATTGTGTATATGACTACTTGACATACAAATACAAATGGATGTGTCAGTCAGTGTCTTTCCTATCTACCTTTAAATGATGTGAATAATATTGCAGTTAGCTAGCTAAGGGAGATTTAAAAGATCATTAGATGTGGCCTTGCACACACCCCGAAAAAACCTAAATCAGTAATAGCTTTATTAGTTTGCAGGAGGATTCAAACTCCACCTACAGTATATAAACACTTTGGACTTTGTGATTTGCAGACTCCGTGCAGTGGCCAGTCCCCCCAGGCAGCGTCCATTCCCCCCACGCAGAGGCCAGTCCCCCCCAGACAGAATCCAGTCTGCCCTAGGCAGAGGCCAGTGCCCCGCATGCAGAGGCAGAGGCCAGTCCCCCCCAGGCAGAGTCCAGTCTGCCCTAGGCAGAAACCAGTCCCCCGCAGGCAGAGGCCAGTCCCCCGCAGGCAGAGGCCAGTGCCCCGCATGCAGAGGCAGAGGCCAGTCCGCCCCAGGCAGAGGCCAGTCCGCCCCAAGCAGAAGCCAGCTCCCCACATTCTATTTCAGATGAACGTGCGAAGGTAACAGACCTTTTGAAGTGATTTGTTTGACAATCAGTTTAGAACATCATAAATGGTTGTGTTCATGGGACATTTTAAGGTAATATATTTTTACAGCTAAATTAAAGCGGAGCAGAGGGGGGCCTCAAGCGGAGAAATCATTATACAAAAATATTACTAGTATTATTATTTTTAATTATGCCTAGTTCACAAGGCCCCTTCGGCCTAGTGGTAAGTCCGCCACTGGGCCTACACTGCAGACTACAACACCTTAATATGGTAGCAGGGACAACTGAGACAAATCGATTGAGACACTTAGGTGTAATCTTGGCTTTACCATACCATATTAACCGGTTATGAGACATTCAGTCAGACTCTCCCACCCCTCCACCCCTTCCCTTTCATCACGTATAGCTCTCGGACCAGACTTAGGAAGATGGAAAAAAATATATCCTGGACGGAGGAGGAAAAATAACAACACAAAGAGCTGATTGTATGGGTCATTCAGTTAACTAGTCTCGTTTTCTCCAGAAACGTACTACGGCTCTCTGCTCCTAGTTAAGGTGAGGTAATGTTTATGTATCATTATGCCATGCCACTTTCAAAATTACATGAATACAATAGACATATTCACACACAATTTCTCTCAGAAAATGAAAGAGGGAGGGAAGGGGGAAAAAGTCTTCAAATAAACGAAACAAGTCCTATATTTCTCAGTCTAATAGGCATAATTATATTGGTGATATGGTAATGCTGCACTGTTCTCCCCCCAGTCTGGTGCAGTAGAGGAACAAAGAGGTGGTTGTCAGACGTTTTCGAAATCAGATGTTAATGATATTTCAGGACTTTGTTGAGTCTGGACAGAGAGGCTGGAGCACCTAGAGGGGAAATGACTTCCATGCCTAACCTATTTCAGCCTGTCTGTCTGCGCTGCTGCGATACAGTGGAGAGACGGGGTGGGCCCGGCCTGCATGGGAACGGGGAAGGTTGGGGGGTGTTGGCAGCACAGCTCGCCTTTTTTACAATCTGAGTAAAGTGTGAAATAAGGCTTTCAAGGCGACTATTGACACATTTTTTCCAGGCATCGCAAAATTCTGAAGATTTTGGTTCACTAATGTTTAATTTTTATTTTTTTTATTTTACCCAATTAGGAAAAAAGCTTCAAACAGGTAAAGTACATACACTATGTAGTTTAGTCAAATAGTTATTACTGTGTTATTTTTTTCCAGCGTTCATTTTCATTTGGCACAACGTCATTAAGGCCTCGGAAAGTGCCAGATGGATTTTCCACAGTACTCCCCTTGATGGGGCATAGCAATACAGATCAAGCCAAAAGGCCAAATCCAGGGTGAATTTACGTACCACAAAGAGAACTATTGTTTCAGAAAGAGACACATTTCCCCCTTAAACAAGAAGAAAATGCAAGCTGAAATACATCAGGAATGTGATGGTTTCATATACCTATGGTATCTAGGCAACAGTTTTCTTTTCAACACTTTCCACAGTTATTTTTTTGTCCTACTGTAGTACAGGCCTAAGTGACCGAAAATACGTAATTTCTCTCACAGCGCACTCTCAAGATTGAATCCAAGAAAAAAAATGTGATGTCTTACATGTGCAACATACTGTATGTAGAAACGACAACAGTATGACATATATGGTCCTTGAATTTACATACTTACCTCAGGAGAGTCCCAGGAGCATACAATACATTAAGTTAACTTAGCTTTTTTATGGAGTGTGTTTACATCTATGATTAGGACTGAGTCAGGCCCTAGTCAAAAGTAGTGCAGTATATAGATGGAATAGGGTGACAGTTGGTACACAGTTTAAATAGTAGAGGCTGTTATTAATCCCTTACTAAGGCATGGAAGAGCAGCATCACAACAAAGACTCAGACAGGCAGTCAGGGAGGGAGGGAGGGAGGGAGAGAGAGAGAGAGAGAGAGAGAGAGAGAGAGAGAGAGAGAGAGAGAGAGAGAGAGAGAGAGAGAGAGAGAGAGAGAGAGAGAGAGAGAGAGAGAGAGAGAGAGAGAGAGAGAGAGAGAGAGAGAGAGAGAGAGAGAGAGAGAGAGAGAGAGAGAGAGAGAGAGAGAGAGAGAGAGAGAGAGAGAGAGAGAGAGAGAGAGAGAGAGAGAGAGAGAGAGAGAGAGAGCGAAAGAGAGAGAGAGAGAGAGAGACAGAGAGAAACCGGGTGACTGATGTTTAGCGTAGAGGAGTGCTGGTTAAAGGCCTTATTTGTATCAGTGATCCCGATTCACAGAACAGCATTATGGCACATACTCTAATTTCCCCCTGCTCCAGCCACCTGGAGGCTCTTACAGTAGCAGTGTGGGAGCCTGTTCGTCTGGTCTGTGATGTCACTAGGAAGTCATATCAGATCGCCATCTTGTTAAATCCACAGGACAGAAGCAGGATAGAAGGACAATGCTGAAACGAGCCTGTACCACTTCAGAGAGAAAACACAAATTATTATCTATCCTTAGTCTTAATGGCCAACGGCAGGGATAAGATATTCCACATGCTTGTGTTTAAATGCTCTTAGTGGGTGACTGTAGCTTACTAGAGACCTTCCCAATGAGTGATTGTGGCCACTCAGTGATGCCTCATAATATAATGTATCATACCATCATCAAATAACCTCTGATCCTGGCTAGAGGGGTGGGAGGCTTTCTAATCTCTTGTGGACAGACTACGTAACATAAATGGTTCTGCGCATCTGTCCCTTTTGCGCAATATTTTAGTTCTTGGTTTACAGAGATAAGAGGCTTTCAGCATATCTCTCATTCAGCCTTTCCTGAGTTTTTATTAGTAATATTTCTTTAAACATTTCAAGTATTTCCATGATCCACTTGTTCTGAAGGATATAACATGTGTTATTATGTTGAAACGTGGTGATTTTTTGTTGTTGATCACATGAACAAATTCCCTCCATTGTCAGCAAGTAGATTTTTAGGTTGAAGTAGGGAGATCTTTTACAAATATGTTAAGAGGTATTTTATTGAAGTTTGTTGATATGGTTCTGCGTGCCACTTCTCCTGTGGATTTTAACATTATGCAGAACTAACAACTGTAACATTCAATTATTTACAACGCTGGGCACACAATGCGTTCCTGATCTGTTTGCGGTGATGTAATAACATTTGACAATTGAAAAACGATCTGATTTGTTGATAGCCATGGAAGTGTGTCACTTGTACTGTAAGTACTTTGAAGGAATGTGTTTTTTCCCCTCTTTTGAAAGAAAGACTCAAGGACTTTCCATAACAATACAGTATCATTTTATTTCCATTGTGAGAAGTGAACTCAGTGAACTTATGTAGAGAAGTGATCTTATGTAGACACAGCTCACTGGCTACATTCTATGTTCTGTTCATTACTCAAACATTGCAGCTTACTACCGGTATACAGTATTTTTTATTACATGATGCTCTGTTGCTCTTAATTGCTCTTCCTAATCTCTGCCTCATATTTGAATGACTGATTGATTTATTTTCTTTACCAGTTAAAATAGTTTAATATACACACAGTAGTAAATGCATTTTAAAAACTTGACAAGGATAAGTGTAAAAAGGTCATTACTTATTTTCATTGTGATTCCTTAAAGTGAATGGTGAAAAACATTACACAGGTCTACTTCACCTGAGGAGTTTCAGAATGAATGTACCACTTCTGATATGACTCATTATCAGCCTTCTGTACTTCTGTACAAGGAGGCTTACTCCCCTTCTACTCCCCTTCTACGTCCCTTTCTGCTTTTACTTTGTAAATGGATCTTTCATGTGTTGCATTGTCAAACACTCGGTGGAAACTGAAATGTGTTACACCATATGTTACTGCTGCAATTCATTACTTCACTGTCTGCCTTCAAAAGAAGTGCAACAGATTGATCCTCCTCTCTATGCTTGGGCTGAATTACAACGGAAGCAGGATTTCTGGAAGAAATGAGTAGGACCTGAAAGCATATTAATCTACAACATGATGATTGTTTTCTGTTACCATCAAAAATCCTTGAATGGTAATACAAGAGCCTTTGATTCATCTATGGTTTTGAACACAAACAAATCCTAGTCCTTTTGAGTGTTTGTGTCTCTGATGTAGTCCTAGCACCTTGAGCAGTATCCCTGTTGTCTTTATTCCCACTAGCTACTCTGAATACGATAGATATAATAGATTGTTGTGGTTCAAAAGAACATTTCACATGATGGAAAATACCTGAAGCTGAAACAGTTTTGGGATCTGTTAATAATTGATGTGCTCTTAGGAAAGGCAGCACTTCCAGGATTCCATGCATGACCATGCATTCTCAGATACAGAGGATGCCAGTGTAACGCGCCCGTGTGTGTGTGTGTGTGTGTGTGTGTGTGTGTGTGTGTGTGTGTGTGTGTGTGTGTGTGTGTGTGTGTGTGTGTGTGTGTGTGTGTGTGTGTGTGTGTGTGTGTGTGTGTGTGTGTGTGTGTGTGTGTGTGTGTGTGTGTGTGTGTGTGTGTGTGTGTGTGTGTGCGTGTGTGTGCGTGCTTGTGTATGTACAGATAATTTAAAGCTTTAGAGCTGCTCTGAACTGACTTGTCAGAGACAGATGAGTTGGATACCCACAGGTTGTGGGGCTCTTCTGCCTTCCCATCTGGTATATCTTAAAGCCATTGTAACTCTGCTACTTTTACAGGCATATTCATTTTGGGTGAGAAAAATCATGTGCATTACCTTATGACTGTAAAAGTCTCCAAGATTTTTGACTGCTATACTTTCACAAGTGAATGACTGCTGTGTGGAAGAGCCTAGCATTGCAGGTCTCTCAAACCGTTAAAAGTCATTTGAATTTCAAAACGTCATTCTCAATGCAGTTGAACCATATGTTGGCGCTGCTCATTTTGTCTTCCACGTTCTTCCAAAACAGTCTTCCACGGTTAACAGTTTTTCATCCGAATAACATTTTAACCTGAGTTATTCTATCACAGGGACAACGGTGTGAGAGATGACATGAGTTTACATAATATGTGATCATGCAAAATTATCTCATTGGAATATGTAAAAATAGTACCATTTAACCATTGATGTTATATTGCATGCCATCTCTTGGGGTGACATTCTGGAGCACATGCTGGTACGGAGGGGTGTGTGTGTGTGTGTGTGTGTGTGTGCTGTATCAGTGGGGCATTCCTCCAGCCCTAGATTTATACAGTGTTTACATTGAAGCAGATGGTTCAGTGTGTTCTGCTGATGTTACCTGCTGTTTACCAGGGGCCCAGGGGTGGAGCTCTGTATAATAGATTCTTCTTCAACAGAACTATAGGCAGTCAAATATGAATAAACCAATACCCCCCCCCCCCTCCACACACACACAAAAAAAATTGGTTCATCTTCATAAATGTATCAGCTTTAGCCCTGGGTTATTCAACAGTTTTCATTTTCTGAGTGATATTACAGCTGTCTAGTCTGTCTACGCTGGATCTAGTGGACATTCTCAACAGCTGGCATTGGACAGCACAGATATGTTAAAAGGTGATGAGCAGTTGGAATGAAGAGATGAACAAGAGGTGAACAATAGTGAAAACATTCTCACAAATTACATTGACCACGACTTAGGGCAGAGGGTTGACATGTTCAGGCATCTGGCTCCAGAATATGATTTTCTCTTCTTTTTGATTAGAAAACTTGAATCAGCCGCCATCCAGTCCTGCTCGATTTATTCCAGAAATGTGGCTCTTGCTTTTATGTCTTTACACGCACAACTGGGCTCTCTCCAGACCGCGTCTCTGACGTGGCATATCTGTCTGTGCATCCCCCATGAGTAACATATGTGTCCTATTTGTGAGGCCGTACAGTAACATGCCATCTGTGTCTAGGCTTGTAATTGTATGATTAATATTGGAAGTAACATCAGACACTCTGGCTGAGGGATTTAGGCAGCGCTATCAGCATGGATCCGTCTCTCACTTTGATGCACAGCTCTGCAAATTGAATCCAAATGCACTAATGATGTGTTTTTTGAAAATCGGTCTTATCTTCTCATATGTGGTTATTGTCTAAAAAACATTGAGGGGTCATATGAGGTTGCTTTTTCGTCTTTCCATGATTCTGTCGAGGTAAAACAAAATGTTGCTTCTTTGTCAGACATCTTCGCTCACTTTTCCAAAGATAGCAAGGCGTGCCAGTCGTGTCGTGTAAGTCCATCAAGACATTTAAGAAGGAAAGTGTAGCCTGTCGGGATATGAGTTTATGGTCCTGGAGTAATGTAGAACTAAATGTTTAAATGATGACTGTCTACGGTAGGCGTCCAAGCAGTAAGCAGCCATCGTAAAAGTCCAAGAAAGGTGCAATAGGATATGACATATTCAAAAAGTGACTCAACCTCAGATGGATTGGACAATAACAAAAGGACATGGATAATTTAGAAAACTGAGTCACACTAAATATCAATTTAATGACGTGCAAGCAAACAAGCCAAAACCCCTGTGTTGTAGTTTATGGTAAACCTCTTGATGTAAATCTCTGTGTTTAATTGCTTTTGAACAATTAAAATGAGCATCAGCATCTGACGGGACCATTAGTGAGACTGAGCACTGTGCAATCACCAATGTAATTACTGCTCTTATACAAATGGCTATTTACGAGGGGATTGAACAAAGGCCGGCCGCAAAACTTTATGATTGAGATATGATTGTTACTAGTTGCACATAGAATGTCTTTAAAAGTAAAAGTGTTACGAAACCATCAAACCATCACATAAAAAAAATACAGATATGAAACTGTCACGTAATATTAAGTTGTTGTTTATCTTATCCCCTAATGTGCCTGAATTAAAAGTTCAATAATGAATGTAGGCGGACTAAATGGCTCTTAGCCATTAAAGGCACAGTGCAGCCAAATGTATGTTTTTCCTGTGTTTTATATCATATTGTACAACAGCTAATGAGACTAGCACTGTAAAAGTGTGAAAAAATCGGATCAGTGTAATTTCCTGATTGTTGCTGGTTGAAAATACAATCTACACAGGACCTTCTAATTTTCAGATTTGCACGGACGGGAGTTTCGACTTTCGATGGTGACATCACCATGAGGTTAATTAGTTAATAGAGCAATAACAAAGACAGTTCCAAGCTTCTCTGCCAATAGCAGCTAGTTCTCAGTTTTCCCCTCCCCACTCAGACCACTCCCAGTTTTCCCCTCCCCACTCAGACCACTCCCAGTTTTCCCCTCCCCACTCAGACCACTCCCAGACAGTCCTAGCAAAATTCTTTCTTGAGAAATCGTTTTTTGCTAAAAATGTATTTTTGGCCGTTTTAATGGAAATCTTAATCGTTGGTGAGAAATGATTTGGTATCGATATAAAAACGGTTGCATTGGCCTTTCATGAATTCATAATAAGTACTCAGTACTTAGAGCTTCTACAGGGTAATATATTGTATTAGAGAAGTGCAGATTATCAACAACCGGAGAGGTGTGGTGTTGTCCAAACTTTAATGGAAGTCCCTATTATCAGTCTTAGTTTCTGAAATGGGGCTAAAAGAAATACACACACACACACTCAGCTTAACACACACACACGCGCACAGACACAGACACAGACATACACACACAACATCACACACACACACACACGGACACATATTCAGCTGTACACACACTCACACGCACACCCACAAGCACACACATGCACACCCACAAGCACACACACAAGCACACACATACAAATAAACACACAATATCACACATTCCGCCATTTCCGGCACCATTTGACATTCTCCCACCGTGGGGTGCTATTACTGTAGTGGTAATTATCTAGTGGTTAAAGTTATTTAAGTGATTAATTTGTTTAGTGTTATAGAGTACGCAGAGAAATGATCACACAGCGATTCTTTATTGCGTGCTGTAATGTTATAACATTAACCCACAGTGTGAACCAGGGCATAGCTGGGGCCATTCATGGTGTTCTTTGATTGAATGCCCTATGTACAGTAGTACTACACTGTTATTATCAGCACAAGCTCTAATGGATTACGTGCCGTCAACCCATTTTGCCCTGTATGTATGAGTAACCTTATCTTTCGAGAACATAGTCACTGACTCTTTCCAAACTCCTGTGAAAGAGCAGGACTGCATCCCAAATGACATGCTATTCCCTATATAGTGCACTTATTTGACCAAAAGTAGTGCACTACATATATAATAGGGTACCATTTGGGTCACAAGCCAGGGCTGCCTGCTGGTGCCACTCAGCATTCCCCATGCAAACATGATGTTCCTCTGGAATTCATCCTCTTTGTTCACTCCAGTAGTTTTTTACTTTGAAAGTGGGGTAAGGAGGGGGGACTTGATTGTTGGGCACATGTTTGCCAGCCCTATCGCGTTTCTAAGAAACCTCAGAGAACATCTAAACCATGTCCTGTTCTGGCCCCCCTCTTCCCACCCTGCATTGTGTCCTCAGGGCTCAGGGTGCATGGCATCTTCTCTGGGGAAGAAGATCACAAATGCACCCTAATCCCTATATAGTGTAATAATTTTGAGCAGGGCCTATAGGCCCAAGTAGTGCTGCCTTGACATCATAGGAGGATTCTCTTTGGGGGGGAATAGTTTTTTACTTTTTTGTATGTATGTTTACAGTGTTTAAGTGAATTAGTTGTAGGGAGGCATCAATATTCTCCTATGTCGCCCATGATCCTAGAAATTGAACACACATGCAGAGACACAGACAAGCACACACACGCACTGGTTCACACACGCAAAATACGTCTTATACAGTGGAGAGAAAAAGTATTTGATACACTGCCAATTTTGGCAGGTTTTCCTACTTACAAAGCATGTAGAGGTCTTAAAAATCATACAATGTGATTTTCTGGATTTTTGTTTTAGATTCCGTCTCTCACAGTTGAAGTGTACCTATGATAAAAATGACAGACCTCTACATGCTTTGTAAGTAGGAAAACCTGCCAAATCGGCAGTGTATCAAATACTTGTTCTCCCCACTGTATAACTGACCTTGTGGGGACACACAATTCAGTCCCATTACCTAACCAGGCTTTATCACAACTGACTGTGATTGGGAGTCCCATAGCGCGACAAACAATTGGCCCAGTGTTGTCCAGGTTTGGCTGGTGTAGGCCGTCATTGTATATAAGAATTTGTTCTTAACTGACTTGCCTAGTTTAAAAAAGGTTCAATTAAAAAAATTCAACCCTTACCCTAACCCTAACCTTAACCCTTACCTTAACCCTTACCTTAACGAAAAACCTCACCTTAACCGGAAACCTAACCCTAGCTCTAAACCCTAAACCTAATTCTAACCCTTAAACTAAGTCTAACCTTAACCCCAAACCCCCTAGAAATAGCATTTGACCTTGTGGGGACTAACAGTTTGTCAGATTTTTGTTAATTTACTATTCTTGTGGGGACTTCTGGTCCCCACAATTATAGTTAAACACGTCCACTTCAGACTACAGCCCTTGGCAGCTGGGAGAGCTCTGAATTATTAACCTGCAAAACGCCTTGTTAACTTACAAATCATGTCTGGCTGAGAGAGAATGTCAGGACTTATGATGACTACTCGGGAGGTATCTGACACTCAGAAAAGATGTGATGTTACTAGACTACTGCAGTCTATGAGGTAATGATCATGTGATGTGTGGTAAGGCACATCTTAACGTGTTATAAAAAATAAACAATGTTGCTTGTGCTATATATGCTGCCCAATGCAGAGGAAATGAGGGCTAAGTTTACAAGTTTATCTCAAGGTATTCTCCATAATTATGAAATATAGATTGTCCAACAAATGTATTAATTTTCTGCCAGAACTGTGTGGAGAATATCTATCAGGAAAATAATACCACAGCACCAGGAAATGTGAATTACTATGTGGATTATAATTAATGTACATTGCTGTAGGGGATAATGCATTTTCTGTAAGGGAAATTACAAACTTCAAAAATCTTTTTAAAACCATGAATGCACTACAAGTTGTACATTTCCTGCATTGCAATAAAATGATTCTGCAACAGGGTGATCAAATTAAGATCCTACATCTGTAGTACCCAATGTCTCTAAACTTAATGTGATAACAACTGGCTGATCGACTTTTATTATCAATTACGCCAAAAGAAAATAATTGTTCTCTTTTATTTTGCTCCAGGAATATAAAGATGAAAGTCAAGCAGTAATTCCTTCATGTTTTATTGTAATGGATTTCATAGCTCAGGACAATCAGTGGTGCATTACATTGGGTATCAACAAACACGGTTCCTAAATTGAATAATAGTGTACATTTCAAAGCTAACTTTGAAGATGATGCCTTCTCTTGAACATCATTTTTTTTTGTGACTGGGCATTCGATCACATGATGTTCTTTATTAGTTCCAGACCTAACACGGACCGGCCGCGGGAATCAATGGTGAAACAGAAAATCTGCGTTCGGAGATTGGTAACAAACATCTGGGTCTCTGTGACGGGCCTGATAAAAAAAAATACTTTGGAGTCACATTCCATGTTCAATGATTATGTCCTGATGCTTTGATTCCCATTTCATATACACTATATATACAACAGTATGTGGACACCCCTTCAAATTAGTGGATTCAGCTATTTCAGTCACACCCGTTGACATGTGTATACATCAAGCACATAGCCATGCAATCTCCATAAACAAACATTGTCAGTAGAATGGCACGTACTGAAGAGCTCAGTGACTTTCAATGTGGCACCGTCATTGGATGCCACCTTTCCAACAAGTCAGCTCGTCAAATATCTGCCCTACTATTGCTGCCCAACTTTAAGTGCTGTTATTGTAAAGTGGAAACATCTAGGAGCAACAACGTCTAAGCCGTGAAGTGGTAGGCCAATCAAGCTTACAGAACGGGACCACTGAGTTCTGAAGCACGTAGTACATACATTTTTTGGTCCTCTTGCAACACTCACTACCGAGTTCCGAACTGCCTCTGGAAGCCAAGTCAGTACAATAACTGTTTGTCGGCTATGGAAATGTGTTTCCATGGCTGAGCAGCCGCACACAAGCCTAAGATCACCATGCGCAATGCCAAGCTTCGGCTGGAGTGGTGTATAACTGGTCACCATTGGACTCTGAAGCAGTGGAAACCCGTTCTCTGGAGTGACGAATCTGGGTCTGCCAGGAGAACGCTAACTGCCCCAATGCATAATGCCAACTATAAAGTTTGCTGGAGGAGGAATTATGGTCTCGGGCTGTTATTCACAGTTTGAGCTAGGCCCCTTAGTTCCAGGGAAGGGAAATCTTAACGCTATAGCATACAATTACATTCTAGATGATTCTGTGCTTCCAACTTTGTGGCAACAGTTTGGGGAAGGTCCTTTCCTGTTTCAGCAAGACAATGCTCCCATGAATAAAGCGTGGTCCATACAGAAATTATTTGAAGAGATTGATGTGGAAGAACTTGACTGGCCTGCACAGAGCCCTGACCTCAACCCCATCGAACACATTTGGGATTCATTGGAACGCCTGACCTCGATGAGCAGGTGTCCGCATACTTTTGATCATTTAGTGTATTTCCTTGAGAAAAAACCCTTCATACCTGGGAGCGCAACCATTTCATTGGAGACGGTGTAGGATCTTTCTGCGGAGGAGGGAAATCTTCCTTCTCATCGTTACGTGCTGATTGGTTGATTGAGGTTGTGTACCAATGGAAAGAGACATCTGACCAACAGCCCAAACATTGCAATTAGCGGATGTATTCTCTTGTTGCCTATACTGTTGCCGATATAGGGGGAATAGGATACTGTGTGCTAATGAAAAGCCTAATCATGGCCCATGTGTGTGACGAACTCCTAAATAGAAGCTGTCAGTCTTTATGCATTCATTTTCCACAGCAGACGTATCAATTATCCCATTATCTGTGGATGAGAGCACAGTACGTGGGCCAGAATAGATGGTTTGTGTATTGTAACAGTAATCACAAGGTTGTAAAAGAGGATCTGCGGATGCAGCCTGTTAGGCAGATACCAGCGAAAGATTTTGGAAAGGGAGGAGGTAATACTGAGTTAGGAATGGTGAATATATGGTGAATATATGGTGAATATATGAATTGGTATACACTGAGGTGTACAAAATATTAAGAACAGCTGCTCTTTCCATAACACAGACTGACCAGGTGAATCCAGGTGAAAGCTATGATCCCTTATTGATGTCACTTGTTAAATCCACTTCAATCAGAAATGCGCACTAGTCCTTAATATAGTCCAAAGATGAAGGGGAGGAGACAGGTTAAAGAAGGATTTTTAAGCCTTGAGACAAATGAGACATGGTTTGTGTATGTTCGCCATTCAGACGGTGAATGGGCAAGACAAAATATTTAAGTGCCTTTGAACTGGGTATGGTAGTAGGTGCCAGGTGCACCGGTCTGAATGTATCAAGAGTTTTTCATACTCAATAGTTTCCTGTGTGTCAAGAATGGTCCCCCACCCAAAGGACTTCCAGCTAACTTGACACAACTGCGGGAAGCATTGGAGTCAACATTGGCCAGCATCCCTGTGCAATGCCTTGTAGAGTCCATACCCTGATGAATTGAGGCTGTTCGGAGGGCAAAAGGGGGTCCACTCAATATTAGGAAGTTGTTCCTAATGTCTTGTACACTCAGTGTATATTGTAAATATATTATGGACTAATGCGTATAGGGTTAGGATATTATGTAAATATCTAATAAATACATGGTGAATATAAGGTGAAGGGAATTACAATATCACGCACTGACTTACACTACCCAAACACTATTTTTAAACAGAGAGGGTTGAAGTCTTATTATTGTTTAGAATATTTATGTGTCCAGACAAAAAACAAAACTACTGTTTGTTTAAGTTTAATGTGTCCCTTCAGCTGCTAGCAATGACAATGAGAAGGAAGACACAAATGTAAAGCATATCTAGAGTTCATACTGGCAGATAAAAACTAACAAACAATGGATGAACCCCTGCTGCATTGGAATACATTACATTCTATGGTCCACAACTACCTGCTTATAAATAGACACCTCTATTTGGTGATAGGAGCTACAGTACACATCAGTGGCAATATGCCCCGGACCCGACCAAAGAGTAGGTGGATAGAGAAGTCCTGGTAGTCCTGGTATGTGTTCACACTGGAGGCAGTCTCAGTCACATCTCAATGCACACCCCCCTGGTTCTGGCAACTCTGCAACTCGCTGTGTTGTGTTGACAGTCTACTGGGTGACCTTGAGAAGCTACCGAAAGAGGAAAGAGTCACAACTGTCTGATACATCCAGATCCTCTGTAGATGGATGGAAGAAGTCTCTATGAGATACAAAGCATCATTGTTAAATAAAAGGGTAACACATTGTAAATACCATTACTTGGTAACAGAGTATAAGAGCAATGAATGTAAAGTTTACTTGAAAACTCAGCCCCTTGATGTTAACACTGTGAATGCTGAGTACAGCTCTATGTTAAGACCTCTAACAATGTCCTTTTACATCTAGTCTCACTTTTTCTTCTGTTGACGCAAACACATAACAAGTAGCAGTGCAGTCTCCTCTCCAGGGGGCCACTGTGTGTATTGTTATGCACCAGCTCACTTTACTAGGCCTTTTAGTAGACGCGTTGTCATGCTCTCACAGGGGGAGGTGGGGGCTGGGGTGCAGCAGGGCTGTCGGCACTGTGCGGCGACTGTTAATACGGAGAAGTGAATGACTCTCCCTTCCTCTCCTCTTTCCTCTCCTCTTTCCTCTCCTCTCGTCTCCTTTCCTGCTCTAATTAAAAAGCCTTCTGTCCCCGCTTGTTCATTTCTCTGTTTTATCTTGTGTCACCGCACTACAGGACTCCTATTCCTCCACCTGGTGGGATTCCACTTGACGCAGAGTTCATTTGAGGAAAGGAGACTAGAGCCTCTGTCCTGAGCGATGTTTCTCAATCTCGCCCTCCTCGCTTGCTAGTTACCAATGATGCATTGATGGTAATAATGTTGGGTTGGTTCTCTCTCTTGCTTGCCCTCCTCGTTAAGAGCTTCCCATGATGCACTTATGGTAATAATGATAGACACTCTAGCGCCCCTGTCATCTTGCTCTTCTCACTAGCACTAGAGGCAACCAATGATGCATTTATGGTAATAATGATAGACACTCTAGCGCCCCTATCATCTTTCTCTTCTCACTAGCACTAGGGGCAACCAATGATGCATTTATGATAATAATGGTAGACACTCTAGCGCCCCTGTCATCTTGCTCTTCTCACTAGCACAAGAGGCAACCAATGATGCATTTATGGTAATAGTGGTAGACACTAGCGCCCCTGTCATCTTGCTCTTCTCACTAGCACTAGAGGCAACCAATGATGCACTTATGGTAATAATGGTAGACACTCTAGCGCCCCTGTCATCTTGCTCTTCTCACTAGCACTAGAGGCAACCAATGATGCATTTATGGTAATAATGGTAGACACTCTAGCGCCCCTGTCATCTTGCTCTTCTCACTAGCACTAGAGGCAACCAATGATGCATTTATGGTAATAATGGTAGACACTCTAGCGCCCCTGTCATCTTGCTCTTCTCACTAGCACTAGAGGCAACCAATGATGCATTTATGGTAATAATGGTAGACACTCTAGCGCCCCTGTCATCTTGCTCTTCTCACTAGCACTAGAGGCAACCAATGATGCATTTATGGTAATAATGGTAGACACTCTAGCGCCCCTGTCATCTTGCTCTTCTCACTAGCACTAGAGGCAACCAATGATGCATTTATGATAATAATGGTAGACACTCTAGCGCCCCTGTCATCTTGCTCTTCTCACTAGCACTAGAGGCAACCAATGATGCATTGATGGTAATAATGTTGGGTTGGTTCTCTCTCTTGCTTGCCCTCCTCGTTAAGAGCTTCCCATGATGCACTTATGGTAATAATGATAGACACTCTAGCGCCCCTGTCATCTTGCTCTTCTCACTAGCACTAGAGGCAACCAATGATGCATTTATGGTAATAATGATAGACACTCTAGCGCCCCTATCATCTTTCTCTTCTCACTAGCACTAGGGGCAACCAATGATGCATTTATGATAATAATGGTAGACACTCTAGCGCCCCTGTCATCTTGCTCTTCTCACTAGCACAAGAGGCAACCAATGATGCATTTATGGTAATAGTGGTAGACACTAGCGCCCCTGTCATCTTGCTCTTCTCACTAGCACTAGAGGCAACCAATGATGCACTTATGGTAATAATGGTAGACACTCTAGCGCCCCTGTCATCTTGCTCTTCTCACTAGCACTAGAGGCAACCAATGATGCATTTATGGTAATAATGGTAGACACTCTAGCGCCCCTGTCATCTTGCTCTTCTCACTAGCACAAGAGGCAACCAATGATGCATTTATGGTAATAATGGTAGACACTCTAGCGCCCCTGTCATCTTGCTCTTCTCACTAGCACTAGAGGCAACCAATGATGCATTTATGGTAATAATGGTAGACACTCTAGCGCCCCTGTCATCTTGCTCTTCTCACTAGCACTAGAGGCAACCAATGATGCATTTATGATAATAATGGTAGACACTCTAGCGCCCCTGTCATCTTGCTCTTCTCACTAGCACTAGAGGCAACCAATGATGCACTTATGGAAGGGTCCCCAAGCTTCTTCTTCCTTACTTCCTCCTCAGGGGCACTATGTGCATAAAGGCAAGATTACAATTGTATCACCATCTGCTCTGGAGTGAAGAAGTATTCTGCCTCTCATTGGTCCCTTTCAAACATGTTGAAGGATAGACTTGGCCAGCCACTTTGGGGACAAATAAATGTATAGATTTTTTTGCTGTTTCTATGGCTGCGGTCGGTCTGCTCAATGTGCACCTGAGAGTTTCCGTCATTTCCTTCACCCCAACAGTCCGAAGTCATCTGTCCTCCCTCTCTTCCCTGATGTTAGATCACAAACACGTAAGCAGCGGTCCCCAAGGCCACAAACACAGGATCGCTGTAACTTCAAAAAAAATAAAAAATAAGAAAAAATTATTTATGTTTCTTTTTGTACAATGGCCAAGCTCATAAATCATTCTCTCAGTGATTTCAGAGGCATATGAAGTCAATTTAGCATCAGAGCTACAAAGGCAGGCAGTCAGAGCAACTACCCTACCATCTTCTGACTCTCTCTCAGGCATGGAGAGTCTAAGCTGCCTGATACACTACACAGCGTAAAATAACAACCAATTTATTCAATTTGATTGATTTGTAAAGATTTTCCATATAGGGTTTTTTTCCCCAGAAGGAAATCAAGTCTGCGCTGAAAAAGGCAGAAATTCACTTAAGCCAGGGTGCAGTGGATGGCTATTGTTGAAGTGAAAGAAAACAGATGACAGAGTGTCTAGATGATATTTGTCAGCAGGACACTACAAAGCACAAATCCACAAATGAACACAGAGCCAGCTCTACATTGATGGAATAGAAAGAGTGTTCGATGCCTTACAGAGAAGGCATTTCAACTAGGGTCGCAAAACTCTGGCATCTTTCCCAAAACTCCCATGTTTTCCAGAAATCCTGGTTGAAGGATTCTGGATTTCCTGCTTATTCTCTTCTTATTACGGGAATCCTACAACCGGGATTTCTAGAAAACCTGGGAAGTCTGGAAAAGTTACTGGAAATTTGCCCCAAAAAATTGCTGATAGCTGATTTCTCTCTTCTACCGCATGGCAAGCAGTACCGATGCACCAAGTCTGGAACCAACGAGACCCTGAACAGCTTCTACAGCAAAACAAAAAGACTGCTATATAGTTAGTTGAAGAGTTAGCCTATCGGCATGACCCATTTTGCACTAACTTTTTTGGCTCATCACATATGCTGCTGCTACTACTGTTTGTTATCTAGCACTTAATTCCTAGATATATGTGCATATCTACCTCAGTTACCTTGTATCGCTGCACATCAACTAGGTACTGGTACCTGTGTTTATAGCCAAGTTATTGTTACTCATTGTGTATTCATTCTAACTTTTATTATTACGTGTTTTACTTTTCTATTATTTCTCTATTTTCTTTCTCTCTGCATTGTTGGGAAGGGCCACATAAGTAAGCATTCACTGTTAGTCTACACCTGTTGCTTACAAAGCATATGACAAATAACATGTTGTTTTATTTAGGAAAATGTGCTTACAACTGTGATATGTTGTTGTTTCTCGTAGCTACATTGAAGGCACTAACTCGAAGTTGTTTTGGATAAGATTGTCTGCTAAATGGCTAAAATGTAAATACACTGAGTGTACAAAACATTAAGGACACCTGCTTTTTCCATTACATAGACTGACCAGGTGTATCCAGGTGAAGCTAGGATCCCTTATTGATGTCACTTGTTAAATCTATTTCAATCAGTGTAGATGAAGGGGAGGGGTCAGGTTAAAGAAGGATTTTTAAGCCTTCAGACAATTGAGATATGGATTGTGTTTGTGTGCCGTTCAGAGGGTGAATGGATAAGATTAAATATTTAAGAACTGTCAAGAACCACAAGGCTGCTGTATCAAGGATGGTCCACCACCCAAACGACATCCAGCCAATTTGAAACAACTGTGGGAAGCATTGGAGTCAACATGGGCCAGCATTCCTGTGGAACGCTTTGAGGCTAAGAGGGCCAGGGTGGTGGTGTTAGTCAGGAGAGGGACTGGGCAGTGCACGTTCCTTTGGTGTACAATCACACATCCGTTGCTAAAGACTCTCACTCACAATAGGAAGGCCAATATTCTAGTACTCTATGCCAAAAGTACTATATAATAACAATGCTGTTACTATAGTAATTACATCATACTGTAAGAGCAACTCAAATTATTACCGAAGCTATTACCTTATCTCTAAGTTTGCACCATTTTTCGGGGGGAGGGGGAACGGTTGGTCACAACTTGTAATGGACATTTTTTTAAATGGTGGAAACTCACCAAACACTCACAAACACAAACTTTGTTGGACACAGATGCTACACTTTCAAAGTGAAAAGTATGACCCAGTCATGTCTGTGGTTGGTATTCTTAGAAAAGCTTGGAATGTTCTGATGTCTCCCAGCATGTCCTTGTCCTTTTCCTGGCCCCGGCATCCACATTGATTTTCCTGCTGAAATGTTCATCAAAAGGCCTCATGCGAGCACCACTACTCTCAACCAATCAGCCAATGGTGATGGTTCTGATTGGACATGGAGCGTAGTTTGACCATTGGACCTCGGCGGCACCAGACGGTGGCGGCAAAGGGCAGGGGGGAGGGGCATTTCAGACAACGTTTTCAATCCGGTTAGAGAAGCAACCTGAGGACATGGAGAATAAGAAGCAAAGGCAGGTTCATTCACAGAGTTGGCAGTACAGAGGTTCCAATTTGAAAGTTAAACCCTATGTAGCCGACAGCTGTCTTATGAACAGTGATTTCTCCTGTGCAGGTTTCCTTGGAGATGAACGGACGCAACACACAGTTCAAGCGGAACGCCACGGTGTCCAGCGGCAGCCGGAGATCAAAGTCTGGGCTCAGCAACTGGGGCCTTTTGTTCTCCTGAAGCCATGTTAAATGCACTATCACAGGAAGAGAGGGAGAGCAGGAAAAGAGCATAAGAGAAAGGTTTTAAAAGAAATGAACGGGAGGGACTCTACCCTCATCTTCTCCCCTCTCCCCCCCCCCCCCCGCTCTTTCTCTCACTCTGTCCCACCCACTCTCTCTCTTTCCCTCTCCTGCTCTCTCTCTCTGCTGAAAACATTCTCCAGTTCTATATTTCATTTTGAATGTATGGATGAAAGGGAGCGCGAAGCACCAGGAGGGTGTTCTCATCTCTGAAGCTTCTCTCTCTCGACGTAGTCGGATTCTACCTCATATAGGCTTATAGCATACTGTATATGATTTATTAGTAAGCGAGGATGCAGGTGGACTCATTCTGCTCTACAGTGACTGCATTATTTTTATATATTGAAGCAAATTACATACAGTACCATCTCATTTACATTAAGAAATTTGAAAAACTCTGAAAGGAAGGAGAGATATCTCTGGCTGTCTATGACTTGCCAATGGATTACAAATCAAGAAACCATGACTGTAATGAGAACAGTAAAGGCTGTACATGTACATATGAGGTATTGCGTGAAAATGTACATAAAAGGCATTTATACCCAGTGATATACTGTATGTTGACAACACACACATTAGACTTCAAAGTACAGTGTCAACATAAGTGGGAAAAATTATGTGAGGCCAATTTACTCCTCTCTCTGTTTTCTCTCTCCTCTCCCTGTTTTCTCTGTCTTTTTCCTTCTCTCTGTCGCTTGTATCCGGCTTGGCATGGCCTGCCATAGAGGCCTGACATGCTGATGAGGATTTGTAAACAGTGTGACAGGACGAGCGTGAGCTCTCGTCTTGTCAGCCTCACCATGTGGCTCACACTCAGATCGTTTAATGTACTGGGACCTGACAGAGTCGACAGGCAAAGGTTAGAAAGCTCATTATTTGCTAAAGATCAAGCTTTTAGCATGCGTGCAGGAAAAGCATTGCTGTTAAGTAATGAGAAAATGGAATCCATTTAGAGTGGGGATAAAGCTTTGCTCCATCTGTCAGGAGCGAGGCGAGTGATAGAATGAGAATAATTTGTTTAAACACATTGAAGTGGGTTTTGTTGGTGTGTGTGTGTGTGTGTGTGTGTGTGTGTGTGTGTGTGTGTGTGTGTGTGTGTGTGTGTGTGTGTGTGTGTGTGTGTGGTGTGTGCACCCGTGTGTCTGTGCATGCTTGTGTGCGTGAGTGCGTGCGTGCGTGTGTGTGTGGGTGTGTGTGTGTGTGTGTGTGTGTGTGTGTGTGTGTGTGTGTGTGTGTGTGTGTGTGTGTGTGTGTGTGTGTGTGTGTGTGTGTGTGCATTAGGTAAATTAGCAAGGGAAGAGAGTTGAACTGTCACATCCGCTGTCAAATCTGAGTACTGAAGTCATTAGCAAGCAGTGGCGATGGGTCCTGAATTATAAAGTGTTAACTGGCCATCTAAATGTGTCCCAAATGACTGCCTAATCCCTATAGCATTGTTTCCCAACTCCAGTTCCCCCAACAGACCAACTCCAGTCCTCCAGTACCCCCAACAGACCAACTCCAGTCCTCCAGTACCCCCAACAGACAAACACCAGTCCTCCAGTACCCCCAACAGACCAACACCAGTCCTCCAGTACCCCCAACAGACCAACCTCTGTCCTCCTGTACCCCCAACAGACCAACCTCTGTCCTCCTGTACCCCCAACAGACCAACCTCTGTCCTCCTGTACCCCCAACAGACCAACTCCTGTCCTCCAGTACCCCCAACAGACCAACACCAGTCCTCCAGTACCCCCAACAGACCAACCTCTGTCCTCCTGTACCCCCAACAGACCAACCTCTGTCCTCCTGTACCCCCAACAGACCAACCTCTGTCCTCCTGTACCCCCAACAGACCAACTCCTGTCCTCCAGTACCCCCAACAGACCAACACCAGTCCTCCAGTACCCCCAACAGACCAACTCCTGTCCTCCAGTACCCCCAACAGACCAACACCAGTCCTCCAGTACCCCCAACAGACCAACACCAGTCCTCCAGTACCCCCAACAGACCAACTCCTGTCCTCCAGTACCCCCAACAAACCAACTCCTGTCCTCCTGTACCCCCAACAGACCAACACCAGTCCTCCAGTACCCCAAGCAGACCAACTCCTCTCCTCCAGTACACCCAACAGACCAATTCCAGTCCAGTCCTCCAGTATCCCCAACAGACCAACTCCTGTCCTCCAGTATCCCCAACAGACCAACTCCAGTATCCCCAACAGACCAACTCCAGTCCTCCAGTACCCCCAACAGACCAACTCCTCTCCTCCAGTACCCCCAACAGACCAACTCCTGTCCTCCAGTGTGTTTCCTGGTCCTGGTTCCTGAGTGTTTCGTGGTCAGGTCACATGGTCACCAAAACTGTTGCTGCAAAACCACCGGAGGCTCTGAACTGAACAACCTTTTGAACCTCTGCAACCACTCCTACCGACCTCATAGACAATACCATTGGAATACACTTAAAGCAGCAATCAGAAATTGCCCATTGATTCTTGAAGAAAGTACCTGGTAAATGCTTCATGAGCTCTGTTCAACTGACATACCCCTTCAGAACCCAAAATATATGCTTGTTTTACTCCATTGTTTGTAAACAATGTAATTGTAAACTAACACTGTATAGCCTTAGAAGATGGTTACAACTACAATTTTGATATCATGGATGGTCAGTCCATGCATCCATAGGTCTGCCTCTGAATTAGAGTGGTTCCATGATTCCAGACCCATCTCTCAGCGTTTTACCCATTCAGTTGCGAGTGACAGCTTTGTTATTGTTCGAACTGCAGATGAACCCATTAACAAGACACTGTCATCAGCTATACAGCGGTAGTGACAACAGCACTACGATGTGCCAGAACACTTTTTGTCATGGCATATTTCCTGCCTAATGGATGTTAAATCTGTTTTCTAATTGACATCCCATGACAGATATAACAGACATGGACTGCTTTCACACAGACAGACCAATTCTGATGTTTTTTCCACTAATTGTTCTTTTGACCAATCACATCACATCTTAAAATACCAATTAGGGGGGGGGGGGGGTTGAGGATTTGGGCTGCCTTTCTAAACGTAGCCATGATGACACTGGGAAAATATACCTGGTGATTTTGAAGCCATGAGAAAGCTGTTTCTGGTGAAAAAAAGACCACTGTTGTACCTGTTTCGTACAGATGGATATGAATATGAAAATCACTGTATTCATTATTGACATCTAACTATTAATGAATTAATATGCATGCCAGAACTGTGATGTTAAAAGCTGTCCTTCCCTCATCAGATAGCAGTAATATTGCAAAGACTGTTTTGGCAGAAGGCAATGTTTGGCAGCAAGGCATAGCAATGTTTTTACAGAACTCAATGTTATGCACCGGTTAAGTGATACCAAAAGAGATTTGTTTGAGTCATTCATAATATCAACCTTTCAAACTGTTACAGAATGATCAGACACCTTCAAGAGGGACTATTGTGATGGACCATGATATTTCGTTAAGTGTGGCTGACATTAAGTCCTGCTGTGTCTGAGATTGAAGATGATTATTTTAGACACAGTTCTCAGTGAGATATCCGGGGCACTTCATTACTCTGTATATGTAAGTCTGTCCCAAGCTTTGTAAAACAAAATACCACGAAACACCACACATTTACCAGGTTAGTATCAATCGGCCCAGCTGTGGGCTTTTGGAGTAAAACCAAAGACTATCATCAGAACAATTCTGATTGAATGTGACGAAGAGAGTTGGGACAGTGGGTAAGCCTGAACAACGGTAGTTAGGAGATAAATGAATATTTGTTTTGATCCAGTCAAGCCACAGTAGATACAAACAGGAGTTTAGTTCTACCCTGTAGCATCGAGTTTCTCTATTAAAAACGGTTTAATTACTGCAGTGGGCTAAATCAGTGTTGCACAGAGTGTTTGTTAGTAGTCGGAAACAAATCTACTTTGAAACAAAAGTTTACACCTCTCACACATGGTTATGGATAAACAAAAAGAAGAAACCTGTACCATGTCAGATATAGAGTTGAAATGCATTCCATTTTGAGTTTGCATCCCAATATTACTCTTTATATACAGTACATCACAGAAGACTGAAATATAAAACTGTTTGACATAGAAACACCGGATTTTCCGAACAGTTATTTTTTAATGTTTATTAATTATGAAAAATATGAATAACATTCCACCCATGAGACCACTAGGTCCTTTAACTGCAGGAAAGGGCTACACAATCAATAAGTGCAGGAAAAAAAATCTTCCTCCATATAACCCCAGTCCTTTTTGGAAAATACAGAACTTGCCATACAGAAGCTGTTAACAATTGTCTATTCACCTCACATATTTCTGTTCATATTTCTATACTTCTCCACTATACTGGCGATATAATCGTACCGGTGTGATACCGAAAGGCGGTATGATATGAATGTCTATGTTCTATTCTGTCTGCTCTCTACAGGCATGTGGACCTAATCAGTTGTTAGATGAGTGAAATATTGGTTGTGTCCCAAATGGCACCCCATTCCCTACATAGTGCACTACTTTAAACACTTTGCCCCACTATGGGCCCTGGTCAAAAGTAGTGCACTATGTAGGGAATAGGGTGCCATTTGGGACTCTGTTATGGCTCTGAGGAGATAGTAAAGCTGAATTGCCTCTGTCCCCTGATGTGTATATCATGATTAATGAGTGTGTTAATGGCTACAGAAGTGATAGAAATGTAAGGCAGAGGTTTATTAGAAAACACTTTGGATTCGTCATGGTATCTCAATGCAGACATTGGAGGCAGATGCCTTGAGTCTCTGATATTTATTATAATCCAAGGGGCAGGCAAGAGAATGGTCGTGGACAGGCAAAATATCATAAACAAGGTCAGAGTCCAAGAGGTACAGAGTGGCAGGCAGGCTCAAGGTCAGGGCAGGCGGTACTGGAAACCCCTGCTTCGTGGTTGAACCCTCAAGAGGCATCTCACCGTGTACCCTGGCTGACCGTCAATGACACGTGGGGGAAGGATGGGCCTAGAAACAGAAAACAAAGGACTGTGAGACAAGGGCTTAATCTTGGGCACATGAAGGTAGAGTGAACAGAGGGTACGGGGTAACAGCAGGCGAACAGCAGTGGGACTAAGGACTCTAGAAATGGGGAAAGGACTAATGAAACAGGGGAAAAGTTTGCAGGATTCCAGCCGGAGGGGCAGGTCCCGTGTGGACAACCATGACCGACCCGATAGCGTAGAGCCAGAGTCCGGTGGCGGTCCGCTTGTCGACGATATCTGGAGGTGGTCTTGAGAAGAGCCGCCCGAGCTCTTTTCCAGGTACGCGGACAACTTCTTGCTCTGGGAAGAGCGGAGGCGGATACCTAGTGGAGCATTCGAAGGTGAAGAGTCCAGTAGCCGAGCAGGGAAGAGTGTTCCTAACATATTCCATCCAGACCAGTTTCTGGCTCCAGGTGGTGGGGTACTAGCAACGAGATATTGAAGTGTCGTCTCCATGATTTGATTGGCTCGCTCCAACTGGCCGTGGATTGAGGATGAAACCCAGAGGACAGACTGGCCGACGACCCAATGAGGATGAAGAACGCCTTCCAGAATCGTGATGAAAACTGAGGACCCCGATCTGAGACCATGTCGACCGGGAGTCCATGGATTCGGAAGATGTGCTACACCATGAGCTGGGCCATCTCCTTGGCTGAAGGTAACTTGGGAAGAGGGATGAAATGGGCGGCTTTGGAAAACCTATCCACCACTGTCAGAATGGTGTTGTTACCATCTGACGGGGGAAGCCCAGTGACAAAATCCAGGGAAATATGGGACCAGGGGCGATGAGGGACAGGGAGTGGCTGAAGGAGGACAGACAGAGCTTGCCGCGGAGTCTTGCTTTGAGCGCACACCATGCATGCGGTGATGAAGGCCGAGACATCAGGAGCCATGGTGGGCCACCAGAAGAGTTGTTGGAGGAAAGCCAGGGTACAACGAGCCCCAGGATGACAGGAAAGCCTGGAGGAGTGAGCCTATTCCAGGACCTGAGGCCAGGCCGAATCAGGAACGAACATCCAGTTAGCCGGTACCTCCCCCAGGGTCCGTCTGGGAACGTTGTGCCTCAGTTTAAGAGTGTGTTTGCCTATGTGTATGTCTGTGTGTGTGTCTGTGTGTCTGAGAGCATGTGTGTGCGTGCATATTTGTGTCTGACATGGCATGTATGCATGTCGGTGTGCGCGTGTGTGTGTGCATGCGTACGTCTGTGTGTTAGACTCCCCTAGTGCATCATAACAGGCTTGAGACTTCACAACAATCAGATCTCCAGGGTGACAACCAGTGCTTATAGGTAACCTCATAACCCCACAGGTCCAGTCTGTAAAGGGAATAGACGATATGAAAACCCATATGAAACATCAGGTAGTAGAGGAAACAAGAAACAAGAGTAATCACCCCTGAACAACAAAGCAACAGCATGAATCATCCCCTACTACATGTACCAGTACTTAATGAAACCACCCACTCGCTCTGTATATGTTACTTCTTTCTAACAGTTTATTTTAGGTGCCTGCTTCAATCCTTCACTTGATTAGAGAGAGAGAATTGAAGAGGAGTCAGTCCTTGGACATGTCTGTATATATGGTTAATGAGGAGCCAGGGAAAGGACGTGAAGGGATATGGGCTTACTGTACAGTGAGACTCTAGTCTCTGGTATGAATGGAAGGATCAGGATCCGATCAGAGCCACTCCATCAGACAGACAGACACAGGCCACAGCAAACTTCGATATCCCTCTCATCACCAGGAAGGATCAGAGCGCAGGGAATAATGGCAATCAGTCTGGGCCCAGAGGAGAGAGATGACAGAGAGTATAAGTAATGACTCCCAGGCTCTGACCACACTGCACCTCTACCTGTGACCACTCTGGAACCACATCAATAGCTTATGTCTGGCGGTGCCCCATTTGACTATTTAATGTAGCCCGCGGAGAGGCGAATGACTCTGGTATGCAGACTGTGAAGGGAAGGAAGCACAGGGAGAGAGAGGAGGATAACTCTGGTATGCAGACTGAAGGAAAGGAAGCACAGGGAGAGAGAGGAGGATGACTCTGGTATGCAGACTGTGAAGGGAAGGAAGCACAGGGAGAGGGAGGAGGATGACTCTGGTATGCAGACTGAAGGAAAGGAAGCACAGGGAGAGAGAGGAGGATGACTCTGGGATGCAGACTGTGAATGAAAGGAAGCACAGGGAGAGAGAGGAGGATGACTCTGGTATGCAGACTGAAGGAAAGGAAGCACAGGGAGAGAGAGGGGGAGAGAGGGAGGGGAAAAACCGAGGGACAGACAGAGGCAAACAGAGGGAGTGCAGGAGAGAGGAGACTAAAATCTGAACACAGGATCTGTCAGCCTATTTAGTTAGGCTTGGAACAGTTTCAGGTGCAAAAATAGGTAATACATGTATTTAACTGTGTAAGCGATAAGACTGGATCCGTTTATTTATATAGACTAGGAAACATTATGGAAATGTTTGACAGAAAATTCTTAACTTGGTTGCAAAAAGTATACTAACTTAAAATAATAATTTGATTCCAGTATAAAATGACTCTAACAAATACAGGGAAAACTGTATAAACTCACAGTTTTGAGGGAACATTTTGTTAGAGTTCTGCCAGTTAGCACACTTACTGGAGTCAAATGATTGTAGTATTAACCAAGTAAGTTTATTATTTTACAACCAAGTTAAGTATTTTCTGGATTTCGTACTTTTATTCAACAAACATAACATTTGAAGGGACTAGTGATAGTAGAGTTAGATTGGATTGATTAGTAGCCTACTGTTTGTGTTGAGAATGGAGGGAAATGTCAGACAGCGTCACACGACCGTTACAGGCCCTGCTTCTTGGGCTTTTATAATCTATTTTACAACCATTTAGGCCCAAGAGATCCTTCAGTCTTTGCATCAGACACCTACTGTACTATCGATTTTAACTATAGACGTTCAGCATGGCCTTGCTTAAGTTTACTTACTGAACATTATTCTCCAATGTAAGCAACTAACCCAATACATTTTATTCAGCAAACATTTTTAAGATCGTAGTCAGTAAATCGTAGTCAGCAAATGCTCAATGGGTATACTGTAGTCGATACAGTCTGTGAGTACATGTGAGAAAAGGGAATTTATCTTACAAGACTATCTGGTAGTCAAGTCTGCACTCCCAGTAGACACCCAGACAGCTCTCATAAATCTCAACAGTCAAGGATTTATATGAAGTAAAGTTTCATTCCGCCAACATTCTGAAAAGTACAGGATCAGTGATACGGCTACGTTTTATGAATAATACATTTTAGTATTAGTTTAATCACAAAATATACATGTGACTCACCAAATATTCATCATCCTTTTGGATTATAAACACAGCATATCAGTTCTGAGTCAGTGCTTTAAGTCATGGTTTAGGTATTGCAAAGGATTATTGCCAATCAAACCAGTTAAATATGACTTAAAGGCCATGTTTCATTTTCAAATCCCTGAAACAAGGAGTAGTGCATATATGTATGAATTATCCGGCATTGTAAATTGGAGATATAATTGATGATATACTTCTGGGCTGCACGCGCACCATTAAATATGAAATAGAACGTTGTTCAGGCTTGATGTAGATTCAGTTGAATACTTTTGTAACGCTGAGCCATTGACTGCAGCAGATGGCAGTGTGAGAGTAGATTTCTTTTGAAAAGGAAGCACTAGACTACAGCCATATCGTTTTTGAACCTAGGAGACCTATAGACGGGAATAGGTAGGGAGTCAGACTAGGTTGGCTAAAGTAATGTCTTGCTGGTCAGAAAAGTATGGTAAGTTACAGAGTGAGTGTCTTTAATAAATGCCTTGTTGGTTAGCTAGCTAACTAAGTGTAAAATGCAAATAATGAACTAACTGCTAGATAATTAACTAACTGCAATTGTCATAAACCATTATTATCTAGCTAGCTACAGTAGCTAAATATCTGTCAGATGTAAAGTAAGCAGGATCGTTGCATGTCAGAAACAATGCATGTTGGCTAGCTAGCTCATGTTAGCTACACTGATCAAAAATATAAACGCAACATGCAACAATTTCAAAGATTTTACTGAGATTATTTAAGGATTTCCAAGATGGCCTAGTAATAGGACATCTGTTTTGTCCTGTCCCGTGTATATATCATTTTCTTTGTATACATTTTAATCTCAATATCCGTCTACGGACTGAACATACTCTCCTGCAACCCGCCTCACCCAATGTTGTACGGATCTGCTATTTTTATACTTTAGAACCGGAACCCCCATCAGCAGCTAGCCAGCTAACTAGCTACTAGTTAGTAGTCAGTTAGCCACTGCTAGCGTTCATCACTGTTAATTCGGACATCAGCCAGCCTCAGCCCGGTCAATTCCTGCCAGTCTGCCCAGCGCGATATTAACCCAGAGCATATCGGACTGCTTTTTCTCCACCACATCTCCGGATTCCGACCCAGCTCTGAACCTTTACACCGGCACGGATCCATCACGGCTGGTCTGCAGAAGTAACTATCACGTTCATTGTAATGATGAGACCAAGGCGCAGCGTGATAAGAATACATTATTTTTTAATTAACGAAGACCACTTAAACAAACTAACCAAATGAACGTGACACTATGGTAAACCGAGTGCTGACATGCAACTACACATAGACAATAACCCACAAAACCAAAATGGAAAATGGCAACCTAAATAGGATCCCAAATCAGAGACAACGATAAACAGCTGCCTTTAATTGGGAACCAATTCAGGCCAACATAGACCTACATTACCGAGACATACGCACCCCAGGGCAGCCCATAGATGTACAAAAACCCTAGACAAGTCAGAAACACACATACCACCCTCGTCACACCCTGACCTAACTAAAATAATAAAGAAAACAAAGATAACTAAGTTCAGGGCGCGACAGTATCCCCCCCAAGGTGCGGACTCCCGGCTGCAAACCTAAACCTATATGGGAGGGTCTGGGTGGGCATATAACCTCGGTGGCTGCTCTGGTTCTGGACGCCGCCCTCCATCTTTTCACTGAGTCCGCTCTTGTAGCACTGACCCATGGATCATCGTCGGAGGCTCTGGACTGCGGATCCTCGTCGTAGGTCCCGGGCTGGGGACGCTCGCTGCGTGGATCATCGCTGGATGTTCTGGAATGGGGACCGTCGCTGGAGTCCCCGGGCTGGGAACTGTCGCCGGACGCTCTGGACTGGGTACTGTCGCTGGACGCTCTGGACTGGGTACTGTCGCCGGATGCTCTGGACTGGGTACTGTCGCCGGACGCTCTGGACTGGGAAGGCGCACTGTAGGCCTGGTGCGTGGTGCCAGCACTAGTGGTACCGGGCTGGGGACACGCACCTCAGGGCGAGTGCGAGGAGCAGGAACAGGGCATACTGGACCCTGGAGGCGTACTGGAGGCCTGGTGCGTGGTGCCGGCACTGGTGGTACCGGGCTGGGGACACGCAACTCAGGGCAAGTGCGAGGAGGAAGAACAGGGCGTACTGGACTGCCGAGGTGCACTGTAGGCCTGGTGCGTGGTGCCGGCACTGGTTGTACCGGGCCGGGGACACGCACCTCAGGGCAAGTGCGAGGAGCAGGACCAGGGCGTACTGGACTGAACAGAAAACACCGGGTTGTGAAGGTACACTGGAAACCTGGTGTGTATAGCCGGCATCAATTGTTCTGGAACTTTAACAAATGTTTCAGGATGAGTACGAGGAGCTGACACAGGTGGCATCGGACAGCTAACACGCTCCTCAAAAGGGAAATGCCGTGCTTACTACGCCACACCAACAGCTCTCTCTCTTCACTCTCCACCAATTTCATCAACAACTCCTCGAATAATCTCCCCTCCATCCCCTCCATTCACTCTCCTCAAATCTGTCCAATAACTCCTCGACAATCTCAGACTCACCCCTCAACTTCGCTGATTGCTCCATGTGCCCCCCCAAAAAATATTATTGGGGTTTCTGTGGCCTACCTCCCCGACGTCATTGCTGTCCCCTCTTACTTCGCCATTCCTGTCCTCTCTTACGCTGATTGGTCCTTTTTTGGTGGGTTATTCTATCACGTTCGTCGTAATGATGAGACCAAAGCGCAGCGTGATAAGAATATATTCTTCTTTCATTAACGAAGACCACTTAAACAAACTAACAAAACGACCGTGACGCTATGATAAACCGAGTGCTGACATGCAACTACACATAGACCATAACCCACAAAACCAAAATGGAAAATGGCAACCTAAATAGGTCCCCAATCAGAGACAACGATAAACAGCTGCCTCTGATTGGGAACCAATTCAGGCCTACATTACCTACACTACTGATCCACCTCTACGCAGACGACACCATTCTGTATACTTCTGGCCCTTCTTTGGACACTGTGTTAACAACCGTCCAGGCAAGCTTCAATGCCATACAACTCTCCTTCCGTGGCCTCCAATTGCTCTTAAATACAAGTAAAACTAAATACATGCTCTTCAACCGATCGCTACCTGCACCTACCCGCCTGTCCAACATCGCCTGGCCCACATGCAAATTTAAATAATTGTAAACAAAATTACCCGATTTAGTCATTTAAATTATTGCTATTATACATTTTATACATACAAATTATACCCATCCACAAAAATATGTGTGCCTCGCGAGAGGAGTGCATCCTCCAAAACACCGTGTCACCGTGCATGCGCCTGGCCCGCCACAGGAGTCGCTACAGCACGATGGGACAAGGACAACCCGGCCGGCCAAACCCTACCCTAACCTGGACGATGATGGGCCAATTGTGCGTCGCCTCATGGGTCTCCCGGGCGTGGCCGGCACGGGTATCGAACCAGCATCTGTAGCAACGCAGTTTGCGATGCAGTGCAAAGTCTCAAAATACTAAAATATTACTTAAACAGGATTCTTTAAGAACTCAATTTAAATGTTAATTACATTTTGGGATCACAGAAACAAAGAAAAAATATGGAAAAATAAATAAATATTGAAATATTAATTAAAGCAGCCAGTGTAATCATCTGCCAGAGATTAGCCACAATCGGTTTGAGCCCCAAGTAATACAATTGGGCCAGATAACTCACACCGGAATCGGCCCGAGCTCAATCCCCGCATCCTAGCCATATGTAATACTGCCAAAGGTGGCTCAGGCCACATGATATCATACTGCCAAAGGTGGCTCGGGCCACATGACGTCGGCAGAATCTGACTCTTAGCCGAGTGCCCCGACTCTCAGCAGGAATTGGCCCATATCCACTGTGCTAGCTGGGTAGCTCAGATTGATGGTGGGAACTAGGTAACATTAGCTAACTTTCCCCCAGTAGCTTCAATCTAGCTAGCTAATGGCATTTTTATCAATTTTATTTTTTATTTATTTTACCTTTATTTAACCAGGTAGGCAAGTTGAGAACAAGTTCTCATTTACAATTGTGACCTGGCCAAGATAAAGCAAAGCAGTTCGACAGATACAACGACAGAGAGTTACACATGGAGTAAAACAAACATACAGTTAATAATACAGTATAAACAAGTCTATATACAATGTGAGCAAGTGAGGTGAGAAGGGAGGTAAAGGGCTATGGTGGCAAAGTAAATACAATATAGCAAGTAAAACACTGGAATGGTAGTTTTGCAATGGAAGAAGTAGAAATTAAAATAATGGGGTGCAAAGGAGCAAAATTAATTAATTAATTAAATACAGTTGGGAAAGAGGTAGTTGTTTGGGCTAAATTATAGGTGGGCTATGTACAGGTGCAGTAATCTGTGAGCTGCTCTGACAGTTGGTGCTTAAAGCTAGTGAGGGAGATAAGTGTTTCCAGTTTCAGAGATTTTTGTAGTTCGTTCCAGTCATTGGCAGCAGAGAACTGGAAGGAGAGGAGGCCAAAGAAAGAATTGGTTTTGGGGGTGACTAGAGAGATATACCTGCTGGAGCGTGTGCTACAGGTGGGAGATGCTATGGTGACCAGCGAGCTGAGATAAGGGGGGACTTTACCTAGCAGGGTCTTGTAGATGACATGGAGCCAGTGGGTTTGGCGATGAGTATGAAGCGAGGGCCAGCCAACGAGAGCGTACAGGTCGCAATGGTGGGTAGTATATGGGGCTTTGGTGACAAAACGGATTGCACTGTGATAGACTGCATCCAATTTGTTGAGTAGGGTATTGGAGGCTATTTTGTAAATGACATCGCCAAAGTCGAGGATTGGTAGGATGGTCAGTTTTACAAGGGTATGTTTGGCAGCATGAGTGAAGGATGCTTTGTTGCGAAATAGGAAGCCAATTCTAGATTTAACTTTGGATTGGAGATGTTTGATATAGGTCTGGAAGGAGAGTTTACAGTCTAACCAGACACCTAAGTATTTGTAGTTGTCCACGTATTCTAAGTCAGAGCCGTCCAGAGTAGTGATGTTGGACAGGCGGGTAGGTGCAGGTAGCGATCGGTTGAAGAGCATGCATTTAGTTTTACTTGTATTTAAGAGCAATTGGAGGCCACGGAAGGAGAGTTGTATGGCATTGAAGCTTGCCTGGAGGGTTGTTAACACAGTGTCCAAAGAAGGGCCGGAAGTATACAGAATGGTGTCGTCTGCGTAGAGGTGGATCAGAGACTCACCAGCAGCAAGAGCGACCTCATTGATGTATACAGAGAAGAGAGTCGGTCCAAGAATTGAACCCTGTGGCACCCCCATAGAGACTGCCAGAGGTCCGGACAGCAGACCCTCCGATTTGACACACTGAACTCTATCAGAGAAGTAGTTGGTGAACCAGGCGAGGCAATCATTTGAGAAACCAAGGCTGTCGAGTCTGCCGATGAGGATGTAGTGATTGACAGAGTCGAAAGCCTTGGCCAGATCAATGAATACGGCTGCACAGTAATGTTTCTTATCGATGGCGGTTAAGATATCGTTTAGGACCTTGAGCGTGGCTGAGGTACACCCATGACCAGCTCTGAAACCAGATTGCATAGCAGAGAAGGTATGGTGAGATTCGAAATGGTCGGTAATCTGTTTGTTGACTTGGCTTTCGAAGACCTTAGAAAGGCATGGTAGGATAGATATAGGTCTGTAGCAGTTTGGGTCAAGAGTGTCCCCCCCTTTGAAGAGGGGGATGACCGCAGCTGCTTTCCAATCTTTGGGAATCTCAGACGACACGAAAGAGAGGTTGAACAGGCTAGTAATAGGGGTGGCAACAATTTCGGCAGATAATTTTAGAAAGAAAAGGTCCAGATTGTCTAGCCCGGCTGATTTGTAGGGGTCCAGATTTTGCAGCTCTTTCAGAACATCAGCTGAATGGATTTGGGAGAAGGAGAAATGGGGAAGGCTTGGGCGAGTTGCTGTTGGGGGTGCAGTGCTGTTGACCGGGGTAGGAGTAGCCAGGTGGAAAGCATGGCCAGCCGTAGAAAAATGCTTATTGAAATTCTCAATTATGGTGGACTTATCAGTGGTGACAGTGTTTCCTATCTTCAGTGCAGTGGGCAGCTGGGAGGAGGTGTTCTTGTTCTCCATGGACTTTACAGTGTCCCAGAACTTTTTTGAGTTAGTGTTGCAGGAAGCAAATGTCTGCTTGAAAAAGCTAGCCTTGGCTTTTCTAACTGCCTGTGTATAATGGTTTCTAGCTTCCCTGAACAGCTGCATATCACGGGGGCTGTTCGATGCTAATGCAGAACGCCATAGGATGTTTTTGTGTTGGTTAAGGGCAGTCAGGTCTGGGGAGAACCAGGGGCTATATCTGTTCCTGGTTCTAAATTTCTTGAATGGGGCATGTTTATTTCAATCAGATGGATAGATGATTATATCATTAGAAATAGATGGATAGATGGATAATCAGATGGATTCAATCAGATGGATAGCTTAGCAAATAGAGCTATTAGTTTTCCCCTCACATGTAAAGCTGCTTTATACAGTTTATTTTTTTAACTAGGCAAGTCAGTTAAGAACAAATTCTTATTTTCAATGACAGCCTAGGAACAGTGGGTTAACTGTCTGTTCAGGGGCAGAACAACAGATTTGTACCTTGTCAGTTCAGGATTTGAACTTGCAACCTTCCGGTTACTAGTCCAACGCTCTAACCACTACCAGTTGACACCCCAGTTGCTAGTAAATGAAGTAGGATGTAGGATGAAGTCAGAAGCCAACTAGCAATTCCAAGTTCATGCCTTTTACCAATAAAAATTATGTGCACGTATAAAAGAGAATTACCTTCAAGTTGATAATTGTAGTTTTATTCTAGGACTTCAGGCTGAGTAATAATAGATACTTGTTTGTAGAACCAGTGTTTTCCCACCAGATGTTGTCCACAGTCTTCACCTGAACGAACATCACAGGCAAAATCACAGGCTGCGTCATGCACTTGAGTGGGCGTGGCTTACTAGCACACGTGCTTACACGTTTTTTCTTGAGCAGCCTGGGGGTAAAAAAAAATACTTCAAAATCTACAAGGGGTTAGTATATTCTATTGATATTGGCAAATTGTACTTGCAACATGGCCTTTAAGGATAAATAATGCTTTCAAGCCATTCCACTCCACATGTGGATGGGTGATAGCCTAGTGGTTAAGAGTGTTGTACGAGTAACCGAAAGGTTTCTGGTTTGAATCCCCAAACTGACAACGTGAAAAATATGTTGATGTGCCCTTGAGCAAGGCAATTAACACTAATTCCTCCTGTATGTTGTTTTTGGTTACAACATCCTGTCTATTCAAATGTCTCTGACGGCATACCATCCTCTGCTTCATCCCATACTGAGATTTAGCAGTACAGTATGATTGTATAATGTGTCAGGTAGAAAGTGACGAGAATGTTAAAGTCAGGTCTGATAATGGTGTCGACTGAGTGAATGAATTATGTAAAGTTTTGTGATGATGTGATAAAGTAGGGCCCGGTGCGGCAGGACCCGGACGGATGTGGGGCAGCTAGCTAGCTCTTTGAGTAGTAACATTAGCTCATGATGATGATGACAGCCATTACTGAAGGGAGGAATCGCTGTGCTATGGCTCTTTCACACATTCCCTAACACCATCTCCCAGAGGGGAGTGGGAGCCAGTTAATAGCCAATCTTGGCATGAGTAGCATTCAGCTGCATTGTGTCATACGTACTGTACTTAACCATGGGTCCTCCCTCACTGGTTACTGCCCTGTGTGAGCACAACAGCACCTACCATAGGCATGCAGTACAACTACAGAATGTCTCCCTTTTTCTCTCTCACTCTCCTCAGCTCTCTTTCTCTCTCTCTCTCTCTCTCTCTCTCTCTCTCTCTCTCTCTCTCTCTCTCTCTCTCTCTCTCTCTCTCTCTCTCTCTCACTCTCTTCATCTCTCTCTCTCTCTTCAGCTCTCTTCAGCTCTCTCTCCCTCTCTCTTTTCAGCTCTCTCTCTCTTCAGCTCTCTCTCTCTCTTCAGCTCTAGTTCTCTCTCTCTTCAGCTCTAGCTCTCTCTCTCTTCAGCTCTCCCTCTCTCTCTTCAGCTCTCTCTCTCTCTCTTCAGCTCTCTCTCTCTTCAGCTCTCTCTCTCTTCAGCTCTCTCTCTCTCTCTCTCTCTCATCAGAATTATTTTGAATGTGAGTTGAACTGAATAAACCTAGGGCTATGACCCGAAAGAAAATCTGTTTTATTTTAATTCAAGGTATAGATTACTTTACTAAACCTTGACCCACAAAGACCTGCAAGGTTCTATAGTGAGATGATATGGTTACAAAATGACAACCTTTGGCAACGGAGATGAAGAATTTAAACTGAGGTAACTGTAGCCTGCAGTGACCATGGACCAAGAGCTGCACACACCATTGGTGAAAATTGAGGATTTCATTGACATAATATGACTTCACAGGGCTATATTTTGCAGAATGGGTAGGCAGCAATTCTGACACAATTAGAATTCTCCAACAGAAAATTTGTCCTGTGAAAATAAGCTGGCTGTGTGGTGTACGTTCCACGGCTCGGGGAGAGAGTTGTTTTGCTTGGCACGGGGAGCGTGGGATGGAGAGAAAGTGAGCCCTTGTGTAGTCCAAAACCACTGGCTTTCTACTCCTGTCGTTTAGCAGAGCAAACTTGGCATTTCCTAATGACTTCACACTTTCCGTCTCATAGTCTGATCCGTCTCTTCTCAGTTCCTCTCCTCTTCTCAACTCTCGAAGCCCAGCCGGGACCAGGCCAGTATGTGGGGAGAGGATGAACAACCTAACTTGAGCTCAGCAAGCTTCATTTGGAATTTTTGTGAGCAAACCATGCTATGATATAAGGGTTGCGGTCAATTCAATTTAAATTCGCGTCAATTCAGGAAGTACGCTAAAATTCCAATTCCTATTCTCTTCAATGCTTTTCAATGAGGAACATTTGAAATTGGAATTTGGTTAACTTTCTGAATTGACTGTAATTGAATGCAATTGACCCCAACCCTGATTGATATCAATAGGAGATTAGCACGAAATTGAGCTTCAACGCTTGATATGACCGAAGATACAGCCAATATTGGAACCAGTGGTGAGATATGCAGTGATGGAAATTGTAGGAGTCATACAGTGGTAAAACTAGAAGTGGTAGTAGAGGGGAAGTCATTTTAGTGGCATTCAATTAATTGGTGCAAATGGTTATGAATCAGTAGGTGCAGTACGGGTAGCAAAGGACAAAGTCAGTGGCGTGTATTCATGTATGCCAAAGGAAGCCAGGCTTCCCTAAGTATTTGACTATATAAAAAAATATATATAGACAATTTGTTTTCCTCTCTGTGTTTTCATAAATATCCTTCTATTCACACACTGAATCTCACCAGAGAAATCATCCGAGCGAGGGAAACAGCACCCGTCTGTCTTAGTATGAGTAGCACATGTATCTGACGCTGTCTGGACCAAAAAAGTATGGCATGTTGGCGCCGTGGCATTTGATTGATTAACGCCAGCAAGTGTTTGTCCTCTCTTGATAAAAACATTGTAAAATAATTAGCCAATCAGCGTTGAGCTGAGCTCAACAGTGGGTTGTCCTGGCGAAGCAAAACGGCCCCCAAGGGAGGCCAGATTGAATTTGTCTTCACACCAACCAAATCACATCCTAAGCAAAATGTCACGGTCAGAAAAAGCTGTCTGATTCTGGTCTGCTTATGTTGATGTCCTGCAGTAGCTAGCTTGCTAAATCGTCCCTGTCCAAAGCCATGGATGGCGATGTGGATTTGGACTTGTGGTTTTTACTTAATTCTCTGTACAGGCCAATGATCATGATGGAGATTCTGATCTAACCATAAATTAATATATGTGCCACTGGCCTGAGACAATTGAAGTTCTAGATGTAGCCTAATAGACTCAAGTTAACATGCTAGCTATCTTAGCTGGTTCATTGTTGCCCATGCGAGGAAGTTAGGTTAGCAAGCATTTTAGCTAGGTAGCCTATGACAACAAGAACGAAAAGAGTAATATATGACAGAGCCATAGACCATTTAGCCAACATGAAAGAGAAGATGACACTGGCGTTCAACTAGTCTATAAGTATGGTATCAAAAAATAAATAATAATTATAGTCTATAAGTACGGAATTAACATAAAATTATGTTTTACCTGCGTACGCACGCACTCACGCACGCACTCACACACGCACACACACACACACACACACGCACACACACACACACGCACACACACACACACACACACACACACACACACACACACACACACACACACACACACACACACACACACACACACACACACACACACACACACACACACACACACACACACACACACACACACACACACAAATCAGTGCCATGGACAGCTACATGATATTTAGCTACATTGATTGGAATAAATTGTTTTTGATATATTTAAGTTTGCTTTCACTGTATTAAAGCCTAGTTGAAGTGATGATGTTCACATAGTGGAGGCAGTGCTCCTGTTGTCTTTGTGCTGACTTCATGGGTCACTTGTTTGGCCATGCTGTAGGTCATGTAGGCCTAACAGCTTCATGGGTCACTTGTTTGGCCATGCTGTAGGTCATGTAGGCCTAACAGCTTCATGGGTCACTTGTTTGGCCATGCTGTAGGTCATGTAGGCCTAACAGCTTCATGGGTCACTTGTTTGGCCATGCTGTAGGTCATGTAGGCCTAACAGCTTCATGGGTCACTTGTTTGGCCATGCTGTAGGTCATGTAGGCCTAACAGCTTCATGGGTCACTTGTTTGGCCATGCTGTAGGTCATGTAGGCCTAACAGCTTCATGGGTCACTTGTTTGGCCATGCTGTAGGTCATGTAGGCCTAACAGCTTCATGGGTCACTTGTTTGGCCATGCTGTAGGTCATGTAGGCCTAACAGCTTCATGGGTCACTTGTTTGGCCATGCTGTAGGTCATGTAGGCCTAACAGCTTCATGGGTCACTTGTTTGGCCATGCTGTAGGTCATGTAGGCCTAACAGCTTCATGGGTCACTTGTTTGGCCATGCTGTAGGTCATGTAGGCCTAACAGCTTCATGGGTCACTTGTTTGACCATGCTGTAGGTCATGTAGGCCTAACAGCTTCATGGGTCACTTGTTTGGCCATGCTGTAGGTCATGTAGGCCTAACAGTTTTTTATGCAATATTTGCTTTGTGGACAGATGTTGCTCTCCGGTTTTGTGATGAAAGAAACGTATATGTAGTTGAATTTATTCCACCACTGTGTGACTGTTGTATTTTTGTTGTCTCTCTCTTATTTTAGACTGTATCATGGTGGGTTATAGAGCAAACAATGCAATTACAACATAGGTTGTAATATGGATTTTTTTACTGGCTTGGCTTCCCCAGTGATTTTACCTATGCACCGCTACTGGACAAAGTCAGGCTTTGAATACTACAGTACACGAAATCGGGCACTACATTTACTGGTAATTACTGATAATATGTTTACATATTTCCTACTGTTTTATAAGTCAGAATACAAAACCCCAGACAGTTCTAGGACACTCGGAAGACAGTTCTACAGATCGACTTGCTCACGACACAGGCATGGCTGATGACTCTCCAGATTCCTCTTGATCAGGTGGATCTACATGTATAACTTCCATAGCTGTATGATAAAGAAGTCATTTTGCATGGAAGTCAAAAACGAATTTCATGATAATTTTGGTAGATAAATAATAAAGTATGAAAAGGCTTATTCATTCACATGTCATGAACACACTATAATATCATCATAATTGTATATCATAAATAAACAATTCCAGGTGAAAGTCAAAGGCCATACCTTTCTAGGGAGGAGGGAAACACTACTACAGTATTGAAAATATTGCCTTCCTTGCTAATTTGCTGAATACAGCCATAGCAAAACAGTGCAGACGTGCTGTCAGCTCAAGAGGTTCATTTAAGGATGAAAAGCCTGGCATTTTTCATTTTACCACAACTTATCGATACTTTGCCTTTTCAAGTATACATGATTCATATGGTCCATGTAAGAAAGCAGCAATCAAATCCCTGGGGAATACAGTTTTTTCTCTCTCGCACGCCGGTTCACCCCATCTAAGTTGATCTTTCTGTCTCCATCACAGTAGGGTGCTTTTCAAAGAAATGTCTGCCTCTGCAATTATCCCTGCACTGCCCCTGTTAACCCTTCTGGGGAATAGTGGAAATATTGGATTTTCTTAAATGCATACACTATATTGATTGGTTCTGATATATGCCATTTTATGAATACTATCCTGTGCTATTGCAGACCATGTCTGGCTTGAGAAGCTAAGTCTGGCGTATGTCAAATAAAATAAAAACTATTTGTCACACGCTTCGTAGACAACAGCTGTAGACTAACAGTGAAATGCTTACTTAAGGTTCCTTTTCCAACAATGCAAAGTAAAAAAATAATATACAAAATTAAATAAAAAATAGAAATAGTGACACAAGGAATAAATACATTAGAAAATATTCAAAATAAAGAAAACCCTTGAATGAAATGAGTAGGTGTGTCCAAACATTTGACTGGTACTTTTGGTAGGGGTAAAGTGACAGGGCAACAGGATAGATAATAGACTGTAGCAGCTATGTGTGTGTGTGTGTGTGTGTGTGTGTGTGTGTGTGTGTGTGTGTGTGTGTGTGGTTCCAGACTTGATGCATTGGTACCGCTTGCCATGCGTAGCAGATAGTACAGTATGTTGCTTGAGTATCTGGCATCTTTGACCATTTTGGGGTATTTCTTCTGACTCAGCCTGGTATAGAGGTCCTGTATTAGCTGGGAGCTAGGCCCCAGGGTTGTACTGTGCCGTACGCACTACACTCTGTAGCACATTGCAGTCGGATACCAAGCAGTTGCCATACCAAGCGGTTATGCAGCCAGTCAAGGTGCTCTTGATGGTGCAGATGGTGCAGCTCTATAACTTTTTTTGTGGACCAGAGGGCCCAAGTCTTTTAAGCTTCCTGAGGGGGAGAGGCCCTCTTCACAACTTTCTTGGTTTGTTTGGACCATGATAGATCCTTAGTGATGTGGACACGAGGAAGTTAAAGCTCTTGACCCACTCCACTACAGCCCTGTCGATGTGAATGGGGCCGTGCTCGGCCATCCGTTTCCTTGTAGTGCACGATCAGCTCTTTTGTCTTACTGACGTTGAGGGAGAGGTTGTTGTCCTGGCACCACACTGCCAGGTCCTGACCTCCTTCCTATAGGCTGTCTCATTGTCGTAGGTGATCAGGCCAACCATTGTCATGTCTTCGGGAAACTAAATGATTGTGTTGGAGTCGTGAGTGAACAGGGAGTACAGGAGGGGACTAAGCATGCCGCCCTGAGTTGCTGGTCAGTGTGGCAGATGTGTTATTGCCTACCCTCACCAACTGGGGTATTTCGTAATTTACCTGAAAAAGTTAAAGTTAGGTATTGCTTTTTTCTCCAAGTCCTAGTAAGGTGTCTGTTTATGAATAGCTAGTGTCTCGTGAGGGGATAATACCTGCAACATTATTTACTCTTCAATGTTTTAAACCAAGTCAAAAATTATGCGACACACACCATCCAGCTATGGTGCATTCCCTTCAGGAATTCCAGGATCTAGTTGCGGAAATATAAATATCACTGCTAAGAATGTACGATTTTAGCCAACATTTAAAATGAAGAGTCATAGATGTGCACTGGATGTCATGTTCGGTGGCTGGAAAGTATCTTATTCTGAATGCTGTGCTGTGTACTGGCATTATTTTACATCTCATTTAGTTTTTTATCAAAATGTTGCTTGTATTCTAGTGTATGTGCGTGTAGACAAACTTGCCTCTAGCAGTGTTTTTTCCCCCAGCGAGACTACAATGTAAATAGAGACAGAGCCGAATGTCAAAACGATACATTGACATCCAGAAATGTGGTTTTACTTCATGGATGTATAATAAGTTTAAGATGAAATTTTGCCTGCAGCTCCCTTTGATTCTAGCTCAATCAGTTTTATCCCAAGACTGTAATTCAAGGCTTTCGAAATATTTTGCCCTCCCTTTTTTATGTCTTTTTTATGTGGAAGCCACATTGGCATTGTTGTCATGGCTGTGATAGCTGTGATGGCTGTGATGGCGGCTCGCTGTAAATACACACAGATGAATGAACTTAATGACAGCTCTCTAGAATCTTTGGAATTGCTACTTATGTTCCCCTTAATCTGCAGAGTCTGCTGATCGGCTACTTGATGGGTCAAAGTTTCAGTGAGTACATCTTTAACTTGCTTGCATGTTTCTTGACCGTGTATAGCTGGATGGTGTGTGTCGCATAAGAATTTTTGACTTGGTTTAAAACATTGAAGAGTAAATAATGTTGCAGGTATTATCCCCTCACGAGACACTAGCTATTCATAAACAGACACCTTACTAGGACTTGGAGAAAAAAGCAATACCTAACTTTAACTTTTTCTGGTAAATTACGAAATAACAGGGTAAAACTTGGTTGGCGTTGGTCTTTCAACCAGTGATGAATATCGCCTGAGTGCTTTGAATAGTTTATGTTCAAAAAGGACCAAAACTAATTGTTTGGTGTGATAGTTTCTGAATTAAGCTAGGCCCTGGCACACACCCCATATGTTTGTCATGTAGTGGCGCATGTGGACCACCAGATTGCCTTCAATTCTTACACCTAGATGCCTACCTCCCGCTTTGTCAAGATCACTCTCAACCACCATAATTATTTCTTTGTGCGAGGTTCACTACAATAGGCCTATGATGTTGTTTTTGTGAGACCCAGAATGGTCGGTCTGAAAAGACACCCTACTACCCACAGATCAAATCCAATCATGGTGTTTGTGGTTGGAAAGATTCATGGCAGAAAAAACATTTTGGCTTGTGAAAACAAAAAAAAGTAGCTCTGGTGTTTAGATCTCTTGAGTAACAGGGAACGCAAAATGAAGATGTACGACTGCTCTTAAGACAAAACGGAGCTTGCAATCCATCTGTCTTGTCAGTATGGAGCGTTAGATCACATTTATTATGTCGCAAGAGTACATTAAAGATCATGTAGTTATTATGTCTTAGGATGTTATTGCGGAACTTTGAAGAACATTGGAGTGCCCAAATAGGCTATATGCCCTCTGCTCGCCTGAAGTTAGGCTAAGATTATTTACATAAACCCAATGAAATCCAGGCTTCACTGCTGACCAATGAGACCAACGCCCTACAAGGCTAGCTTAGTCTCAATCACTGGGTGTCTACTGGGAGTGCAGTCTAGACGACCGTTTCCAAAGGCAGACCTAACAGTGAAATTCTACATCTATCTTCCATATCAGACTGAGTGGGGAGAGCTTCCTGTGGATATGGAGCAAGGGCCTATCCGAAATGTCTCCCTGTTCCCTATATGCGGCACCACTTTTGGCCAAAGCGTGCGCTTCAACTGGGCGTACAGTTCTAATTCTAACGGTAGACCCAAGAGGAAAATTATAATTCAAATTTCCATATCAGACCAGATGGACAGAGCTCCCTGTAGCTAGTCTGAGAGCAAGCGTCAATCTAAAATGTCTCCCTGTTTCCTATATGAAGCAAAACTTTTGGCCAGGGTCCTTGCTATCGGGAATCCTTAGGATGTCCAACTCTGACGTCACCCATTGAAGTTTAAATTCATTTAAAATGGTTAAGATAAGGGTTAGGATTATGATTAAGATTAGGGTTAGGTTAAGGACAACGGTAGGAGTTAAGGTTAGGGTTTAGGGTAGGGACATCCCAAGGACACCAGATAGCCCTAAACTTTTGGACAGAGCCTGCGCCTTATAGAGAGGAAGCAGCTCTAGTAAAACTTCAACTCACTAGTCTGAAATTGACTGATTTGGAGGACATTGTGGCTACGTCCCAAATTCCACTCTATTCCCTACACTGTATACTAGTTGTGACCAGAGTCCTATGGCCCATAGTAAAAAAGTAGTGCACTAAATAAGGAAAATTGTGCTATTTGGGACACAACCCATGTAACAGTCCCGCTTGACTACATGCAGTGAACCAAGAAGCATCCAATCAAGTAGGAACATTATATAATTGAAGCAAGCAATATGCAGCCCTGTCACTCACTCCTGTCACATGAGTTCAAACTGTGTTTTAGTAAGAAATTCAGAGTGGCTTCTATGGGCAACGTGGTCTCAGGGCAATTCGTATTATTCTGTAAGTAAACCTGATAGTTTACTTTAGGTTACATTATGAATGGAATAGCGGTCGTACAATATCATACGAATTAGAGGACGTATAGTATAATACGTCTTACCCGGTCGTACAATAGCATACCAATTAGATGACGTAAATTATCATACATCTTGGAGGACTTTTGGTATTATGCATCTGTTTGGCGTATCGATAACTTGGTGGTATCAAAGGTTCAGTACATGAGTGGAATAGTCGATGGCTTCATACCACTTAGAATTGCAAATGGAGAGGTGTTATCTGGATGTGATAGAGTTAGTAGCATCATAGGAAAATAAAACATGTAGCTGCTTCCTCATCAATATCTTTTACTTTGATGACTCAGCTTGGGAGCTGTCTCCCTGGATGACTCTGTTAGGTATTGATATGAAAGGAAGGTCTAGTCAAGGCTCGTTTACTGTTTTACAGTTTTAGTTTGTTTATGTTTCAATAGAACTTGTTGAAACTCAGTATTCTAACTTCACACAACTTGTAGGCAGTCCTTAACTTCAGCTCAGGTAATGTGTTAATACATATTCTATTTTTGTATGTATTTCAATGGAACAGAACTTCATAAAACGAGTAGGCAGTTATTTGCCTCCAACAATTGTCTAGGGACTATGGAACTAGCCTATATTCTCTCAGGAGGTGACTTCTGGCAGCCAGGGAGGAATAGGGTGTGTTGGCAAAGAGAAGGGGCTCAGGAGGGATTGCTGTGTCTTTGATAGATGTTAAAGGAGTCGAAAATGTGCTGCTTCATCTGCATTCGATTATTCTGCAATCAACAAACGTATTTTCCAGTGAAACTCTGTCATCGGCTATTCCTGCGACACATCTCTTCGCGTAAACATCCCGCTCTGCAGGCTTCTGATCCTCTGGTATGCACAATTCATTACTCTCCATCTGAGACCAGGCCCATTTTTTTCATTCTTTACCTACATGAATGTAGATTAGAGCCATTTGTTATAATTCATCTTCTGCTCTGCAGTATGTTAGGGATAATGTTTCATAGACTCATCTCAACAGCAAAGAAAAATAACTGCATACACAGTCTGCTTTAGAACACAGTCAATATGTTGATTGGGGTGGGGTTCTACTAAGTTAACATATTCATTTGTTTTAAGATGGATTATACCAAGGATCATTTAGCTATTTGATTTGTAATTTTAGGGCCCCTTTAGGTATCCCAAAACTATATTTACATTATTTTAATAAAACATGTAATTTGGCATTACTGCTATTAACCCATAGAAACTCATTGAATAACAGATTCATACATTGAAAAATAGATAGTCAAAACTTAAATAAAAAATAAGTTTGTTTTATTCACCCAGATTTACCCCCTTCTTTGGGCTTCCTAGAGAAAAACAATCAACTTATACAGTATGTACGTGTTCGTGGGAGTCTCACCTTTCCATAGAGGGGTGTGGCCCAAACTGTTCAGACGCTACAGACAAAAGTTGGCATATCGATGGTACCGACTTCAAACAAGTCCTGTGACACTTGTGGGGTCGTAGAGCGAAATGGAGAACACCGTTGTGTTCTCTTTCTATAGAGTGGTCATATTAGTTAGGCCAAACCATTCAGACGCTACAGATGTTTTCGTAAGAAGAACGATTTTCGGGATGTCTCCTGGTCTGACAAACACATCTGTAGGGGGCTAGTGCAGTTATACTGGATACCTAACGCAGTACATTCTACCTGGAGGGGTTGGGGCAATACACTATCATCAATAGCAAAAGTAGTTATTTATCCACACTGTGTGAGCCAGGCTTGGCTTCGTCTGTGATTTCTGTCAGCATAATGCTGTATGATACACATGATGAGATGTCTTCAGGAATCAAAGTGAGAACATTATTGACTTGAGAAAAATTCACAAGGGTTCGATAATCTCCCATAGTGCACAGAATTCAAATGTTTCTTCAATTTGGTGTCAAAATATAAAGTTTGTTCTATTGCATTCACATTCTAAAGACGTGCTGAGGTTGAGGGAGTTCGTGGGTGCCGTGAAAAACCTGTTGTCATCGACAACAACCAAAACAAAGCATGTGCATTTTCTATTGTTGCCCTTGTGACATTATCATCTTCTCGATCTGAGGCAATCAGAAGGATTATAATAACTGAAATGAGGACTGTGTTCAGCAGTCCAGTTGGTTACAAAAGGGCTACTATCAACGCTGTTGTGATTGACCAAACAACGTAGTGGTCAGCTCTGTCGCCTGGGGATGGAAAGTTGTGGGTTGGAGCAGCGGGCCAAGTTTGAGTCAGCCCAGTACTAAATCTAAAAAAAGGGGACGCGTCGGTCAGACAGACAGACCACAGAGACATCAGGCAGCCCAGGGTTTCCCTTGCCTTCTCATGAAGCCTGCGGCCTCGGCCTTCCCTCCCCAAACACAATGCAGGTTCAAAGAAAGCCTGAAGAACACTGTAAAAGACATTAGCTGAGAATAGCAGGTGGTGGTGGTGACCATCTGCTTTGTGCGGAGCAAAGGGCGGCTTTTGTGGCCAAATAAATTCTTTTTTTTGTGTTGTTGCTGCATTTGTTCCCTTTTCATGTGTGTGGACATCCCCACCTCCCCCCTCCTTATTTACTTTGTAAAAATGTTTGAAAACTTTTAACGTCCCTGTTTGATGAGGTTACCCTCTCCTCCCTCCATGCACTCCTCTGTTTGATTAGCCTAGCCTTGTTAACATTTCCAGAGGACACAGAGGATCTGGGGCACGGCGAGGCCTCTCCTCTTCTTTTCTACTCTAAATCAAATCAAATCAAACTGTAATCAAATTGTCACGTGCGCCGAATACAACACTTGTAGACCTTACAGTGAAGTGTTTACTTACAAAGCCCTTAACCAACAATGCAGTTGTAAGAAAAAAATTGTGTTAAGAAAAAAATAGAAAAATAAAGAAATGAAAATAATAAATAATTAAAGAGCAGCAGTAAAATAACAGTAGCGAGGCTATATACAGGGGGTACCGGTATGGAGTCAATGTGCGGGGGCACAGGTTAGTCGAGGTAATATGTACATGTCGATTTAAAGTGACTATGCATAGATAATAACAGAGAGTAGCAGAAGTGTAAAAAGGGTGTGGGGGGGGGACTATGCAAATAGTCTTGGTAGCCATTTGATTAGCTGTTCAGGAGTCTTATGGCTTGGGGTAGAAGTTGTTAAGAAGTATTTTGGACCTAGACCTGGCGCTCTAGTACCGCTTGTCGTGCGGTAGCAGAAAGAACAGTCTATGACTAGGGTGGGGAATAGGTTTTGCTCCACTACAGCCCTGTCGATGAGAATGGGGGCATGCTCGGTCCTCCTTTTCCTGTAGTCCACAATCATCTCCTTTGTCTTGATGATGTTGAGGGAGAGGTTGTTATCCTGGCACCACACAGCCAGGTTTCTGACCTCCACCCTATAGAATGTCTCATCGTTGTCGGTGATCAGGCCTACCTCTGTTGCGTTGTCAGCAAACCTAATGATGGTGTTGGAGTCGTGCCTGGCCATGCAGTCATGAGTGAACATGGAGTACAGGAGGGGACTGAGCACATACACCTGGGGTCTCCGTGTTGAGGATCAGCGTGACGGATGTGTTGTTACCTACCCTTATCACCAGGGGCGGCCTGTCAGGAAGTCCAGGATGGGCTCCTCCTCCAGTGGTTCACCAGGGGGGTTGGGTTCCGAGTCAGACTCCTGACCCATAGATACAGGTTTGTCAATCACTTGCTTCCGGGCCGCAGAGGCGACGGGTCATCGTTTGGGCAGATTTTTCCTCAGATTGTGCCTCCACAGTGCCACGAACAGCAGGCAATCTTTTGAGGAGGGGTACCGGCAACTCCGGTTCTGCACCCACCAACATCAACTCCTCTCGGGCTGGGCAATTCCAGGCAAGGTGCGCCCGGGCGCCACACTCAAAACACCTCTTTGGTCTCCATCTACCTGGGGTCGTCGGTGGCGGGTCGGCTTTACCCCAGCTATCTCTCCACAGGTTTGCAGCCCTTTGGCCCTGCTGACTGTCGGACGGGTCCCAGACTCAGCCCGGCTCGGACAAAGCAGGGCCTCAGCGTTCTGATGCATCTCCACTGCTCCCAGGAGGGCCTCCAAGGTCTTGGGCATGCATAGACTCTACGCATAGACCTCTTCATGCCGTGGGGTAGAGCTCGAAAGAAGCTATCCAGGACCACTTTTTCTAGGATGGAGAGGGTGGACACGTGGGTTAAGAGCCGTGCCCTGGTGAGGTGCAGTAGGTCGCTCATCTGGGCTTGGGGGGATACGTCGGCCCCGAACTTACAGTTGTGGAACAGTTGGGCCCGATCAGCCAGGCTGTACACGTAGCGGCTGAGTATCTCCCATTTGAGTCTGTCGTAGTTAGCTGCCTGATCATTGTTAAGGTCCCAATATGCCTTTTGGGTGTTCCCGAAGAGGAACGGGGCCAGCAGACTTGCCCACTTCGGCCTTGGCCATCCTTCCCGTAGTGCTGTCCATTCAAATGTTCAGAGGTATGTTTCAATGTCGTTGTCTTCTGTTAGCTTGATTAAAAACAGGTTTGGACGCTCCTCCTTGTAGCTTCCTGATTTCCTCAACGAGGTGGACATTTTGTAGCCGCTGTTCCTCCAGTGTTTGTTCCTGAACCGCCTGTTGTGCTTGTTGGGCCCAGACGAACTGATTTATCAATTCTTCAATGCTGATGCTGCGTAAACGTCAACCCTGATCTGACCACGTTATCAGAATGCTTGCATTCTCCACCACTTGTGGCAGACCAGGGGGTTTGGTCATGACGTTTACACAGATTAGACATGGACGGAGTTAGATTAGCTCGGTTACAAGGCTGTTAATTTAAATAACAAACAAAAATAAAGTAATAGGTCTCTCCCAGGAGACCCTGTCCGGGATACTGTCTTCTGGGCTACGGGTCTTGCTGTACCATGTGGGGAACAAAACTGAGCTCCCTCCATTATCCCTGGGATTGAGCACAACTATACGGAAGTAACCTCCCTTCCCCGTGTGCTGCCCTATCTGGCAGCTTTATGGGACTCGTCCAGCTGGTGAGCAATCAGCCCCTTGATTACTCCCCAACCACAATCAGCCCCAATTAGTTCTGGCCGGAGAGCCCATCGAGACCTGACAGGTCCAGCAGAGGGAGCCTTCACCTCATGATGTAGACTCCTTCTGTCACGAGGCTTTGACGAGTCTCCCCCTGGTGGCTGACCTGCTGTACGCCACACTATATACAGTACCAGTCAAAAGTTTGGACACACCTACACATTCAAGGGGGTTTCTTTATTTTTATTATTTTCTACATTGTAGAATAATAACATAGACATCAAAACTATGAAATATCATTTATGGAATCACGTAGTAACCCAAAAAATTTTTTTTTAATATTGAGATTTTTTGGGTTGAGATTCTTCAAAATAGCCACTCTTTGCCTTGATGACAGCTTTGCACACTCTTGGCATTTTCTCAACCAGCTTCATGAGGTAGACACCTGGAATTCATTCACAGGTGCGCTTGTTAAAACCTCTTGTGGATCCCTTCATGCGCCAATCCCTTTAGCGGGATTGATTTGACAACATCCAGTGAAATGGCAGCACGCCAAATTCAAACTACAGGAATATCGATATTCAACATTCACAAAAACATATGTTTAGTACATCAAAATAAAGCTTAACTTCTAAATCCAGCTGCTGTGTCAGATTTCAAAAAGGCTTTAAGGAAAAAGCAGACCATGCGATTATCTGAGGACAGCGCCCCACATACAAACACATGCAAATCTGATTTCAACCAGGCATGTGCGTGACAAAAGTCCGAAATAGCGATATAATTAATGCCTTACCTTTGAAGATCTTCTTCTATTGGCACTCCAAAATGTCCCAGAAACATCACAAATGGTCCTTTTGTTCGATAATGTCCTTCTTTATGTCCCACAAATGTCCATATATTTGGCGCTTTTGATTCAGATATACACCGGTTTCAACCCGCCCAACATGCCTACAAAGTATCTAATAAGTTACCTGTAAACTTGGTCCAAACATTTCAAACAATGTTCCTAATCCAACCTCAGGTACCCTAAAACGTAAATAATCTATAAAATTTAAGGCGGAATAAACTGTTTCTAATACAGGATAAAAACTGCATGAAGCGCGTTCCAGTTCACCCGCAGCAAAAGACTAGAATCCACCTGAGTGACACTTACAAAAAACAGCCCTACTTCTTTATTTCTCAAAAGAAAAACATCAACCAATTTCTAAAGACTGTTGACATCTAGTGGAAGCCATAGGAACTGCAACCATGTTCCTCATAAATAATGACCTCAAAAAACATTCTCCCTGGGTGGATTGTGCTCGGGGTTTCGTCTGCCAAATCAGTTCTGTTATACTCACAGACATAATGAGTTGTGTCAGAGTGTTCCAGATTGTTTGTGTCAGAGTGTTTTCTATCTAACTCTGCCAATTATATGCATATCCTAGCTACTGGGCCTGAGTAGCAGGTAGTTTACTTTGGGCATGCTTTTCATCCGTATGTCAAAATACTTCCCCCTAGCCTTAAGAAGTTTAATTTGTGGAATTTCTTTCATTTTTAATGCGTTTGAGCCAATCAGTTGTATTGTGACATGGTAGGGGTGTTATACAGAATATAGCCCTATTTGGTAAAATACCAAGTCCATATAATTGGGGCTCCCGAGTGGTGCAGTGGTCTAAGGCACTGCATCTCAGTGCTAGAGGCGTCACTACAGACCCTGGTTTTATTCCAGGCTGTATCAAAACCGTCCGTGTCCCATAGAGCGGCGCTCAATTGGCCCAGCGTCGTCCGGGTTAGGGTTTGGCCGCGGTAGGCCATCATTGTAAATAAGAATTTGTTCTTAACTGACTCGCCTAGTTAAATAAAGGTTAAATATTATGGCAAGAACAGCTCAAATAAGGAAAATGAAACAATCATTATCATTACTATTATTATTATTATTATTAATCAACATCATTACTTCAAGACATGAACGCTAGTCAATCCGGAACATTTCAAGAACTTTGAAAGTTCCTTCAAGTGTGGTCGCAAAAACCATCATCTGCTATGATGAAACTGGCTCTCACGAGGACAGCTACAGGAAAGGAAGACTCAGAGTTACCTCTGCTGCAGATGACAAGTTCATTAGAGTTACCAACCTCAGAAATTGCAGCTCAAATAAATACTTCACAGAGTTCCTGTAACAGACACATCTCAATATCAACTGTTCAGGCCTTTGTGGTCAAATTACCTCTGGGCCGATATTTAATAATTTCTTCCCATAGAATTCATATTTATTAAACTGGGATATGACTAAAGAGTTAATCGGGGTGATTTCTCTACAAATAGACAGGTATTTTCCTTTCCATGGTTGCAAGATCTTATCTGTTTTTGCTAACTTTCTATTCAAATGTATTGGCATATGATCATTTCTTTCTTTCAGGATATGTATTCCGAGTATGTCCACATCCCTGTCAGACCATTTTATTGCTAAACTATATGGTCATGTAAAAGTTGTATTTTTTAGTGATCCAATACATCATATTTATCATAATTTGTTTGTAATCCAGAGAAGATAGAAAAGTATCTAGATCCTCTATGAGGCTGTGGAGGGATCCAAATTGTGGATTTAAAAGAAAACATGAATCATCAGCGTACAATGACAAATTTGTTTTTAAGACCTGGATGTCTAATACTTTAATATTATTGTTGTATCTGATTTTAACTGCTAACATTTCGATGCCAAAAAGAAATAAATATGCCGATATTGGACAACCTTGTTTTACTCCTCTTGACAGATAAACATTTTCTGAGAAGTAGCCGTTATTTACTATTTTACACGTAGGGTACATACATAACTTTAACCCATTTTATAAGAGACACTCCAAAACTGAAATATTCCAGGCATTTATATATCAACTCCTGTTGTACTTTCATCAAAATCCTTTTCAAAGTCAGCTGTGAATACTAGACCTGGTTTCCCAGATTTGTCATAGTGTTCTATTGTTTCCAGTACTTCAGTCTTATATTATCTCTAGAGAGGGTAATGTTACATGCATGTCAGAGAGCAGAGTGTTACATATGTGTCAGAGAAGGTAGTGTTACATCAGTGTCAGAGAGGGTAATGTTACATCTGTGTCAGAGAGGGTAATGTTATATGCGTGCCAGAGAGGGCAGTGTTACATCTGTGTCAGAAAGGATAGTGTTACATCTGTGTCAGAGAGGGTAGTGTTACATCTGTGTCAGAGAGGATAGTGTTACATCTGTGTCAGAGAGGGTAATGTTATATGCATGTCAGAGAGGGTAATGTTATATGCATGTCAGAGAGGGTAATGTTATATGCATGTCAGAGAGGATAATGTTATATGCGTGTCAGAGAGGGTAATGTTATATGCGTGTCAGAGAGGGTAATGTTATATGCATGTCAGAGAGGGTAATGTTATATGCATGTCAGAGAGGATAGTGTTACATCTGTGTCAGAGAGGGTAATGTTATATGCGTGTCAGAGAGGATAGTGTTACATCTGTGTCAGAGAGGATAGTGTTACATCTGTGTCAGAGAGGGTAATGTTATATGCATGTCAGAGAGGGTAATGTTATATGCATGTCAGAGAGGGTAATGTTATATGCATGTCAGAGAGGATAGTGTTACATCTGTGTCAGAGAGGATAGTGTTACATCTGTGTCAGAGAGGGTAATGTTATATGCGTGTCAGAGAGGGTAATGTTATATGCATGTCAGAGAGGGTAATGTTATATGCATGTCAGAGAGGGTAATGTTATATGCATGTCAGAGAGGATAGTGTTACATCTGTGTCAGAGAGGGTAATGTTATATGCGTGTCAGAGAGGGTAATGTTATATGCATGTCAGAGAGGGTAATGTTATATGCATGTCAGAGAGGATAGTGTTACATCTGTGTCAGAGAGGGTAATGTTATATGCGTGTCAGAGAGGGTAATGTTATATGCATGTCAGAGAGGGTAATGTTATATGCATGTCAGAGAGGATAGTGTTACATCTGTGTCAGAGAGGGTAATGTTATATGCGTGTCAGAGAGGGTAATGTCATATGCGTGTCAGAGAGGGTAATGTTATATGCATGTCAGAGAGGATAGTGTTACATCTGTGTCAGAGAGGGTAATGTTATATGCGTGTCAGAGAGGGTAATGTCATATGCGTGTCAGAGAGGATAGTGTTACTCTTACTGTTACTGTTAGCACAGCTCTTAAACTAAACCTTTTTAGGGGCTGGTGTCTGCAGCTACACAGTAGATTAGTCAGCAAGCTTGTCTGACAACCCTTAACGCTCTGCTCCGAAGAGAGATTGGGTAGTCTGGGAGCAGAGTGAGCAGCTCAGTGAGCAGGTTGAGTGGCAGGCCCATATACGCTCCCCGAAACAGCCATACATCAAAACAGATGTTAAAAATGAGTTAAGCCATTTTGTGTTCCACACAACAATTTGTCAAGATAACTAGAAATTAAGGAGCTTGTCCGTTTTCATGTCTTTTTTCATCCTGTCAGTTGTGTATCTGTCTTTAAATGCATCTTATATTGTAACATTAGTGTACAAGCTACTCACAAGAACGAGTACTGGAAAGGAAACAGCAACAACAAAAATGGTACTTTGTTTTGAACGACTTAAAGACATGCCCGGAATCTGGTCTACTAGTAAGTATTTTTCAACCTCTCGCTTTGGGGTGGATGTGTCAATGTGTATGCATGCATAATCTATGACAATCACTGTTTTATCTCCATTAGCCATGAAATCCCTAGTTTGAAAGCGACTGTTTTTCTGGAACCTGTGCTGCACCATTTCCCCTACATTTTCCCCCACGTGGGCCAGCCCCCTAGCAATTCGATTTCTAGCCAGTGAAATTTAGCCCTTCGCCATTTGAGTGACAGCTAGCAAGATGTACATACAGCAGAGAGAGAGAGAGAGAGAGAGAGAGAGAGAGCGAGCGAGAGAGAGAAGATGTGGTGCACATACCTGCACGTACATGACTTAGTCCACAATGTTCGGGGGACAGATTTTGGTTTGTGAGCTCTACATTCAGAACTACTGGTGAAAAAGTTTACAAAAGTATCAGAGTATCTCTTTAAACAGTGTACTCAATGTTTTTCAAACCAATTATTACAAAATAACTAAACTGGAGTAACCAAGACAATCGGACCATTTCTGTGGTATAATTTGGTTTGGCAGGTCCCGCCGTATTTCCCTTGGCCTTCGGCCGCGGCACGACAGCTGTGGAGGAGACATTTACTAAAGCCTTTTTTCCTAGTGAGATTACAATGTCTTTTTGATGTTCGCCAGTAGATATATGGCTACATCTCTCTCTCTCACTCTCTCCCCTACTATGGGGCTGGCTGACTGGGATAGGGTGAGTCCCAAATGGCACCCTTTTGCCTATGTAGTGCACTACTTTTTATCAGGGTGAACTATATAGTTAATAGGGTGCCAATTGGGCCTTGGCCGTGGTGGTACACAGTGTCCAGACAACAAATCACTCACTTCTCTACCAGTGTGTTCTACTGGAGCATTATATAATATCAATGATGGCAATCTCTTCCCCTTTTGGACCAGGCCTTTGATTGATACTGGAAAGCATCCATTTCATGCTCCGTCACTGGCTCTTGCACCAGACTCAGAGTGAAGATCTTTCTCGCTGTTGTCCACACTGGAAAATGATCTGGGTTTATTTTCTTTCCAATTACTGTCCAATCTAGACACTGCACTGAGAGCAGAGGAGGGTTATGTGCAGAGAACGAGAGGAAGGAGGGGAAGAAAGTAAAAAGAACAAGGGATAAAGAGGTGGAGAGAGTGAAAGATGGCCGGAGGGAGTGGGAGAGAGAAGAGACATATCACAGAATGTGAGTCCTGAAGCTAATTGTGTGGATCCCAGAACAAAGGAATTCACTCAGACATGATTGAATGGAAGGAAGCCAAGAAAACCTGTTCAATTACTGCAATCAGGGATATTCAGTAGCCGGACTGAGGCCGAGCCATAGTCATTGGACAATGGCCATGAGAGATATCTCAGGCCACAAAGAAGAGGAGGTTGCACCACTCATTGCACAGATGTGATAGGCTATAAAACTGATCAATCACAAGCACTATGGGGCTCAGCCAGTCACAGCTGGAGCGGGATGAGAGTGTGACATACTTTGTGTGCTTGGAGTGCATCATGCTGGGGCTCCCAGTGGCTTTGTCACCAGCGAGTCACCTTAATTAAATTATTAAATGGGCTTACAAAGACAATTGGGTTGTCAGGAAATTAAACAGAAGATGGGAAGTAGCCATCTTACAAGTTTAGTGCTGGAAAGAGGAACTGGAGGAAAATACATTTCAGGGAATCATACCATAATAAGAGCGGAACTAGTGCTGTAGCCAATCTGCCATTACAGGCAGTGGAATGATGGTGACTTCCTGCAGGTGACAGGAAGCTGTCAATGTTCTTCCTGTTGTCTGTGAGATATGTTCTCTGCAGTCACATCACACTCAGACCCCTCAGAGCTCTGTCTGTCTCAGTCATCCTTCAGCCTATCAAAAATACATTCATTTCATTTGTGGATAAATGCTCTGTTACAATGTTATATGTTTAATATAATATGTAAGTTTCCTCATTTGGCAAATATAAATCCTCATAGCACATACTGTATGTATTCTAATGCATTTGGATTTACATTTTATGGTTTTTGCTATAATTTCCATTTGATGGTAATGGAGAATTCTTGGAAATGAAGAGAATGTAATGTGTGACTATTACCAGGGGGCATATCGGTTATCCTCCACCGTCTCCAAATTTGTGTTACTGTCCAGAGTGGCCTGGAGTGAAGGACTGGCAGCTACTTAAGAGCCCCCCTCCATCCTGCAGTCAGCTAGCAGCATATTTTCTCTATTAGCTCCGGCGTGTGCCGAAGACACCGGGCCGAGCAGCAGTCATGACGCAGCAGAAGAAATATTCAGCGAGGACAGACAGTGGACTGTTAATGATGCTACCCATTCTCTTAGCTGGCCCCTAGGGGCCTCCGCTCATCCTCCCTCCCTCCCTCTCTCTCTCCCACTCTCTCTCTCTCTCCCGCTCTCTCTCTCCTTCTCTCTCTCCTCCCCCCACTTTCTCCCCCTCTGTCTGTGTCTGATGTGGGGTACCACAAACAACATCAGACCAGGCATGTACCTCATTATAGGGTTGGGGAGCTCCACCAGTATCTGTAGCAGCAGGACGTTACAAAATTAAGGCTCTCAATATAGACTACGATGGTGGTGAGCAATTCTCTTGTCGTTAAAGTCATGAGGTCTCCGGCCTGCTTTAAGGTTTATTCCAAATGCATTGAACCATTGATCCAATCCTTGTTAGATTAATTAAGACAACTATTCATTGATGCAAATCTCAGTTGTTGAGATTTAAAGGTCCCATTAAGTGCTCCATGAAAAAAAAATCATAGGATGCCTGCCAAATGGCAACCTATTCACTATATAATGTGCTACTTTGACCAGGGCCCATAGGGTAGTAGTGCACTACATAGGGAATATGTTTCCATTTCAGACAGAATCATAGTTCTCATGTCCTCAGGGTCTGTGCCTCCCCATTTGATTGTGGCCCAGTCGTAAATGAACTGAGAGGTGATAAAGTACAGAAAATGGATTTCAAGAAGAGACAAAATGTAAATCCTTTATTAACATGGCCATTTGGCCTCCTGTATTGGCAGTCACTCAATCAGCATCTTAAACAGGTTCCAGAATCCATAGAAGTGGAATAGAACATGTTTAAAACTCTTTTACCTCCCAACGCTCCTCCAGACTATCCTGTAAGAAAGCGGAATCAAATGAAAGCTTGACCGGTAGTTAGTTATGATGTTTTGATATTCAATTATGTGATCTGTCCTTTATGTCATTTGGCGAGTGTTGCTTCAGTGAGGCCGCGAGGACACACCATTTCAACAAACATACTAGAGTTTTTTTTGTGTGCTTGTTATGGAGCCAAAATGAACTGAGGAGCATTCCTTGTCCTGGACTGAACCATATGAAGTCAGTGATTCATCATTAGCATTTTTGTTCATCCTGGACTGAACCGTATGCAGTCAGTCATTCATCAAAAGCTTTTATTTTATCAACGCTGCTGATTCCATGGACCTCCATTGACTTAGGAGTACACACACACACACACACACACACACACACACACACACACACGCGCACGCACGCACACGCACGCACGCACATGCACGCACGCACACGCACGCATGCACACGCACGCACACACACACACACATTAAGTACACACACATACACACAATGTACACACACACACACATGAAGTACACAAACACACATAAGAAATAGACTGTGGGTAAATTAATTTATCTCAGTAAAGTTCTGCTAATCTGTTTTCTAATATTTCTCTTGTGTATTATCAGTTGAATTATGAGAACCTGTTTGCATAAACATGATTAACAAGGGAGACAAGCGGGGAGATGTACAATTACTCCTGGTCATATTTCACATTAACACACCTACATCATTAACATTGTGATATATGAGGTGTCACCTGCTCATATCTGTCCTAAAGCCATGCACTTTTAGTTCCTGTGTGTGTGCGTGCGTGTGTGTATGTTTGTGTGTGTGTGTGTTATTGTGTGTAGCCTGAGTGAGTGTAATTTTGCACAGACACATGCATATACAGGCTGGGTTTTCACCTGCTACCTAGGCCAGCCTACACGGTGAGGAATTATTAAACCACGGGGGAGGTTTATGGTTAACAGGAAGGGGATAAAGAGCGGCAGTCCGTAGAGAAATGGGGATACGTGATACCTTTTAGCACTGTTAAAGCGGTGGGGTGTAAGCATTGCGCACCAGCTTCTACCTACTCCCTGGTACATTCCAGCTGGTCAATGCACAATATGGCTTGTTAACAAGGGCTTCATCCCAAATGGCACCCTATTCCCTATATTGTGCACTACTTTGGCCAGAGTCCTATGGGCCCTAGACAGAGAATATGGTACTATTTGGGGGACACACCAAGGACACAATCGCACTTCACATATATACTGTATATACGGTATATACAGTATGTATTTTTCTTATTTAGCAGACGCTCTTATCCAGAGTGACTTACAGGAGCAATCAGGCTTAATTAAGTACCTTGCTCAAGGGCACATAGGCAGACGTTTCACCTAGTCGGCTTTTGGTTACTGGCACAACGCTCTTAACCGCCAGGCTACATGCCGCCCAGGTAGTTATTCGTTTTATACTTATGAGTTTCCTACAGTTATACACCGTGGAAAAAAAATATGATCTGTGTAGTTGGACTCTTTGATCAGAATCAGTGTTGACCACGTAGAATTGGTTCACTTCATGTACTTGTTTTTCATGGTGTGTTGAAAGGATGGGTGTTGAAAGGCTGGGTGTTGAAAGGATGGGTGTTGAAAGGATGGGGTGTTGAAAGGATGGGTGTTGAAAGGATGGGTGTTGAAAGGATGGGGTGTTGAAAGGATGGGGTGTTGAAAGGATGGGGTGTTGAAAGGATGGGTGTTGAAATGATGGGGTGTTGAAAGGATGGGTGTTGAAAGGATGGGTGTTGAAAGGATGGGGTGTTGAAAGGATGGGTGTTGAAAGGATGGGTGTTGAAAGGATGGGTGTTGAAAGGATGGGGTGTTGAAAGGATGGGTGTTGAAAGGATGGGGTGTTGAAAGGATGGGGTGTTGAAAGGCTGGGTGTTGAAAGGATGGGGTGTTGAAAGGATGGGTGTTGAAAGGATGGGTGTTGAAAGGATGGGGTGTTGAAAGGCTGGGGTGTTGAAATGGAACCGCATGGGAAAAATATTGAGAGTAACAGATTGCATTTAGCATTTTGCAGCATCTATAATCTCAACATCAAATTCATGATATTGGTCAATATTATAAATCTCTATTGGACCCCTGTTTTAGCTCAGTGAGATTCACAGCGATCTCATTTTGCAAGCGTCTGTAAACTAACTCCCTATCTCCAGCTATCTCCTCACTGCGGCGAACTCTATCAAGGTGTACTGGAAACGTTTTAGTGTCTCTTTTTCCTGCTGAGTATGTGTGTGTGCGTGTGTGCATGCGTGTGTGTGTGTCTGATGGATTGATGGCACCACTCAGGAAAGGTCATGGTCTCCTGGACCCGTCTGGTGAAACTGACTGAGGTGAGCAGTAGAGAGAGAAAGGGAGAGAGAGAGAGAGACACCTCTGCTTGGCTTATGTCACCTGGGTTTATGCGAGGACAGCTCTCTTGGAGCAGAGTGACTCATGGGAGAAGTCACAGACGAGGCCTGCCATGAGGATGACTTTATAACACCTAGCTGATCTCCCTCTCTGTTTCTCTCTCTCCCTCTCTTTATCCCCCTCTCTCTCTTTATCCCTCCCTCTCTCTTCCTCCATCGCCATTTCTCTCTTACTATTCCCTCTCTCTCCCTCTCTCCCTCTCTCCCTCTCTCCATCTCCCTCCTCTCTCCTTCTCCCTCTCTCTTTCCATTTCCCTCTCTCTCTCTCTCTCTCTCTCTCTCTCTCTCTCTCTCTCTCTCTCTCTCTCTCTCTCTCTCTCTCTCTCTCTCTCTCTCATCATTAAGAGAGTGAGAATCACTTCAGGCAGCACAGTTAATAGAGTCAAGAGACAGAGAATGCAGCTTAATGATGTGTACTATTGTTTTTTAACTGCTGTAAACTAATGAACAGTGGATCTTATTTGAGCAGACCTACTACCCTGATCTGTGTCCTCAGCACCACAGGTTAAACCAGCTGTGTGTCTCATCTCAGAATATGATACTAATACTAGCCTATATTTAATTCTGGTACAAAAATGAATGTAGGTATTACATATTTACTAATAAATGACATGGTAACATTTTATTTACACTGTAATAATAACCAAGCCATTTGTTTTTGTTTTTCATTGGGATTAATTGAATCCATTATACTGAATTATTTGACATTTCACTGTAACTCTGAGTTGGTGTCTCAAATGGCAACCTATTCCCTTTATAGTGCACTACTTTTCACCGAGCTCTGGTCAAAGTAACGCACAATGTAGAGGGCCATTTGGGATATAGTCTGATTCTTATGAGGCCTCTACGTAGACTGTTCCACAACCTTTAAAAGGGCCTCAACCTCGGTTAAAACCAGAGTATTTTGGGAGGATATCAGTTCTCCACGAAATCCTAACCACTAGAACTTCCTGTCTGTGTCTGTCTCTGACCCAGCCTCAGCAGTGGCACTGTTGCACCAATCTGTGAAAGGCCTTTTGGATCTAAGATCACGTGTTTTCCCTTTTTACCCTTCTGAGTTGGAGAGGACGGTAACAGGAATGAAGCGTGCCACAAGGGCATCTACATGTGCCCTCTCTCTCTCTCTCCCCCTCTCTCTCTCTCGCTCTGTAGGGTGTGGAGGGAGTGAGTGAGTGAGTAAGGGAGAGAGAGAGAGCGAGGACTCAGTGTCCTGTGTCCGCCCTGCTGATGAGATGCTGGCTGTGTTCCTGTCTGTCTGGGCAGTGACTCCACATGGCTGACTTTAGCCTTAGTCTCATTTGATCTTCTCTTCATGAGAGCAGTTCTTCTCAAATTTGAAAAAGAACATTGCTGAGTCTTCCTCTTAAACACACAGTGACTCTGTTTGTCTCCGTGATGCCATGAAGGTGAATAACTCAAATCACACTATTTTGGGAGAAAAATAAACGGTATAGTTTACGTCTTGAAATGTTGAGGACAAAACGTACTCAGGTATAAAATTGCCTTCATTTGGCCCTCATTTTCAAATGGTTTCCCTCGTGCTTCGGAGTGAAAAGTAATGTAGTAATGTAGTAATAGCACTTTGAGGAGTTCTTCCAGACAAAAGTTTTCACTTTGTTCTGTAGTTCCACTCAGCGAATTCCATTTATGGAACTGCATGGATGAAGCAAACATTCAAATTGAAAACTGTCCATTTATGGATCAAATTTGTTCTGCATATACATTTCCACCGCTTGCAGGAAATGCACTTAAAATGTTTAGGTAGTGGATTCATTGAAAATCCTGCCCAGCCATTCTAATGGCATTCCAAATACTTTGTCCATTTTTCTTTATTTGTCATTGCGACTGCAGTTCTCGAGGAAAGGCTTGATTTGTTTTATCAGTTCCATTCCTACAATCACTATGTTTACAGTATCATTACAGTTACACTACGGAAACATCCACTGAAAGCTTCATGTACTGTATGAGTATTTGTGTAAGTATTTGTGCATACCATAGGCCATATCCGCCCTGTCCTTGCCAGTCCAGACTTCAGGTTCTGCCATGGAGCCAATTTTCTGTCTCTTACTCAAGTTTCACTGTTAGTAACTTTTTACTTCTTCCTCCATGGGTTGGCCTCTATGGCAAATGTGATGCCTAACAGCTTGTCTCAGAATACCATTAGTGCTAATGCCCTGTCTCACAGGCTAATAGGTAGATGGTGTGTGAAAGACAGCCAGCCCCAAGCTCTGATTACGTTCCACATTTCTCTTTGTTGAGAAGCGATGATTGTCCCTAATCCTTCAGTGTAGCCATACCGTCCCAACACAAAACGGATGTTGACCCTACCTCCCAAAACAGAACGAAAGTGCTTAAAGAAAGAAAGACAACTCATTTCCAGGTAATCTATCGGTGCATCCGTTTTAAGCCTCAAAACTTAAACAGACAATGATTAACAACACAAGGAAGGCCCATTCTGCTTAAATTTTACATTGTATTTTGTAACTACGTGAGAATGGACCCTCTGTGACACGCACGCATGCACACACACACATACACTCACACACACACACACACACACACACAAATACACAGACCAACACGCCGTGAGAAAACGGTGATCAATACGTTCAGGCAGTGTTTAGCCATCCAGGTGTCAACCCAGCTCAGGAGGTCTGCTGCTGGTATCCTTCTCTGCCATGTCCTCTCCCCTGGCTGAGATTACAGGGCTTAGCTCTAGTATAATTACATATTACCTTTTGTTCTCCTGCTGTTCTGTTCTGGATTCAGGGCTGAGCTACGATTAACGCTTTCTTTTGTAAAAATCCTCACAAAGGACAACTTTGTCCCAACTGAACAGCATGATGGTTGCATTTTTTTACTCATCTAATTATCCAACTAAATGGTAACAGAAGGCCTGGGGTTTTCAGAAAACGTTTAATGCATTTGAGTGAAAATAGTCAAGTTTGGCTGGCTGGGTTGCAGCGGTGTAAAGTAAAAAAAAAAAAAATACGTTTAAGTACTACTTAAGTAGTTTTGGGGGTATCTGTATTTTACTATACTATTCATATTTTTGACTAATTTTACTTTTACTCCATTACATTCCAAAAGAAAATAATGTACTTTTTACTCCATGCATTTTCCCTGACACCCAAGGTACTCCTTACATGTTGAATGTTTAGCAGGACAGGAAAATGGTCCAATTTACGCACTTATCAAGAGAACATCCCTGGTCATCCCTACTGCCTCTGATCTGGAGGACTCACGAAACACACGTTTTGTTTGAAAAATATGTCTGAGTGTTGGAGCGTGCCCCTGGCTAGCCTTAAATAAAAAATAAATAAATGTAAATGGTGCTGTCGGTCTGCTTAATTTAAGAAACTTGAAATGATTTATACTTTTACTTTTACTTTTGATACTTAAGTATATTTAAAACCAAATACTTTTAGACTTTTACTCAAGTAGTATTGTACTGAGTGACTCACTTTTACTTGAATCATTTTCTATGAAGGTATCTTTACTTTTATTCAAGTACGACATTTGGGTACTTTTTCCAGCACTGCTGGGTTATAGTTTCAATCGAATAAGGAAGCAAAATAAAAGACAGAGAGCACCAATCACACTGCTCTGATATTGAGGGCAAACAAAATCATACCCACAAGCATGCGTAACCATTATGAAACAATGCTTTGCAAACATGAAGTGAGAGTGACAGAATAAGGAAATGGTGAAGATCCACACTGTACCAGCAAAATATCAGCTACTTTCTGTCTAATAGTGCAAAGAAGTAAAACAGCTCGAAAACTGAATATTGGTAATAACCCACAGTTTGGCCAAAGTTGTTTAAAATGAAATGTAATGACAGTAGCAGGTATATGGATCCATACTGGTACAGTGAAGGCTTAAAACTCAGTATTGAAATAGAAGTCAGTAGATATAGGCTGGGTTGTGCTTTTATATATTAGGTGATTGAATCAGTGTGAGGCTACGAAAAGCTGTTTGGTACAAGGTCACTCACCCATTACCAGTTCTAAATATTACTGCACCAGGATGTCAAGGGTCAGTCAGCATGGCCAGATGAAAGATAATACTGCAACCATAGAAATAGAATCCATAGAACGGGTCTCCTCATTCAAGTCAACGATGGCATAATGGGTGGATTCTATTTCTATGACCGCTACACTATCAGGCAGGAATAGGTGACAGGGGACTAGCCAAGTATTGCATCGCAGAATCTGTTTGATTCACATAACATAATAACCTAAACTATAAATAGGCAACTGTACAAAATACAGTATCTGTACATACTTTGACATCTATTTGGTTGATGATAGAAACAAATCAGAAATGTCTTGTTTTTCTTATGTCTTGGTCTCTTTAGCACTGTTGCAAAGTAAATGTGTAAAATTAAACTGTTAAATGTTATGCGTGTGAGTGCGGTATATGAGACGTAATAATAAGGAGCATGGTATTGAGGAAGCATGGGGCGACAGGAACATAGTTTTCATTGTCTTTTGACACTAGACCATCTTATTTTTGTATAAAAAATAAACACATCTAGATGCCTTTTTTCAAAAGATTCCTTCTTCATGAATTTCCACCGCAAAAAAACAACAAAAACATGAGTGTACAGTGAGAATGACAATAAGTACTGCTTGATATAAAAGGGTTCTCACATCTCATATTCCCTGTCTTAACCGAAGAGGGAAAAAAGAGGGGAATATGGAAAGCCTGTGGAAAGAGTCAGGCAAAGTCTGCTGTGTGATTTCTTCAGTATAACTCGTCCATTGTTTCCTAACCTAGAAAACCCATATTCCACCTTCAATGTGAACAATCGAAACCACGCAATGAGAAGATTGAATTTGAATCCCCTTTTGTAAACACATTGAACAAACTTTGAAAAGAGTTTGCGCATAAGTACACACACAGGCACAGATTCTACACACAATTACCCCACACATTCTCACCAACACATTCTTACACACACACACACACACACACACACACACACACACACACACACACACACACACACACACACACACACACACACACACACACACACACACACACACACACACACACACACACACACACACACACACACACACATACACACATACACACATACACACACACACACACTGCACATGTTACTTTCTTTGGTAAAAGCTCAAAGTTTCAAAATGCGGTTTAAAACCTGATTTTCCCTCAAGACTGCTTGTGTTAAATAAAACTTGAACGATGCCTGGGAGTGTTTTTGCCAGGGACTGCTCACTCTGTGGTGAAACAGAGCAACAGCTTGTGAGGGAAGACTGTTGTGCTTTAAAATGAAATGTATATCTATTCTTTATTTCTTCCCTCAGGCTTACAGTTATATTGGTTCAGAGTGAGTACCTTAACAACATATGTCATATTTCAACTTGTTTGAAGGAATTAAGAGTATAACTTTTTAAGTCAATTTGGGTGTTCTGATGCATTATGCTTTAGTTCTGATCATGTGGATGGTCAATCATTTGCTAGAGACTATCCTATAAAATATGAATATGGTGTTTGCATTCTCTTTTGCCATTTGAGCTACTAACCAAACTCATACATTTCTTTGATTTTGTTTTTAAACAAGCTTGTTGCATAACTCAAAGAGTGAAAGAAACTTTTGTAACTTTTATAGAGTGTGTTTGTAAATGTATTTAAAACATAATAATTATTATCATTAGTAGTGGTATTATTATCATCATTATTATTGTTGTTCACATATCATTTATCTCAAAACGTCCCTTGTGTCTTTCATCAGCAACTTCATTTTCACTTTGCAACTTAGTATGCATTCCAGTTTTGTATTTACAATCTATAAACAAAATGAACTTTATGCACTAAATTCCATTAGTTCTTTCTTAACAAATGTGCCCTATTATATTTTTCACCGAGAGGAAAAGTGAATTTCAGTTTAAAAAAGTGTATTTCAGTGTTGAAAAAGTGCATTTCAGTGTAATGAAGTGCATTTCACATCTGTAGTATACATTTAGACAGATCTCTTTTTAATAAAGCGTTACTTATGATCTATTAAGCTGCTAGAGATGCTGGAGTCCTCAGGTTAGTATTTATGGTGATATGGAAACCCTGTCTATTGGAACAAACTAGATTGATTGATCATGAGTTTTTAATGAAGAGGCAATAATGGGGGTATATTCATATTTCTTAATGTGTGGCTTTTTGTGTGCATGTAGAAGCTTACGCAACATGCTAGTGATACTTTTTCTACGAAGAAAAAGTCCAAATGTTATCCCTTAAACCCTGGTAGAATATAAACTCTTCACTTATAATAGTGCTAACATTATGAGATATCGAGCAGCCAGTAGGATCTTTTTAATACCCTACTTTTAAAAGAAATGGTGAATAAAACTCAATAGAATAGATTAACTCAGCACAACCTAATATTATCCCTGACATCAGTAAGGTCATTGTGAGATTAAAGGATCAAATCAATTGGCTTATCATAGTGTATAAATCTGAATTTCAGTCTGGAAAAAATGTATATCATCTACCCTTAGTCTTGGACATTTCAATAACCACAGTCTTGTGATTTGTTGGAATTGTGATGATTTCTCGACTAAAGAAAATAATGTCTATCATACACAGAATAGTAAAGTTTTGCAACTTATGTCATGATTTCCAACTTTCATAGCAATAAAATATACACATAACATAATTCAGAAATACCTAGGTCTAGGTTTTTATCAGAGCAGATTTTCTGTTAAATTATACGTATATTCACACTAAATCGACATTAAGCCCTACCATATATCAATATAGGGATCATATTCGATTAATATTAAGCCATTTCAAATATTAAGATGAAGTGTAAAAACTGTTCACTTGTTATTATTGCGTTATAGCTTGGTAGTGAGGATCAGGGATGCATCTGTCCCTTTAAGAACGACCGGTCTGGGGTGGCGCTTTCCTCCGCAAGGGCTTCTTGATATTAATAGTGTTGGTGTCTTGAAACTGACGTAATGCTTGGAGTCTGAGGTCCTGTCAAGCGATAACATTTCTGATAAAGAACTGGGATCACTGCAAACTAACCCTCCTTTTCCATCCAGACTCAGGCGTTTTAAATATTATACACAGTCACCCTGATTCCACGTGCACAGGCGAGATTCGAAATGTTATATCCCCTCTAACAAAAAAGAAATAGTAGGCTACCCCGAGATCAACAAACAAACAGCACAAAGACGGTTCATGGCTTACGCCAAAGCTCCACCATCTTTCAGACTGCAAAGACTATTGCAATTTAATCAACAGGTAAGGACAAAGCGAATCAATGCACGTTACGAGTACGGAGGCGAACAATGTGAAATTACAGTAGTTCCAGAATGCGGATCGCTTTTAGAGAATGTTATGTAATAACTAAGGGATTTCGTGAATCAGTAGTGAGCTACTTTGCTGTAAAAAAAAACAGCAGGGCTTCTCGGATTTCACATGGCATGTAGGTTTTGTTGGGTCAAACGCGTGAGAAATTGAAATGGGCTACTTGGTAGAAGCAGTAGCCGTAATAGAGGGTGTAAATATTGAGACAAGAGAGAATAACATGAGTTCCGATCAGTAGGTTTGTTGCTTACTTTTCCCTTCCAATTTAATTTATTAATTAGATTTCAGATGATGTAGCATTCTTGTAAAGGCGCGACGCATTCTGGATAGGTGTTGGAGACAGAATATAGTTATGGTTTTGAGAATATCTGTGATCTAAGTCACACAAACACACTAATAAGACGAGGATTTTATTTGGCGCATCGCGTATTTCTGTTTTCATTGTTCGTATTAGAGAGCATGGTAGAGAGTATGTTAAGGTGCACTGTTTTCTTTCGGCTTCTGAAACTTTGTATATATTTTGTAGTGTATTTTGATGTTTAATGATTCATTCATGTCGAGAACTGAGTTAAGTTTTCCACTCAACTTTCCGTAAACGGTGATGTTCCTCAAAGATAAGAAAATGCGTAGGCATGACAACACACTTGGGTCAGAAGAATATTTCAACTAATTACAATAAAATGCACACATCCAAAAGATTTCACCAGTAGCCTATTTTCTAAACGTTCCACATGTTATTCGTAACCTACGTAGTTCTAAGTTTTGGTTTTTAAAATGTTCAAGTAATGTACTAACTTTGTTACAAAACAAGAAATGTAACAACGTGCTTGTAACTTTATCAATAACTAATCACTGTTAATTACTTTTTAAAAAGTCAGTCATTTCTCAAAAGTCTTAAATATATTTTCCATGTGCAGGGGATTAGGCTACATCTCAAAGGAGATGACACAGAGGTGCAGTGTGTGTATGTGTGTGTGTCTGTGGAAATTCTGAAAGTTTTCAGAGCAGCATGACTGGGCATCGTGATGAAACAGTTCAATTTTGCAGAAACTCAACATAGCTTTTCATTATGTTTTGCTACAAGCATTATAAAGATAATACAATTCTGCCTTATTACTTATACCTGCCCCATTACTTTTATGAGGAGCTGAGATATTTTGGTCATCTACTCCTCTACTCTTGGTGCAAAGGGCTACTTTCAGAGGCATGTACCACTTTGTTACTGGTAGCGTAAAAAAGTTACATATTCTCAGTGTGTTTGCTTGATAGTTACATTATAACCATGTACATAGTAGCAAATAACCCCCTAAAGGTATTGACTTTTTCAAAAGCATAACGTTTAACATTTAGACAATGTTTCTGTCTATCTAAACAGACTATTTTTCAGTTGGTAAGATCTAAGATCATCTATGAGCACAACTCTAAATCACCCGATTTTCAACTTCACTTAGGCTCTTGTTTGTAGTTACATTGTTATGACACAAAATTCCCCTGTTGGTTCCAGTAGAGGACTCATACTCTTTCCTGTAAACTGTGAAACCTACCTTCCTACACGCCAACATGGGTCTGGAAATGATACACCTTCTGTCTATGAAAGCCCTCTTTCTTGTCAGTGAAAGTTTGTTAATGATGTGGCCAAAGCAAAGAAACGCTTTTCATCATTCAGAGGGGAGAAAGGTTAAGCTGAAACATAGTCTCAACAACACTCTGTGTTTAACAATAGTTGAGTTAGTTGGACACCTGTATGTCTAATAGACACATTATTTCTGCCTTAATAGTGTTAACACACACATGCATAAAGAGTATTTATTATATAAATAATATACATCAAAACATCTGGTTGCAAAAATCCACTTCTAAAAGTAGACTTTGTCCTCACTGCAGCCTTGTATGTATTACATCTGATACGTGAAGCACTTGGTAAACCGTTAATTAATTAGGTACAATGTTTTGTCACAAAATCCATTGATGTCAGCAGCCACTCTAGCCTCATTTTCTAAGAAGATTTTTTACTTTAGCTTTTATTAGAGGATTATGGAAAATAAAATGACTTATCATGTGTATTCTGTGGTACTCTATACAGGGAGTGTTTCTTTCAAAAGTGAGAGAAAGATCCACATGGTTAGTTTGATAAGAGCTGTTTGAAGTGACTGCTGAATTGTGCTAGGTATATTTGAAATGTAAATGGGTTCCCATCTGTGAGTTCTTTGGAGGGGGGTATGCAATAGATCAACTCTTGTATAGTTAGGAACTTTACGGCTGACAGATGAATTTGGGTCTCGTTGGTATTAGAAAGCAACAGTGGGGGGTTTGCATTTGTTATACATGGCTTTAGAGTTTGCACAACTACTTTTAGGGGGATTTTTTCGTATCGCTGTGAGCCTTTCACTTCGCAGTGTATCTTTGTACCAGATTCACCACGTAGGTGCTGCTTAATAATTCATTATTAATGAAAAATAAAATATTTTGAGGCCTCATGAAAAAATAAAGTTACATATAGTATAGAAACTGGTAATGTCTTGAATCCTAAAGGACATGAGAAACCAAGAGCAGATAAAAACTGTGCATAGCTCCTTGTAAAATTGTAGACATCAAAGATGATCATGTAATATGACACGTAGGCTACTACAGAAATGAGGTACAATTGTGATACATTAAGGTTTAGATTTGTTTGGTCGACCCAGCCATCCTTCATTGCCATTCAGCAATGTTTCGGCTTTTTCTGGAGGTGGTTGTATCTCAATGAAAAGATATTGAAACTGAAAATCAGACAATACTGTATGACATCTGTATAGTCATTTTTGACCCTCGAACAGGTTGTGTAGGTTCCTCCCCTCATGTCCATGCACTTAAATAGACAAAGGAAGCTTAGATTTACCATGAATAAAGGCCCACTCACATGTATGTTCTCACGTTGGTGTCTATGGAACACAATGGCCTGTCTCTTTAACCCAAAAGTGCCAACAAGGGTACATACATTTTGTTAGAATTTCGAAACCCTTAAAAAAAATGCTTATTTGTTTGAGAATTAGAACCACTTACTATTAGAACCACTAAAATAAAAAGTGTTACTGCTTGACAGACAGTGGCTCTTTGCATTTACATTTCAAATATACCGAGCACAACTCTTTGCAATCATTACTAATTTAGTGTGTTTAAGCAAAACACATGTTGGTGCTTTTAGGGTTAAATTTTTTTAATGCTTTTGCAAATGGCTAGACACATTCCCTGGTGGTTTGATACATGCAACCAGGAGAGGCAGGAAACTTTAGATTTTCTTAAACCATTTGACGCAATTCTAAAGTTTACTTAGAGAGGACAGACAGCAGTAAATGGTAGCCTTAAAAACTTTTAATAGCCCCTTAGATTCACCCTGGTAAGCAAATAGTTTGTTTTCCAGATTTGTGGAAAATGGAACCAGGGTAGGAGTATGTGTAAGCAATAGTTGTTGATACAGCTACCTTTTGTCTTTGTATTTGTTTTAAAAAGTCCTTCTCACTGCCAGTTGCTGATGCAAGAAGTGACAGTTCATGTTTTTCACACATTTTTTCCCCTCAAATGTCCATATATTCTGAGCAACAACCTTAAAAGACTAGAAAGTAGGCTTTGTTCTATTGGCTAATAGGGCTTTTCAATGTGTTCACCTGTTAACGCAAGGCAGTACTTTAACTACAAAAAAAGGTTTCCCCAAATGGAAAAGCTCCTCGATGTGTCCCCTCCAGCCATGTGGATGGGGGTGGCTTGTACTTGCCTGGCTACACCTCCACATGGCTCTGGCCAACTGACATTTCTTCTATGAGTCTGGATTTGCCCCCATCTCAGAAGATTTCTGGGAGGGAATCACCTAATTATCTATCTTTGATCATTTGAATCAGCTGTGTAGTGTTAGGGCAAAAACCAAAACGTGCACCCCTTGGGGTCCTGAGGTCCCTGTTTGGGAAATGCAGGGTTAAGGTTAGGGTGAGGGTTAGGGTTAGGTAAGGGTTATGGTTAAGGTTAGGGTAAGGGTAGGAGTTAAGGTTCGGGTTTAGGAGTAGGGATATCCCAAGGATCCCGGATAGCACTAATCAAATTTGTCACACAAACGACTTCTAGGATGGCAGTTTCTGACTGAATTTATGTAGGGATCAATAGAGCAGCAGAATTAAATGCAGGGTGAGTTGTCAGGCAAGGCTTGCACTGGGCTCTGTATGCAGCAGTGGTTTCAGGTGTGGTTTACAAGGTGTAATGATGTAGGACTAGACACTTGCTGTTTCATATTTGGGATAAATCAAGAGTCCTGCTATCTGTGTCAGGTAGACATTTTGTGAAGGTTTAGGTTCTACACCATACTTATAAAGAGAGTGTGTGTGTGTGTCTATTTACTGTATCTTAGGATTTCCATAGTGCACTTTGGGGATAGTCAGTGTAGAAATTCCCTACCCATCACCAAAAAACAGATATACCCATTGATTAGGAGTAGAGTCTGCTAAAAACGTGGTCCGTTCCCTCTCCTCTCTGGAACACTGACGAGTCAGTTTTGCCTCTCAGTTTATGACGTGTTAGCTCGTTTCTAAGTGTCTGTCTGTCAGTGTGTGTTCTTTCTTTCCTCCATAATTTTTCAGTGTTTTTCCTTCTTCTCTCATTGTGGTTTAGTGTTCCTCTCTGCGTCTGTGTGGTCTAGGCCGGCTGTAGTGGGCAAAGCACAGGCCATTACATTGTCTCAGACAGGTTGGACAGGATGACTCGTCGAGAAGAAGGGGGAAAATAGTGTTCCCCCGATAATGTTTGTTTTCCTGTTTCCAATTTGGATTGCCAGAGGGCCTGTCGTACCGCTAGAGCTCCTATTCATTCATGAGTCCGACAGACCGGCAGTTTGATGATGCCTGCTGCTTGCTGCTAACGCGGCACAGGACTGACTCTGATTTGTAATGACCACGTCGTTAATTGTGTTTTTACTGATCATTGTTCTTTCTCTCGAAATCACATGGAATGCAAGATGTCGGTCTGTATGGTCTTCCTAACTTTTATAACTTTTTTAACTCGTTCCAGCTTCCAAGCTTTTAAAAAAGATATACTACTTTTGAGGTCTACTTGCATGTTTGATGTGTATTTGTGGGGTACATTTTTCGATACATCTAGGCTTTAAAGAACATATGGTGTTGATTAAGCTATTTTGTGCGTCCTTGATTTTTACGTGAGTTTTTCCCCCGTTTTGAATGGCGTGTGATTGCAGAGAGAGAAGCATTGTGACTCGTGCTGTGGTGGAACCCAGGACTGATATTACCTGGAATCTCCTCTGAAGACACAGGTGGGAGAAGAGAACAACCTTTAAGAAATCTGAGAAAGACCCTGCCAACAACAACAACAATAACAACAACAACAACAACAACAGCAAGACCAAAGAAAGGACAATGGAATAAATGCATCTCCGGCATGGACGTGGAATAAAGGATACCTCAGTCAAGAACCAGGGCAAGGACTCTGGATGTTGTTCCTACTCTGATATCTGGATCCCTGTGGAATCTGTGCTGATAATGCGCTAACCCAATGCTCGGCAGAGGTATGTATGCTCTCTATTCTTCTATGTCCTGCTATCTGTGACTTGAGTAATACATCGATTATTCTTAAATATTGTGAATGGTGTTTTATTTTTTACGTAACTTGAAATCGTGGCAAGTCAGTGGAGGCCCAAAGTGAACGGGCCCAAAAGGGTTAGGATTGTGATGTTGTATTTTTATAATTTCGGAACCCAAGTCCCAGGCGGGTTTCTCAAAATATGTTTTATAGTACTGTTGCCTGATCCTCGTTGTAGTGGAGTTGTATTGTTCGGCTCTTTCATTTTAAACAGTTTTATGTTCTTAGCTTTGGTATATTCCAGCATTTTGATCTGGTGTTTTAAGTCACTACCATCTGTATTCCTTTAGCTTATGTGGAATGTTGTCTACACAGACTTAATGTTGTCTCTTTTGACTTAATGTTGTCTATATTGGCTTAATGTTGTCTATATTGACTTAATGTTGTCTATATTGACTTAATGTTGTCTATATTGACTTAATGTTGTCTATATTGACTTAATGTTGTCTGTATTGACTTAATGTTGTCTATATTGACTTAATGTTGTCTATTTTGACTTAATGTTGTCTATATTGACTTAATGTTGTCTATATTGACTTAATGTTGTCTATATGGACTTAATGTTGTCTATATGGACTTAATGTTGTCTATATGGACCTAATGTTGTCTATATATTGACTTAATGTTGTCTATATTGACTTAATGTTGTCTATATGGACTTAATGTTGTCTATATATTGACTTAATGTTGTCTATATTGACTTAATGTTGTCTATATATTGACTTCATGTTGTCTATATGGACTTAATGTTGCCTATATGGACTTAATGTTGTCTATATATTGACTTAATGTTGTCTATATTGACTTAATGTTGTCTATATATTGACTTCATGTTGTCTATATTGACTTCATGTTGTCTATATATTTCATCTTATTGTTTGTATTGTCATGATCTCATCCTTTACAAAATGTTACAGGAGGTTGTTGCTACAGTATAAAGTAGGTTTCTACAGTGTTGTTATAGCTTACTCATACCTAACATGTATTCATACTAAGAAACAAAGTTCAGGTTATTTTGCAGGGTAGGTTGGAGAAAGTTACTGGCAGTACATATAGATAACAGCATTTCAGGGTATTGACTGATGAAACATGAGTGCTGCTTTGCCTTTGCTGTGAACCTGCAGAGGAATAATTAATTATGGAGATGAGCCTAATTAGTGGGTGAACCAACACCTGTCATTTTTCAAAACAGCTCAATTTGTCTTCCATTCAACAGTGTGTCCTTGTGCCTGTCATTAGCCAATGCTTGCACCTTATCACTCCTGATAAGTACACTACAGTATTGCAACATTAACATAATTTAATAATTACAATCTTTGGTTTTAATCGCAAGAAGAATTCAGCCATTTAGGCTGTTTATTTCCAAATCAAGTATTATGTTATTTTCTGTGCGTTGCACTATTGTACTCTATTGGACTTTAGTCTTAAGAGTAATAATGCAAAAGCAACAAACGTAGAAATGAAATAATCTCATTATGTTTGGAAAGTGAACACATAGTTGAGGGTTTGGACCTCTGGACAGTGGCTGAACTCAAATGCCGTATCTCAAAAAGTGTGCCATGGTAGAACATTCTCTCTCTGTCTGGATACGCATATTAAACACTTGATAATGAGCAGCTATTACGAGACATTTTCTTTGTTAACGCTGCAGAAACGCTGCAGAAAGGTTTTCTCATGACAGTCTTGCTATTTCAGCAGATTTGTATAATGTTTAACATATGCTATCTTTTCCATCCAGACTACTCAAAACTGAAAATGTCTCTGTACTTAAGAAACACCATTACCTCTGTTACAGGAGCCAGTGTTATAATGGGCTTAGCTCAAAGATTTCACTTACTGGGAGGTAGGGAGTGTGTTTCATAGAGACAGCTGAGCTATTGTTAACAACCAACATGCATTCATTTGATCCATGTATTTCACATTTCATTCTCATACTAAACTCAGCCATAGAAAACATAGCCCCAAAGAAAAACAATGACAATATCGCCTATTTTCAATTCTTATTTCAATTTTAATTTACACTAACTATACAAGCCCAACCTTGGTAACTGTTTGTATAAAGTGAGGGGCTTGTAGCTCATTTAGTAGAGTATTACACTTGCAATGCCAGCGTAGTGGGTTTGATTCCCGGGTCCATTCGCAAAATGAATGCACTGTAAGTCGCTTAGGATAAAGGCATCTGCTAAATGTCTTCAATTATATTATTATAATATTGCAGCTAGATGTACTTCTAATTTACGTGACCTAAATGTGGGGCATCAGATGTGGGCGAGGTGGATAGAGGATGTTGTTTGACATGTCATATGAGCCCATTCAGAGTGCTGAGTGTGAAGCCATCATCCGGATCAATGTCTGTGCTGAGACCTGTTACTTTTTAGATATACAAGTCCAGGTAGTGATATGTTTTAGTAGGCTAATCATTATTTATTTTTTTGTGGGTAGATCAGCTTTAATATTGCAGATAGATTGTAGCTTCCAGCAATGTAATTGTCAGCATCATTTCCAATTCCCCATTTATTTATTATGTAAATATATATATATATATATATATATATATTAATTAGGCAAATCATTATAATATATCAAGTATTCAATTTAGCAGACGCTGTTATCCAAGGCGACCTACACTCATGTTTGTATACATTTGAAGTATTATATGATATTAATGTGATATTAATGACACAAATACTGACTGCAGTTCTAACACACAGGCGATTTTACAGGACCAATAGTGTGAATACCCAACCACGCTCCGTAACCACACAAATTTTATTCTGAGCTCTTCTGAACTCACACGGACAAAAGTTTCACATAAAGAAGATATGCCCTTAACTTGAGAAATGAGCTGTTGTTTTAACTAATTCACCCCTTTTCTGATAACAGTTTTGTTGGAGGTAAGCAAAAATATTAGGCTCATTAAATGCAGCCTTGATTTCTGTAATCCTTGTGAATTATATGAAGAAATAGGTGAGTCGTCAGCGCAATGCTTCTGTAGGAACAAGCCTCAGTGATATATGGTGTGCCAACGTGTTTGTAGGATGCGCTGTGCCAAATCATTCTATAAGTGCTTATTTAAAAGTCTAAAGACAAGAACATTTTTCATGGTTTTCCGGTGTCAGTATAAATATTTCTTGTTGGCTTGGTTCTGCTGTTGCTACTCTATGGCACAGCGGGCCGGGTTTTTTCAGGCCATGTCTGCCAGTTACTGTAGCTCTCTCATGTCCACAGCTTTCTCTTTAACCTAAAGTATATGTTGCCCCATTTCAGTCCATTTGTCCTTCAAGTAATTTATTTATATTTTTTAAACCCTTAAATTCTTGTTAGGTATCGTCTTTTTTCTACACAGTGCAAGGTAACTGAGCTCTGGATGTCCATGGCTCTTTGTTCGAGGCATACAGTCTTTTTGACCGCTTCTTATTTCCCAGAACAGGATGGAAATCATACATGTATAACTTGGAACATGTAGTGCATCGAAAAGATGCTTATCGTTACGCAGAGCAAGATAATGATCTCTTTGATTGCTGAGTGGAATTGAAACTCTGGTCGGTCGTCTTTTTCACTCTGTCACTTCGCAGCGGTGTTTAACATTACCAAATGAGGCAATTATGATCAGCAAGAACACTGACTTGTACCCCACATGAGGCTGTGGTTGAAATGAGGTCTTCTGAAAGAAAAGTGCCATTAGTGTTCTAGAAGGGTGGCGTGAACCTGCTCATTAAGGAAGGAAAGTTTGAACGTTGGTGGCTGATTACGCCGTCATCTACCCCTCATTCCTCTGCAACTTATTGCAATAACCCTGAACCCCGCTGAACTAATCTAATTAGTTTGAGAACAAGAAATGATCCTGGATCATTTGCAGAATGCTAGACAAAGGAGCGATTCATTCTCTTGTGGCGTTAAAGAAGAAATGGTTAAGTGCAGGCCTGCCTGTTGTTTTTAGTGGATTATTTCCGCAAGGCCTGCACCATATGGTGGTGGAAAAAAAGGCCCCAAAAGGGGCAAAGAAAAAGGGGGACGGGCGCTACAATGAAGCTGCAAAAACAAAGCATCTTGAGTCAAAACCCATTAAATTAAAGGGTAATGTCAAATGCACCACACACTCAGAGGTTGATTATTTTAAAAGCCGAGCTGCATTAATCAACCTCTTCATCATCATCTTTGTCAGCTTGAATAATGTTTTTTCTTTGCCCTTTTTTTGCATCTAATTGCAGATACACAAAAAACGGACAAAATGGTACCGACCACACTGTTCACACATATGAGTCGTCTGGTCAGGATCAGCCCAGGAACAATATTGAGCTGCTAGTCCAGAACTCCACTGTACATTGTTGAGTAATTCTACGTTGCCAGGCTATTGGTGGGGCTCCATTTCAGGTTACCAAGTGACAGAGATTGCATTCCTACCCTGTCCATAACTACCCAGGATCCTCCAGGATCAGACCACCAAGGTGTGCCACCCCCATTGGCCACTACTGGTGTGTCTTGCGGCCAGTAGTAGCCCGATGGGAAAATTTGACTTGTTAAATACTGACCTGGGGCAGTTAAATTTACATGCGTCCCAACCCAAGGCTAGTCTCTTCACTTGCCAAAGCAATTAAGAACCGTGAACACTCTTTCCTGATGGGGTTGCTTTCCCAAACACTCCAAATAATCCACCCTCACCCCCTCCTCCACAGAAAGGCCAATTCACAAATGTAGGTGTAGCTACAACATCGGGGAAGACCAACATTACGTTTGACTACCTGGTTGAAAAGCCTTTATTTCTTTTTCTAATTGAAGGTTTAGAGGATAGAAACTATTCTGAGTATGCTAGGGCAGTCCACTGTCTGTCTGTGGCTGCTAAACTCAGAAGCAGTCTGAGTCCTCTCCCTTTACGTTAGTGGTTATTATCCAGCAGAGGAGTGCGTATCAGTCAGGAGTCTGAACTCTCCGTTGTCGCTGTTTTCTCAGTGTGTTGTATCACTGTTACTGTCCTTGACAATGGGCCTTAGCTGTATTTAAGTGCATTGTAGAACTCACAGGGAAGTCTCACAGACTGATGTATACCAGAACCACATTAAAGTAGAACTGATACCGTTTGAACTACTTCGCAGAAATGAAACAAACAGATAATCAGAATATCGCTCTAAAATATAACATTTGCAGTTTATGCTTCAAAACAAACTTTATAAGATGTTTTAAAAATAAGTTACATTTGACTGAAAATTCCATTACGTAGAGTAAGGCATTGTTGGCAGAATTAAATGGATGCAGTCAATGCATGATAGATAGTCTAATAGTTGAATACATTTTGCTATCAGGTTGTAAATCATAGCTAGTTCATAGTTTGCTGCCTCCAGCCATTCAGGAGATGAACTGTTTCAGTTTCACTGACCCAATATTTTGAGAGAAGAAAAAGGGCCAGAAGAACGCTACCTATCCCAATGCATAGTGCCAACTGTAAAGTTTGATGGAGGAGGAATACTGGTCTGGGGATGTTTTTCATGGTTCGACCTAGGCCCCTTAGTTCCAGTGAAGGGAAATCTTAACGCAACAGAATACAATGGCATTCTAGATGAATCTGTGCTTCCAACTTTGTGGCAACAGTTTGGGGAAGAACCTTTTCTGTATCAACATGACAATGCCCCCGTGCACGAAGCGAGGTCCATATAAAAATGGTTTGTCTAGATCAGTGTGGAAGAACTTGACTGACCTGCACAGAGCCCTGACCTCAACCCCATCGGACACCTTTCGGCCGCGACCGGGAGGTCCGTGGGGCGACGCACAATTGGCCTAGCGTCGTCCGGGTTAGGGAGGATTTGGCCGGTAGGGATATACTTGTCTCATCGCGTACTAGCGACTCCTGTGGCGGGCCGGGTGCAGTGCACGCTAACCAGGTTGCCAGGTGCACGGTGTTTCCTCCGACACATTGGTGCAGCTGGCTTCCGGGTTGGATGCTCATTGTGTTAAGAAGCAGTGCGACTTGGTTTGGGTTGTGTTTCGGAGGACGCATGGCTTTCGACCTTTGTCTCTCCCGAGTCCGTACGGGAGTTGTAGCAATGAGACAAGATAGTAACTACTAACAATTGGATACCACGAAATTGGGGAGAAAAAGGGCTAAAAATAAACTAAATAAATAAAAATGTTCCAACATCTAGTGGAAAGCCTTCCCAGAAGAGTGGAGGCTGTTATAGCAGAAAAGGGGGTACCAACTCCATATTAATGCCCATAATTTTGAAATGAGATGTTCGACAAACAGGTGTCCACATACTTTTGGCTGTGTAGTATATGTGTTTTATTTGTGTTGGTGATGGTTGTTGGCTTACCATCCTGATAAGGAGTTACAGTTCAAAGCTTTATCGAACTTCATAGTGAAACAAAATAGTTACCAACTTTTATATTTGGATTGTGAATATGACGATGCTCTTTGTGTATCGAAGAAGCTTTGTTCTCCTGATATAGAGCAGTCTCTTTTAGTAGTTTACTATTGACTTTCTGGCAGGAAAGGAGACGGTCCCCTTGCCTCGACAGAACCCATATAGAAACCTCTAAGCCCTTCCTCCCTCTAGCCTTTCTCCCTGCCAGAACCCTGCTCTGGTTGCTGTCGGTATCCTGTCATAAGAGACATACGTTTGGTAGCTCAACTCTTTATCTCTCCCACGCTCTCCACCCCCCTCTCCTCGGCCCTGGTACCGTCCCATAACTCTTCAGGCATTCCTGTGGACCAGACAGAGAGTGGGTCTGCAGCCGTTCCACCAGGCCCACTCAGCACCTATTATGGTCAACGGGCCGTGGTCGCTGTCAGACCCGGCGCGTTTTGATTCACTGTCCGCCCCGTATCTTCCTGCCTGGGACCTCTTTTCACCATGTTCTTAACTTCCCAGATAGGAGATAAAATATCCATAAACAACACTTGAAAGAAAATGTAAATGTTTATAGACTTCCTGCGAGACTTATCTGATATTGTTCTTATTTATACGTCCAGGAGTTGACTAAAAGTTGCCTGGGACAAGCCAAAACTCAGCTAAAGCCCCTCTTAGTACAGGGAGCCTGGGCTGTGCCAGTGGAGGCTGCGAATGAACAGAAGGTTTAAGTGGACAGTTGGCCCTGTAGACGAGGAGCAAGGCTGTCACTGGGGCTGGAAAGAATTCTGAGATAGTACAAGACATTCTCTTCTTCCAGTCCACCCCCAGACTAATGCAATGCACCCTCAGCCCCAGTCCCAGCCTTAAATGACCAGCACACTCTCTTATCTTGATAACGAGCTGAGTGTGGAGCTTTGTGAAACATGGCTGAGTTCAGTGTGTGTGTACACTGTTCAGGGTGGGCTGCCTGGTGGTTTTATCAGACTCTGATCTGCTTTTAAGGGAATTTGCTTACAGTGGAGTGTGAAGAGGGTGCTGACAGGACGGTGTCAGCGTTTGCTTTCCCCCAGCATACAGTACACAGAGCCCCTGTTGAGAGAAGGTCTTCCCCCAGCATACAGTACACATAGCCCCTGTTGAGAGAAGGTCTTTCCCCCAGCAAACAGTACACAGAGCCCCTGTTGAGAGAAGGTCTTTCCCCCAGCATACAGTACACAGAGCCCCTGTTGAGAGAAGGTCTTTCCCCCATCATACAGTACACATAGCCCCTGTTGAGAGAAGGTCTTTCCCCCAGCATACAGTACACAGAGCCCCTGTTGAGAGAAGGTCTTCCCCCATCATACAGTACACATAGCCCCTGTTGAGAGAAGGTCTTTCCCCCAGCATACAGTACACATAGCCCCTGTTGAGAGAAGGTCTTTCCCCCATCATACAGTACACATAGCCCCTGTTGAGAGAAGGTCTTTCCCCCAGCATACAGTACACATAGCCCCTGTTGAGAGAAGGTCTTTCCCCCAGCATACAGTACACAGAGCCCCTGTTGAGAGAAGGTCTTTCCCCCATCATACAGTACACATAGCCCCTGTTGAGAGAAGGTCTTTCCCCCAGCATACAGTACACAGAGCCCCTGTTGAGAGAAGGTCTTTCCCCCATCATACAGTACACATAGCCCCTGTTGAGAGAAGGTCTTTCCCCCAGCATACAGTACACATAGCCCTTGTTGAGAGAAGGTCTTCCCCCAGCATACAGTACACATAACCCCTGTTGAGAGAATGTCTTCTCCCAGCATACAGTACACAGAGCCCCTGGTGAGAGAAGGTCTTTCCCCCAGCATACAGTACACAGAGCCCCTGTTGAGAGAAGGTCTTTCCCCCAGCATACAGTACACATAGCCCCTGTTGAGAGAAGGTCTTTCCCCCAGCATACAGTACACAGAGCCCCTGTTGAGAGAAGGTCTTTCCCCCAGCATACAGTACACATAGCCCCTGTTGAGAGAAGGTCGTTCCCCCAGCATACAGTACACAGAGCCCCTGTTGAGAGAAGGTCTTTCCCCCATCATACAGTACACAGAGCCCCTGTTGAGAGAAGGTCTTCCCCCAGCATACAGTACACATAGCCCCTGTTGAGAGAAGGTCTTTCCCCCAGCATACAGTACACATAGCCCCTGTTGAGAGAAGGTCTTTCCCCCAGCATACAGTACATAGAGCCCCTGTTGAGAGAAGGTCTTTCCCCCATCATACAGTACACATAGCCCCTGTTGAGAGAAGGTCTTTCCCCCAGCATACAGTACACATAGCCCTTGTTGAGAGAAGGTCTTCACCCAGCATACAGTACACATAACCCCTGTTGAGAGAATGTCTTCCCCCAGCATACAGTACACAGAGTCCCTGGTGAGAGAAGGTCTTTCCCCCAGCATACAGTACACAGAGCCCCTGTTGAGAGAAGGTCTTTCCCCTAGTACACAGAGCCCCTGGTGAGATAAGGTCTTTCCCCTAGTACACAGAGCCCCTGGTGAGAGAAGGTCTTTCCCCCAGCATACAGTACACAGAGCCCCTGGGAGCAGGGCCGCTAACTGCTGCATGGAGAGAGGCTGGGAGGAGGGCAGCTAACTGCTCCATGGAGAGATGCTGGGAGGAGGGCAACTAACTGCTCCATGGAGAGATGCTGGGAGGAGGGCAGCTAACTGCTCCGTGGAGAGAGGATGGGAGGAGGGCAGCTAACTGCTCCGGGGATAGAGAATGGATAGGAGGAGGGCAGCTAACTACTCCGTAGAGAGAGGATGGGAGGAGGGCAGCTAACTGCATCATGGAGAGAGGCTAGGAGGAGGGCAGCTAACTGCTTCATGGAGGAGGGCAGCTAACTGCTTCATGGAGAGAGGCTGGGAGGAGGGCAGCTAACTGCTTCATGGAGAGAGGCTAGGAGGAGGGCAGCTAACTGCTTCATGGAGAGAGGCTGGGAGGAGGGCAGCTAACTGCTCCGTGGAGAGATGCTGGGAGGAGGGCAGCTAACTACTCCGTGGAGAGAGGATGGGAGGAGGGCAGCTAACTGCTTCATGGAGAGAGGCTGGGAGGAGGGCAGCTAACTACTGCATGGAGAGAGGCTGGGAGGAGGGCAGCTCTTAAAAGCTCTATGTGTGGGTGGCAGGAGATCACTTTTATGGTGCTGCCGCTCCTCTCCTATTGATGAGTCAGTGCTAGCCCTGAGCCCAGAGAAAGGAGAGAAAGAGAGAATGAGGGAAAAGATCAGGGTGTTGAGACTCACTCTGAGTGGGCGAACACAAACACACACACACACTTGTATACGTCAGCTTATGATTCTATTATTATGACTGCAACCCCTATAAATTCCACACCCCAGACACTAGGGCTGGGAATTGCCAGGGACCTCACGATGCGATATTATCACGATACTTAGGTGCCGATACAATATGTATTGCGATTATAAAGGTCACACTTTATTTGGATAGTCCATCTGTAGATGCGCTACAGATGGTCATACTATCAACAAACTATCTGTTGATAAGCAACTGACAATTTGTTGATGAGCAACTACTTGCTAAGATTACAGTTAGGGTAAGGTTTAGAATAAGGGTAAGGGTTAAGGTTAGGGATAGTGTAAGGGTTAAGTTTAGGGTTATGGTTAGTAGATACGTAGTTGAAATGAGTATCTGCAGAAGGACAATCCAAATAAAGTGTTACCCATTTTGATACTGTGAATTCATTGCGTTTTGATGTTCCAAACATATTGCTCACCATATATATGTCTACTGCAGAGGGACAAGAGAGAGCCATGAGAAAACTAGTTTAAAACTAATCAGTCATGGAAATAAAAGTGCTGTTAACAAATTGGCTCCCTATTTAAAAAGAAGATGGAGAACAAGCTATGAAGGAAAAGTACTGGAGTTTTGGTGCGATTTTGTGATATTCGAAACAATTATTTGTATTAATAATATACAGATAAGTAACTATATCGAGTTTTTCCCCCCATCACTACCAGACACCAGTGTGTAGACAAGCAAATCATTTTGTAATGGCAGAAGAGATTGTGTTTTAAACCACATGCAGATCTAAACAGACCTCAGTATTTTGAAGGGGTCCGTCTTTATGTCTCCTGTGTTCCTAGTAAGGTTACAGTGCCTTCGGAAAGTATTCAGACCTCTTGACTTTTTCCACATTTTGTTACGTTACTGCCTTATTCTAAAATGGATTAAATAAATGTTTTCCCTCATCAATATACACACAATACCCCATAATGACAAAGAGAAAACAGGTTTTTAGAAGTGTTTGCAAATGTATAAAAAAACAAACAAAACAGAAATACCTTATTTACATAAGTATTCAGACCGTTTGCTATGAGACTCGAAATTGAGATCAGGTGCATCCTGCTTCCATTGATCATCCTTGAGATCTTTCTACAACTTGATTGGAGACCACCTGACCAAACTGAGCAATCGGGGGAGAAGGGCCTTGGTCAGGGAAGAACCCAGTGGTCATTCTGACAGAGCTCCAGAGTTCCTCTGTAGAGATGGGAGAACCTTCCAGAAGGACAACGATCTCTGCAGCGCTCCACCAATCAGGCCTTTATGGTAGAGTTGCCAGAAAGAAGCCATTCCTCTGTAAAAGGCACGGCAGCCCCCAAAAGGCACCTAAAGAATCTCAGATCATGAGAAACATGATTCTCTGGTCTGATGAAATCAAGATGGAACTCTTTGGCCTGATTGCCAAGCGTCACATCTGGAGGAAACCTGGCACCATCCCTACGGTGAAGCATGGTGGTGGCAGCATCATGCTGTGGGGATGTTATTCAGTGGCAGGGACTGGGAGACTAGTCAGGATCGAGGGAAAGATGAACGGAACAAAGTACAGAGAGATCCTTGATGAAAACCTTCTCCTAAGCGCTCAGGACCTTTGACTGGGGCAAAGGTTCCTCATCCAACAGAACAATGACCCTAAGCACACAGCCAAGACAACGCATGAGTGGCTTCGGGACAAGTCTCTGAATGTCGTAGTGGAGAGGTAGTAAGTGTTAAATTCCTCGGTGTACACATCACGGACAAACTGAATTGGTCCACCCACACAGACAGCGTCACCAAAAGCACTCACAAACTTCTACAGATGCACGATCGAGAGCATCCTGTCGGACTGTATCAGTGCCTGGTACGGCAACAACGCATCACCGGGGGCAAACTACCTGCCCTCCAGGACACCTACACCACCCGATGTAACAGGAAGGCCATAAAGATCATCAAGGACAACAACCACCCGAGCCACTGCCTGTTCACCCCGCTATCATCCAGAAGGCGAGGTCCGTACAGGTGCATCAAAGCAGGGACCGAGAGACTGAAAAACAGCTTCTATCTCAAGGCCATCAGACTGTTAAACAGCCACCACTAACATTGAGTGGCTGCTGCCAACATACTGATTCAACTCCAGCCACTTTAATAATGGGAATTTATGTAAAAATGTATCACTAGCCACTTAATATATGCCACTTAATATAACGTTTACATACCCTACATTACTCATCTCATATGTATATGTATATACTGTACTCTATATCATCTACTGCATCTTGCCATCTTTATGTAATACATGTATCACTAGCCACTTTAAACTATGCCACTTTATGTTTATATACCTTACATTACTCACCTCATATGTATATGTATATACTGTACTCTATACCATCTACTGCATCTTGCCTATGCCGTTCTGTACCATCACTCATTCATATATCTTTATGTACATATTCTTTATCCCTTTACACTTGTGTGTATAAGGTAGTAGTTGTGGAATTGTTAGGTTAGATTACTCGTTGGTTATTACTGCATTGTCTGAACTAGAAGCACAAGCTTTTCTCTACACTCGCATTAACATCTGCTAACCATGTGTATGTGACAAATACAATTTGATTTGATTTGATGTCCTTGAGTGGCCCAACTTGAACCTGATCGAAAAACTAGCTGTGCAGCAATGTTCTCCATCCAACCTGATCGAGCTTGAGAGGATCTGCAAAGAAGAATGGGAGAAACTCCCCAAATACAGGTGTGCCAAGCTTGTAGCTTCATACCCAAGAATACTCAAGGCTGTATTCACTGCTAAAGGAGCTTCAACAAAGTACTGAGTAAAGGGTCTTCTGAATACTTATGTCAATGTAGCATTTCTTTATTTTGTTTTTTATAAATGAGCAAAACTTTTTTTTGTCATTATGTGGTATTGTGTGTAGATTGACGAGGGGGAAAAAAACAATTTAATCCATTTTAGAATAAGGCTGTAACGTAACAAAATGTGGAAAAAGTCAAGCAGTCTGAATACTTTCAGAATGCACTGTATCTCTTCGGGACATCAGCCCTCAGGGTCCAGCTCACCAGCTCAGCTGTTTTGGAGGATAGGTTCGCTGGAAATGGGAGTCAGGTGTAAGAGGAAAGGGAATCTACAGAGTAGCCAATGAGCACAGTAAGGTCCTCCCTTCCTCCTATTCATTTTCTCTGGTATGAATGGTAGGGTGTAATATTTGCAGATGAGGTTCACTTGGTGCTTCGGTCATCATCCATTCAGACCGCAGCGCTGATGTGTACTTTGTACAGTCACAGGCATGTCTGTCTCTGTCTGCCCACCTATTTGTTACTGGACTATGGTACTACAGCCTCCCTTGAGTCCAAACTGAAAATGCATGTTCAAATTTGATCACATTTTCATCTGCACCTTTATGTCAAGTATCTAATTAAGGTCCTTGTGGGCCTTTTGTTGACCTCCTGCTTTGAGGTCGCCACTACTGAATCATTTCATTGCAAGAACTCTTGATCTTTCGAGCTGGGCTATACATAGGTCATAACTAGCTAGAGCTTGTCATGCTTGGGGTGTCAGACGAATTTTAGTCGGTGGTATGCTTATAGTTCACTGGGTGTGGTAGAGTCGTTTGATTTGGCTTGACTAAAGCCACTCAAGGTTACGCCTCATTACAGTAGGATAATCCTTGAACAAAGCAAATAGAAATATCTTGATGAAGCAGTTTAGTAGCCACCTCTTTGCTGATATGAAGGTTAATCATGGTGATGAGTTGTTTGTTTTCTTTAGATGGCTTATCTTATTCAGTAACAATGCCATGATCGTGATGTGACATCGACATCTGTCTGATTCAGACCTGTGTGAACCAGATTCAAACACATACTTTCCCAAACGCACTACAGTAACTCCATTCATATCGCCAGAACAGAATGTGTTTTGATGCTCAATACGTGGCCTACACTTCGCCCACGATTTGTATTGATTGAGTGTGAAGTGAACTGCCCACCCACCTCACATACAGATCAACAGACAAGAAGACACAGTCACAAAGCCAAAGCAAATATGAGAGAATAAAGCTTATATAATTGATTTAACTTTATGAAACACATAAAGGAATACAGGACTACTGTCTGTCATGCATGTTCAAACTAGGGCTAGTTCACTCAGGGATATGGAAGGGTCTCTGAACATATGACAGGGTCTGGAACTATGCTCAGAGTCTGTATTTACGTCACAGGAAGGAATTCCCCTCGACCACTCCCACAAATTGGCCAAAACTATCACGTATACTCCCTCTCCAGTCTCTAGGTCATCAGGTTGCTGATTATCCCACACACCTGTCACCATCGTCTCACACGATTATCCCACACACCTGTCACCATCGTCTCGCGCACCTGCGCGACACTCACCTGGATTCCATCACCTCCTTGATTATCTTCCCTTTATCGGTCACTCCCCTTGGTTCTTTCCTCAGGTGTTATTGACTCTTTATGTGGTTCGTGTTCATTGTTTCATGTATTAATTAAAGCACTCACTCCCTGAACTTGTTTCCCGACTCAGTGCACTCGTTACAAAAACAAACATTCTTTCCCTTTCCCATTCTCTCCCATTGTAAAAGAGCCAACTTTGTTGTCGATGTTTTGCTATGTGTGTGTGGAAAACATTTCAACACAAGTAAGACATTTAACTAGTTTAGTATAGTCTGTTTGTATCTCCGCTCACTACTTGTAGCTGTACAGTCCATTTGTTTGTGTTGTTGGTCTTGGCTAGCATAATGTTCTGGTTGGTAGATAGCTAGCACTCACTCACGTTGCTTGCTAGCACTGTCATGAAAATGGGCATGAGGGAAGCCCCACAATATTACGTTTTTCTTCGTGAGAATGCTCAGGAGCAGGCAATGTTGCAAAGTAATCTGCCTAGTTAAATAATGGTTAAATAAAAATACATGTTGAACTATGACAGAGATGGCATCATAACAGGGTCTGGAACAATGGGAGAGATGGCATCATAACAGGGTCTGGAACAATGGGAGAGATGGCATCATAACAGGGTCTGGAACAATGGGAGAGATGGCATCATAACAGGGTCTGGAACAATGGGAGAGATGGCATCATAACAGGGTCTGGAACAATGGGAGAGATGGCATCATAACAGGGTCTGGAACAATGGGAGAGATGGCATCATAACAGGGTCTGGAACAATGGGAGAGATGGCATCATAACAGGGTCTGGAACAATGGGAGAGATGGCATCATAACAGGGTCTGGAACAATGGGAGAGATGGCATCATAACAGGGTCTGGAACAATGGGAGAGATGGCATCATAACAGGGTCTGGAACAATGGGAGAGATGGCATCATAACAGGGTCTGGAACAATGGGAGAGATGGCATCATAACAGGGTCTGGAACAATGGGAGAGATGGCATCATAACAGGGTCTGGAACAATGGGAGAGATGGCATCATAACAGGGTCTGGAACAATGGGAGAGATGGCATCATAACAGGGTCTGGAACAATGGGAGAGATGGCATCATAACAGGGTCTGGAACAATGGGAGAGCTGGCATCATAACAGGGTCTGGAACAATGGGAGAGCTGGCATCATAACAGGGTCTGGAACAATGGGAGAGATGGCATCATAACAGGGTCTGGAACAATGGGAGAGATGGCATCATAACAGGGTCTGGAACAATGGGAGAGATGGCATCATAACAGGGTCTGGAACAATGGGAGAGATGGCATCATAACAGGGTCTGGAACAATGGGAGAGATGGCATCATAATAGGGTCTGGAACAATGGGAGAGATGGCATCATAATAGGGAAACCCTCAGGAGAATAATTGCATATTTCTTATGAGCACAATATATAGAGTCAGCCAATGGCTGTGGTTCCCTCCAACCTTATCTTTCCTCACACTTTGTCACCATTCATATCCACTGCTCCAGAGCAATGATCCTTTGGGTATGAGAGTGGGAAACATCCCCCAGATGATCTCCTTGGGAACTTTTCCACAATAACATCTTTCTTCATATACTTTAAGGCTCATCTTCATGCTGTGTGCTTTCTGTTGATGTTTTCTCTTCTTCCTTGTGCAATATTCAATTAGACACTCATCCATGTAATATATTTATGTTTTGTCCTCGCTGTGCCTCTCCTTTTTTAATTCATCTGTTTTTGAATGCGAGCTAGGCTACATGATGGATGGGAATACAAAGGTGCATGTAAATGTTACAATGGAAAGTTGTCCTCTAGCTTGTATTTTTCCTATGTTGTGGAACTGTAAAATGCTCTAGCCTAGAGATAGTGTAGCATGTGCTTAGCATGGATCAACTGACTATATTCTGGAAGAGCAGTAATGATATTAGCAAAGAAAGATTAGACCAAAGTTTAGATCAAATCAAATGTCTTTATAAAGCCCTTCTTACATCAGCTGATATCTCAAGGTGCTGTGCAGAAACCCAGCCTAAAACCCCAAACAGCAAGCAATGCAGGTGTAGAAGCACGGTGGCCAGGAAAAACTCCCTAGAAAGGCCAGAACCTAGGAAGAAACCTAGAGAGGAACCAGGCTATGAGGGGTGGCCAGTCCTCTTCTGGCTGTGCCGGGTGGAGATTATAACAGAACATGGCCATGATGTTCAAATGTTCACAGATGACCAGCAGGGTCAAATAATAATAGCGAGTGCTAATGCCGGATTGTTTATTTTATAATAAAATAATTTGTAGTTCTCAACAACAAAATATGCAATTCACAGTTATAGTATTTCACAATGAATAAATTCAGTGTTCAAATAATCTATGGATCTATTTCAATACCAGGTCAAATCGGTTCTACTTTCTATAGTATCAATTATCACCAGTAAAGTTCAATTCACAAAACAAAATTAAATTCAAATACACATTCAATATATCACAGTCCCACCACATAACATGGGGTGATCAGTCCAAACAAGAATAGAGAATAGTGTACTTAAGCATCCTCCAAGAAAAGTTCCTCTTGAAGAGAAACTTTCAGATGTCTTTTTTCTTCTGCATGCAATAGAAGCATGCAATAGAAGATGCATGCATGTTGAATAAGCAGGCAAAAACGTACTCATGGATACTATGGAATAGTAACCCAATAGTGAAAGATACATTTATAAAAAGCTCACATGTGTTGTCCAACAGTGTCTATGCTATCTCTTATAAAAATAAAAGAGTACCTCAAATAGTAGACTTATACGTTACGTAACAAATAAGTGCACAAATAGCATAAACTGCTCTTAAAACGGCTTCTCTACACAACATGTGTGTCTCAAAAAGATACCATGAAATGGCGTCTGTCATAGCAGCAGCTTATGCAGGCTATGTACTGTATCTTTCAGTGTCACTCAACTAACAACTAACGTTGAACAAAGTACAAAACAGTAAACAGTTGACTCTTGTACAACAAAATATATTACTGACACCAAATGCATTCGTTTGACACAATATTGTTCACATGGGAAAAATATAATTACTTCTACAAGTTTACTTAACAATTAGCATAAATGGCCCAATTTACATTCACTAACATATAGAAAGTTAGCCTTGGCCCGCTAACAAGGCGCTAATACAACAGCTTAATTCATTAAATATAAAACTCACCAAGTAAATGGTCCACAAACGCATTACATCGCTTCTCAAGACGATGCGATGAATGGACCAGCAAATGTGAGCGTTTCTCTGAAGATATATCTAGGTTTTACTCGTTATTCCTAGATTTAGCTCTGTTTTCTGACTTCACAACAAGAGAAAGTTTGCCATAAAATGGCGCTACCGCTAGAAAGCTTGCTCGAGATTGAAACGATTGAACTGTCAATCAAATGCGGGACCTAAAGGATTTGCACACTTTTGATTGACTGATTGTACACTTGGTTGTTTCTCCCACTGGCACTTAAAATTTGTGGAAAATTTGAGCTGGCTCAAATGGAATTCTTAAATTCTAGCTGGGTCGAGGGAAACCCAGGCCAGTGCATCCCAATTTCACAACTGGTGCCAGCTAGATTAGAATTCTGGCTGGTGACGCCGTTACAATACAACCACCAAGCTGATCGCAGCTGGATGCTGACACAATGTTAGCTAGCCCATCTGGGCTTGTTGCTGTTAGCTAGCGCAAGTATAAGCAGTACAACAGTAGTCAGACATGACACGAATTACCACCATATATATTTATTATAAACAATCCAGCATTAGCACTCTCTAAACTTTATCATGGTCTCTGTTCTAATCCTTCTATGCTTATATCATTACTGCTCTTCCCGAATATAGTCCATTGACCAGTTACATTGTTAAGCATTGGAACACTAACAATGTAACTGCATCGCTTGCTGTTTGGGGTTTTAGGCTGGGTTTCTGTATAGCACTTTGTGACATCTGCTGATGTGAAAAGGGCTTTATAAATACATTTGATTGATTGATTGATTTTTGCACTACACAAACTTTTGTGAGAACAGTCAGCCCTCAAATGCTAGCTACCTAATGTTAGCTAGCAAGTCAGAGTTGAATCAATCTCCCTAGCTAGCTAAAGTGAGCAAACAGGAATTTTAGCTGGCCAGGTCGTATTGAAAGCTAGATAGCTAGCTACATCACATCATACCTGTAATCTGGTTTGCTTAGTTAGCTAGCTAGCTAATAGCCAATGCCATGGCAAGCAAGGAAGTAAGATAGCTAGCCTATTATGCTAGCAATGAAACTAACTGTTTAGCTAGCTAGATAATGTCAGCAAGCTAAATACATGGCTCTGACTGACGGGGGTATGACAGGGGTATGGGGCTGGCACTGGCAGGAGTATAGGGTAACCTTTGTTACAGCATGGTGAGGGTGAATTAAATTCTTCAACATCTTGCTAGCTAGCTAGCAACATTAGCGTAGCCAGCTGCAGTCAGATATTGTCTACTTAGCAACATGACATAATTTCTCATTTCTGGAGGCACTGGAAATGCAATTTGAGCGAGCCGACCAAGGCCAGCCCAACCTGGGTTGACTTCAAAGTGCCAATCGAAACGGTGCTTTAGTTGACCTGGGTTACAATAGGGTTGTGAGAATGCTACAGGCGATATAAGAGGGAAAACCTTTCTTGACTTCACTACAATCAGAAGAAATGTTTAGAAGTGCTTAGTAGGGTTGGGCAGTATCCAGATTTCCATACCTTCCTACCGTACCTGTGCAATCCCAGGATATACGGTATTACCGGTAGTGCACAGAAGGGGCACATTTTTTTTTTCAAACATAAAAAAAGTAACTTAAAAAAAAAATGGGAACAACTACTGAGGAATTCTCATAGAGGATGATAGGTAAATGCTAACGAGCACATGCAAGCATTTACACTTAGGACAGACAACCCAGCTCTTAAATTAATGCCATTATCTCAAAATCAGTTTGCAGCACCCACAAAACGAATATTATCTTCATCCAGGAGGGGATTGTCTCTGCTGCTCTTACCAAGAAGCTTGATCTTGCAAGCTAACATTAGCCACTTAGCTAACATTAGCAAGTTAGCAAAACTCAGCTGTAGAGAATTTATTTGGCACATATTAGATAGTTAACTTAATAGTTATAAGATATATAGCTGAATTTCATTCAAGTGTAACTTTCCCATTGAGCTTCTTTGTAAACAGACACACATGACTGGCTGAAACTGCTGTTTAGGGAAACTAGTACCGGTAAGCTTCATAATGAAAAAGCTTCATAATGAAAAATTATCTAATGGGTGAAATGATGAACGTGATCTGCTTTATCTGTAACCTAGTGCACAAGTTGACTGCAGGTATTTATTTAAAAAGTACTAATATTCAAAACGTCACTTACCAGAATGCTAACAAAATGCTAACAAGTACTAAGAAATATTCATAGAGAATGCAAACTAAATGCTAAAGAGCACATTACGAAAATTTTGCGCAGTTTGTACAAGTATACAAGTAACTCAAAAATGCTACTCAGTTTGCTGCAAGCACAAAACTAATATTAGCCAGAGAGGCTCTTGATCCAAAAGGGGATCAAATAAATCAAATCAAATTTTATTGTTCACATACACATGGTTAGCAGATGTTATTGTGAGTGTAGCGAAATGCTTGTAAGATTCTTTGCTGTTACCAAGCGAATGCTTGATTTTGGAACAAGCTAACCACTTACCTAGATAGCTAACTAGCTACTAAATTAGCAAACCAAATGCACAACGGCAGAGCATTTAGCAGATTTTAGACAGCTAGAAAACATTTAGTTGTGAATTACATACTGTAATTTGATCACCTGGCACATGCTGCATGACAGTGAGTGACTCACAAGGCTCCAGCCTCTCATAGTTGTGTGCTTGTAAACAAACACCACGTGACATGTGATTGGGGACTACCCTAAGATACATAATAATAGGACAGGTAAAATTAAGAATGCAATGTTCTTTAAATCAAATCAAATCAAATTTTATTTGTCACATACACATGGTTAGCTTTATTTCCTAACGTTTTGCACAAGTTGACTGCAGGTACTGCATTTACTTAAAAAGTAGGTACAAATATTCAAATCTATTAAAAAACGTAAAATATATACTTTCAACGTTATTGACGGTATTAAGCGGTATTGAGAAACCGTCCTGTGGCATTTTCCAAATACCCCGTTATATGGTATACATGGTATACCGTCCAAGCCTAGTGTTAAGAAAATATAACATTCTATTATCTGCTTACTGAGAACTGCACCTGGTTACCCCCTCTCAATGGCATGTGACAAAGCCCAATGTTTTTCCCAGATGTTCTCAACTATTCCAGTCTGCCTATCCTCACCCTAACCTCAGCTGTAGCCTTTGTTTTTCACTCAAGTGTGATTTGCAAGAGTACTTGAAGTCCTATTACTCGGCATAAAATGGATGCGTCGTAGACAATGGAGGTGGATGATTTCTGGTGTCGCAACGACATGCGAGTTTTCTCAGAGGGGAAATGTGTCTGAGGCTGTGGTTTACACTCAGTTTCACACTGTAGCTGAAGCTGCAACGGCTCAGCTTTGTTCTGACTGGTTGGAAAATCATTACTTTGGTGTTGGTAGGAAGGCTAGAGCGCAAGTGTGATTTTACCTCCAGTGAGTTATCTTCGGGTGAATCTGAAACGTTTCGCAATGACATTTTCAATGATTTTTGTGCAGATGGATTTTTGTGCAATTCTTGTACGGTGGGTGCCAAATAATCTACAAAGACATTCTCTACAGAGACGTTCCGCAGATTTTCTGATATGATCTCTTGAGGATGTGTGATTTTGTGTTAAATACGATAATTTGGCACAGTCCTCATATCCTTCTGGGTAGGACGTTGGAAAGAGAGAGAGTGGCAACTGGCAATCATAAAAAGCTCATAACCATTTAAATCATCAAGTAGGACAGAGGAAATTAAATGGGCAGGCCTGCCTTAAGGCGCTCTTAACTGTCTGAAAGTCCTTCACAGGAAAGTTCAAAAGCATCACTGGGCCAGAGCACATCTGCTAGCCTATAAACGTATGTGTGAGAAAGAATCAGCCTCCCACCAACACTATACTGCACTGTACACACGCGCATGCACGCAGAGGAAAAAGAGGGTTCACAAGCAGAAGGGATTTAATCACACCGCAAACCCTGTTAACAGAAGTATTGAGCAATGTGCCAGCATGCCTGTGCCTTTCCTGTTGCTAAATGCTGTATATTTTTAGTAGTGCATAGCCTTGGGGGTTGTTTGATCAGTTGGCTTTCCACTCACGGCCTGAGAGAGGAATGACTGTGCCCTCCTTACTGACAGACGAGGAGAGGCAAAGCCTAACTCTGGGTGTAACTCACTCCGTATAGGGCAGAAGGATTATGACATAGTCTGGAGTTAGCAATATATTTTTAAAGGGATGCATGCATCAAACATCAACATTTGGTTTGTGGACGACATGATTTAAACAATAATGTACTTTTTAATATTTTACACCCTAACTTCTTCACAACCCCCCGTCTCTTTCTCTCTCTCTCTCTCTCTCTCTCTCTCTCTCTCTCTCTCTGTCTCTCTCTCTCTCTCTCTCTCTCTCTCTCTCTCTCTCTCTCTCTCTCTCTCTCTCTCTCTCTCTCTCTCTCTCTCTCTCTCTCTCTCTCTCTGTCTTTCTCTCTCACTCTTTTTCTCCCAAGTCCACTCAATGAATACAAAATGACTTTATTGGCATGGGGAACATATGTTTACATTGTCAAAGCAAGTGAAGTAAATAATAAACAAAAGTGAAATAAATAATAAAAAATGAACAGTAAACATTACACTCACACACGTTTCAAAGGAATAGAGACATTTCAAATGTCATATTATGTCTATGTACAGTGTTGTAATGATGTACAAATAGTTAAAGTAATAAAGGGAAAATAAATAAACATAAATATGGGTTGTATTTACAATGGTGTTTGTTCTTCACTGGTTGCCCTTTTCTTGTGGCAACAGGTGACACATCTTGCTGCTATCTTGCTACACTGTGGTATTTCACCCAACAGATATGGGAGTTTATCAAAATTGGATTTGTTTTCAAATTCTTTGTGGGTCTGTGTAATCTGAGGGAAATATGTGTCTCTAATATGGTTATGCAATTGGCAGGAGGTCAGGAACTGCAGCTCAGTTTCCACCTCATTTTGTGGGCAGTGTGCACATAGCCTGTCTTCTCTTGAGTGCGAGGTCTGCCTATAGCACTCTCTCTCTCAATAGCAAGGCTATGCTCACTGAGTCTGTACATAGTCAAAGCTTTCCTTAATTTTGGGTCAGTCACAGTGGTCAGGTATTCTGCCACTGTGTACTCTCTGTTTAGGGCCAAATAGCATTCCAGTTGGCTCAGTTTTTTTGATAATTCTTTCTAATGTGTCAAGTAATTATCTTTCAGGTTTCTCATGATTTGGTTGGGTCTAATTGTGTTGCTATCCTCTCTCCCAGCCCTCTCTCTCTCCCTCTCTCCGTCCTCGGCCTGTTATCTGCAGCTTTTCTCCAGAGCGCGTGATCCCTGCCCCTTACTGGCAGCTTGGACCCTGTGATCACAGGAAGTGTAGGGGAAGCAGTTGTTCTCTGTTGTCTCCGGTTCCAGCGAGTGCTGATTGAGTGCAAAAAGGGCAGGTCATTCAGAAAGGGGGTCGCCCCTCCCCCTCTTAGACTGGAAGGGAAGCCGGTTGTGGGGGGCTGGAGGGGTGGGGGCAGTAGCAGCCCTGGGGGGAGGGGAGGATAAAGAGAGAAGGATAGAGAGAGGGAGGTGGCTGCAGTGTTTTAGTGTGATTGGGAGAAAAAAAAATTCTATCACTTTTCTTACATGTGGAAGATTCTTGAGAAACTCTTTGGACTGATCTTTACAGCTGTCCTGAACATATCCCTTTATTCAGACACACTTGAGTTGAAAAGTTAAACCTGCATGGTGGGGAACACTGGAATCATATAGGCAACCTGTCTGTATGATGTCTGGCTTATGGATGAACATTATTTCAAGGATAAAGGATCATGAGAAGCACAGAGATTAGGATGAAATCAGCAGTCAGCTCATGGGATGTTTAGCTCAACAAACAACCTGTTGCTATAAGAGATTTAGCCTGACAAACAACCTGTTGCTATAAGAGATTTAGCTTGACAAACAACCTGTTGCTATAAGAGATTTAGCCTGACAAACAAACTGTTGCTCTAAGAGATTTAGCTTGACAAACAACCTGTTGCTGTAAGAGATTTAGCTTGACAAACAAACTGTTGCTGTAAGAGATTTAGCTTGACAAATAAACTGTTGCTGTAAGAGATTTAGCTAGACAAACAACCTGTTGCTATAAGAGATTTAGCTTGACAAACAAACTGTTGCTGTAAGAGATTTAGCTTGACAAACAAACTGTTGCTGTAAGAGATTTCGCTTGACAAAGAACCTGTTGCTGTAAGAGATTTAGCTTGACAAACAACCTGTTGCTGTAAGAGATTTAGCTTGACAAACAAACTGTTGCTGTAAGAGATTTAGCTTGACAAACAACCTGTTGCTGTAAGAGATTTAGCTTGACAAACAAACTGTTGCTATAAGAGATTTAGCTTGACAAAGAACCTGTTGCTGTAAGAGATTTAGCTTGACAAACAACCTGTTGCTGTAAGAGATTTAGCTTGACAGACAACCTGTTGCTGTAAGAGATTTAGCTTGACAAACAACCTGTTGCTGTAAGAGAATTAGCTTGACAGACAACCTGTTCCTATACAAGATTTAGGTCCACAAACAACCTGTTGCTAGAAAATATTTTGTGCAGCACTGTTTTGAACCATAACTTGTCAGATTTGTGAAATTAGGAACTTGATCTTGAACACTTTCATCATCAAATGGCATGCGTCTACATCCTTGTTTTGGCTGATTAAGCATTTACACACAAACAGTTGTCGTTTTACTTCAACACAATCAAATGACAGTGGATGGAGCAACACTGCCTGACACTGTCTGATATTGTGAGAGCAAATCTAAATTGAAATGTTATCAGACCACAATTGTGTTGCAACATTAAATGGCTTAAATTACCCCACCACAGTAGTACATTTGACTGTGACCTGGGCCTGTCATAGTTTTCAAAGAAGTGAGGGAGAAGGAGGGTAAGAGGACCCCTAATCTTTGCCTGTATGCTGCCATGGGCACCGAGCACAGAGCTGAAACCCTTTGATGTGGAAGAAGTGTCCTCATGAATAAACATGACTCATCTTAGTAGTGTGACTCAGGAGAGGGGGAGAGAGAGAGAGGGAGAGAGAGATAGAGAGAGAAAAGAGAAGGAGAGAATTGTGTTTGTTGTATTGTGTTGGGAAGACGTGGCACGTTAAAAAAGTCAGGGAGAGGCAGTTAGTCACGGCCCCTTCCTATTGAGTGTGTCGCCCTTTCATACCCCGCCACATGGAGAAAAATGGAGAACCCACCGTGGGGGATTATGGGAAAAGCTCTGTTCTATCCTCCCTCTCTCTCTCTCTCTCTCTCTATCTCTATCTCTCTCTCTCTCTCTCTCTCTCTCTCTCTCTCTCTCTCTTCCTATCTTCTCAGCATGCAGCAACTGCTCACGGCTTAAGGTGATGGGTAGGGCCTTACCCTGTCAGAGATTGTATTATGTGAATATGTGGATTTAGAGGCTGCCACTGCTTACCCAACCAGTTTTTCTCTCTAGTGTGTCGCGATGTGAAGAAACACTCACTACCAGGCAGCAGTCTTTTTCAGAGCAAACACTCAAAATGAATGCATCCTTTTGCTTTTTCATTCTAAATGAAAGAGATATATGGTGCTGTTTTAGATCAGCTAAGAACAACCTAAATGTTTTCAAGTTCAAATAACCTCAGCATATGTTATCATAGGACTCTATCACGTGCAGCAATTATCCATACTATCTACTGTAATATCCTAACATTAGTGATTGTGATGGTACATCCTTATTTCTATCTTTCAAACCAAAATGTAAAATTGTACAGTATTATTATTATATAAGGCAGCAGAACCAGTCTCTGGTGTTTTTGGGGGTTTCTTTTCTAATCCTCCCTGCTCAGGTCAGTCCAGCCAAAGCAGCCCCATCTCTGCAGTTTTAGAATTCAAAATGAGGCATAGCCTACAAATCAGAGTTCCGTACAACCCTGTCTATTCTCCTTCTACTCAATTTGAAGTGTAATAATGTGTGTAATATGGAGATTGGCGTTTCTGTACATCTGTAAAGCAGCGGATTTCAGAGAATCCCAGTCTCCTGCAAATACCACAGTGTTATCTCTGCTGCTGCTCTCTCTCTCTCTCTCTCTCTCTCTCTCTCTCTCTTTCTCTCTCTCTCTCTCTCTCTCCCTTTTGTCCATGAAGGGGAGGAGATTATCATGCTGTTCTATATCTTTTTGCTCTCTTTCTTTTTTCTCCCTTTACTTTGAGAATAAAGCCTGCTTCTTCAGGAGCCTGTCGAGCTAAAGGGACGCAGGAGTTATTTTGGTCTCCAAAAGATGTCTTTCACTGCTTGTTTACATCGGAAGGTGGAGTCGTCCCCCTCACACCCGCCCACCCCCCTCCCCCTCTCTCCCGCAAGCAAGCTGCTGCTTATATTTTAAATCCCTCTCTTAATATCAAGACTTGGAAAGCAGAAAATGCTTTCTGCTAACTGTCCTCCCCTGCTGTCTTGCAACAAGCAGGAATCTTTCACCACCAAAGATGGCCTGGACTGCACAGACATGAGAAAGAAATGTCATGGTAGCTGTAGACAAAGGTTGATTTCGTTTTTTGATTTGCTCATGATAATACTAAAACGGGTTGAAATAGCAATAGTCATTTGATTCATTTTAAATGTAGAAATACATTTCCCAGACTTCATGAGGAAAATGAAATAGAATTTTAACACCTTCAGTTTGACGTAATGCCCTTGCATTACATTAAATTACCCCGTAGCATCTTCTAAAGGACTGGATTCTGATGTAACGGCAACACTGTCACTGCAATAGTGCTCCTTGATGGGGTTTTCAAGAGCAGAGATTGATTTAGGTCTATAAGCAGTCAGTACGTGTGAGCCTGCACAGATCAGCTTGGCTGGCTGAGGTGAGGTGGTGATGCTGGCATTCTATGGTGGAAGAACTCTCACCAACCAGCCAGCCGGCCAGCCAACCAGCCTGCCAACCAGCCTGCCAACCAACCAGCCTGCCAACCAACCAACCAGCCAGTCAGGCAGGCAGTGACTGCAGCAGCAGGCCTAGTGGATTAGAGCATTTCCACTCACACAACCCTGTGAAATACGCCTGGATTCTAACACAGTTCACAGCCTGAGATGAAGCAACTGTTAAAGCCCTGACCTAAGATGGTGTGTGTTTGTGTGTGTGTGTGTGTGTCGCCTCTCTAAGGGGAGGAATTTGTTGAATAGAACACATTTCAAGACAATCCTACAGTCCATTGGTTAGTGATACCACATTGACAATTATACTTATCCATGTATATCTGCACTAGGAAAGAAAGTGTTGTTCCAGTCATTTAGAATTCAAGTGTTCTGGATCTACTTCGGCGGAGGAAGGAGGGAAAGCATTACTATGAAACAGACAAGTCAGAGTACCTACAGTATCTTGTTTAGTAGTAATTCTTTTGTATGCGGAAGCTTGTTTTTAGCCTATGGTGGAATTAATGTGACACAAGGTAGCGCAGTCATTGTGTGTTTCTCATAAAAGGGGGGAGTCTGCGCCGGGACTGACGGTTTGACATTTAGTTTAATGATAATGAATTACACACACTCAATCCTGCATCTTGCATATGTGTTTTCCATAGACCCTCCTCGCAGTTGTAGCATTACTCCTCCGACGGTAATGTGATTTATTCCTAATGTTGCAAATTAGATTAAAAGGCAAAAGAAAGACAGATTGGGGTCCGGCGTCTGGACCACATGCTCTGTGAGTCCTCATCTACTGCAAAGTCTGTGGCAGCAGTGACATCATCAATTATGATCAATTATGAAAAGAAATATGAAGCAGAAAAGGCAGAATTAAAGAAGATGAAAGAAGGCGAAAGGTGGGACAGGGGGCGTGACCCCACACACATGGTATTCACACAGACCGTAGCGGGGGCCTGTCTCCATAGCGCTGCCTGCTGAATATACTGCCACAGAGAAGAAGAGAAAACCCTAACAGACTTAGACTGGTCAGGCAGTTTGTGAGCCAGCCAAGATAGATTTGTGTAATCTTTCGGATTTTCTCATATGGTCTCGTATCGCCCCCTTATTGAAATAGCAGGCCGCGGAGCTGGACTGAGTAGAAGCAAAAGCTTTAGGCCTGTCTGTCTGTCAAGATGGCTCTTATAAGAGCTGCTTTTCTGTTTGGTTTTCACTCCCTTCCCAGAGCTTATGAGACTCTGAGTTATTTAATTAGGGATGTGTTCATGTTCATATTTTGCCGGCCGGGCTCCCCGCTGAGACGGAAAGCAATCAGGATAGGTATTTTATTTCTTTATCACAGTGATTTAAGAAGCTGTAAAATGCAGGGAAGTGAAATGGGCCCTGTTGGTTGGTTGGTTGGTTGGTTGGTGGAGTGGGATAGGACTCTGGGAACTCAATTCTCTGCCTGGCTGATCTTAATGCTGGTTAAATTATGAATGGCGTCAGACAGATTGGTAATGTAGTTTTCATAATCATTCCTCCTTTCCCTTCCTCCAGCTCAGCGGAGAGCAGGAATATTGGCCTGGGTTTGTCCCTGGGCCTTAGAGGGTCTACAGGGGGACTATGCGTAGGGTCTGGGGGGTCCGTCGGGGCCTTCCAGCTGTATATATGACCCCTGGTCATGTTTGGACCCCCTGTGGATGGTGCTGTTGTTCCGACCGAGACATGGTCAAAACCTGTTGGGAATTTAAAACAAATATACAGTTGGTCTGGGTCTGTTTGAGACTGTGTCTAAATGTCTGGCAGCTGTAAAGGTGTGTCCAGGGAAAAAAAATCGTAGGTCTGTTACATTGATTCAAAGTACGTTTCAACAGATGTTTTGCACAGTATGTGTCCGATGTTTCAAGTTCACAGAACATAACTAAGTTATAGGGCAAGAGCCTTTCTCCATTAAGCAGCTTGATGTACAAGTGCACACCCTACATTTCAGCTATAGAGGTGTCCTTGAAGAGAACTGTTGTCCTGGAGCTCTGTAGGAAAGATGATGTTTGGAACCCCACAGGCGAGTCACAATGGACAGCTTTGCTTTACAGTGTGGACACGGGCTGAAAGCGAGAGAGAGAGAGTGTGAGTGTGTGTGTCTGTGTGTGTGTGTGTGTGTGTGAGAGGAGAAGAAATGTGTGTGTTTGAGAAAGAGAGAAAACGTGTGTGAGAAAGAGAGAGAGAGAGAGGGGGGAGAGAGAAATTGAGAGAACGGGGGGAGAGAGAGAGAGAGAGAGAGAGAGAGAGAGTAAATCTCAGTAAGACTAAAACAATGGTGTTACAAAAAAGGTCCAGTTCCCAGGACCACGAATATAAATTCCATCTAGACACCGTTGCCCTAGAGCACACACAAAACTATACATACTTCGGGCTAAATATCAGTGCCACACGTAGTTTCCACAAAGCTGTGAATGATCTGAGAGACAAGGCAAGAAGGGACTTCTATGTCATCAAAAGGAACATAAAATCTGACATACCAATTAGGATCTGGCTAAAAATACTATAGAACCCATTGCCCTTTATGGTTGTGAGGTCTGTGGTCCGCTCACCAACCAAGAATTCACAAAATGGGACAAACACCAAATTGAGAACTGCATGCAAAATTCTACAAAAATATCCTCTGTGTACAACATAAAACACCCAATAATGCATGCAGAGCAGAATTAGGCCGATACCCGCTAATTATCAAAATCCAGAAAATAGCCTTTAAATTCAACAACCACCTAAAAGGAAGCAATTCCCAAACCTTCCATAACAAAGCCATCACCTACAGAGAAATAAACCTGGAGAAGAGTCCCCTGAGCAAGCTGGTCCTGGGGCTCTGTTCACAAACACAAACAGACCCCACAGAGCCCCAGGACATCAACACAATTAGACCCAACCATATCATGAGAAAACAAAAAGGATAATTACTTGACACATTACAAAGAATATTTAAAAAAATGCACAAACTAGAATGCTATTTGGCCCTAAACAGAGAGTACACAGTGGCAGAATACCTGACCACTGTGACTGACCCAAAATGAAGGAAAGCTTTGACTATGTACGGACTCAGTGAGCCTTGCTATTGAGAAAGGCTGCCGTAGGCAGACATGGCTCTCAAGAGAACACAGGCTATGTGCACACTGCCCACAAAATGAGGTAGAAACTGAGCTGCACTTCCTAACCTCCTGCCCAATGTATGACCATGTTAGAGACACATATTTCCCTCAGATTACACAGACCCACAACATTCTAAAACAAATCCAAACTCCCATATGTATTGGGTGAAATACCACAGTGTGCCATCACAGCAAGATGTGTGACCTGTTGCCACAAGAAAAGGGTAAACAGTGAAGAACAAACGCCATGGTAAATACAACCTATATTTTTGTTTATATATTTTCCCTTTTGTTCTTTATCTATTTGCACATCATGACAACACTGTATATAGACATAATATGTCATTTTGACATGTCTTTATTATTTGGGAACTTTTGTGTAAAGTGTAATGTTAATTGTTCATTTTTTAAATTTTTTTTATTATGTTTCCCATGCAAATAAAGCCCCTTAAAATTTATTGAATTGAGGGAGAGAGAGAGAGAGAGAGAGGGAGACAGAGAGAGCGGGAGAGGGAGAGGTAATGAAACAGGACTTCCTAATTTAGTTTGACATTTAAGATGACATATTTTGAATCACGTTGCTTCCTTACAAATGAGCCTCTGTATCGTTGTGTTTGGCCTAATGTCTCTCTACTTCTGAGGTGTAACAGGAGACGACGCGGGGTTCACTCTCGCCCGCCTCTCCTCCGCTCGCAGCTCCGTCACTGACTGACTGACTGCCGGGGTTACTAGGCATGCTATTGATTATAGCCCAGTGGACTGCAGAAAAGTACATTTGATGCGTCTGAAATGGAAGGTGTGAAATGATTTCTCTATACAATGCAATTGTCCCGTACAATACAGTTTTACCATACAATTTTTTAAAAAATCTTCGGGGGCTTCTGTGGCGATATTTCTGTGCAATATTATTACATTTGTATGATAAGTAAGATTGAAGTTTTGTGGGTGATCTTGCCATTTTCATGGGGTTGCTTACTTTGTTGGAATGGGGTGTTATAGTCTCAATTAGCGGATTGTATGGGAATACGAGCACACCTTTGTGTTCAGAATAGGTCATCTGCCAGAAGCCTCTTTTCTTCCTATCTGCTATCTTAATGTTTGCGTCCTAAATGGCACCCTATTCTCTACATAGTGAACTACTTTTGACCAGAGCCCCATGGACCCTGGTCAAACATAGTGCGCTAAATAGGGAATAGGGTGCCATTTGGGATGCTGACCGTCTTCTGAAAGACCTGTCATGGATAGGGTTAGGGCAGGAGTGTCAGTCTCATTCATCAGGCTTTAAACTGATGGAGCCTCTGAGAGTTGACTTAACAACACTATACAAGTCCTTGTACTGTTTGTTCATGCTGTACATATTACTGTCTGCATATTTCTTTCTTACTGTGTTAATGGCATAACATGTTGACTAGTGTGGTGTGATGAGAAACAGACTTGAGTGAACTGTGTCGTTTCAACCAGTTGGGTAGCTTTTCCATGCACTGGTAAACAGGCCTATGTTTGGTTTTCTGGAAACTTTTTCTATCGAATTTAATCACTGTTGACCCGCAGGACCTCTATACTATGTGGTTGCAGCAGAACTCATGGCACCACCTCAGCCAAGGTAGAGATTAGAAAACACGAGAGGAAAAACCTGGAGCCATAGCCCATATCTACTGCTGTATTCAGGCCCTGAACCTGGAGCTACAGCCCATACCTATTGCTTTATTCAGGCCCTGAACCTGGAGCCATAGCCCATACTTACTGCTTTATTCAGGCCCTGAACCTGGAGCCATAGCCCATACCTACTGCTTTATTCAGGCCCTGAACCTGGAGCTACAGCCCATACCTACTGCTGTATTCAGGCCCTGGACCTGGAGCCATAGCCCATACCCACTGCTTTATTCAGGCCCTGAACCTGGAGCCATAGCCCATACTTACTGCTGTATTCAGGCCCTGAACCTGGAGCTACAGCCCATACCTACTGCTCTGTATTCAGGCCCTGAACCTGGAGCCATAGCCCATACCTACTGCTGTATTCAGGCTCTGAACCTGGAGCCATAGCCCATACCTACTGCTGTATTCAGGCTCTGAACCTGGAGCCATAGCCCATACCTACTGCTGTATTCAGGCCCTGAACCTGGAGCAATAGCCCATACCTACTGCTGTATTCAGGCCCTGAACCTGGAGCCACAGTCCATACCTACAGCTCTGTGTTCAGGCCCTGAACCTGGAGTCACAGCTCATACCTACTGATCTGTCTTCATGCCCTGAACCTGGAACCATAGCCCATACCTACTTCTCTGTATTCAGGTTCTGAACCTGAATCAACAGCCCATACCTACTGCTCTGTATTCAGGTTCTGAACTGTCCATTCCTCCACACTTTTTTAATGATAACATTTATTGTTGTCTCTTCTGCATAAGGCATATTGTATTTTATCTTGTAAGTACTTGAGGTAGGCACAATAACAGACAAGGAGCACCATAATATAGGAAAATAAAGGGTAGTGGTGGGGGTGAAAGGAGGTAAGGGGGGAAGAAAAGGTTGATGTGAATTGCCTGGTACAGAAGGAACAGTGCAGATGCCTGGGAGCAATACGAGACCATTATTATGTCTTTTGATGGGGAATTGGAATGGTAATGTCCTGCCCATTCCCCTGAAGTTTTAATGTAATTCTACAGCATATAAGGAATAAAAAACTTTTCTCTTTTATGAGTCGGGAGACATTTCATGCTAAATCGCCCTCCTGTGGTGAGGAACTCTAGCTGGGTATAGAACGACTGTAGCTCTGCTCATGCTGCTTCCTAGTGACATTACGAAAGAGACAGACGCAGTGCTTCTGGGCCAGGTAATGAACATTGCTTCAGAAGATTATTTCGTCTGAGATGTGATTAAGGATGAATTCACATTTTTTGAAGGGTTTACATTAATTCAAAGTTCATTAAAAGTAAAAATCCCAAAGATTCTTCTACTCCGTGTGGGGGTGGGATTTGATGGACTATTTTGTTTACCCACTAGGTCTCTCTGGTATTCTCCTGAACACTCTAGCATTGATTTGTTGTTGAATGCTAATACTGTTGCTTGAAGACCTATTTACCCCTTCTTGTTCAAGCTGGTCGGGTAAATGCTCTGTCTTGTGTAGTAGTTTTGAGTTAGTCTTTGGGCTAATTTTAGGAGAGGTTAATGAAGCCATTTCAAGGGGTGTGATTCGATAATGAGGCCTTGTTGGAAAAGTGTTTCCAATCTCTGGGACAAATTTACACAATCCCCACAGTTTTCAGCCCAGTTTAATTTAAACTCTCGTAAGTGTTAGTTTTCAGGGTCAGAGTCTGTCGGCTGCGGATTGTAACACGTTTATTAATGTGTTTTTTGTGCATTGAAGTCGTAGATCCAGAGAACAAGTTCAAAAGAATGCCTTTAAAACACCAGGCCAGTTATTCATTGTTTCATTGTTGATTAATCATGAGTTAATTCATTTATTTTGATTCATAACATGCTTTGTGGTTGTAAAATTCCACTTTGGCCAGAGGGATGGGAGCTAACCAACAGTGACTTGGTAATGATAGAAACAGGGTGTGGTGACTGTTGAGATTTTGGTTGCAGATTAAATTTTTCTTACGGCTTTTACGAACAGGGGTGAAGGCGTTGCCCCTTACAAACATAAATTGCTTTATTTAATACCCATTTGCTTTACAACCTACATTAGGAAACTACTCTCCATATTTTTCACTGGAGAAGAAATGAGACTGGGATTATGAGAAATTCTTAGCACTCTGGATGGAGAAAATTGGGGTTTAGTGAATTAATACACACACACACACGCACACACACACGCACACACACACACACACACACACACACACACACACACACACACACACACACACACACACACACACACACACACACACACACACACACACACACACACACACACACACACACACACACACACACACACACACACACACACGCAAGCGCACGTGCACACACACACACACACACACACACACACTGAAACAAACTCTGAAAATTGCTCTCATGCTGATCCCCTCCATCCCCTCCCTCCATCCAAATTTAATTCAGTTTGTGCTGCAGCAATGCCGACTAAATGGTTTATTTTATTTTGAGTGCAATTTCGTACCCATTGTATGCTTGACATAAACATGGACAAATGATTTTGTTGAACATTGACTGTAATTCAACTCTATAATCAGTTTATACATTCCAATTTCATTCCTTCTAACTTAATACTCAACTACTTTCACAGCCACTTCACAACCCTTATCAGTAACTATAGGCACAGATTGTATTTATCAAAATGCCAACAACAAAACTCAGCGTCTGGCGTCGTTACTGCTTATAGAGCATGAGTTCTGTTTATGGCCCAGAGCTGAACGGCCACCATTGTTTTAACTACAAAAAATACCTTCTTTTTTAGCTTTTTTATATTTAATGGAGGAACTCTTAAATGTTTTATTTACTGATTGTGTGAGAGAGAGAGACGTGAAAAAAATAGAACCACCATAGTCTCCATCTTATTTGATACAGTGTCCATCTTATTTGATACAGTGTCCGTCTTATTTGATACAGTGTCCATCTTATTTGATAGTGTCCATCTTATTTGATACAGTCTCCATCTTATTTGATACAGTCTCCATCTTGTTTGATACAGTCGCCATCTTATTTGATACAGCCTCCATCTTATTTGTTACAGCCTCCATCTTATTTGGTACAGTCTCCATCTTGTTTGATACAGTCTCCATCTTGTTTGGTACAGTCTCCATCTTGTTAGGTACAGTCTCCATCTTGTTTGATACAGTCTCCATCTTGTTTGGTACAGTCTCCATCTTGTTTGATACAGGCTCCATCTTATTTGGTACAGTCTCCTTCTTATTTGATACAGTCTCCATCTTATTTGGTACAGTCTCCGTCTTATTTGGTACAGTCTCCATCTTATTTGATTCAGTCTCCTGCTTATTTGATACAGACTTCGATTAAAGTGGTTCTTGAAAAGAGATCCAGTTCACTTATTCATTTTCCCTCATTCCTCTATCCATGTGTTTAATATACTGTACTTATTCCTCAATGAAGCGTGACACTAAAACATTTCTCTCGTCTGTCTGTGTGTGCTGCTTGCAGATATGGTGAGGAAAAAGAACCCCCCTTTGAGAAGCTTCGGTGGTGAGGAGGAAGGAGAAGGAGAGACTCTGGCCTCGGAGGCCACTGGGCCGGATAGCGAGGACAGTGCGGGGAGCCAGGCCTCAGAGCCTAACGGTGCCGACGGGCTGCTGCCAGCCGAACCAGGCCGGGCCCACGTGCCGGTGACAGACGATCAGGAGGACCCCTCCTCCTCCCCTGGCTCTGTCTCAGGCTCCATCGAACAGGATGGAGGAGGAGGGAGGGGGGATGGAGGAGCAGGAACAGTGCCGACAGTCGGCAGCGACACGCCTGGCTTTAATTACCCCAGCCACAAGAAGGGAGGAAATGTAGCGTCCTTCCCCTGCCATGAGGTGACAGACTCAGATCTGCCGGCGCTCCCATCCCGGGCCCAGCCCGATGGGGCTGTGTCTCTGTCTCCGCTCAGATCAGAACCAGATGAGGGGGGAGGGGGTCAGGCACGCAGCCCGGCTGGGGAGCTGCTGCTGGGGGAGAGGGGGGAGGCCGGGGAGGGAGGAGGGGTAGAAGGGGTGGGTGTCAGGGAGGGACTGCTGCTGCTGGGTGCCCAGGGGAGGGGCTACAGCAGTGCCAGCGGCGTCATCGTCCAGGGCGTCACCCGTAACGGCGAGGACAGGGACCCCTCCTACAGCCCCACAGGAGGTCTCTCAGGTCACCAGGATGGTATGGATAGCTCTGGATACCCTTTGCTACACCCTCTCCACCCACACAGGGGGGTAGGTGAGGGGGCAGAGGACACCATGCCCAGTCCACTGGGGCCCGAGACAGGGGTAGCCCCTCCTTCCTCTCCCAAATTGCAGGACTTCAAGTGCAACATCTGTGGGTATGGTTACTATGGGAACGACCCCACGGACCTGATCAAACACTTCCGGAAGTACCACCTGGGCCTGCACAACCGCACTCGGCAGGACGCGGAGCTGGACACTAAGATACTGGCCCTGCACAACATGGTGGGCTTCTCCCCACAGAGCCTCCACGCCAAAGATGCTACCCGGCCCCCGTCCCACGCTGCCCTGACCGGAGTGCTACAGGATGCTGCAGGGTCCACACGGTTGTTACTCAACGGCACCTACGACGTACAGGTACATATGCTCTGCACACCATTTTGTATCAACTCTTTGTATAATTTTGACATGATTCGCATCAGTTTGTGGGCATTCAACAGTGTGTTGGTTAGTGGATATGTGTTTGTTTTACATAACCAGAGAAACTCAAAGTATCAGAATGCCGTCAGTAGTACTGTATAATGGTAGAGTCCCTGCCCGACTAGATGCCCAGGCGTAGCATTGGCGTAGCATTGCATCAACCAATTGTTACCTGACACATCATCGACTGTGCAGCCGGGAATCAGATTGCTGTATCATATGATGTGGTTAGCTTATATGTAAAATATCTATCCATGCGTTGTGTATCTGGCAATGTAGTCAGACAGGAACTCAACCATTCTCTGCATTGAGACCCAGGCCAGCCATGGTTTGAGACTTGTCTCTTAGTGGGACACTTGAGTCATCAGAGTGACTGGGTCAACGGAGAGAGGCCTCATGGGAACTGTAGTCTGTTTTTATCACTGACATAAATACATCTCAACCTGAAACATTACATTCATGGACTACAGTTTAGCCATTAGTTTAAAGCTGAAATATGTAACTTTTTGGGCCACCTGACCAAATTCATATAGAAATGTGAGTTATAGATATGTCATTCTCATTGAATGCAAGTCTAAGAAGCAGTAGATATGTTCTATGTGAGCTATTTCTATGCTCCCCGTTCTTTAGATTTTGTTACTATCGGTTTTGTACACCAGCTTCAAACAGCTGAAAATATTATATTTTTGGTTATTGAAAAGCTGCTTCACTGTGGTTTAGATGGTACAATGATTCTCTACAATATGCATTGCTTGCTTTGTCACAAACTGAAATTAGACTAACTATTTGATTTTTAGCAAGCAGGACATGGTGGAGCGATTTCTGAATATTTACCTTTAATATCCATGAAAACGCCTGCCAAACATATCTTGCACACATGGACCATACAGTACCCCCACTGTTTGGGAGTTTGAAACTTATTATCTAATATCTCCAAAAGAAAAGAGCCATACGTGACTCAGTGCTATTACCAACCTCTAGTTTGAAAGATATTTCTTAGTATTCGTTGTCTCACTATCCATATCAATTGGATGTCACCGGGTTTGAATATTGTCACTATGAAATAAAAAAATAAAAAAGTAGAATCAAAAACACTATTCTGTATTCATCCCCTAGTGGAATTTTCCATGTGGTAATAGCGAAGGCTGCTCATTTGTCATTACCCAATGAAAAGGGGGGAAAGAGTGTAAGGAAAGGAGAGGGAGCCAGTGAAAACAGGCAACTCGATTTATTTTAAACGAGGGGTAATGAACAGATGTCAGAGCCATTTATCTGCACAGCTTTCGCTGCATGCGGTTTTTCCCTCAACTTCAACAATGTCATGTTTACAATTCGAGTGGCGTATTTAACTCCAGTGTTCCTTAAAAATGAGGTGCCTTTGGCCCGGGGTCTGGGCCTCTAAATGCCATATCATACAGCAGGAAGGGCTATTTGTCCTTTAAGCCCACCAAGGATTGTAATTACCTCTAAATTAGTTTTCCCCTTTAAAAAAGTCTGACTGTCTCGGACAGCTCACTAAGGGCTGATGCGTTGATGTGGCTGTCACCTTTTCTACTTTCTCTCTAACACTCATCTGGTGTGTGTGTGTGTGTGGGTGTGTGTGTGTGTGTGTGTGTGTGTGTGTGTGTGTGTGTGTGTGTGTGTGTGTGTGTGTGTGTGTGTGTGTGTGTGTGTGTGTGTGTGTGTGTGTGTGTGTGTGTGTGTGTGTGTGTGAAGAAAATTCCCCCAAAAATGACTGACTTGTCTATCAAGATTTTGTGTGTGAGTTGGCATGTGCTTCTGTCTCTGTGTTTGTGAGGGGAGTCAGAATGTGTGTATATGTGTCTGTGGGAGAACAATTCTGGTGAATGCCAGACTCGTGTGGTGTCTCATACAGACTTTTTGCATATTGTTATTTTTGGGAACGTTTTGAGTTCCCCAGGAATTCACACCCTTACTGTTCCACACCCAAGTGAATGTTATGGATGGGCATTTATGTTTAGTCTACTGCACATGTTCACATACAGTATGTAGGATCTTAATTTGAGCCAGTCTGCTACAGCAGGAAAATTCCTCTGCAGCAACAGGAAATGCAAATTATTATGTGGATTATAATTAATGGACATTTTTTGATACATTTTTCATTAGAGCAAAAAGTGGTAGTTACTGACTTAAGATCAAACATCTGTAGTCTTACTGCATTAAGAAGGCAGTGAAAAGTAGACTTTATAGTTGCAGGATTATGAACGAACGTGGTGCATTCAATTATTTCAATTGTTTCACAAGCCCCATATTTTCAGACTTAAAATCCCCAAACTTGATTAAAATACACAAAAATGAAAATCCATTTCATTCCATAGTAGACATGTTCTGGTATTACAGTGGATTTATTTTATTGCTCATATTTCAGAGGACGTTTCACTTGACTGACTGGAGCGGTCATATAATAAATGGTGTATGTAGCTAGTCTCTTCAGGCAGTTTTAGGAGCGACCGACTCTGTTTCAGTCATTACATATCGTCTAGAAAGTGACGTCAGGCTGCTTTAAACCACATGAGGATCGAGACCTCCCACTTATACACACTGGATAGTCTACCAATTACAAAACCTCTCTGGCTCCGGGATATTTCACACAGCCGCCCTTATGTTTTTGATTTGAGACGCTTTGTTGCAGACTTCGAGGTCAAGGTGCGTAGGATGTTGAAATTCAGGGAACATGTTTGACTGCAAGGTTGGTTTGGTTTGTTGCGTTTACTAGACAACAACCTTGACGGCTGATCCCTGCGAGGCACTCTCGATGTTCACGCCTGCAGAACCATTTTCATGCTTTTTGGAAATAGAGGGTGGATTTGTTGTGTATTATTTGTGAACAGGTGTTTCTTTAGCAGTATTCAGATATAAACCCCTTCTTTCTACCATACTGCTTCTGGTTGGCTGTATTGTCAACTTGAGCATCAAAACAATCTCAGTTTGCCATTTCACTTGTTGAATAAAACGAGGGAATTCATTTGTAACAAAGCGTAATAGACTGCATTGTTATACAGTGTGTATTACCATATAAATGAGCTGCAGTTATCGCAGGTGTTCAAGTTCTATCGACTCCTCACATCGACTCCATCTGCTCAATTCAATTCCTCTTCACTTTATCATTGAATCGCTGGTCTTGGAATTGTGACATCTGATAAACCATTCTAAACTGAGCTCACCTCTGTGTAGATATAGATGATAAGCTGTTCTCTATATTCCTGGTCTTTCTGTGATGAGTCTGGGTTGGTGTTGTCAGGATGGTTTTTCTCCTGTGTCTGTATGTAGGACTGACTGACATATTGCACTTTGTCTGTGTGTTGCTCTGGGTTTATTTTGTATATCTTTATTATTTTCACAGATGAAAAAATATATGATGAGGGTTAAGAGAGAAATTAGAAGTGCATGGGGATTGTAAATCACCTTCCCCTTTCACATATTTATCAACAAATAAAGAGTAGGATTGTGATAAATAATTGTTGCAAATGAAACTAAGGAAAAGAAAATATAAGATTCAGGTAAATCAGCGGAAGAAAAAGTACATTGTAGCGAAATGTATAATCAACATGAGTTGATGTCTCTTCCTCTTCTTCATTGTGTTCCAGGTGACACTGGGAGGCACCTTCATCGGCATCGGGAGGAAGACTCCGGACTGTCAGGGAAACACCAAGTACTTCCGCTGCAAGTTCTGTAACTTCACCTACATGGGCAGCTCCTCCTTGGAGCTGGAGCAGCACTTTCTGTCTGCTCACCCGAACAAGATGAAGTCCCACCCCCCACAGCTGCCCAATGACGACAAGCCCTCGGACAGGAGGGGGAACTGTGTGACACGGGGCGGTGGTGCAGAGGGGGCGGAACCGGGAAAGTGGGCGGACCGGGTGGCGGTCCGTGCGGAGGACGACTCGGTGGCTGGCTACTCTGTTCCCATCCGCGCCACCGACTCCCCTGGCTGGACGGGGACCGACGGCGGCGCCACAGCGGCGGACTATTACTGGTGTAAGTACTGCAGCTTCAGCTGTGAGTCGCCCAGCTCACAACGCCTCCTGGAGCACTACGAGAAGAGACACAACCAGCCTGGGGGAGGAGGGACCAGGGAGGGCAGCCCAGCCGAGAGGGAACGAGGAAGCAGCAAGGCCAGGGACAGAGAGAGAGACCCTGATCGAGACCTGACCCCCCACAGCCGGAGGAAAGACAAGACAGGAATGGGTGGCACACCGGGGGCAACAGACCCAGAGACGGTGGTGACCAGCTACAACTGCCAGTTCTGTGACTTCCGCTACTCCATGAACCACGGGCCTGAGGTTATTGTGGTGGCGCCTCTGCTCCGCCACTACCAGCAGGCCCACAGCATCCATAAGTGCACCATCAAGCACTGCCCGTTCTGCCCGCGTGGCCTCTGCAGCCCCGAGAAGCACCTGGGGGAGATTTCCTACCCGTTCGCCTGCAGGAAGAGTGCCTGCTCCCACTGTGCCCGCCTCCTACTCCAGCTGTCTCCCCAGGACATCTCCCCATCCCCCAGGCCCAGTGTCACCCACCTGTGTGACCAGTGTCCCTATGCCACCAGCGACATCGACCTGCTCCTGCTGCACTACGACAGCGCCCATGCCACCCATGGCGTGCTGGAGGTCAAGCCCGAGGAGGAGGGCGCAGAGACGGGGAGGATCTCGGCCCCCAAGGGCCCTCACGGGGAGCACTCATGCACCAAGTGCCATTTCATCACAGATGTGGAGGAGGAGATCTTCCGTCACTACAGGTGAGTAGTGGGGAGTTGAGTCTATTTGCAGACGTTGCTGACATGTTGTAGTTAGTCGACCAGTCAATTAGTTAAGGTTTGGTTCAGCTTCGCATTGTAAACCTGATTTTCATTGATAAAAATTAGTGTGGTATCATGCATCATGGCTTAGTGCTAGAGTCCAGCTAGTGTAAGCATTGTTGACATGGTTCTTAATTCAACTTTGGGTTATGAGATGATCTGTTGTGACGTTGAAGTAAATCCAGGTTTGCTCATAATGAGCAGCAGATTTGCGCTGACACACACAGTACATGTAGTTAATCAACTTTAGGGAATCGATAGTGAAATGTTAAAAGTCAAGTAATTCAATAACCCCTTTGTGGGCTTAGATTTAGTCTGGCCTTTGCCAGGTGTGTGTGTATGTGTGTATGCATGTGTGTATGCATGTGTGAGTGTCTCTGTGCTGCCTTCCTGTGTGCCTGTGTATCGGGGTGGGTTATGGAAAATACTCTGCAACTGAACCATATAATAGATAACTGAGCCACTGAAATCACTCTATTACCTTCTATTACACATCCACATAAGATATGAATTACAGAGCATTTTTCCTTTTCAGAACAGCGGCCTGTTTAGATTCGGCTGTTTGGGAATGTATCGATAGAAGCGAGTCTTGTGCAGTAGCTCGATCCATATGTCTGCTTGAATCCTTTACAGACGCAGTGCCAGAGCGCTGACAAATCAATTGTGGTAAATCTAATAGAAGTGCAATGCAGGAAATGTAAAACTTGTATTTCAGGTTTTAAAAGGCTTCTGATGTTTGTAATTTCAACTTTGAAATTACCGACTTGATTTTCCCTTCACGAAAAATGTATCAACCCGCACAAAAATATCCATTAATTATAATCCACATAATAATTCACATTTCCTGTTGATCACTTGTTGGAGGCTTAATTTCTATAATGCTTATAAAATGCTCACTGCTCTAGGCTAAGTGTTAAAGGTTGAAACAGAACAGCTAAAAGGGCCAACCTCAGTGTGTGAGAAACAGGGTCTTTCTTGAGTGTGTGTGTGATGTCCATCATGATCTGTAGACCCTGGAAGGTTTGTTCAGGTGGGCTCGGAGGGGCTCTGTTTCCAGACCCTGATGTTGCTGTGTGTGTGTCTGTCTGTGTGCCTGCTGAATAAGGTGCTTTTTGTATTCAGGTCTCATAGCCCTAATGCACAGAGGAGAGAGCAGAAATCAGACCTGCTTCTGCTGGGGTTCCCAGGAGATACCCCGCCTCAAACACTGTGTGTGTGCGCGCGGGATGGAATCAGTGCCTAGAATGGAATTAATGGAACGGAATGGTTTCCTATGTTTGATGTGTTTGATACCGGTCCATTGATTCCATTCCAGCCATTACAATTAGCCCATCCTCCTATAGCTCCTCCCACCAGCCTCCACTGCTGCATGTGTACAAATACATGTTGTTTCCACCTCTGTTTTGTATTCGTCTCTGTGTCTTTGTACATATTACACTCTGTTCCATTCAACTACAATACATATCTGGATATGTGGTGTGTGTCTGTGAGTTAGCATTTCGTGCATGATGTCTGGTGCGCAGGAAGAGTAAAGCTTACCGCATGTTCCCAATTGAAACAGTTTGCACGTATATTATGATGACATTTTTTTATGTTTTTGTTCATTTTGGTCTTCGGCAGGTTTTTTCCGTTTGTTCGTGCACACGCTTTTTTATTGAGGCAAACTCTACGCCCCTTGGTCGGTGATTGGTCAGTAGTATTACTCCTTCAGTCTTAAAGGAAGTGTTCGTTGTTATTCAATGAGAGACGACTAGTTTTTCATGCACATTTTTTCACTTGAGAAATACTGCACCAAACATTTTAGTTAGATGTAAAATTGCAAGACTAAGACCTCCTGGGAAAAAAACTGGTTAAAATGATTTATCTTAGGTTAATTCTGACTATTTTGAGGAAGTGTTTTCTGGCTATGTTGTTGCTACGGTGGCTCAAGAGGGACAAACAACAGGAATGTTTACGCTTTTTTCTCGCTTCCAAGCGAAGGTCTTTAAGGAGTATGAGTGCACAGATGGTTGCTTCGCCTAGCCGAGTTATACTCGGACCAAAGAGAACCTATGTACTGTATGCAGTGCCTGCTCTGGTCTGGCTCTGTGCTGTAGATTTATGTGCTGGTCACCACCTCACTCACCTCCAGACCCCCGCACACCCTGCAGCCTGGACGTGAACACCATACTGATGCAGAGCCGTCTAACACACACACACACACACACACACACACACACACACACACACACACACACACACACACACACACACACACACACACACACACACACACACACACACACACACACACACACACACACACACACACACACACACACACACAGCCTACCCACCCTGTCTGAGGCCATCCCTTTATATCAACCTTCAGTGAGAGCAGAGAAGAGTAGAGGGGGAACATTCTCCATCTTTCCTTAAGGAACAATCAGTCAATACATTATCAGTCAGCCTTTAGGGCTTACAGCATCGTTACCCTGCACAGCACAGGTATGGTAGACTTCCACTGTAACATGTTTTACCCTCAGCCTCTCCAGTTCCCCAGCCTCTTCAGTTCAGTCTCCCCCTGCCTCTCCAGTTCAGTCCCCCATCCTCTCCATTTCAGTCCCCCCAGCTTCTCCAGTTCAGTCCCCCCAGCCCCCCCAGTTCAGCTCCCCCAGCCTCTCCAGTTCAGCTCCCTCAGCCTCTCCAGTTCAGCTCCCCCAGCCTCTCCAGTTCAGCTCCCCCAGCCTCTCCAGTTCAGCTCCCCCAGCCTCTCCAGTTTAGCTCCCCCAGCCTCTCCAGTTTAGCTCCCCCAGCCTCTCCAGTTCAGCTCCCCCAGCCTCTCCAGTTCAGCTCCCCCAGCCTCTCCAGTTTAGCTCCCCCAGCCTCTCCAGTTCAGCTCCCCCAGCCTCTCCAGCTCAGACTCCCCCCCCCACTGTTCTGGATCATTAGTCTCCTCTCTCTGCATCCTGCCTAGTGTACCTGCACAGGGGGAGGAAAACCCTTCCAGCTCCCCCCTTCTCCCCCTCCTCCTCCTCCACAGGGAGAGGTGTACGGGGCAGCCCAGCTACCAGTCGTGCTGGGCCAGAGTTTCCATTTCCTCTGTGATGTCAGGGTATCTGTCTGTCACCCTGGTGTGATTCAGTCCAGTTCGCCCCACAGTTCTGCATCTGCCGAACGGCCCTTGTAAAACACCCAGTATTAAGTGTGTTCACTGGTGTATAGCTAAGAGAGTTTCATTTCATAGCCCACAAATTACATCCACTCAATACTTTTACTTACACAGACATTTTTTTTCTTTTACCAAATCACTCAAATATTTTTTATGTATTTTGGAGAAAGTGCAGATTTTTGATACGGCAGTCATGTTGAGAGCAGCGGTTTAATACCATCAATGGCCATGGAAATTAAACACAAATTAGTTTTAGCCACCTCTCTGTCTTTTCTCTTTCCTCTCTTTCTCTGTCACACACACACACACACACACACACACACACACACACACACACACACACACACACACACACACACACACACACACACACACACACACACACACACACACACACACACACACACACACACACACACACACACACACACACACACACACACACACACACAGCCTACCCACCCTGTCTGAGGCCATCCCTTTAAATCAACCTTCAGTGAGAGCAGAGCAGAGTAGAGGGGGAACATTCTCCCTATTTTTCTAAGGAACAATGAAGTGTAATATTAAGCAGCACAGAACACACATGTTACATTATCAGTCAGCCTTTAGGGCTTACAGCATCGAATACCCTGCACAGCACAGGTATGGAAGACTTCCACTTCCACTCTTTTTGTGAAGAATCAACAACAAGTGGGACACAATCATGAAGTGGAACAACATTTATTGGATATTTCAAACTTTTTTAACAAATCAAAAACTGAAAAATACAGTTTTATATCTTTATGTTTGAAGCCTGAAATGTGGCAAAAGGTCGTAAAGTTCAAGGGGGCCGAATACTTTCGCAAGGCACTGTATATATATAGAGAGAGACTGGATAGAGAGAGAGAGAATGGAGAGAGAGGGAGAGAGAGAGGGTATATATATATATAGAGAGAGAGGGGATAGAGAGATAGAGAATGGATAGAGAGACAGAGGGGATAGAGAGAGCGGGAGAGAGAGAGCTAGGGTATATATATAGAGAGAGAGGATATATATATATAGAGAGAACGGATAGAGAGAGAGAGGGGATAGAGAGATAGAGAATGGATAGAGAGACAGAGGGGATAGAGAGAGCGGGAGAGAGAGAGATAGGGTATATATATATAGAGAGAGAGGATATATATAGAGAGAGAGAACGGATAGAGAGAGAGAGGGGATAGAGAGATAGAGAATGGATAGAGAGAGAGAGAGGGGATAGAGAGAGAGAGACTGGATAGAGAGAGAGAGAGGGGATAGAGAGAGAGGGAGAGAGAGAGAGAGAGAGAGGGTATATATATATATATATATATATATATATATAGAGAGAGAGAGAGGGAGAGAGAAAGGGTATATATATATAGAGAGAGAGAGCGGGAGAGAGAGAGATAGGGTATATATATAGAGAGAGAGAGGATATATATATAGAGAGAGAACGGATAGAGAGAGAGAGGGGATAGAGAGAGCGGGAGAGAGAGAGATAGGGTATATATATAGAGAGAGAGGATATATATATAGAGAGAGAACGGATAGAGAGAGAGAGGGGATAGAGAGAGAGAGGGAGAGAGAGAGAGAGGGGGTATATATATAGAGAGAGAGAGGGTATATATATATATAGAGAGAGAGGGCGGGAGAGAGAGAGAGAGGGGATAGAGAGAGAGGGTATATATATAGCGAGAGAGAGGGTATATATAGAGAGAGAGAGAGGGCGGGAGAGAGAGAGAGGGGATAGAGAGAGAGGGAGAGAGAGAGAGGGTATATATATATATATAGAGAGAGAGGGTATATATATATATATATATATAGAGAGAGAGAGAGGGTATATATATATATATATATATAGAGAGAGAGAGGGTATATATATATATATAGAGAGAGAGGGTATATATATATATATATATATATATATAGAGAGAGAGGGTATATATATATATATATAGAGAGAGAGAGAGAGAGGGTATATATATATAGAGAGAGAGGGCGGGAGAGAGAGAGAGAGAGGGGAGAAAAAGAGACTTGCCAAGACGCCATCTTGCTCCGTCCTAAATCATCCACTAGTGTATGGCTGCAGCTAACCTTGTACAGACAGATACATTTGGCTGGGTGTGTGTGTGTGTGTGTGTGTGTGTGTGTGTGTGTGTGTGTGTGTGTGTGTGTGTGTGTGTGTGTGTGTGTGTGTGTGTGTGTGTGTGTGTGTGTGTGTGTGTGTGTGTGTGTGTGTGTGTGTGTGTGTGTGTGTGTGTGTGTGTGTGTGTGTGTGTGTGTGTGTGCGTGCGTAGATGCATGTGTGTGTGTGCACCACATTTATTTGTGTGTGGTGGTGGGGATTCTTGAAAGTGTGTTCACATCAACATCTACTTGTTTTCAAATCAATTGCAATTTCCTGAAATATCCTCGGGAAGAGTGGGATAAGGTGAGTCAAAGGGGTAAGTTGAGCCACCCTTGTTTCTTGGAAGCCATACACAAAATTAATAATTTGACCAAATATTTAGGAAAAGGTCATCATTTCGTGGAGTCTGTGAAGGAAGAAACCATTAAAAAGAGGTAAGCACGCAGCCGGCCGCGACCGGGAGGTCCGTGGGGTGACGCACAATTGGCCTAGCGTCGTCCGGGTTTGGGAGGGTTTGGCCGGCAGGGATATCCTTGTCTCATCGTGCACCAGCGACTCCTGTAGCGGGCCGGGTGCAGTGCACACTGTGTTTCCTCTGACACATTGGTGCGGCTGGCTTCCGGGTTGGATGCGCGCTGTGTTAAGAAGCAGTGCGGCTTGGTTGGGTTGTGTATCGGAGGACACATGGCTTTCGACCTTCGTCTCTCCCGAGTCCGTACGGGAGTTATAGCGATGAGACAAGATAGTAATTACTAACAATTGGACACCATGAAATTGGGGAGAAAAGGGGGTACAAAAAAAAGAGGTAAGCAAGTTAGGTCCACAAAACTGATTTTCACAGAGCCAAATTAGGTTATTGTTTTAGAGGTTGTATGATGCTTGTATCTAAAAAGTAGATACTTTTAAGATTGTTCTATACATCAGTTGGGTTCTCTATAAGTTTCAATATGAGGTCCTAAACCTAGCATGAAAGTGCATCCTTTTAATTGTGTGGGCTAATATAGTCAACATGTTTGCCCTTTGGTAAGTTGAGCCAATGGCGAATTAAGCAAATGTAAGAATTATCTTCCCAGGCGTAATGCAAGGCATTATCACTGGGATAGGGGGTAACACCAGGGCCTGGCCTATGTTAAAAGTGTTAAAAAAGTATTACGTGTTTGTAAGGTGTTAAGCCTGTGTTAAAAGATGCTTAAAAGACAGAAAGTGATTTTGAATGTTTGGGAAATAAAGATGGACATGGTTTTAAAAGGTAGTGGTCATATTTCATTCAATGCAGACATACAGTTGAAGTCTGAAGTTTACATACACTTAGGTTGGAGTCATTAAAAGTCCATTTTCAACCACACCACACATTTCTTGTTAACAAACTATAGTTTTGGCATGTTGGTTAGGACATCTACTTTGTGCATGACACAAGTAATTTTTCCAACAATTGTTTACAGATTATTTCACTTATAATTCACTGTGTCACAATTCCAGTGGGTCTGAGGTTCACATACACTAAGTTGACTGTGCCTTTAAACAGCGTGGAAAATTCCAGAAAATGATGTCATGGCTTTAGAAGCTTCTGATAGGCTAATTGGCATCATTTGAGTCAATTGGAGGTGTACCTGTGGAGGTATTTCAAAGCCTACCTTCAAACTTAGTGCCTCTTTGCTTGACATCCTGGGAAAATCAAGAGAAATTTGCCAAGACCTCAGAAAAAAACATTGTAGACCTCCACAAGTCTGGTTAATCCTTGGGGGCAATGTCCAAATGCCTGAAGGTACCACATTCATCTGTACAAACAATAGTACGCAGGTATAAACACCATGGGACCACACAGCCGCCATATCGCTCAGGAAGGAGACGCGCTCTGTCTCATAGAGATGAACGTACTTTGGTGCGAAAAGTGCAAATCAATCCCAGAACAACAGCAAAGGACCTTGTGAATATGTTGGAGGAAACAGGTGCAAAAGCATCTAAATCCACAGTAAAACGCATCCTATATCGACATAACCTGAAGGCCGCTCAGCAAAGAAGATGCCACTGCTCCAAAATCGGCATAAAAAAGCCAGACTACGGTTTGCACCTGCACATGGGGACAAAGATCGTACTTTTCTGAGAAATGTCCTGTGGTCTGAGGAAACAAAAATGTAACTGTTCGGCCATAATGACCATCGTTATATTTGGAGGAAAAAGGGGGAGGATTGCAAGCCAAAGAATACCATCCCAACCGTGAAGCACGGGGGTGGCAGCATCATGTTGTGGGGTTGCTTTGCTGCAGGAGGGATTGCGGGACTTCACAAAATAGATGGCATCATGAGGTAGGAAAATTATGTGGATATATTGAAGCAAAATCTCAAGACATCAGTCAGGAAGTTAAATCTTGTGTGACAAATGGGTCTTCCAAATGGACAATGACCCCAAGCATTCTTCCAAAGTTGTGGCAAAATGGCTTAAGGACAACAAAGTCAAGGTATTGGAGTGGCCATCACAAAGCCCTGACCTCAATCCTATAGAAAATTTGTGGTTAGAACTGAAAAAGTGTGTGCGAGCAAGGAGGCCTACAAACCGGACTCAGTTACACCAGCTCTGTCAGGAGGAATGGGCCAAAATTCACCCAACTTATTGTGGGAAGCTTGTGGAAGGCTACCCGAAACGTTTGACCCAAGTTAAACAATTTAAAGGCAATACTACCAAATACTAATTGTGTGTATGGAAACTTTTGACCCACTGGGAATGTGATGAAAGAAAGAAAATCTGAAATATATCCTTCTCTCTACTATTATTCTGACATTTCACATTCTTAAAATAAAGTGGTGATCCTAACTGACCTAAGACAGGGATTTTTTACTAGGATTAAATGTCAAGAATTGTGAAAAACTGAGTTTAAATGTATTTGGCTAAGGTGCATCTTGAAATGTATGTAGATATCTTTGTTAGAAAGAATATTATTTTGCCCTTGACAGAGTGATGCTGAATGTAAAAAAATCGCTCAACTTACCCCTCTCTCCCAAAATCTGCTTATTTATTTATAGATATCATTGTTCTTCTCATGGCTTAAACAATTACTCAAAGGTTAAAATCACCTTTAAACCACAAAGGGACAAGACGAACAACTGTTAGACAGTTAGTTTTGTAAATTGGAAGGAACTTATGTTAACTTTTCCTTAATTGAATAAATTAATTAAATAAATTAAATTGAATTGCCTTTTCATCAATCTACCGTGGAAACAAATAAACACTTTTCACAGCTTTGTGTAAAAATAATTGCTAATACTTACACTATTTATATGGCAGTAATTGAGCCATAAATGTCGGTATTCTATTTGAAGACACACCTCAATTAAACCACCTCATTATTCCCAGTTCTGTCATTTGTTAAATTTGGAGTGGGTACAAGGTCATGAATAAAGCAAAAATCATTAAAAAACGATTTATTCCCAAGTATGAATTTACATATTTCAATATAGTGTAAAATGTCTGCATTTTAGCTGATAATGTGGTGCTTATTTGAAACTTTAAAGAATATTTTGTTGAACAGCATTACAGTTTTGTAAAACAAAGTGTAAACTTGTATGTATCAGTGGTGTCTTAGTCTGACCCTAATCCAATCAATAAACAACATCAATCCATATGCATTTTAGCAGAAACAATATCTGGCAAATGATAGTCTACTGTAATTCTATTTTACAGCCTGCGAACATCCTGACAAGAGCCCGTTACACCACGTCCCTGGGCTAGCCAATGATAAAATTTCGGTTTTGGGTCGACAGAAATATTTGTGTTTGCTGTCAGTGAGGTCGGCAGAGGAGAGGATAGCGATTTATGTTGGACTCAGGCTGTCCTTTATGTGTGTGAGCTGTTGCTGCCTTCAGTAGTGAGGGAGAAAAAAGAGAATGTAAGAAAAGTAGGAGGGAGAGAGATAAATAGAGAGAGAGGGAGAAGGAGCTGTTTGTCTTCTCATTTTAAAGCGTAATGATAAGTGAAAGTGTCTGCGGCGGGAAGGACTGGCCGTGGAGGAGGCTCTGTCTCTATCGCTCACCATAACTCCCCTGTAATAAAACCACGGAAAACAATCAGTGTGTCTCAGGTTGCACACTTGTCCGTTTATTCTCATGAAGCTGTAATTGAATTTGTATGTAATGTTGTTTGTTTTCTGGTCTTGTAGGAAAATAGTTGTTGAAGAAAACCGCGCTACGCTAGCCCAGAGGATAGGTGCGATGTGAGTGATGAAACGTATGCTGGTCTCTGTGTGTGTGTGTGTGTGGGCATCGAGCGTGCGTGCATGTGTCTATCTCTCTGTGTCTTATTTTGTGTATGTGTGTGAGAGTACATGCTAGTATACTGTAGATTTTCCGCACTATCGCAAGTATGCTTGTGGCCCTGTGTGTGTGACAGGGCTCTACAGTGCAAACATTTTACTTGCATATACGCCTAAATATTTTGCTGTGCGACCTGGAATTTTTATTTAGGAGCACCAGTGCGCCTATAAAAATGAAGGATTCTAGCGCTATTACATCAAACATTTTATGTGGTGCTCCTAAATTTCTTTGTATGCGCCTACATTTTTCCACTTAGGCTCACACGTGCTCCTTATAAAAAAGTTCCGCGTAGAGCCTTGTGTGAGTGAGTATGTGTGTGCATGTGTTTGGGGAGTTGAGAGCGTATTATTGGATGCGCTGCTACGTTGAAAAATCACAGATGTTCAGGACATTCATTAGAGGCATAGCTGGCCTCTTGGCCTGGTGCAGCGGTCCTTTGAGATGTAAACAGTACAGATAATCAGAGAAGCCTGCCTGCAGACTACACACACACACACACACACACACACACACACACACACACACACACACACACACACACACACACACACACACACACACACACACACACACACCTATGTGTGCTGGATTCCAAGGACTTTGATCTTGTTCCTCTGCCCCTGTGTCTGACTTTAAGCGAACTCATTGACACACTGCATGCTGGGAAAACAGGCTCTTCTTGATGATGAAAGCCTGTCTCTCCTCACTTCTTCCTGGTTTGTAGTTGGGGCATGAGCAAGAGGGCGTCGGAACGTTTAGTACAGTCTAGAGCTACAGCGTATTTTCCAGGTTCTCTAGGGTCTGAATAGGTGTGTAGGCTGAGTGTGTGAGTGATGAAACGAATGCTGGCGTGTGTGTGCGTGCGTGCGTGCATGCATGTGTGTGTTTGTGTGTGTGTGTGTGTTTCTTTTTGTCTCATTGTGTGTATGTGCGTGAGAGTACATGCTGATATAGATTTTCCTCACTATTGCAAGTGTGCTTGTGGCCCCGTGTTTCAAGTTGCAAATGCTTACTTCCAGGTTCCTTCACGACAATGCTACAACATTAAGAAATAATAAAATATAAGAATATGAACATAAATAAATGTCTCTGTAGAATATAATAAACATTTTAGCATAAGTCTAATACAAGAAGGCACAATTTATAGTCCAAGTGGGAATAGGGGGGCAAATGTATACATTGTGAAGTATTTGGCAATAATAGTAAGAGACTGGTAGCATCAGTTGTGATGTGTGTGTAGCATGAATGTATACTGTATGTGTGTGTGTGTATTGTGTGTGTGGATGAGTGTGTGTGTACTAAGTGTTGTCACAATACCATCATTTTGACTTCGATACCGAAATCACGTCTAGTTCCATGATACTCGTTACCATTACGGTATTTGATACCACAACGATAGCTAAACAAAACAAGAAGGTAAATTAGCCAGTCACAGAATGGTACTTGATCTAGACAAATAAACGCAGCTACTGCTCTGTTCCATCGTTAGGCATCTTTGAGTTCAATATCATTACATTTTACAATGTTTATGTAAATGCATTCATTTAATCGATTATACAACCAATTTGACTTTGTTTTTACCAATCTACCTACAAGAAAACATTTAGTTGAATGGTAAATCTATATTGATAAACTGGGTAAATCAAGATGTAGCCTAGTTCTATTCACAATACAGGTGAATTAGTATTATTCAGTAGGAGTGTGTGCATGCAGTGAGTTATTGAGCTTGGTTTAGCTGATATCATTGGGCTACAGATGACAAAAAATCCCTTCCATTTAGGACTTATTTTATTGTCAACTGCTAGGAGAACATGTTATTTTATTGTACTGATCAACCCCATTAGCATAGAATAAGTAATCTCTTATTTTTTAAAAGTGTGCAATGTCTCTATAAGAAAGTAATGATGTTGCCTCCTGGGTGGCGCAGTGGTTAAGGGCGGCAACATCATTTCAGGAGGCAACATCATTACTTTCTTAAAGAGACATTGCACACTTTTATAAAATAAGAGATTACTTATTCTATGCAAATGGAGTTGATCAGTACAATAAAATAACATGTTCTGTGCCACCAGAGATTCTGGGTTCGCGCCCAGGCTCTGGCGTAACCGGCTGCGACCGGGAGGTCCGTGGGGCGATGCACAATTGGCATAGCGTCGTCCAGGTTAGGGAGGGTTTGGCCAGTAGGGATATCCTTGTCTCATCGAGCACCAGCGACTCCTGTGGCGGGCCGGGTGCAGTGCACGTTAAGCAAGGTTGCCAGGTGCACGGTGTTTCCTCCGACACATTGGTGCGGCTGGCTTCCGGGTTGGATGCGCGCTGTGTTAAGAAGCAGTGACAAGAGACAAGATAGTAGATACTAACAATTGGATACCACGAAATTGGGGAGAAAAAGGGGGTAAAATTTAAATAAAATAAAAAAGTAATTATGTTATTCACTATGCAGAATGTGGCTGTGGAATCTGACATTGTGGCTATTCATGGGTTGCATGTTTCGTCACAATATTGTTTTTAATGCTTGTTTTGGATTGATGCCCGACTGAACATTCTACTCAATGCATCGTCAGTGAGTGCTGATGAAGATTTCAAATGTACTCTAGATATTACAGTGGCTTGGAAATACAATGATATTCAAAAGGAGGCAAATAATTAGTAGCATCATTTTGATGTCACCAGATTGCCTTTGGATGCAGTATAATGTTAGCTAGCTAGTTAAGATTGACGGGAGGCCACTGGATATTAGCTAGCTAACGTTAGCATATTTTTGACGAACTTTGCTAGCTAATGCCATCTGTCTAGAGTACATTTGACAACATGATAATGCTGGCAAAATTGTTTTCTACTAAATATTTGACTACTTTAGCAATGTCATCGTATTTCGAGGCACTATAGTTTAATTTAGACTAAACAGTAGTTAGACACCTTCCAGAATGACTGGGCTTAATCACCACTTTAGGGCACCAGTATGACGCGGGGTGGCTTGAGAACGTTCGTAACAATGAGAACGTTCGTAACAATGGCATGATGCGACCAAGTGACGAAGGTGCAACCTATGAATGGTGCTAGTGGAAACCAGATGGAAGGCGAGAGAGACGAAGAAGTGAATTACTTTTTGGTGGCTAGGGACGTTTTTGGTCACAATCAGCTCTGAAATCAGCATTTTTTGCGTGATGGTTTGCACATTATCACAAACAAAGTACTATTGTAGTGAATTCAGCTGTAAGCTAGCAAGGAAAGTTAGCCTACAATTAAAGCTGGAAGCTACCGGTTTCATCTTGCATTGTGAAAGTTTTATAACCTGTACGGACATTGTTTTGCGAAAAGCAATGAACAGTTTCAACATTTCTACATGCCGTGTTGCATTATTCAAGTTTGTTAACATCTGTGCAGCATGAGTGGGGACTGGGGAGCTATCAATGCAGCCCAGACAGCCCTAGCAATGAATGACTAAGTGGAGCAGGCACCCTGCTCTTCGCACTATAAAGGGGCTGCGCTGATGCAGACTTGATCCTCTCAATCACGTGAAACACACTTGACAGAAGTACCGCATGTAAAAAAAAATAGAGTACTGAACCGTTTTTTTGGGGGGGGGTTTGTTGAAAAAGTAACAAAGTTTCGGTATTCCGTGCAACACTAGTGTGTGCTAAGGTGTGGAGCGTCAGTACAGGTGGCCAGTCCAGTTCAAGTGTTCATCAGTCTGATGGCTTGTAGATAAAAACTGTCTCTGAGCCTGTTGGTATCAGACCTCATGTTCTGTTATCGTGGAGTGAGCGACTCGGAGCTAAGGTGTGTGGGGTGCTTGACGATGCTGCGGGCCTTCCTCAGGCACTGTTTTGAGGGTGAATATGTTTGTGGGGAGTTGAGAGCATATTATTGGATGCGCTGCTGAGTTGAAAAATCACAGATGTTCAGGACATTCTTTAGAGGCATAGCTGGCCTCTTGGCCTGGTGCAGCTGTCCTTTGAGATGTAAACAGTACAGATAATCAGAGAAGCCTGCCTGCAGACTACACACACACACACACACACACACACACACACACACACACACACACACACACACACACACACACACACACACACACACACACACACACACACACACACACACACACACACACACACACAATATACACACACACACACACACACACAATATGCACACACACAATATGCACACACACGATATGCACACACACACACACACACACACACACAATATGCACACACACACACACAATATGCACACACACACACACAATATGCACACACACAATATGCACACACACACACACACACAGACACACACACACACACACACACACACACACACAATATATGCACACACACACCTATGCGTACTGAAATTCCAAAGCCTTTGATCTGGTTCCTTCTGCCCCTGAGTCTCTAAGCGAACACACTTCCTGCACTGCATGCTGGGGAAAACAGGTTCTTCTCGATGATGAAAGCCTGTCTCTCCTCACTTCTTCCTGATTCATAGTTAGGGCACCTTATTCTTTAGGTTCTGCTACAGGGCTTGACTGGGAAAAAGCTGATTGCTGGGTTAACTGATCTCACCTGTCAGTTCAACCGAACCTGATGGCTTCCCCTTTGCTGTTACAGGTGTAATACCTGGTTTAAGGCAGGGATTTACATCTCTTCTACAGCTGGTGTAAATCCAAATCGAAGGACTCTATGGTATAGTCAGTGTAAAACAGGTGAAAGACCATTATGGTGTAATTGGTGTAAAAACCAGGTGGAACCCCTCTTTGGTGTAATCAGTGTAAAACCAGGTAAAAGGCCTCTATGGTTTAATCAGTGTAAAACCAGGTAGAATTCCTATATGGTGTAATCGGTGTAAAACCAGGTAGAAGACCTCTATGGTGTAATCGGTGTAAAACCAGGTAGAAGACCTCTATGGTGTAATCGGTGTAAAACCAGGTAGAATTCCTATATGGTGTAATCGGTGTAAAACCAGGTAGAAGACCTCTATGGTGTAATCGGTGTAAAACCAGGTAGAAGACCTCTATGGTGTAATTGGTGTAAAACCAGGTAGAAGACCTCTATGGTGTAATCGGTGTAAAACCAGGTAGAAGGCCTATATGGTGTAATCGGTGTAAAACCAGGTAGAAGACCTCTATAGTGTAATCGGTGTAAAACCAGGTAGAAGACCTCTATGGTGTAATCGGTGTAAAACCAGGTAGAAGACCTCTATAGTGTAATCAGTGTAAAACCAGGTAGAAGACCTCTATGGTGTAATCGGTGTAAAACCAGGTAGAAGACCTCTATAGTGTAATCGGTTTAAAACCAGGTAGAAGACCTCTATAGTGTAATCGGTGAAAAAACTGGTAGAAGACCTCTATGGTGTAATCGGTGTAAAACCAGGTAGAAGACCTCTATGGTGTAATCGGTGTAAAACCAGGTAGAAGGCAGGACCTCTCCTGGCTCGAAGCCATAATGCTGACTGACAGAGTCTAGAGGGGAGGGAGAGAGACGCCGAGGTTGATGCTCCTTTGTTCAGCATCTGTGAAGAGTTTAGCCAGATTACTCTGTAGAGAAGTTAGGCACACACACTCATGGAGGCATGCATGCACACAGTTACTAACATATACACAGTCACAGAGTCACACGTATGCACGCACCGCACATGCACAAAGTAGGCACTTACGCATTCATACACACATGCACACACGCACACACACACGCACCTAAGCTTTGGTACTTTTTCGATACTTGAACATGGAAAAACGGTTGAGTACTAGAATTGATATTTTCGGTGTTTCTGTCAAATATATACGGATTGAGCGGATGGAGTCTGTCTACTAATCTATTTGAAACTTCTCAAGGGGGCAGTAGTAAGCTAGCCAGGGTTTTGACAAGCAAGTGAGAGGAGAGAGAAAATCCCGACAGCATGGCTTATTTTAATGAATACATCATACCTCCACGCCTGCAGCTTTTTGACCAAACTGCCTCCAGAAGTGAACTATGGGAATACGTTGCTTACAGAGCAGATGATGAGCGCCAGCCCACCAAAACAACTATGCAAAAGGTGTTACAAAGCAGTGCAGTGCAAGGGAGGTTTAGTTGCAAAACAACATAAAAAAATGTTAAAAACTCTTTCACACATGACATTTGCATTGTAACGTTATTCTACTTGTAACTAAATTTGAATTCTTTTTGAGTGACATTGACATTAACATATACTCAGTATGACGTTCATTTGAGCATTATAATTGTTGTATGTGTATGTTGTTGTATGTGTCGAACTGCTTTGCTTTATCTTGGCCAGGTCGCAGTTGTAAATGAGAACTTGTTCTCAACTAGCCTACCTGGTTAAATAAAGGCGAAAAAAAAAAATATGATTACAACCCAAAAGTAATGTGAAATGCCCTCATAACTTGGCTACGACAGCGATATATTTAGACTATGTCACGTTTGTCTGGGCTGGGCTTGCTAGCAGTAGCCACTAGCTAGCCAGCCAGCAGCCCTGGGTGGAGCATTGCACCCTGGGAGTTGAAATGCACTTTGGGAATTGTAGTATGCTGTGTAAAATCCTTTGTATTTCTATGGTGTGTAGACTATTACAAAAAGTTCTAGAAGCTTCAGAAATTAGCTTCAAAGTTTTTTAAACATTTAGAAACCAAACTATTTATTTAATACATTAAATTATTTAGCTGTAATGATTAATTAATCATTGGTCGTATGTAATGTAATTTCACCCAAAATTATGGCCATAGATTATCAAATTATCCCTTGTATGTAGCAGATTACATTTTTAAACAGTTTAGATGTAATTGCACAATTATTTTGGATGCTGTGAGTCTCAGATATGGTTTTGCATAAGACAAATGTAATGTATAGGTTGTTTTCAATAAAGCTTCACAATAAGGTGTAGAACATTCGATTTGCATGCTGGGGGGCAAAGAGTCGCACAGCTCCGCTAAAACCATTGACAAGTGTGTGCCATTTTCAAGGGATTAGGAAATACATTTTTACCATTTGGTTCTAATAATATCACCTCTTGAAGAGCGTAGTCAGACCTACAATTTTATGATTATTCCATGCAAAACAATTACACACATTTAGCTCTATCATCAGAGTTATACAGCAAGTAACTGCAACAACTGATCATGTAATTTCAGATACGTAGGGTAGCCTCACGATATCTCTCAATATTAGCCACCATTAATTGGATATTTGAGTGATATAAAAAAAACTATACCTGACAAGTATGAGTGGTTTGGTTAATTTCACACCCTTTGTGGGCTTTGCTTGTCAAGCAGCTGATGGGCCCATGCATTTAGCTAAACATAGTGACCTAATGTAATTTTTTCTCAAACCATTTTTTCACTAACCCATTTTCAAAATTGTTTTTAAGAGTGTTTAATTATGGTTACTGCTATTGGAGGACCAAAAAAAGCCGATACCGATTAATCGGATGATTTAAAAAAAAGATGTATTTGTAATAATGACAATTACAACAATACTGAATGAACACTTATTTTAACTTAATATAATACATCAATAAAATCAATTTAGCCTCAAATATAATTGAAACATGTTCAATTTGGTTTAAATAATGCAAAAACAAAGTGTTGGAGAAGAAAGTAAAAGTGCAATATGTGCCATGTAAAAAAGCTCTTTATCCTTGCTCAGAACATGAGAACATATGAAAGCTGGTGGTTCCTTTTAACAGGAGTCTTCAATATTCCCAGGTAAGAAGTTTTAGGTTGTAGTTATTATATGAATTATAGGACAATTTCTCTCTCTACCATTTGTATTTCATATACCGTTGACTATTGGATGTTCTTATAGGCACTTTAGTATTGCCAGTGTAACAGTATAGCTTCCGTCCCTCTCCTCGCCTCTACCTGGGCTCGAACCAGGAACACATCGACAACAGCAACCCTCAAAGCAGCTTTACCTATCGCTCCACAAAAGCTGCGGCCCTTGCAGAGCAAGGGGAACAACCACTCCAAGTCTCAGAGCGAGTGACGTTTGAAACGCTATTAGCGCGCACCCTGCTAACTAGCTAGCCATTTCACATCGGTTACACAAGCCTAATCTCGGGAGTTGATAGTCCTGAAGTCATAAACAACTGCTGGCAAATGCACAAAAGTGCTGTTTGAATGAATGCTTACGAGCCTGCTGGTGCCTACCATCGCTCAGTCAGACTTCTCTATCAAATCATAGACTTAGTTATAGCATAGTTATAGTGGAGCTGGCGGTCTCCTTGCCCCACAGCAGCCAAATTGAACGTACTGTGGCGCTTGATTGAAATCAACCGATTATTCTATTTTGAACAAAATTGACTATAGAATATAATAATAGTGTATTTATTTAAGTTGTTCTACCAGTTTTTTCATCAGAAATGATGGCTTATGGGTACCTTCATGTGTGTGTAAAACCTATATATATATATATATATACAGTACTTGTCAAAAGTTTGGACATGACTACTCATTCCAGGGTTTTTCTTTATTTTTACTATTTTCTACATTGTAGAATAATAGTGAAGACATAAAAACTATTAAATAACACATATGGAATCATGCAGTAATCAAAAAAGTGTTAAAAAAATCTAAATATATTTTATATTGGAGATCCTTCAAAGTTGCCACCCTTTGCCTTGATGACAACTTTGCACACTCTTGGCATTCTCTCAACCAGCTTCATGAGGTAGTAAACTGTCATGCATTTCAATTAACAGGTTTGCCTTGTTAGAAGTTCATTTGTGGAATTTCTTTCCTTCTTAATGTGTTTGAGCCAATCAGTTGTGTTGTGACAAGGTAGTGGTGGTATACAGAAGATAGCCCTATTTGGTAAAAGACTAAGTCCATATTATGGCAAGAACAGCCCAAATAAGTAAAGGGAAATTACAGTTGATCATTAGTTTTAGACATGATGGTAACACTTTTTTGTTTACTACATGATTCCATATGTGTTATTTCATAGTTTTGATGTCTTCAGTATTATTCTACAATGTAGAAAATAGTAAAAATAAAGAAAGACTGGTACTGTATATTGATGACACAAATGTATAATTTGTTAAAAATGTTATATTAAAAAAATACATTTAGTTATTTGTGACATTTGACTGTGTAAAACCTAGCAGTACTACTTATTTTTCTGAAAGTACGCCAGGTATATAGCATTTTGCCCAAAGAAATGATAATTTGTGTCTCAGAAACTGAAACCATCAAGGGATAGATTTTAAATAAATACATGTCTGTCATTGAACAACCAAATTTCCTGATTACATAGTGAAAAAACAGCATTCTCTTTCATAATTTCTTTAAACAATAAAAACGAATTTACCAACATTTCAGAAAATGGTGCCTCCTGAAAGAATTCAGACCTCTTGACTTTTTCCAAATGTTGTTACGTTATACAGAGGCAGACGACAGCCTGCTTGGAGTTTTCCAAAATGCCCCTAAAAACATGATTCTCTGGTCTGATGAAACCAAGATAGAACTATTTTGCCTGATTGCCAAGTGTCACATCTGGATGAAATTTGGCACCATCCCTACGGTGAAGCATGGAGGTGGCAGCATCATGCTGTGGGGATGTTTTTCAACGGCACGGACTGGGAGACTAGTCAGGATCAAGGCAAAGATGAACGGATCAAAGTACAGAGAGATCCTTGTTGAAAACCTGCTCCAGAGTGCTCAGGACCTCAGACTGGGGGCGAAGGTTTACCGTGCAACAGGAAAACAACTCTAACGCACACTGCCAAGACAATGCAGGAGTGGCTTCGGGACAAGTCTCTGAATGTCTTTGAGTGGTCCAGCCAGAGCCCGGACTTGAACCCTAAAAACTCTGGAGAGACCTGAAAATAGCTGTGCAGCAACGCTCCCCATCTAACCTAACAGAGCTTGAGAGTACCTACAGAAAATAATGGGTGAAACTCCCCAAATACAGGTGTGCCAAGCTTGTAGGGTCATACCCAAGAAGACTCAAGGCTGTAATCGTTGCCAAAGGTGCTTCAACAAAGTACTGAGTAAAGGGTCTGAATACTTACAGTTGAAGACGGAAGTTTACATACAACTTAGCCAAATACATTTAACTCACTTTTTCACAATTCCTGACATTTAATCCTAGGAAAAATTCCCTGTGTTAGGTCAGTTAGGATTACCACTTTATTTTAGGAATGTGAAATGTCAGAATAATAGTATAGAGAATTATTTATTTCATCTTTTATTTCAACACATTCCCAGTGGGTCAGAAGTTTACATACACTCAATTAATATTTGGGACGGCAGATGGCCCAGTGGTTAGCGCGTTGGACTCGTAACTGAAATGTTGCAAGATCGAATCCCCTAGCGTTCTGCCCCTGAACAAAGCAGTTAACCCATTGTTCCTAGGCCGTCATTGAAAATAAGAATTTGTTCTTTAACTGACTTGCCAAGTTAAATAAAGGGGAAAAAAATACAACATTTGGTAGCATTGCCTTTAAATTGTTTAACTTGGGTCAAACGTTTCGATTAGCCTTCATCAAGCTTCCCAAAAAGTACAATCTTTGTCCCCATGTGCAGTTGCAAACCGTAGTCTGGCTTTTTTTATGCCTATTTTGGAGCAGTGGCATCTTCTTTGCTGAGCGGCCTTCAGGTTATGTCAATATAGGACTGGTTTTACTGTGGATATAGATACTTTTGTACCGGTTTCCTTCAGCATTTTCACAAGGTCCTTTGCTGTTGTTCTGGGATAGATTTGCACTTTTCGCACCAAAGTACGTTCATCTCTATGAGACAGAATACGTCTCCTTCCTGAGGGGTGTGATGTCTACGTGGTCCCATGGTGTTTATACTAATGTACTATTGTTTGTACAGATCAATGTGGTACCTTCAGGTATTTGGAAATTGCTCCCAAGGATGAACCAGACTTGTGGAGGTCTACCATTTTTTTCCTGAGGTCTTGGGTGATTTCTCTTGATTTTCCCATGATGTCAAGCAAAGAGACACTGAGTTTGAAGGTAGGTCTTGAAATACATCCACAGGTACACCCCCAATTGACTCAATTTATGTCAATTAGCCTATCAGAAGCTTCTAAAGCCATGACATCATTTTCTGGAATTTTCCAAGCTGTTTAAAGGCACAGTCAACTTAGTATATGTAAACTTCTGACCCACTGGAATTGTGATGCAGTAATTTACAAGTGAAATAATCTAATAATAAGACATTTGTGGAGTGGTTGAAAAACTAGTTTTAATGACTCCAACCGAAGTGTATGTAATCTTCCGACTTCAACTGTATGTAAATGTGATATTTCAGTTTTTCTCTTGAATAAATTAGCAAACATTTCTAAAAATCTGTTTTTGCTTTGTCATTATGGGTATTGTCTGTAGATTGATGGGAGAAATAAACAATTTAATACATTTTAAAATAAGGCTGTAACTTAAGGCAAAATGTGGAAAAAGTCAAGGGGTCTGAATTACTTTCCAAATGCACTGTATAGCGTTTTGGAATGAAATTCAATTTGTGAGTGTTAAATCCTAGAATGCAACAATACAAATGCAATAACAATGACTTTTTGTTATTGTTTTTATTTGTTTTGTTTGCCAGTTGGAGGTAGGTGGGAGGAAGAAATTCTAAATATTTATTGCTTCATAATTAGATTAACCCTTTAGAAGAAAGGGTTCCAAAAGAGTTCTTCGGCTATCCCCATAGAAGAACCCTTTTTAGTTCCAGGTAGAACCCTTTTTGGAAAGGGTGGAACTCAAAAGGGTTCTACCTGAAACCAAAAAGCGCTCTTCAAAGGGTTATCCTATGGGAAAAGCCGAAGAACCCTTTTAGGTTCTAGATAGCACCTTTTTTTTGTAGAGTGCAGTTAAAGAGAAGCTGACAGGACGTTGCCTTTTTTCAACAATGTAGTTAGCTATTCATAATGTAACTGCCCTTTGATCACTATGCCTTTTTTCAACAATGTAGTTAGTTATTCATAATGTAACTGCCCTTTGATCACTATGCCTTTTTTCAACAATGTAGCTAGTTATTCATAATGTAACTGCCCTTTGATCACTATGCCTTTTTTCAACAATGTAGCTAGTTATTCATAATGTAACTGCCCTTTGATCACTATGCCTTTTTTCAACAATGTAGTTAGTTATTCATAATGAAAAGGCCCTTTGATCACTATGCCTTTTTTCAACAATGTAGCTAGTTATTCATAATGAAACTGCCCTTTGATCACTATGCCTTTTTTCAACAATGTAGCTAGTTATTCATAATGTAACTGCCCTTTGATCACTATGCCTTTTTTCAACAATGTAGTTAGTTATTCATAATGTAACTGCCCTTTGATCACTATGCCTTTTTTCAACAATGTAGCTAGTTATTCATAATGAAACTGCCCTTTGATCACTATGCCTTTTTTCAACAATGTAGTTAGTTATTCATAATGAAACTGCCCTTTGATCACTATGCCTTTTTTCAACAATGTAGCTAGTTATTCATAATGAAACTGCCCTTTGATCACTATGCCTTTTTTCAACAATGTAGCTAGTTATTCATAATGTAACTGCCCTTTGATCACTATGCCTGTTTTCAACAATGTAGTTAGTTATTCATAATGTAACTGCCCTTTGATCACTATGCCTTTTTTCAACAATGTAGCTAGTTATTCATAATGAAACTGCCCTTTGATCACTATGCCTTTTTTCAACAATGTAGCTAGTTATTCATAATGTAACTGCCCTTTGATCACTATGCCTTTTTTCAACAATGTAGTTAGTTATTCATAATGTAACTGCCCTTTGATCACTATGCCTTTTTTCAACAATGTAGCTAGTTATTCATAATGTAACTGCCCTTTGATCACGATGTCTTTTTTCAACAATGTAGTTAGTTATTCATAATGTAACTGCCCTTTGATCACTATGCCTTTTTTCAACAATGTAGTTAGTTATTCATAATGTAACTGCCCTTTGATCACTATGCCTTTTGGAGACGTGCGTGCTTATAAGTCTGAAAAGTTGAGGCTATGGATGAATGGCCACACTCCTAGCACTCTTGTTGATGCTGGTAAAATAAACAGGAGTGGGCGAGGAAGTTGTGTTTATTTATTTGGACATCCATGCATTGGACATCTCTGTGGAGACATGGCTACGTTAACAGGAAATGAAAGCATTTTGAACCTGCTGTGATGGTTCATTGTAGTTCTGAGCAAAACCCAACTGGTTATTTAGCTGAAGTTTTCATGTGGTGTATCATAATTATTGGTGAATTTGATACAGTATATGATGGTCGGAGGTTGGAGAATGCTTGTGAGATGAGCGCGAGATAGAGTTAGCCAGTGAGATTAATTCAATTGAAATTGATTGAACCCATAATGTTTTGATTAAAAAACATACACTCATGTTGACCAAGGTTGCGCTGGTATTCATTTCCTGATGATATTTCTCACTGCCTGTCGATGTATGCTTTCTCGTGGTCAAGACTGGCACACTATTCATCCTCTGATATTGTCTACCTCCCTCCATGTCTGTCCCTGTAGACTCTCCCTCCCTCCTTCATTAACCCTTCCATTGTCTTCCGCCTGTAGGAGAGTCCACGGCTGCTGCCGGTGCCGCCACTGCAGCTTTACGGCCTCTGACACCTCATCACTTCTGGATCACTTCAACACGGCCCACTGTCAGGATTCCTCCGCCTCCTCTCATCCCTCCGCTTCCTCCACCACCACCAACGGCTGCTCCGCCACCACCCCCTCCACCCTCAGCATCAAGGAGGAGAGCAAGGGCGACCTCAAGCTCTACAGTCTGGTTCCCCCGGAGGGTCGCGCCGCTGAGGCAGGGCCGGGTGCCGAGGGAGGGGTGAAGAGTGAGGCCCTGGACGAGAAGGACACCCAGGGCCCCAAGGGATGGGTGGAGGCCAGAGAGGCCCAGGCCCAATCCCACGCAGCAGGCCTAGTATGGGTGCCTAAGGAGCGGGCCGGGGACATACTGAGGGGTAGTCCGGCCCAGTATCCCCAGGGCGCCCTGCATCTACTCAATGCTGTGGCCGCCTCTCAGGAGCAACAGCACCACCAGCAGAAGGGGGGGTCAGCGGTGCTCAGGGACTCCCCAGGCCTGGTGTTCAGCCTGGGGGGGGTCGACACCAAGGCCTTCCTGTCAGGACAGCCCCAGGGCGGTGCCGAGAAGCCCGGGCATCTGGTGCAGCAGTACTCCTCACCCACCGAAGGCAAGGCCGCCAAGGAGGAGTCCCAGTCGCTCCTAAGGGTAAGTAAACTCTCCACTCTCTCTCCTTCTTCACCCTCTCTCTTGTTTTTTTTTTTTTCACTCCACTACCCATCTCTGTTCATGAAAACAGCCTATTTTGGACTATTCTCCTGTGTTTTAATGGCCTAAGTTCTGCTGCTGTGCTCTGCTGGAGGTCACTGCAGTGCAGAGAGAGAGAGAACCAAGGCGGAAGCCATTTTGCAGCCATCGTCCCTGAATGATGAATGGTGGTGCTCCGAGTTGTGCCACACCAGAGAGCCTCTGTTATGTTCTCATCCCTCACATCCTTCTCATCCTTAGAGTCTCGCTCTAGTCTCCCACCATGTTTATCAATCCCCCAAAGCTGATGTTTGTCTCCCCTGCTCGGCCTTAATGAGGTAAGACCAAGCCAGCAGAACAGCAGAATGAACCGCCTCTGGTTAGTTCTCCCCTTCTCTGAGCTCCGACCGGTCTAATTGAGATATTGTTTCCAGCCACCCTGAGACTTACAGACATGACAATGGCTATATCTCTCTCTCACACACACACACACACACACACACACACACACACACACACACACACACACACACACACACACACACACACACACACACACACACACACACACACACACACACACACACACACACACCACAGCTAAAAACAATGGTTCAATGAAGAAGCGGAGAGAAAACAAATGTCTGGCTATTTGTCAATAGAGGCCTTCCTTTCTGTATGCAGCCGCTTTTAATTCAGAGATAAGAATCTCACATTAAGACTTGATTGACTCAGTGCGGTTTGTATTGAATCTATCTCGCTGGTTCATTTGGCTTTGGAGTTAATGTTCTCACTCATTCTGGCACTCCCAACGGGTCTTTGGCTTTTTGGATCCGACATCGCCGTTTGATTCCCAGGCTGTCAATCATGCCTTTCAGTGGACATCAGCACATAGTGTACAAGTTAATAAATAACATATATCAACACAGCGGCCATCTTGAAGGCCTCTTCACAATGATTTGGAGACTTGACAGCAGAGAAAACTTTGAGTCATCAGCCCGCACCTCACACACTGTCAGAGAGAAGAGATCACACTGATTACAAAGATTAGCAGCAGTATCTGGCATGTGTGTGTGTATGTGTGTGTGTATAAGTGTGTGTATGTGTGTGTGTGTATGTGTGTGTGTATGTGTGTGTGCGTGTTCTGTGTTTATACTGTACAGTGCAGTGGAGGCTTCAGCATCGGGATATTTGCCACAAAATGCCTGCAGGCCCCATTCAGTCATGCTTAGTGAGTTTCATAAATATCTACAAAACTGGGTTTAAAGTCAGAGATAAGACTGGCGGTGCAGACTATTTTTGGGGCTTGTCTGTAGTTATAAAGGTGTGGAGAGACATGGCGTGGCAGGAACAGACTGCCTTAGAATTCACCATTAGAAGAAGACAATTGCCTCACAAAGAGGCCTTTAATGTAATTCTTCCGAAGCCTTCACCACTACTGCCATCTGACATTGAAATAAAATTGGTCTCCAATCGAAATATCTTCTCTCCAAGGTCAGGCAATTGTATATATTTCAGTGTGGATTCAACGGCTTCATGACATGTTCTGCATATGTTATGTCTAGTGTTTACTTTGAACTGAAGCAGGGCTGGACTTAACAGAGGGAGGTGGGAGGTGGTGGCGGGTTATCCCACAAAGCTCTGACATCATCTCTTGCTCCCATCTGCTGTGCTTCACCCACGTTTCATTCAACCCCTTTGACACAGAACATTGAGAAACTGTCAGCTGCCCACGGGGACAGCAGCACTTCCTACGAGCTCTCCATCCAAACTCCATCATTGTCTTATGTAACACATTCGTTAAAAAAAAAAAAAAGCTGATTTTGTCTCTCAACATTAGAACTGGGCTGTGTGGATTTGAATAATGTGCTTTTGTGCGTTATTCAGTCTCTCTTAGTCTATCTCCGTTGTCTTTGGCATTTCTCTTTTTCTTCGTTCTCTTTGTGGACAGTTCTGGGTTGGGGAGACATTGGCAGCCCTGGCTATGTTGGCAGACGCCAGGCTAGGGCGTGGCACGGCTGAGCAGCGCGGTTAAGTCATTATCTAAGGCGTGTCAACGCAGTGTGTGAAAGGATTGGGGCGGGGGCGGAGATTAGACCATAGTCTTCAGGAAATGTTGAATCAGAATGTTTTGGGACAGCTCAGGGCTTAATGGGTCTCAGAAGGGCTCTGAGGTTTTTAGCGTCGATCGTCACAATGTTTTTTCAGTTACCATGACTTAGCTTATGAGTCATCACCTAGAATTATAACATGGGGCAAAGCAAAGGGAGGTGTTCTTAAAGCAAAAATAACCTGAGAAACCAGGTTTGTACTTAGCCTCACACAGTTTAGTACTTCACTTTCTCAAATCCCACTCATATTCTCAGGTTTAAATCTGTGACATGGGTTTGTGTTTGTATTTTTGTTTATTATGGATCCCCAAAGCAGCAGCTACTCTTCCTGGGGTCCAGCAAAATTAAGGCAGTTTATACAGTTTACAAAGCATTACAATACATTCACAGATCTCACAACATACTGTGTGCCCTCAGGCCCTAACTCCACCGCTACCACATATCTACAGTACTAAATTAATGTGTATGTATAGTGCGTATGTTATCGTGTGTGTGTGTGTATGCATGTGTCTGTGCCAATGTTTGTGTTGCTTCACAGTCCCCGCTGTTCCATAAGGTGTTTTTGTATCTGTTTTTTAAATGAAATTTTACTGCTTGCGTCAGGTACTTGATGTGGAATAGAGTTCCATGTAGTCATTGCTGTATGTACTACTCTGTGCCTCCCGCAGTCTGTTCTGAACTTGGGGACTGTGAAGAGACCTCTTGTGGCATGTATTGTGGGATATGCATGGGTGTACGTGCTGTGTGCCAGTAGTTTAGACAGACAGCTCGGTGCGTTCAACATGTCAATACCTCTCATAAATAAAAGTAGTGATAAAGTCAATCTCTCCTCCACTTTGAACCAGCAGAGATTGACATGTATATTATTAATATCTGCTCTCTATGTACATTCAAGGGCCAGCCGTGCTGCCCTGTTCTGAGCCAATTGCAATTTTCTTAAGTCCTTTTTTGTGGCACCTGACCACACAACTGAACAGGAGTCAAGGTGTGACAAAACTAGGGCCTGTAGGGCCTGCCTTGTTGATGGTGCTGTTAAGGCAGAGCATCACTTTATTATAGACATACTTCTCCCCATCTTAGCTACTACTGCATCAATATGTTTTGACCATGACAGTTTAGAATCTAGTGTAACTCCAAGGATTTTAGTCATTTCAACTTGTTGAATTTCTACATTATTTATTACAAGGTTTAGTTGAGGTTTAGGGTTTAGTGAGAGTTTTATTCCAAATTCAATGCTTTTAAAAATTCAATGCTTTTAGTTTTAGAAATATTTAGGGCTAACTTATTCCTTGCCACCCACTCTGAAACTTACTGCAGCTCTTTGCTGAATGTTGCAGTCATTTCAGTCGCTATAGTAGTTGACGTGTATAGTGTTGAGTCATCCGCATACATAGACACTCTGGTTTTACTCAAAGTCAGTGGCATGTTGTTAGTAAAAATTTAAAAAAGCAAGGGGCCTAAACAGGTACCCTGGGGAATTCCTGATTCTAACTGGATTATATTTGAGATGCTTCCATTAATGAACACCCTCTGTGTTCTGTTAGACAAGTAACTCTTTATCCACATTATAGCAGGGGGTGTAAAGCCATAACACATACATTTTTCCATCAGCAGACTATGATCGATAATGGCAAAAGCTGCACTGAAGTCTAACAAGACAGCCCCCACAATAATTTTACCATCAGTTTCTCTCAGTCAATCATCAGTCATTTGTGTAAGTGCTGTGCTTGTTGAGTGTCCTTCCCTATAAGCATGCTGAACTTCTATTGTCAATTTGTTTACTGTGAAATAGCATTGTATTTGGTCAAACACAATTTTTTCCAGAAGTTTACTAAGGGTTGGTAACAGGCTGATTGGTCGGCTATTTGAGCCAGTAAAGGCGGCTTTACTATTCTTGGGTGGCGGAATGACTTTAGCTTCCCTCCAGGCCTGAGGGCACACACTCTCTAGTAGGCTTAAATTGAAGATGTGGCAAATAGGAGTGTCAATATTGTCTGCTATTATCATCAATCATTTTCCATCCAGATTGTCAGATCCCGGTGGCTTGTCATTGTTGGTAGACATCAATAATTTTTTCACCTCTTCCACACGGACTTTACGGCATTCAAAAGTACAATTCTTGTCTTTCATAATTTAGTCCGATATACTTGGATGTGTAGTGTCAGCGTTTGTTGCTGACATGTCATCCCTAAGTTTGCTTATCTTGCTGTGTGTCTCGATATTAGTCACAAATGACAGATTTTATTCATGACACTGGAGAGGAGGGGGGATTTTGATTGGCGAAAATTAACACCTGCATGTCCAATGACATCATTTATTGCCATTAATTATAATCTTATCAATATGAAATCAGAACTTTCATCACTAAGCTAGATCATTTATCACAGTTGCTTTGCTGGGCCATAATGACCAATTCTTCTCTGGTGGTCCTGATTATAGCTAACAGGAAAGTGATGGAAAGTCTGTCCGTCAGTCTGTCTGTTCTTTTCGACCACGATGACAAATCCTCTGGTTCAAAGCAGGAGCAGGGTTTATGATGGTTTATGATGAGTTATAGTAGCAACAATCAGTGACAGTACAACAGTACTGATGGTTGCAGAGCTCCTATTAGAGTTGTCAATTGATTTCTCACACGACTTGCCAGTCAGTGCAACCTTAAGCTATTTTGACTGTGTTCAAAGTGTGGCCTTCTCCAGTCTCCTCTGGCCTTCATGGCAGTCACTGCCCCGCAGGCTCTCTCTCTTCTTAAGGGCTGTGCCAGTATCCACTAAATAGTCTGAGTCTTGACACCCAGCTTCCCCCTGTCTTGATTAGGCTCTGCCCTGCCATGCTCGCACAAATGCGCACACACACACACACAAGCACGTACGCACACACTCATATACAAACACACACAGATACAAACACTCACACCCACTCAGATGTGTGTGCAAACATACATATACAGACACACACATACTGCTAAACAAACCACTGTGAAGCCACAGCATCTCCCTGAGGTACGGAGATCAGGCACCGTGCCACTGTGAAGTTCCAGCTTCCACTCAGCCACTGTGAAGTTCCAGCTCCCAGCTTCCACCAGTCGTAACTATGCAGAGACGGCCAGTTGCTAGCCGACCCACATGCCACTGACCTGTTATTGGCTGATCTGGTGTCTGTGCTAATTATGTAGCTGAACTTCTGCTCTGCTGCTTCCTCTGTCTATTGCTAACAGGTGTTTAGCGATTTAACCCACCAACAGATCAATGCAAGCGTGTAATGTGTGCTTGTGTGTGACGACAAAAGCTTACTTTCTCAAGTTTTACAACATGACAAATACATTCATGAAACTATTTTGTCCTATTAACGATTTCCACAGCTCAAATCAGATATTTAGAAATCAAGTTTTGAGTCCTGTAGACTGGCTGAAACATCACACATCTCAAAACTTCTCAAAACAAGTTAATAGGCCCACCTGTATTGGTCTCCAGGGGTGAAATATCCCTCTGACTTTTATAAAATCTCTCTTCAACACCTTGGAGGTAGAGGATAGCAGTGCTTGTCTGTCAAGGACGCGCTCTGAATGTTTTTGATCCAACCCCCTCCGATGCTGCCATGGGCCATTCCTTCACACAGCTTATTTGATTCAGTTCTGTTCTTAGATTCTCTCGATATCCCAGTGGCATAGGCAAAGACTGACGTCGTTCTTCTAACATCAACCAATAATTCCTTCAGACAGAGACAGGGCTTCAATAGGCAGATAGAGAGGGTTGTGTGTGTGTGATAAGGTGAAGCCATATTAATCACCTGGGGCTCCAATTTGACCCCTGGTGACGTAGATGACCTGAGAGGAGTGGTGTCTGGGTTAAGGGCGTTTGATGGGAGTTGGGGAGTTGGAGTACGCACTCAGCAGAGGAAGAAGGGCAGGGGGGATGCTGCTGTTGCTGAGGGGGTTGTTTCTGAAGAACTAAATATCTGCCAACATATTATGACAGACGGATTTTGTAGGCACAAACATCCTGGTGTTTTTATATATTTCCCTTTTTTTGACAGAGGAGAGTGGGACAGGGAGTTACCATGTCATCCAATATCAAATCAAAGTTTATTTGTCACGTGCGCTGAATACAACGTCAACAAAACTAAGGAGATGATTGTGGACTTCAGGAAACAGCAGAGGGAACACCCCCCCATCCACATCAATGGAACAGTAGTGGAGAGTTTTTTTTTTTAAGTTCCTCGGCATACACATCACAGACAAACTGAATTGGTCCACTCACACAGACAGCATCGTGAAGAAGGCGCAGCAGCACCTCTTCAACCTCAGGAGGCTGAAGAAATTCGGCTTGTCACCAAAAGCACTCACAAACTTCTACAGATGCACAATCGAGAGCATCCTGGCGGGCTGCATCACCGCCTGGTACGGCAACTGCTCCGCCCACAACCGTAAGGCTCTCCAGAGGGTAGTGAGGTCTGCACAACGCATCACCGGGGGCAAACTACCTGCCCTCCAGGACACCTACACCACCCGATGTTACAGGAAGGCCATAAAGATCATCAAGGACAACAACCACCCGAGCCACTGCCTGTGCACCCCGCTATCATCCAGAAGGCGAGGTCAGTACAGGTGCATCAAAGCTGGGACCGAGAGACTGAAAAACAGCTTCTATCTCAAGGCCATCAGACTGTTAAACAGCCACCACTAACATTGAGTGGCTTCTGCCAACACACTGACACTGACACTGACTCAACTCCAGCCACTTTAATAATGGGAATTGATGGGAAATGATGTAAAATATATCACTAGCCACTTTAAACAATGCTACCTAATATAATGTTACATACCCTACATTATTCATCTCATATGCATACGTATATACTGTACTCTATATCATCTACTGCATCCTTATGTAATACATGTATCACTAGCCACTTTAACTATGCCATTTTGTTGACATACTCATATGTATATACTGTACTCGATACCATCTACTGTATCTTGCCTATGCTGCTCTGTACCATCACTCATTCATATATCTTTACGTACATATTCTTTATCCCCTTACACTGTGTATAAGACAGTAGCTTTGAAATTGTTAGTTAGATTACTTGTTGGTTATTACTGCATTGTCGGAACTAGAAGCACAAGCATTTCGCTACACTCGCATTAACATCTGCTAACCATGTGTATGTGACAAATAGAATTTGATTTGATTTGATTTGATTTCACCTTACAGTGAAATGCTTACTTACAGGTAAAAAAGGTATTAGGTGAACAATAGGTAGGTAAAGAAATAAAACAAGAGTAAAAAGACAGGCTATATACAGTAGCGAGGCTATAAAAGTAGCGAGGCTACATACAGACACCGGTTAGTCAGGCTGATTGAGGTTAGAGGTCGACCGATTAATCGGAATGGCCGATATTTTTGGACACCGATTCGGCCAATTTTTTAAATATATTTTTGACACCTTTATTTAATCTTTATTTAACTAGGCAAGTCAGTTAAGAGCACATTCTTACTTTCAATGACGTCCTAGGAACGGTGGGTTAACTGCCTCGTTCAGGGGCAGAATGACAGATTTTTACCTTGTCAGCTCGGGGGATACCAATCTTGCAACCTTACAGTTAACTTGTCCAACGCTATAACCATCTGCCTCTCGTTGCACTCCACAAGGAGACTGCCTGTTACGCGAATGCCGTAAGCCAAGGTAAATTGCTAGCTAGCATTAAACTTATCTTATAAAAAACAATCAATCAATCATAATCACTAGTTAATTACACATGGTTGACGATATTACTAGTTTAACTAGCGTGTCCTGCGTTGCATATAATCTGACTGAGCATACAAGCATACTAACATACCTATAAGGACATCCAATAGTCAAAGGTTAATGAAATACAAATGGTATAGAGAGAAATAGTCCTATAATTCCTATAATAACTACAACCTTAAACTTCTTACCTGGCAATATTGAAGACTCATGTTAAAAGGAACCATCAGCTTTCATATGTTCTCATGTTCTGAGCAAGGAACTTAAATGTTAGCTTTCGTACATGGCACATATTGCACTTTTACTTTCTTCACTTTGTTTTGTTATTTAAACCAAATTGAACATGTTTAATTATTTATTTGAGGCTAAATTAATTTTATTGATGTATTATATTAAGTGTTCATTCAGTATTGTTGTAATTGTCATTATTACAAATATATTTAAAAAAATCGGTCGATTAATCGGTATCGGCTTAATTTGGTCCTCCAATAATCGGTATCGGCGTTGAAAAATCATAATCGGTCGACCTCTAGTAGCCATTTGATTACCTGTTCAGGATGGCTTTGGGGCTTTGGGGCAAAAATTGTTGAGAAGCCTTTTTGTCCTAGACTTGGTGCTCTATGACTGGGGTGGCTGGGGTCTTTGACCATTTTTAGGGCCTTCCTCTGACACCGCCTGGTGTAGAGGTCCTGGATGGCAGGCAGCTTAGCCCCAGTGATGTGCTGGGCCGTACACACTATCCTCCGTAGTGCTTTGCTCCACCACAGCCCCGTCGATGAGAATGGGGGCGTGCTCCGTCCTCCTTTTCCTGTAGTCCTCAATCATCTCCTTAGTCTTGGTTACATTGAGGGATAGGTTCTTATTCTTGCACCACCCGGACAGTTTTTTGTCTTCCTCCCTATAGTCTCGTTGTTGTCGGTGATCATGCCTACCACTGTTGTGTCGTCTGCAAACTTAATGATGGTGTTGGAGTCATGCCTGGCCATGCAGTCTTGGGTGAACAGGGAGTACAGGAGAGGACTGAGCACGCACCCCTGGGGAGCTCCAGTGTTGAGGATCAGCGTGGCAGATGTGTTGCTACCCAACCCTCAACACCTGAGGGCAGCCCGTCAGGAAGTCCAGGATCCAGTTGCAGAGGGAGCTGTTTAGTCCCAGGATCCTTAGCTTAGTGATGAGCTTTGAGGATACTATGGTGTTGAACGCTGAGCTGTAGTCAATGAATAGCATTCTCACATAAGTGTTCCTTTTGTCCAGGTGGAAATGGGCAGTGTGGAGTGCAATAGAGATTACATCATCTGTGGATCTGTTTGGGCGCTATGCAAATTGGAGTGGGTCTAGGGTTTCTGGGATAATGGTGTTGATGTGAGCCATGACCAACCTTTCAAAGCACTTCATGGCTACGGACGTGAGTGCTACGGGTCTGTAGTCATTTAGGCAGGTTGCCTTTGTGTTCTTGGGCACAGGACTATGGTGGTCTTCTTGAAACATGTTGGTATTACAGACTCAATCAGGGACATGTTGAAAATGTCAGTGAAGACACCTGTCAGTTGGTCAGCACATGCCCGGAGCACACGTCCTGGTAATCCGTCTGGCCCCGCAGCCTTGTGTATGTTGACCTGTTTAAAGGTCTTACTCACGTCGGCTACGAGGTGAGTAAGAGCGTGATCACACAGTCGTCCGGAACAGCTGATGCTCTCATGCATGCCTCAGTGTTGTTTGCCTCGAAGCGAGCATAGAAAGGATTTAGCTCGTCTGGTAGGCTTGTGTCACTGGGCAGCTCGCAGCTGTGCTTCCCTTTGTAGTCTGTAATAGTTTGCAAGCCCTGCCACATAACACGAGCGTCGGAGCCGGTGTAGTTTGATTCAATCTTAGCCCTGTATTGACGCTTTGCCTGTTTCATGGTTTGTCACAGGGCATAGCAGGATTTCTTGTAATCTTCCGGGTAAGAGTTCCGCACCTTGAAAGCGGCAGCTCTACCCTTTTGCTCAGTGCGAATGTTGCCTGTAATCCATGGCTTCTGGTTGGGGTATGTACGTACAGCCACTGTGGGGACGACGTCCTCGAGACGACATCCTCGATGCACTTATTGATAAAGCCAGTGACTGATGTGGTGTACTCCTCAATGCCATCGGAAGAATCCCGGAACATGTTCCAGTCTGTGTTAGCAAAACAGTCCTGTAGTTTAGCATCTGCTTCATCTGACCACTTTTTTATAGACTGAGTCACTGGTGTTTCCTGCTTTAATTTTTGCTTGTAAGCAGGAATCAGGAGGATAGCGTTGTGGTCAGATTTGTGGAGGATAGCGTTGTGATCAATAATTTTTTTCCCCTCTGGTTGCACATTTAACATGTTGATGGAAATTTGGTAGAACTGATTTAAGTTTCCCTGCATTAATGTCTGCGGTCACTAGGAACTATGGGTGAGTGGTTTCCTGTTTGCTATTTCCTTATACAGGTGACTGAGTGCGGTTTTAGTGCCAGCATCTGTCTGTGGTGGTAAATGAACAGCCACGAAAAGTATAGCTGAAAAATCTCTAGGCAAGTAGTGTGGCCTGCAATTTATCACAATATACTCTACTTAAGGTGAGAAAAATCTAGACTTCCTTAGATTTCGTGCACCAGTTGTTGTTTACAAATATGCACAGACCGCCCCCCCTCGTCTGTTCTATCTTGCCGGTGCAGCGTATATCCCGCTAGCTGAATATCCATGTCGTCATTCAGCCACGATTCCGTTAAACATAGGATATTACAGTTTTGATGTCCCGTTAGTAGGATATTCGTGATCGTACCTCGTCTAGTTTATTGTCCAATGATTGCACGTTGGCGCGTAGTATTGACGGTAACGGCAGCTTTCCCACTCGCTTTTTCCGGGTCTTGATCACTTCCTCTTGCAAATAACAGGGATGTTGGCCCTGTCGGCTGTTTTGAGAATATCTTGTGCGTCTTGCTTGTTGAAGAAAAACTCTTTGTCTAATCCGAGGTGAGTGATCGCTGTCCTGATATCCAGAAGCTCTTTTTTGCCATAAGATACGGTTGCAGAAACATTATTTACAAAATATGTTACAAATAACGCGAAAACCCCCCACATATTAGCACAATTGGTTGGATGCCCGGAAAACTGCTGCCATTTCTTCCGGTGCCATTTTGTCTGTCTGATCCTGAGTAATTGAAGCTGATGGCTTTCCTCTAGCTGCTTGCGGGGTTGGAGGGATGGATGGATGGAGGATGGAATGAGGAAGAGGAGTGGGCAAGTAGGCCTCCTCTGCTCTCCACTTCTCCTGTGCTGACGAAAGAAAGAGAAGAAGAATGAGAGAAGAGAGGGAAAGAGAGAACAGTAGTAAGAGGATTGGGTAGAGAGATGGGTGGTTTAAGCAAACATACAAACAAGAACATCTCATTCCAAAATCATGGCCATTAATATGGAGTTGGTCCCCCCTTTGCTGCTATAACAGCCACTAGATGTTGGAACATTGCTGCGGGGACTTGCTTCCATTCAGTCACAAGAGCATTAGTGAGGTCTGGCACTGAGGCCTAGCTCGCAGTCGGCGTTCCAATTTGTCCCAAAGGTGTTCGATGGGGTTGAGGTCAGGACTGTGGACCAGTCAAGTTCTTCCACACCAATCTCGACAAACCATTTCTGTATGGACCTCGCTTTGTGCACAGGGCATTGTCAAGCTGAAACAGGAAAGAGCTTTCCCCAAACTATTGCCACAAAGTTGGAAGCACTGAATCGCCTAGAATGTAATTGTATGCTGTAGCGTTAAGATTTCCCTTCATCGTAACTAAGGGACCTAGCCCGAATCATGAAAAACAACCCCAGGCCATTGTTCCTTCTCCACCAAACTTTACAGTTGGCACTATGCATTGGGGCAGGTTATAAATGAAGGTAAAGAGTTAGCATTCACCATTGTTGATGTGAGACGGAACAGAAGGCAGAGAGAGTGGAGGGGGAGCGGTTAGGGAAGTGGTCCAGGTGAGTGGCTCGGCTCTGCCCAGCGCTGGGCTGACGACGCCAGACAGATGGCATTTCTTAGGGGGCATGGCCACTGGCACAGAGCTGAGGATGGAGGGATGGGGAAAGAGAATGAGGTGTGGTGACTATCTCTACTGACCTGTTACAGTCACAGGGCTGAGGATGGAGGGATGGGGAAAGAGGAGGGATGGTGACTATCTCTAGTGACCTGTTACAGTCACAGGGCTGAGGATGGAGGGATGGGGAAAGAGGAGGGATGGTGACTATCTCTAGTGACCTGTTACAGTCACAGGGCTGAGGATGGAGGGATGGGGAAAGAGGGTGGAATTGAGGGACGGAGGATAGGTGTGGTGGCTGCCTCTAGTGACCTGTTAGTGCGACTCGTTCCTCATCCCTGCTGCTGCTGCTGCGCATTTCGACAGCTGCTGGTGATTGTGCTGACATGGCACATCCTATCTTCTGCCAGCCTTACCTGTGAAGACCTGTCTCTTACCAAGCACAACAACGTCTATAAACTCCCTGAGAAAATTAATAAATCAGCACTTCAACCCTAAGACTGTCTGGGCTAGGCTAGGCTGTGCATACACAATCACCTGCTGCATTTTGGAACATGTTATAAAGATTGGATGGTGGATGGTGGATGGAAGTCCTGCCACCCATGTCCACCTTTTATTCCATGGCTCCATTTTGGAAAATGTTCAGGCTACCAAACTACACAAGTGTGCCAAGTTTCATGCTTTTCTGAAAAAGCCCTCCCTTCCCCACTGCACTCCTCCCTCAACGTCATCAAAACGAAGGAGCTGATTGTGGACCTCAGAAGGCTGAAGAAATTCGGCTTGGCCTCTTAGTCCCTCGTGAACTACTACAGATGCACCATTGAGATTATCCTGTCGAGCTGTATCACGGCCTGGTACGGCAACTGCACTGGTGCGGTCAGCCCAACGCATCACAGGGGGCACACTGCCTGCCCTCCATGACATCTACAGCACCCGGTGTCACAGGAAGGCCAAGAAGATCATCAAGGACCTCAGTCACCCGAGCCACGTCCTGTTCACTCCGCTACCATCTAGAAGGCGGAGACAGTACAGTTAAGTTGTTACCACTAGCTGGCCTCCACCCAGTAACTTGCCCTGAACTTAGTCACTGTTACTAGCTGGCTAACACCCGCTACTCCACCCTGCACCTTAGAGACTGCCGCCCTATGTACATTGTCACTGAACACTAGTCACTTTAATAATGTTTACATACTGTTTTACCCACTTCATATGTATATACTGTATTCTAGTCAAGGCCTATCCTATATAACTCCTGCTGTACACACCTTTTCTATTCATATACTGTCCATACTGTCTATGCACACATCGCATACATATATATTTTTCTGTTCCGGACTCTTGACATTGCTCATTCTAAAATGTCTTAATTCCTTTGTTTTTATTTGGGGGATTTGAGGGCATTGTTTTGTATTGTTAGTTATTACTGCACTGTCACTACACCCGCGATCACATCTGCAAAATATGTGTACGCAACCAATAACATTTTATTCGATATACAGTAGTTTAGCGTTTAGTCTAGTGTTATGAGCAAGTCTAAAGATGCCGGTCACAAACGTGATAAGTGGTGTTGTTATGGAGTTCTAATTGTTAGTAGGGAGTTGTGTGACTCATATTGCTCAAGTAGAACACTGTGATCTGGAAGGTCTAAGAAAGTAGAACAGTCACGATGAAGTTCACATTATGAATACCACACTTGGCTTGCCTGCTGACATTTTCCATTGTGTTTTATGTTGTTCATACAGAGGGAGGGAAAGTTACAACAAGATAGAGGGTGTTTCCTATCATTATCTCTACAACCTTAAAGGGATCATTTGTCCTTACTGATGATTGACCTATTCCCTATATGCTGCACTACTTTTGACCAGGCCCCATAGAGCTATGTAGGGAATAGGGTGCCATTTTGGCCACATTCTTAGATAGTTGTCTATGTACCTAGATCGTCTGTAGCTTTTCTGAATACTGTTGACTGAACACCTATTTCAGATAGAGGTAGCCTTGTTGTTTTGTCCCATTGTATTTGTCCAATGATTCCATGTTAGAATATCAATGCATGTCAAACAGGTCCTGCCACTATAGTGTAAGGCCATCCTTTTTGGCTAAGATAACAATACAGCATTAATAGCGTTCCCAACATTCTAAAAAGCAAGATCCCTTCAAGCTTTTCATTCATATGAAGAGCTATGAGTCTTCCCCTATGTGTACACATTGTATTCTAACCGTTGTATGATTGGTTTTAACAGAGTGGCTATGTTGCCTTTGGCCTGGAGGCCATGTCCCCCTGGTCGCCAACCTTAATGTGGCGATAATCAGACTAGCGTAGCCTAGTGCTTTAGCGCTTCACCCCTTCTACACTACTTTACACTAGGGGGTTGTTCGGTTCTTTGAATTCTACCTTAAGGTATTTTACTCCGTGCACGGAATTAGAAGGGGCAGAGAATTGAAAGTGAGAGTGAATGTGTATTCGAGCGCAATATAAATGAATTATGGCTGAAAGAAGGGTCGCTGTAAACAAAACGTCGGCTCAAAGCAGATCCGAAATGAAATTCATTAACTCTGCCATAGTTTAAGTTTCCGCATGCTGAGTCTAATTATATTCAGTGACAGCGGCTTTGATACGTCTCCACTGTAGGTTGCTGTGACTGTAATGTATTGAATTACTCCTAGAATCTTTCCTTATTTCATTTCATTTTCTTTTCTTTCTTTTTTTTGTCATGCCGTTTCCTTTTGCCCTCTTTCAATCTCTGGCTGTAGTTTTGCCCGGAGGGGGAATTCGGCTTGACGGTGCAAATGTATTTTTCCCCTTAGTGAAGCAGTAGAATAATAATCATGGAAGCTTCTTCTTCGTTCGTTCATTTGAGATAGAGAGAGAGAGTATTGAAAAGAACAGGATCATGGGATAAATCAAGTTTTTTTCCGGATCATCAATATCCTCACTTGGGTAATTATGGATGACATTTATAGATGCTGAACTTTTACTGCAGGCTAAATCAGGGTCACACAGAGTGTTTCTTGGTAGTCTTCAACAAATCTACTTTGAAACAAATGTACACACCTCACACACATGTTTATGGGTGTTTATGGGCTTAAAAAAAAGAAGACACCTGTACCATGGCAGATATAGAGTTGAAATGTATTACATTTTGAGTTTGTGTCCCAATATTACACTTTATACATCACAAAAGACTGAAATATAAAACAACGTTTGACATAGAAACACTGGATTTTTAGCTGTTCAATTTTTTTATTATTTTTTTATTATGAAAAATATGAATGACATTCAACCCATGAGGCCACTAGAGGGCAATTTGGTCATTTGACTGCAGGAAATGGGTCTATGACCCACGATGCCCATTTATACAGACGATTGAGTCCTACTTGCACCCTGGCTGGCCCCCTGGTCCTCTCAGCGACACAGCTAGTGTGTGTATGGTCTAAGCAAGGCTTCAAAACAGACCAACCATCTAAATGGGCACCTGTATGGCCTTTTTAAAAATTCTGCTCAGAGTTCATAGAAGTCATTGGCTTTGTTCGAGAGCATCAAATCCGTGACGCATTGTGGGTAAATTGTGACCGACTGAATGACTAGTTATGTATGATCTAAGGTGATTTATCCAGTGGGGGTTCTAATCCTGAATGCTGATTGGTTAAAACCACATTCCAGCTGGTGTCTATTCCACAAGTTACCACTGGCTAAATCTATGATGTTAAAATGCCTATCTACTCTGTTCTATCTGCCCAGCCAGACAATTTATAAACTTTATCTCCACTATAAAAAGCATCTAGACATTATCTCACATTTCATTTAGACTAACATTTAGTTTTCAACAGCGGTTGTATAAACCTTGCTGTCTGTCTCCGACATTTGCAAAATTGTTTCAATATTCAAATTCGATGAGCTACGGGCTTGTACTCAATACCTCTCAGAGTACCGGCAATCCTACTTGATCTGTCTTTTTGAGACCTGGCATACGGAACAGGATCCCAAATCCGTTGTGGAGCTGCTTGGCTACACAATTGTTAGATTGGACCAAAACATAAACTCTGGTAAGACAAATGGTGGTAGAGTTTGTGCATTCATCAATGAGAAATATTGCAATCCTGCCCATATTACAACCAAGCACAAGGTCTGTAATAAAGACATTGCTCTTAACCTACGGCCAGGTATTTATTGTTTACATAGCCCCCTCTGCTGACACCCAAATAGCTACCGACTTAATTCATGACCTTTTATCCCAGGCTGAGACAATCACCTGAAGCAGTAAAGCTGATCCTGGGAGACTTTAACATGCACAATCTATCTGAATTTACCATCATATCAATTACCATGTCCTACCCGAAATGAACCCTGTCTGGACCTCTGTTATGGTAGCATCCCAGGTGTGTATTTTTGCAAGGAATTGCCCAATCTTGGGAGTTGGGACCATAACATGGTTCAGCTCATTCCAGTCTACAAAGCACGTCTGCAGCGAGAGAAGGCTGAAACGGTGGAGATTAAAAGCTGGACTCCTGAAGAGACAGAAGCCCCCCAGGACTGTTTTGAGTCCATGAACTGGGCGGCTCTGATGGACAGAGCCAATGACCTGGAAGAGGCAGCAGATACCGTCTCTTGAGTACATCCGTTTCTGTGAGGATTCCCAAAAAGAAAGTTAACATCTTCCTCAATAATAAACCGTGGGTAACTCGAGAATTTCAAAAAGTGTTAAAATCAGGTGGCAGAAAAGAGAAAAGGAAAAATATTCAGAGGCAACTTAAAAGCAAAATTAAGGAGTACAAGGCAGCATACAAAGACAAATTAGAAAACCTTTTCAAGGACAAGGACAGTAGGAAAGCCTGGCAAGGGCTACAAACCATCACAGGCTACAAACCAAGGAGACATTGTATGACTGTCGAAAATTACAATTATTTGGATAGTTTCTATTATAGGTTTGCATATCGTGCCTTCAGGGGTGTTGATGATACATTACTGGTCATGCTGAACAATATCTATGAACATTTAGAAAAGGCTAATTTAAATGATAAACTGGTGAATTTGGGTGTCAACTCTCTCCTGATCAAATGGATTCATAGTTTCCTTGTGAACCGTACTCAACAAGTGAAGTTTAACTCTGCCATCTCTACATCTAGAATGGTGGATACAGGAGCCCCTCAAGGTTGCATGCTTTTGCCACAAGTTTTTTTTGAATATGCAGATGACACCGCTGTTGAGGGTTTCCTCCACCCAGACCAAACCTCTCTTCAAGGTTTTGACAGAGAAATTGCTAAATTCGTCCAGTGGTGTGCCGATTACTAGGATATATTGGCATGGTCTTGTCGACTTTGTCTCGGGCCTAACAACACCCATGCCAATATAAGCTCCAAACGGCGGCTCCTCTGGCATTATCCCTTCATTCTACATCAGTAGATCGGCAGTGGCCTGCAGTGCCTTCTGCAATGTCAAACCAGAACCCCAGAACAGCTACCGTAGCAGATAAGATATGGCCATTACTAACCTACAGTCATTGTTGCAGCACTTATTGCTCACCCCACATAGTTGCAGAACAGGCAGAGAAACATACACCTATACGTCCTTGCTATTGCTGACAGATGTTTTTAGACTTGTGCTTGAGGATCCTACACTCAGTAGAATCTTTTTCATTACCAAAGGGTTCTACCTGGAACCAAAAAGGGTTTTCCAATGAGGACAAACGAACTAGCCTTTTTTTCTAAGAATGTAGCACTCAATGCTCACCCCATATAGCCCCAGAACGGGCAGCTGAACAGACACCTGCCTGCCCTGTATTGCTAGCAAATGTTTCTAGCCTTGTGCTCAAGGGGTCCTAGCACTCTCGCCACAGCCCACAGGAAGCAGGGTTTCCCCTCTCTCTCGCTGTCCTCATTTTCACACTGTACCCAGTTTCCGGTCTAATAATACACATGAAAGCCTTGGTAGTATGAATGAAATCAACATCCATGCTCTTTGTGGGTCTTGTTGCCCTTTAGGGGATGTGGCCTGGGCATCCTGGAAGGTACCAGCCATGCCATGGTGTAGTTGTCCTCTGAGGCTACATCTACTTCCACAACCTAGATAGCTTGCATCCGACTGTCATTCCAGGACTGTGTGTGTGTGTGTGTGTGTGTGTGCGCCTGTGTGTGTGTGCCTGTGTGTATGTGTGTGTGTGTGCGCCTGTGTGTGTGTGTGCACGCCTGTGTGTGTGTGCCTGTGTGTGCGTGTGTGCTTGTGTGTACGTCAGTGCATGCGTGTTTCCGAGAGGAGTATCATGGCCTGGTTATTTTCCTCCTGTTATGATTAGCTAAGCTGACATCACTTTAGATCCATCCGGGAGGGAGAGGTCATTATATAGTGTGAGCTGGGTTGTGTTACCCTGGTGGTTAGTTATTAGACTCACCCCGCATGGAGGGATTTCCTCTAAGGTCAGCTGGTCAGAGGACCACCTTGGGAGTTTTGGATCTCTCTCACATGGGCCCATAACACAACACAGATAGAACAGACCTATATTCTCACAGCCAGAACCATTTGACTTTCACCACCATTCACAGAATATGTCACCCTTCATAGACACCCATCTCTGCATTGATTCCTCCGGCCCTACTACTTTTGGGTGTTAGATTACAGTACACCTTAAGTTGGCTGGATGTCCTTTGGGTATTGGACCATTCTTGATACACACGGTAAACTGTTGTGTGTGAAAACCCAGCAGCTTTGCAGTTCTTGACCCACTCAAACCGGTGCGCCTGGCACCTACTACCAAAGGCACTTAAATATTTTGTCTTGCCTGTTCATCCTCTGAATGGCACACATACACAATCCATGTCTCACTTGTCATCCCCCTCATTTCCTCCCCTCTCTTGCCCTCTCCTTTCCTGCCCTATCCTGCCCTCTCCTCCCCTCCATTCACCTATCCTCTCCTCTCCTGCCCTCTATTCTCCTCCCCTCCCCTCTCCCGCCCTCTCCTCCCCTCTCCTCTTCTTCCCTCTTATCCCTTCTCAACTCCTGCCATCCCCTATCATCACCTCGAGGGTTGCACATTTTGGGGAATATTCAGAGGTGTAAACTTTCAGTGGGAATTAACAGGAATATATGGGAATTAAAGGAAATATATGCAAATTAATATTAATACCATTTAAATGTAGATGTTTTTTGCATTGTATATATTTACCATATCATATGTGTAACGTCTGCTTCCAACTCACACCCTCAAACACCTAGATCGCCTGAACACAGCTCACTATCCAGATCCCAATCACCTGAATTCTAATCACCTGTTCACACACCTGTATGTCATTATCCCACACTATTTAGTTCAGTTCTTTGCACCCCATCACTGTGAGGTATTGTTTGTTTTGTGACACATGCCTTTCAGAGCGCTGTTTGTCGTGTGAGTGACTCCTCCCGTGTATGATCGTTTTTGCCTGCCTCACAAACGAGTCCTTTTGCCTATTCCCTGCCTGTACTTTAGCCTATCGGATTTCCTGTTATCTACCTATTGCCTGATCTCCCGGACTACGTTACTAGCCTTTTCCCTGCCTGTACTGTTGCCCCTTTGGACCCCCTGTGTATGACCTGCTGTCTGCCCCTGGACCCAGCTACCTGCCTCCTCCTGTGGTCCTTTGCAATTAACACCTGCTGCGCCCTGCGAATGAAACCAGCTCTCTGTCTCCCTTCATGTTCATTACAATATGGAGACAGAAACTTAAACCTTTTACCTTATCATAAGTAGAAATAATTGCAAATGATAAAATCCTTCCAATAGAAATAAAACAAATATTTTGTAATAATTAAATGAGATTATTTCACTGAACAACGAAGGAAAGGGAATATTGAATGATCCCCAATGATCCATCGCATCTCCCCAAAAATGTTTTCAATCTACATCTGTAAAATTTTAGTCTAGAAACTAAAGCTTAGGTTGTCTTCCTCTCAGGCTTCCATGTCTTCTCCCTGGACCTCCTCAATGTCCACCTCTTCAACATCAGACTCTGAGGCCTCATCTTCGCTGTCACTTTCCAACCTTGTTCAGGATGGCTCGCTGTCAGGCTCAAAAGCCTCAAATTTGCCCGGATGGCCACCGATTTTTTTCAACCCTTGTATTGGTCAGCCTCTTGCGTGCTTTGTTGTGTGTGTTCCCAAACAAGGACCAGTCGCGCTCTGAGGCGGCTGATGTTGGTGGGATTTGGAGGATGATGGAGGCAACAGGGGAAAGAGCCTCAGATCCACAATGTCCCTTCCACCATGTGGCTGATGAGATATGTTGGCACAACTGCCATATTGCATCTCCATCCCAAAGCCCTTGCTTGGAAGTGTACTTCGTCAGACTGCCAAGAACCTTGCCCTCATCCAGGCCTAGGTGGCGAGACAGTAGTGATGACACCATAGGCCTTGTTGATCTGTGCACCAGACAGGATGCTCTTGCCATTTACGCTGCGGCGTGTATGGGCTTCAGGCAGAAGTCTTCATGCTTTTTGATGTGTTTCAGAACTACAGTTTCCTCTGCTTGGAGCAACAGTGAAGCGGATAGGGTGGTACGGATTTCTTCTCTTATATCTGCAAGCAGAGTCTGAACATCAGACAGGATGGCATTGTCTCCCTCAAACTGTGCAATAGCTACTGCTATATGTTTCAGCAGTTTCAGGCTGCTTACCACTCTCTCCAAAAATACATCATCCAGGAGAATCCTCTTGATGGGGCTGTCCATATCGGCAGACTGTGATATGGACTTTTCTTGGAGAGACTCCTTCCCCTCCAGGAGACTGTCAAACATGATGACAACACCACCCCAACGGGTGTTTCTGGGCAGCTTCAATGTGGTGCTCTTATTCTTCTGACTTTCCTTGGTGAGGTAGATTGCTGCTATAACTTGATGACCCTTCACACACCTAAGCATTTCCTTGGCTCTCTTGTGGAGTGTATCCATTGTTTTCAGTGCCATGATGTCCTTGAGGAGCAGATTCAATGCATGAGCTGCACAGGCAATGGGCGTGATGTGAGGGTAGGACTCCTCCACTTTAGACCAAGCAGCCGTCATGTTCGCAGCATTATCTGTCACCAGTGCAAATACCTTCTGTGGTCCAAGGTCATTGATGACTGTCTTCAGCTCATCTGCAATGTAAAGACCAGTGTGTCTGTTGTCCCTTGTGCTTGTGCTCTTGTAGAATACTGGTTGAGGGGTAGAGATGATGTAGTTGATTATTTCTTGCCCATGAACATTAGACCACCCATCAGAGATGATTGCAATACAGTCTGCTTTCTCTATGATTTGCTTGACCTTCACTTAAACTCTGTTGAACTCTGCATCCAGCAAATGAGTAGATAAAGCATGTCTGGTTGGAGGGGAGTATGCTGGGAGAAGAACATTCAGAAATCTCTTCCAATACCCATTGCCTGTGAGCATCAGAGGTGAACTCGTTGCATACACAGCTTGAGCAAGACATTCATCAGCATTTCTCTTACTTTCCTACATTGAGTCAAAACAACTTTTGATTCCAGTAGGACCATGAGCTGTTGCTATCGATAAGGTGTCTGATTCATCATTTTTCACCTCGAATAGAAGTAGAGGGACTTTGCTTGTTGTGAGCGCTGAGGGAACATTATGCACTTGGCCGGATGATTCAGCATCTTTGTTGCATTCTTCACATATGATTTGGCACTGTATTTGCAAATGTACACAGCTTTGATTCTACATTAGCTGCTGTGAAATGTCTCCACACATCAGATAGTTCCCGTGGCAATTTCCTGTAAAGATTAGCTAAAAATGAGTAAAAAAAAACTATACAATTCCATGTACAGATAAATAGTAAAGAAGTTAGATTAAACTACTCCTTTGTAAGATAAATGTTTTAAAATGAAACATGTATGGAAACAGGTGAATTAACACTCAGTTAGCAGGCTCAAGCAAGCTAAAACCCACATGGTAGCAAAAACTAGCAGATATTGTTAACAAGTTAGAAATTATTTTAAACACACGTTGCTGTAGGCTACTATTTACTAGTTAATAAAAATTGTGTCATATAAAATATATTCACCCCACACAGTATTGTAATCAAAACTTACCAGAAAGCATGTAGTCCTTGGCTCTGACAGTGTTGTAATGTGGGTTCAATAGCATCTCATTAGTGTGCAAGATCTTGAGAATTAGCTGTACATGTGATGGAAGAATGCACTGTGCATGCAGAGGGTTGCAATTCTATTGAATTGGGGACAGTTTAACCAAAATATGCCACAAGACCTAGAATTGCCTTATATGTTTCCCTCAAAAATGGTTCACTGTTATAAGCTAACTTTTTAGATACATTTAAGAAAAATTCCCCAAATTCCAGGACTTAACTTCCCATTGATAATTTCCGGAAAAATCCAGAAATCTACCGGAAAGTTTCCGACCTTTTGCAACCCTAATCACCTCTCTTCCCCTCCCCTCTCCTCTCCTCCCCTCTCCTCTTCTAACCTCCCTCTCCTGCCACCCAGCTGTCCAGACAGGGAGGTGATGGCTGCCAAGTGGCCCTGTGGAGCGCAGATTAGATAGTGCCACTGCCTGAGTAAGACAGGCGGAGGAGCTGTGTGTGCATGCTTGTGTTTGTGGGAGAGAGTTTTGTTTGTGTGTGTGTGTGTGTGTGAGAGAGTTTTGTTTGTGTGTGTGTGTGTGTGTGTGTGTGTGTGTGTGTGTGTGTGTGTGTGTGTGTGTGTGTGTGTGTGTGTGTGTGTGTGTGTGTGTGTGTGTGTGTGTGTGTGTGTGAGAGAGAGAGAGAGAGGGAGAGGGAGTGTGAGAGAGTTTTGTTTGTGTGTGTGTGTGTGAGAGAGAGAGGGAGAGGGAGTGTGAGAGAGTTTTGTTTGTGTGTGTGTGTGAGAGAGAGAGAGAGAGAGGGAGAGGGAGTGTGAGAGACACAGCCAGTGTTGCCAGTGTTAATGCAGTCCTCAGAAGCACTCCAGCCTGTCAACACAACCCCTGGACCGATGTTATATAAATCTGTTCTACAGACAACAATGCACTCTGCTAGCCAAAGTAGTGTATTTGTGTGTGTGTGTGCGTGTGTGCATTATGTTTTCAAATCTACATTAGAGTATATCTGTTAGCATCAGCATGCGAACACACAAACACTATGCTAAAATGTTGCAAACAGTACAACACTGTTTATACGTCAGCTGTGTAGTTTGCCACATTAATGTATGCGTCTGGTTTACACCCTGTTCTATTTACCCAGCAGTCTGTGTTTGTTTTGGGTTTTTGTGCTTGTAAAACCATAGTTGTGACCGTTCGTATGTGTGTGAGCATTTGTTTTCTCTCCACGCATAGCCTGCTCTACTTCAATGCTCTATTGCTTAGTGTTGCGCCAACACATCTCAGACAGGACAGGAAGTGGGGGGAAAAGCTCCTCCGCAACCTGCAGCTGAATTCCATAACAGGGTGCCACATTTTACTGGCAGTGAAAAAGAAAGTGAGGGGGCAGTTGAACATAAAGGGGCCAGAGGGATACCTACCCCTGTCTGCCTGCTTCTGGGGACTGGGGCAAGAACTGGGGCTAGGGGTTATGGCTGGAGCTAAGGCGGGGGCTGGGGCAAGTACGGGGGCTTGGGGTTAAGGCTGGAGCTAAGGCGGGGGCTGGGGCAAGTACGGGGGCTTGGGGTTATGGCTGGAGCTAAGGCGGAGGCTGGGGCAAGTATGGGGGCTTGGGGTTAAGGCTGGAGCTAAGGCGGGGGCTGGGGCAAGTACGGGGGCTTGGGGTTATGGCTGGAGCTAAGGCGGGGGCTGGGGCAAGTACGGGGGCTTGGGGTTAAGGCTGGAGCTAAGGCGGGGGCTGGGGCAAGTACGGGGGCTTGGGGTTATGGCTGGAGCTAAGGCGGGGGCTGGGGCAAGTACGGGGGCTTGGGGTTAAGGCTGGAGCTAAGGCGGGGGCTGGGGCAAGTACGGGGGCTTGGGGTTATGGCTGGAGCTAAGGCGGGGGCTGGGGCAAGTACGGGGGCTTGGGGTTAAGGCTGGAGCTAAGGCGGGGGCTGGGGCAAGTACGGGGGCTTGGGGTTATGGCTGGAGCTAAGGCGGGGGCTGGGGCAAGTACGGGGGCTTGAGGTTATGGCTGGAGCTAAGGCGGGGGCTGGGGCAAGTACGGGGGCTAGGGGTTATGGCTGGAGCTAAGGCGGGGGCTGGGGCAAGTACGGGGGCTAGGGGTTATGGCTGGAGCTAAGGCGGGGGCTGGGGCAAGTACGGGGGCTTGGGGTTAAGGCTGGAGCTAAGGCGGGGGCTGGGGCTGGGCATGACGGGGTGGGTTGGAGGAATGATTACCTCAGCGGTGCACTGTCTGCCCGGACGGGGGTGGAATACAGTGGTGCGCTTCAACCACCCGCCTTCCAGGACGCCACTGTTTATTTTTGTCTATGGGCTGATGGGAAATGTGACTGCTGCAGAAACAAACTGACACCCAGTGCAGCCAGCAGACCAGAGCTGGAGCCAGAGAACCAGGGCCAGAGAGCCAGGACCAAGCAGCCAGGGCCAGGCAGGGTGGAGGCCGGAGGGTGAGGGGGGTTATTCACAGCGTTTCAGAGCTGTTAACTGGCGGAGGCGTGTGGCGGTGATACGATGGAAAAGTTGGCGAGTGCGTGACCAATGTGTGCTGTGGCCTGTTCCACCAGCCCATAATGTTCACAATGGGTTTAAAAACCTTCCAAAAGAGACATAATCACAAGGTAATTCAGCATTCATGCCCGTCTGCCACATTAATTCACCCCCATTTCTGTCGGAGGCACCGCACTGTATTTCCATTGTCTGTGTCATTTGTTAGTTCGTGGACGTGAGTAGCATGTCACATTTTTAACTTGGATTTCATGGTTTGGCCCACTTTATGAATGTGCCTCTGGTGCTGTTCATGCTGGTTTGTTAGTCTAATGCAGAACCAGCAACCAGCTCAACGCCTGGTTCACATGATTTTGGAAATGAGGCCCTTTATCTACTTCCCCAGAGTCAGATGAACTCCTGGATAACATTGTTATTTCTCTGCATGCAGTTTGAAGGAAGCTGCTACTAGCTAGTAGATACCCATAGAATTCCAGTTATTGCGTTAATGCTAGTTAGCATTGGCTCGCGAAACTACCTCTAACTTCCTTCATACTGGACATCCAGGAGTTCATCTGACTCTGGGGAAGTACTGCAGATAAAGGGCCTCATTGCCAAAATCCCAAAGTATCCCTTTCTCAACCCACTCCTATTGAGTCACACAGTCAACTAGGCAGGGAGCTGCCCTAGCCATGCGTTATGATAATCGGCCTGGTCTGTTTTCACTCACCAAAATCTTTATAACCATTATAAACGTCAGTGAGAATAAAACTCTATGACCCAACTCATTATGTATTATTTACATTTCAACCAAAGCAAAACTATAAAGTATAAATAAAGTAAAATTTTATCGGTCAAGGGTTTTGCGTTTGCCATGCAAAATAAGAACCCTACTGTTACACGTTGCTTCAGACCATAATTCAATAGGTGACTGGCTTCTATTTCTGCGTTCGGGGTTATTTTCATTCTTTAATTGTTGTACAATGCTCTGTGTCAAATGTTGAATTACTCGTTAAATTAAACTGGCTCTTGGAATACATTGTAACATCTCTGAAACATTCAGTCAGTCTGGCTGTCTCTGTGTGACATCGTTGGTACAGTCAAACGGAGTGGAAGGGGGTTTGGGTAGAAGTACCCCAGATGACTTTTGATCCTATGTAACTGACTCGGGTTTGAACCAGGTCTCCTACTAGCCACAGAAATGTGTTAGCCCACGGAGCTAAAGCCTAGGCGTTAGCTCAGGGAGCCAATGTAAGTATTCAGGTCTCAGGCAACCAACCGTAAGCATAATCACAAGCTCGATTCTGCACCACCTCGCCTAGCGGTTAAGAGCATTGGGCCAGTAACCGAAAGGTGTCTGCTAAATGACTACAATTGCAAAATATTTGCAAAGTTGAGTCAAACTCTGACCCATGGGGACAGCTGGACAGCGCACATCTCATCTAGTCACATCCCTCTTTTTAATCTGTTCACCACACAACAGTGCAATGTCCACCATGTTGATGCTGTGGAAATGTGTTTGTTTACGCTAGCGGTCATAGTAATGGCCATAGGCGCCGTGAGAGCGGGACGCACTCATTTCACCCAGTGTGCGGTGCTATACGTCATGGCCAATGTATATTTCAGCACGCATACTGGTGCACACAGTGTAGAGAATAAGCTGAACACTCGCTCGCATCCAGATTGTGAAATCGATTCAACGCACCGCTAAACCATAGGGTACAGGTTGTCTAAGCCTAACTATAGTATTGGATGTTACTGTTTCATCAGAGAGCCACAAAGATGAAGTAAACAAATGTAATTGCTGAATTCACATTGTTTGCTATTTCATGCTGCCACAGAATAGAAAGAAACATAAACAAAATACGTTTTTTCTGAATTTTGCATTGTTTAAGGTTGAAAGATATCATTCACGCAAAGTAATGATACTGGGTGAGTAAGTATGCATCCAGGATAATATGGTAAAGTTGTCCTCGTGTATAGTCCCTCAAACAAATAAATAAGACCAAGAACATCCAAAATCCATCAGATTAAATTATTAGGATTATAATCTTTTTAAACTTTTACCCCCAATTGGTAGTTACAGTCTTGACCCATCACTGCAACTCCCGTACGGACTCAGGAGAGGCGAAAGTCGAGAGCCATGCGTCCTCCAAAACACGACCCTGCCAAACTGCACTGCTTACTGAACCCAGAATCCAGCCGCACCAATGTGTCAGAGGAAACACTGTACAACTGGCGACCGAAGTCAGCTTGCAGGCACTTGGCCCGCCACAAAGAAGTACTAGTGCGCGATGGGACAAGGTCATCCCGGCCGGCCAAACCCTCCCTAACCTGGACGACGCTGGGCCAATTGTGCGCCACCTCATGGGTCTCCCGGTCACGGCCGGCTGTGACACAGCCCCGGATCGGTGTCTTAGACCACTGCGCCACTCAGGAGGCCATGAAAAGTATTTAATGAAGCCAGCAACGCAAATAATTCTTCACAGTGATTGACAGTATACAGGTATTATTGCAAACCAGAGACTAAATCGTGTCATGATCGGTTTCTTATATTTCATTCAGGTAAATTTAGTGTATTGGTTTGATAGTGCCATTGGCATTATTGGTTGGCAAGCAAGGAAAACTTGACGTTACGCATCGTTCACTTCTGGGAAATTTGGTCCAGTCACATGGTAGCTACCTATGGTTAGTTTAAATAAAGCAAAATTCTGTACTAATATGAAAGTGCAATTGTAAACTATAAACTATAAACATAGCTTAATTTTGAAATGAGGTCCCAGGCGAAGGGTTCTCGTTTGAACGTAGACCCGCATTGGACAGTCCTTGCACTTTGAAACCCATGGTGACGTATAGCACCGCCCACCAGGCAAAATGGCGTGAAAAGAGTGCGTCCCCTGTGAGAGTGTGGCACAGTTTTTATACTGTTGCACCTAATATAGTGAGGGCATTATGCCTCACCTCTTTCCTCCTCCTCTCCTGTCATTTGTTTTAGTTAAACTGTCTTCGTTCACTTAAGATGACAGACGGAGTGGAAAATGAGACATTTTTACAGCTTTTGGTTTGGTCGGTCGAACGCATTGGTTATTCTAGAAACGAGTGTAGCTGAATCCGGACTGACAGCACGTCACTAAGGAGAGCATCTCCACCTAATGAGGACATGATTGCTTTGGCCCTGTGTCACTCAAAGCACTAGTCCCATCCCGTCCTCCCAGTACAGCAGAGCCAGAAACAACTAGGTGGTCCTAATAACGTAGGCAGGGTACTGAAACTGGAACCCAAACTAGGTAAAAAAGAAGAAAAAAAATGTTTCCCGCACATCGTAATTTGGAGGTTTATATAAATGAGCTATTTGAGTTGGTGGCCAAAGCACTGCTAGCTGCATGTTGGAACACATGAGGCTCAAACTAGGGCTCTGGTCGGCAGCAGAAATCCTCTGTCTTTACTACACACCATACAAGTCATTGACCTGACAGCAACATTACCAGCCTTCTTCATTCTTTTTTCTCTTTTCTTATTTTTATACTCCCTCCCTCCTTCAGTCTCTTCTGCCCCTCACGTTATGCCCCAGTATTCCCTACCTCCCTCCTCCAGTCTCTCCTATCCCTCACGTTATGCCCCAGTATTCCCTACCTCCCTCCTCCAGTCTCTCCTATCCCTCACGTTATGCCCCAGTATTCCCTACCTCCCTCCTCCAGTCTCTCCTATCCCTCACGTTATGCCCCAGTATTCCCTACCTCCCTCCTCCAGTCTCTCCTATCCCTCATGTTATGCCCCAGTATTCCCTCCCTCTCTCCTTCAGTCTCTCCTATCCCTCACGTTATGCCCCAGTAATCCCTCCCTCTCTCCTTCAGTCTCTCCTATCCCTCACATTATGCCCCAGCATTCCCTCCCTCTCTCCTTTAGTCTCTCCTATCCCTCACGTTATGCCCCAGTATTCCCTCCCTCTCTCCTTCAGTCTCTCCTATCCCTCGCATTATGCCCCAGCATTCCCTACCTCATTCAGTCTCTCCTATCCATCACGTTATGCCCCAGCATTCCCTCCCTCTCTCCTTCAGTCTCTCCTATCCTTCACGTTATGCCCCAGTATTCCCTCCCTCTCTCCTTCAGTCTCTCCTATCCCTCACGTTATGCCCCAGTATTCCCTACCTCCCTCCCTCAGTCTCTTTTATCCCTCATGTTATGCCCCAGTATTCCCTCCCTCTCTCCTTCAGTCTCTCCTATCCCTCACGTTATGCCCCAGTATTCCCTCCCTCTCTCCTTCAGTCTCTCTTATTCCTCACGTTATGCCCCAGTATTCCCTCCCTCTCTCCTTCAGTCTCTCCTATCCCTCACGTTATGCCCCAGTATTCCCTCCCTCTCTCCTTCAATCTCTCCAATCCCTCACGTTATGCCCCAGTATTCCCTCCTTCCCTCCTTCAGTCTCTTCTGTCCCTCACATTATGTCCCAGTATTCCCTACCTCCCTCCTTCAGTCTCTTTTGTCCCTCACGTTATGTCCCAGTATTCCCTACCTCCCTCCTTCAGTCTCTTTTGTCCCTCACGTTATGTCCCAGTATTCCCTACCTCCCTCCTTCAGTCTCTTCTGTACTTCACGTTATTTCCCAACATTCCCTCCCTCCTTCAGTCTCTTTTGTCCCTCACATTTTGCCCCAGCATCCCCTCCCTCCTTCAGTCTCTTTTGTCCCTCACATTATGCCCCAGCATCCCCTCCCTACTTCAGTCTCTTCTGTCCCTCACATTATGTCCCAGTATTCCCTACCTCCCTCCTTCAGTCTCTTTTGTCCCTCACGTTATGTCCCAGTATTCCCTACCTCCCTCCTTCAGTCTCTTCTGTACTTCACGTTATGTCCCAACATTCCCTCCCTCCTTCAGTCTCTTTTGTCCCTCACATTTTTCCCCAGCATCCCCTCCCTCCTTCAGTCTCTTTTGTCCCTCACATTATGCCCCAGCATCCCCTCCCTTCTTCAGTCTCTTCTGTCCCTCACATTTTGCCCCAGCATTCCCTCCCTCCTTCAGTCTCTTCTGTCCCTCACATTTTTCCCCAGCATCCCCTCCCTCCTTCAGTATCTTCTGTCCATCACATTTTGCCCCAGCATCCCCTCCCTCCTTCAGTATCTTCTGTTCATCACATTATGCCCCAGCATCCCCCCCTCCTTCAGTCTCTTCTGTCCATCACATTATGCCCCAGCATCCACCCCTCCTTCAGTCTCTTCTGTCCATCACATTATGCCCCAGCATCCACCCCCTCCTTCAGTCTATTCTGTCCCTCACGTTATTCCCCAGCATTCCCTCCCTCCTTCAGTCTCTTCTGTCCATCACATTATTCCCCAGCATTCCCTCCCTCCTTCAGTCTCTTCTGTCCATCACATTATTCCCCAGCATCCCCTCCCTCCTTCAGTCTCTTCTGTCCATCACATTATTCCCCAGCATCCCCTCCCTCCTTCAGTCTCTTCTGTCCCTCACATTATTCCCCAGCATCCCCTCCCTCCTTCAGTCTCTTCTGTCCATCACATTATTCCCCAGCATCCCCTCCCTCCTTCAGTCTCTTCTGTCCCTCACATTATGCCCCAGCATCCCCTCCCTCCCTCCTAGTCTGGTCCCATGGTTGGGGATGGAGTGTCAGACCAGACCGACGGCAGCCCCTTATTCGGCTGGGGAACTACCTTCCCTTCTCTTTCCTTCCTTTGCGTGTAGATGAGTCGTTGTGCTCTGTGCCCAATTGTAAAAAGAACATCTGGCTTGCATATTGGTTCCATGTGTGAATATGAGATCAGCCCAAATAATGACCAGACTCAATCAGGGACCTGGGAGAAAGAGTAATGCATGGTGCTCTTGATTTGTTAGACAGTCCAAATTGGCAGCACCTTATATAATTAGGGAGCAATTGGCTGAGATTATACTGGTTTCGGACCCTGACCAATCATTAATTTGGACCCTCATACGTTCCCTTACGTCCCGCCTTTGCCCCTCCGACCCCCTTCAGAATATTTGCCAAAGCGCTATCAGCTGTTAGCTATTTGTCAGGAACCTCCCTCATACCGGACTTAATTGTTTTAGACAAACAAGCTTGTGGCCTGGTCTTTTATACAGGAAGACATGGCTGCTTTGATCCATACAATATTCCCCAGTAGAGCCTCAGAGCTATTTACCAAGGAGATTTATTCACAGACAAACAGTGGAGCAACTATTCCCTGTTCCCTGACTGTAGCCTACAGAATCGGCCAGTTCATATCTCTAGGCTCCCATTCTACATTCTCTAGGGGAAAACAACAAACCTCCACAACGGTTCGGTTCACTGTGGTCATGAAATGCTGATTAAATGCACTTTTATTTAACAATCAACCTTAGTGTTTTGTTCGTACTGAAACAGTTATTTTCTCTCTCCATCCTCTCATCAAAGTGCTAAACATATGCTAATTCAAAATATTTGTTTAAGCGTTTACCCTTTTGCCAGTAATTTCATTTCCGATTTTCCAATCCAGGTGCTGATGTATAAAAAATTGGGCCGCTGTGATGTGCGGTTGAATGACGTTGTGGAATTAGCATGATCTGTATTGGCAGCTGTACAACTCTATCCTCTTTGGCTGGGAGATGGGAGTGTTCTGATGAGAGTGTACCAGCCATCACTGTTTACCGCTCCATTCCAGAACAGGACATGGTTTTATTGGGGGATGTTCTATTCCACACTACACATAAAAATCAAGGCCAGAAAGTGGTCAAATATTATGTTCTGGAGAGTTGGCACAGTCAGACATTGAAGTCATTGTCCAGGATTTTCCCTTAAATATCTGAACAGTCCGTAGACTAGAGGATGATATATAAAGGAGGAGGATATAAATACCGTCCCAATAACACATTCCATCCATGAATGCATTGAGATTGTTAGGGCAATATGACTTGTTCTGTTATATTTCTGTGTCCTTTGTGTAATACAACATACATTAGGACAACACTACTAGATTACGATGTAGGCTGAGGCCACTCTCTGGAGATTCCCTGTCTGTTCCAAATGGCATCCTATACCCTATATGGTGCTTTTGACCAGAACCACGAGGGTCCTAGTCAAAAGTAGTGCACGATATGGGGAATAGGGTGCCATTTGGGACGAACCCATTGTAACACTGATTGACTGTAGCCTCCACTATGTCATGTCAGACACTGGGTTTCCTCTCAGTCAGACAGAACAACATGGTTGTAGAGTGTAAAACAAACAAGCTGGCTCCCGCCAAGGAGCTGCTCGTCTCGTCACTACACTACCTGCTGTGTGTTCTGTCTGGCACTCTGCCCAACATTTTACACTGCTACACTGCCGAGTGTATGTGTGTATTTGTGTGTGTATGTGTATGTGTGTGTTTGTGTACACTGCTACACTGTCACACCACAAGTGCCTCCTCCCTCCCTCTAACCAATATTCAGGAATTTAACCTGTCTATCCTCCTTCCTTCTAGAGTAATCGCCTTATCTCTCTATAGCCCCTGGGACATCACGCTACCGCACCACACCCAGCGCCACACCTCGATCATGTTCTGTCTCAGCGCTCTCTTTCATTGTATTGGAAGAGTAGCTGGTAGGGCTACACTCTTTGAGCTGTTTTTACTCTCGCTCTTTCTCCCACTCACTCAGTCCTGCTCTCTTTCTCTCTCTCTCTCTCTCTCTCTCTCTCTCTCTCTCTCTCGCTCACTCTGTCGCTCACTCTCTTTCGTTCTCTGTCTCTCGGTCTCTCTCTGCCCATGCTTTGTTTGAAGAGGGGCCTCTAAATGAGAAAGGGAGAGAAATAAAGAGAGTAGGGAAATGGAGGTGGGGGTGTGATAGAGTTGTGTTATTTTTATTAAAATATGCTTTAGCCATGGAATGTGCATTAGCTGTAGATGATTTCCTATTAGAGGCTTATCTGCTAGGCATTTGGCTCAGGGCCTGCTGGCCTAGGTACTATGGTCTGTTTCCTAACTCAATGAGGGGGAGAGAGATACAGGAACGGGGGGGGGGGAGAATAGGGAGAGAGAGAGGGGGAGAGAGGGACAGGGGGACAGAAAGGGAGGCAGAGAGAGAAAGAGAGGGAAGGATAGAGAGTCTGTCCATACAGAGTAGAGGGGCAGGGGAATTCACCAAGCGCTGCCATAGAAACCCTGGTCGTCCATGGCACCATTGGCTGAGCCAGTGACGCGGATCGGCAGGATCCAAAGCTCCCCAAGCTACTGTCATTCTACTGAGTAAAAGGAGAAAACGTGAAAGTTTTCTTAAAAATGCAGTTCGGGATCTTGAGCACTTACAAATTCCTAACATGTTGTATGGATTGTACATGTTGTATGGATTCATAACCTATCATACAAAATGGATGACGTAGTACACAATTTTCACGGACTCGTTTTGGCTCGTAAGAACTACTTTCAAAAATGGTGGCTGAAATTGTATAAAAACTCTGGAGCATCACTTTAATTCTCAAATCTTCTCTGTTACAGGTGATAAATGGGCAGAGGACACTTGCCTTTGGGACATGGGTAAAAAGATGGAGATAGGATGGGTGTGAGAGTGCTGAAGTTTAGGTATGGTGAAAAGTATGTTTAGCTGAATTATTGGATCAGTGTGGTGTTTGAGTTGGGGCATAACTGGGGAGTTTTCACTTAAACACATCTAATGGAATCCTGCTTATGGAATCTATCTACCATCTCGGGGGTATTTTAAGGTTTGATATAGAACTTGTTTGTCACTCACTTTTCACCTTTTTCTTTCACCATCATAAAAAAGATGCTACCCCTTCCCGTTGGGGAGAGCTCTGGCATTATAAATTCTATTTGTTTTTCATCAGAAGTTATTCCTCCGTATGGTTTTGGTTCAGTCCTCGAGAAGATTTCCCCCGTCGACTTCATCTACAAAAGATGGAAACTTTTTTGTTTTGGAGAGCAAACTTTTGCCAGCGATACTGCTGCCTTAAAGGTGAAGTCTGTGATTTGCACATAGATTTTTAGACTTTTAAGTGAATCTTAAGGAATATAACTTATGAATGCTTCAACTGTCTTACCCTATGACAACTCAAAATATATGCTTGTTTGTAAACAATGCAATTGTAAAGAAACACTGCGTCTCTTTTAAACATGGTTAAAACTATCATTTTATCTCATGGTTGGTTAGTCCTTTCATCCATAGCCCTGTCTATGAATGTAACTGGTTACATTTCTCCAGCCCGCTATCTCAGCTGTTTACCCAAAAAGTGGCGGAGGAAAATTCTGTTGTTGTTTGAATTACACTCTGCAGCTTTAAGAACACGATAAGTGAGTATCCCTGTGACAACTAGAAGTGCTCTCACTCCCAGCCACACACAGAGTTCCCCTCGGGAGCAGTGAAAATAATAAGACTTGCTGTTGCGTAACCTCCTCTGGTTACGTACGTTATTGTGAGTGAGCGATACAGTATTCTAGAATTCCGACACTTGTTGCAGCCAAAAACCCCTGCAACCCTGACCTCCAACAGAAGTTCTTAGAAGCTTGTAAAAGCCATGCTCACAAATCTCTGCATTCTTCCCAGCTGGTTCACGCTGCTGGCTGGCTGGGAGTGTGAGAGCTAGTTGAGGCTCTCTAAATGTGGTGTTCATTTTCATTTTTATAGCAGGCCTCATTAGGGACGTGTATGTTTTCACAAACAGGTTATTCCTGACTGCAGATGTTAGCGCTGCTTGCTAGATGCTAGCGTACTGTAGCAGGGTGGTGGATCTGCTCGACTTCTTGGCTCTCGATTCAGGACTACTGCAGACTACCTCATATCACCAGGAGCAACGCACACACACGCGCACCAATAATTGATTCACATTCAAAATCCTATTTCACCTAACCCATAAATTTAACTCTAACCTTAATTTCTAACTCCTAACCCTAAACCTAACCCCTAATTCTAACCCTTAACCTAACCCTTAACCCTAAAATAGCCCTTTTCCTTGTGAGGACCTACAAAATGTCCTCAATTGTCAGCATTCTCCCTGGTTTACTATTCTTGTGAGGACCTCTGGTACTCACACACACTCACACACACATTCACACACACACACACACACACACACACACACACACACACACACACACACACACACACACACACACACACACACACACACACACACACACACACACACACACACACACACACACACACACACACACACACACACACACACACACACAACATAACAGCAATCCGTCTATAACGTGTCTACTTCTTCTCACTGCTTCCTGTACCAGTTTTTTCAACCTGGATCTCAGTTGTGTTTTTGAACAAGAGAACAGTTTTTTAGCAGTATCTTTGCTGTTTTACATCAATGTAAATGATGTTTTTGAACTAGAGGACAGAGTTTTAGAAACAAACGCAGTTCTCAATAACAGCAAGCTGTTTACTGTTAGGGTTTTAGCACGTTAGGTAACTCCTGAATGGAAAGTATCCCACATGCGTGCCAAGGTGTTGGGGAACTGAGGCTTAGCTGAGTTGACAGTCACAACCTCACCCCACAAGCTGCCTGCTGATTGGCTGTTGTGAAGGTGTGTTTGTTTCAAAGCCAAGGCCTTATTTGTTAATTTGTATGCGCGAGTATACTATGTTTAGGTGTGTGTTTATTTTTTTCTGTATATATGTGTGTGTGTACGTGCACTGTGTGTGTGTTTTGCTAGGATCCTGAGTTAATTGGCCCCGTGGCAAAAGAAGCAGGAAACAATAAGCTGCATGCTGACCAACCAGAGCTTCTCCTGAGCTGCACTGAGCTGAGCAGGCCAGGGGGAACAGGGAGAGGAGAGCCATCCTCAACCAGGTCTTATGTTTAACCTCATCGTTAGAGAGGGGAGGGATCAGCACCACTGGACCATCTCCTGCATGCCCACCCTGCTCTCATCTCCCAAGAAGAACAGTCCATCCAGAAAACTTAGAAAAACAACGATGCAAAACAGATCTATTTTCTCTATGGTTGCATCTCAAATTGTATCCTATTCCCTATATAGTGCACTACTATTGACCAGAGCCTTATGAGTAGTAGTGCACTATATAGAGAATAGTGGGGCATTTGGAAGGCGTTCTATATTAACAACACTTTCTTGTGTCATTACTCTCCCAATGATCAGATAAAAAAATATTAGTGGGTTATATTAAAGCTGATTGTGAATTTGAAAAAACAGGGCCAGGCACATTTGTTATTGTTTTTGTTTTGCATTCTGCTCCGTGGTAAAATAAATCAATAGTACATACTCTGCAATTCTATAGCGCGTCCATTTGATGCAAGCGTTTCGCTACACCCGGAATAACATTTGCTAAAACATCTGCTTAGGAAACAGCAGAGCGAGCACGCCCCTATCCACATCAACGGGACTGCAGTGGAGAAGGTGAAAAGCTTCAAGTTCCTCGGCGTACACATCACCGACGTTCTGAAATACTCCACCCATACAGACAGTGTGGTGAAGAAGGCGCAACAGTGTCTCTTCAACCTCAGGAGGCTGAAGAAATTTGCCATGGCCCCTAAGACCCTCATAAACATTTACAGATGCGCAATTGAGAGCATCATGTCGGGCTGTATCACTGCCTGGTACGGCAACTGCACCGCACACAACCGCAAGGCTTTCCAGAGGGTGGTGCGGTCTGCCCAACACATCACCGGGGGCACACTGCCTGCACTCCAGGACAACTACAGCACCCGATGTCACAGGAAGGCCAAGAAGATCACCAACCATCCAGAAGGCGAGGTCAGTACAGGTGCATCAAAGCTGGGACAGAGAGACTGAAAAACAGCTTCTATCTCAAAGCCATCAGACTGTTAAATAGTCCTCATTAGCCGGCTACCACCCGGTTACTCAACCCTGCACCTTAGAGGCTGCTGCCCTATATACATAGACATGGAATCACTGGTCACTTTAAGAATGGAACACTAGTCACTTTAATATTGTTTACATACTGCTTTACTCATTTCATATGTATATACTGTATTCTATTTTACTGTATTTTAGTCAATGCCACTCCGACATTGCTCGTCCATTCTTTTACTTTAGATTTGTGTGTATTGTGAATCATTTGATATTACTGCACTGTTGGAGCTAGGAACACAAGCCTTTCGCTACACCCGCAATAACATATGATAAATATGTGTATGTAACCAATAACATCTGATAAATATGTGTATGTGACCAGTAACATCTGATAAATATGTGTATGTGACCAATAAAATGTGATTTGACTAGATTTTGTCCATTGATGTCCAATGATATCCGAGGGGAAAAGTAACATGTTTGAAGCAACGTCTTTGTTGTCGTGATCGGCCGTGGCAGTTTCACCGCTACGGATTTCCAATTTATTAAGGGCAGATTTGTATTATCTTATAGTTACTATTGCTATGAGCCTGTTGAAAAGGCACGGTTAGCTTTCCTGACATTTTCACAGGTCCTCTCTCCATGGCAGTGTTTCCCAAACTCATCATTAAGCTTTGATTATTTGAATCAGCTGTGTAGTGGTAGGGCAGAAACCAAAACCTGCACCCCAGTTTGGGAAACACTGCTCAATGGTCTCATGGCTGTTTTGTCCCTTTTCTTCCAAACCTGTACTGAATGACTCTGTCTGTCTACAGCAAAGAGCTCATATATTCAGCTTAATAATGATATTGCAGTGTAATGTAGATGATGTAGTGCTGCTCGTTCTCCTGTCTGGCTGTGTGAAGCCCCAGAGCGACTCCATAGATTGGGCTGGGGCCTGGGCAGAGAGAAACAAGGCTGAGGCTGCGTGGTGCTGGGCTTCTGGACCTCTAAGCCTTCTCTCTCTCTCTCTCTCTCTATCTCTCTCTCTCTCTCTCTCTCACTCTCTCTCTCTCTCTCTCTCTCTCTCTCTCTCTCTCTCTCTCCCTGCCTCTCTCTCCCTCCTCAGTGTGATTTAAGCAAAGAGGAGAGGCGTAGTTTATCCAGAGATGATGGGGCTGGGCTTTCATTCATTCTAATGAGCCTCTGTTACCCCGTAGGTCACTGAGTCATCCTCTCGCAGGTGAAGTGTGTGTGGACGGGTGTGTGTTTCTGTTTGTGTGTGTGTGTGAACAGGGTTTAGAAAGTGTCAGGGCTTCGACTGGCTGCAGAATAGAGAGTAGGGGAGAATTTTATGAAGATCCTGTGCTGCTGCTACCTTACCTCTCCTGTGTATCATCCCAAGCTAGCTACCATGGTCAGGCTCCACTGACTTACCACCTTCAACTCCCAAACCAGGTGTTTTTGTGTGCCTGTGTGTGTGTGCGTGTGCGTGACTGCATGCATATGTGTATGCTTGCATCTTTTCCTGCATGTGAGCATAGTCCTGTATGCATGCGTGTGTGTGCATGTGTTTACAATGCAAAAGCTGTGTTTGCATAAACAGAGAGATCAATGGCAAATCCCCCTTTTCAGAATACTGCTAGTTGACTAAGTCAGAAGGCTCTCTGCCATCTCCATCTGTGGTGAAACTTTTCAGTGGCTGTTTCCACCCTGCCTGGGCCGCCCGCCCCCAGTCTCTCCCTCACCTCACCCTCCTCCTCCTTTCTTTCTCATCATGCCCCCTCCTCCCCCAGTCTCTCCCTCACCCCCTTCCTCCCCTCTTCCCATTTCTCTCCCAGTCTGCTTGACCGGGTCCTGTGTTCCTCAGTTCCTGTCTGGGCTTTTACAGCCAGTGTACAACGCTGCTTGATGCCAGGTGGCCTAAAACAATGGCCATGTAGACAGCAGAGGGAGAGGGGAAGCTTGGGTTTCCTGCTGTTGTTGTTGTCCCCATCACCGTATCAGTCAGTGTGAGTGCCTTTTAATAAGTACGTGTCTCTGTGTGTGTGTTTGCATGTGTTTGTGTGTGTGTTTGTGTGTGTGTGTGCATGTGTTTGTATTCTGGTGGGTGCCATGGCAACAGGGCAGATTGTGTCAGAGTGGCGGAGGGAGGGTGTTGTGAGGCAGCCTCACTGTGGTCACTGGAGATAACAGAGAAGTAATATAGATCCAGGGTCTATTTGCCTGTTAGACTGGTCCAGGATCTGAGGTAACAGAGAAGTAATACAGATCCAGGGTGTAATTACCTGTTAGACTGGTCCAGGATCTGAGGTAACAGAGGTGCATTCCAGGGGGCTATAGGCCCGCCTGGTCATTAGACTGATTCATGAGTCTGTGTTTAGTGGATTTAGTATACCAGCCCTATGCATGGATAAAACATGGGAAACATGGAGCTCTAACTCTTTCTGATTCTCTCTCTCTCTCTCTCTCTCTCTCTCTCTCTCTCTCTCTCTCTCTCTCTCTCTCTCTCTCTCTCTCTCTCCCTCCATCTCTCTCTCTCTCTCTCTCTCTCCCTCCATCTATGTCTCTCTAACTCTTTCAATTACATTTTCTAGGGGGCTTTATTGGCATGGGAAATGTATGTTTACATTGTCCAAGCAAGTGAAATAGATTGTCCACAAAAGTGAAATAAAGAGTAAAAAATTTACATTAAACAGTACACTCACAAAAGTTCCAAAAGAATAAAAACATTTCAAATGTCATTATGTCTACATACAGTATATTTCTCTCTCTCTATCATACATTCTTTTTGTATTGCTTTCTCTCTTCTCTCCTATCTATTCTCCTCTTCCAGCCCTCGGCTGAAAAACAGTTGACATTAAGTTTCGAGGGGAATTTATTAACACACAAAAAAATCCGTTAGTCACAAAGAGCCAAGCTGATTGATGCCAGACACACTGTGCCCTGTGCCCTACACTGAATTCTGTGTTTATGTTTCCCCCAGAAAAAAATCTAATAAAAATAGCCAGTTTCCTCCAGAACAGTAAGCCTGAGGTGTTTACAGTAGGACTGTGTCCTAAATGGCACCCTATTCTCTATATAATGCACTACTTATGAACAGAGCCCTATGGGATGTCATTTGGGACGCAACTTAGAGATGTGAAGGGGCCTTCACAAACGGGGTCTGAATTCATCACTGAGATGGACTTTTCTATATTACAGTAGGCCTAGGGTTTGCAGTATGTGAGGGGTTTTCCATTTGTTATTTTCTCAATCAAGGGAGGTCATGACATAATCATAGTAGTGTAAGTCAAGATATAATGTGTGTGTTTGCGTGGGTGGGTGTATGTGTGTGGGTTATCAACCTCATTATCTCCTCTTCTGACTAATACCATAATATGGCGTTCCTACTCTACTCTAGCTGGCTTACAGTATGTGGTGACAGGACCAGCTCACTCTGCATGTGTATCCGCACACGTTTCTGAGGTGAAAATGAATAGATGAATAATTGAAATGTGAGGGGGCGGATAAAAAATGTTTTCCCTCAGACTTGTACGTCGCCTCAGTCTTCTGTAGACAGGCTGTGTGGCTGTGTGAATGCAGAGTGAACAACCAAGAACTGGTTGTGGTAAAGAGGTTTTCGTCCTATTTGTCAGAGATGATTTATTTTCTCCACTGATAGACATGTTTTAACTGTCCCACAAAAGCCTTGATTGGATTCTCGGTAGCAAAATAGAAAATGTTAATGCAATGTAAAGTCTTAATAGATTTAACAAAATCAATGTGCTTGTACACGTTCAAGTCCAAAGCTCTAAAAACTATGTTTAATGTTCTACCCACTACTCTCCAAACATTATCTTTTACCTTTTGGATTGCATTCCAATGTTAACATATACACCCAAGTGGTGTCTGTGTGTGAGCAGTAGACCGTAGAAAAGTTTGGAACTTGCTTGTGTCTCTTTCCTTGTGTCCTGGTGTCACATTGTCCTAAATTGCACCCTCACCCCTATATAGTGCACTACTTTTGACCAGAGCCCTATGGTACCATTTGAGACGTAGCATGCTGATGAAAGGCTGGACTCCATCATGTTCTCTTCCCTTTAGTCCTAATCCCTTACCTCAGTAATAACATTAGAGACTCCATCTATCGTATGGTCTATGTTTACACTTTATCATAACTAATAAGGTCTGGCTACAGCAGAGAATACACACACACACACACACACACACCACCCTCCCTACCCACCTTCGTGTTCGCGTCCCAAATGGCACCCTATTCTCTATTTCATGCACTACTTTAGACCTGGACCCTGAGGGCTCTGCTCAAAAGTCGTGTGATATATAGGGAATAGAGTGCCATTTGGGATGCACTCAGTGTCTCCAGATTGATGGAGTGATAAAGGCCTGTTTTAAGAGTGCATCGAGAAACATGTGTTTCAAATAAGAGGCTTCAAGGCGAAGCCCTGTAGCCAGTGTTACATTACAAGAAGGAGAAGATTAAAACACAAGGAAAAGCATGTTTCAACATTTTTTTATCATCCCTTATCACTTTCCAGCTGGAACTCCAACCGACTTAAACTCTTCAATGTGAAACCATCCCTCTCTTCTAATCATGGGAAGAAATGATACACGTTTATATACAGTATGTGAGCTGTGCCCAGTCGCGCACACTGAAAAACTCTCAAAGCCGGAATGGAAATACACATCTCTTTTTCCCTCGCTCCTCCTTCCCTCCTTTCCCCCTTAAGCTCCTGTTTATTTCTTATACATTCAAAGCTAGATGGGTAAAAGTTAATAGGATTATACACCACTTGCTCTTTTTTTGGTAGACTCAAGGATATTCAGTATAATTACTGTTTCTACTCCTAAAGCTGAGCTACAGCAAATGTAATGTAAAAACCTTATGCATTTATTCACTCATTACCTCATGCAACATTTTCTTATTTTAAACTCATAATGAGAGCTTGCTTAATGTATTTGCCTATAGCGTAGTTGGTGCATATACAGATGTAGGACCTTAATTCTGAGCCAGTTTGCTACAGCATGAAAATAATCCCGCTGTAACAGGAAATTTGAATCGTTATGTGGATTACAATTAGTGAAATTTTTTTTGTAGAGGTTTAAACATTTTTCGTTAGGGCAAATGAAGTCTAAAATGTAGAAGTGGAAATGACAAACTTTAGAATAGTTTTTAAACTTCAAAAACACTACAAGTAAAAAAGTCCTGCAACAACGTGATGATCAAATTTATATACGGCATAGAATTAAAAAGGTATTGTCGGATATTATTTATCCTGATCAGACATCAATAGAAAGCTTGTTGCAATTTCAGTTTAATCCACCAGAAAAGACAGAATGAATATTAGAACAAATATTATGGTTCAACTTAAATATACTAATCTATTTTTTTTTTAAAGTAAAAATATGGGGGGGGGGGACATTTAAAAACTGTATAATCTTTGTAAATTATATCATAAATAGGACTGGTGGAGTTACGTCACACATGCAGTTAACAAAAATATATGGAAATGTCTGCTCTATCCAAAACAACCAACTGATTGCAGCATTACCGCAAGAATGGAGGAAGCAAGTGGAAAAGGGAGAAACTTCTCTGTTGGCCCCGCATTAAAGACCAAAATTGGCAAAAGAAAATTGTGATAAATAAAAAACTATACCAGTTTAATTTAAGGACCAAAAAATTGACAGCTGCACCATACAGATTGCAAAATAGTTTGGAGGAGATTTTTGATGTACCGATTCCATGGCACATGGTTTAACTGATACCATGATAATTCTTGCAACCAATATTAGATCACTTGTTTTGGTACTGCCCATATGTAGCTTGTTTTTAGGTTGCAGGTTCAGGAATGCCTGAAACAATACAACATTTAGTTGGAGCTAGCTCTGCAAATAGCACTGCTGGTCAAAGTCAATCGATCAATAATATAATGATACTCTTAGCAAAGGTTTTTATCTTTCATTTACAATCTGTAGAAACTATGAGAACTTTCAGAACTTTTGTGAAACATCACAGCACAATGGAAGATATATGTCTGCTGGAAATCTAAGCTAGATGGTCCTCATAGATAGATGGGAGGGGTTGGGGGTAGCTGGAGGCTGGTCCCGTGTGGCTCAGTTGGTAGAGCACGATGCTTGCAATGTAAGGGTTGTGGGTCTGATTCCCAAAGGGGACCAGTATGAACATGTATGTACTCACTACAAGACACTTTGTATAAGAGCATCTTCTAAATGACTCAAATGTAAGAACAAACAAAAGATAACTAATGTAAAATATACTGTCTGTGAAATGTATGTAGTAAGTGGAAGCATACATTTTGTTGTCCATAAGTTTACTCCAATTAGGGGAGGGGTGGTAGGATTAGGGGAAAATAATCATTTCAATCTGTTTTTATTTAAAAAATATATATATAAAGATATGCCATCTGTAGACCTACATCAGGATTGGGCCAGACATGACAGATGTTATGCTAGTCATGCATCCATACAGTACATGATATCTCCCGGGCCATTTATTAGACCCATTGTGGCTATGGTGAGTATTCCAGTGGGCAGCTGTGTAGCGTCGTTGCTAGGAGTCTATGTATGAAACAGCTGTGTGGTGTGTCACCCTCAGTAGTTGTCTAGAATGGTGTAGACTTGCACTGCAGCTGGGTGCTGGTCAAATAGACTCCACGATTCCATATTTTCTCCATGGTTCCATATGTACCTCCTGCTTGTTGTCTTTCTTCATGTTATGAATGATCCACTAATATATCCCAAGGGAAATCGAACCAGTATCTCTATGTGACAACGATCATATTTGTGTCCTAAACACCCTTACTTCCTCTCGTCTAGCAATACTTATTCTGGGGGTTGTCCAAATCCAGGCCCTGTTTTTTGGCCCTAGTTGGATCCTGTCGCAGACATGCTTAACCCCACTTCAGGCCTTGGCTGACATGCCTCTCCCCTGAACACAGGGAGGTGCCTGTCTGCTTTGAGTTCCCTCATAATGAAACACTTGTTCTTAAATTGATCTGCAAATTGTTCAGCTTTTAATAAAACAGGCAATACGTTGCATGTGTTTGCAGAGAAAGGAAGGAGTCTCTGGCAAAGGCAAGTGTGTTTTTTTGGTGTATGTTAAACTGACAGCCACATAAATTAGATGTATAATTGCGACTTTCCAGTACAATCACAATGTGCTCTGGCAAAGTTAAAGGTCCAATACAGCCTTTTTTTAATATCTCAATATCAAATCATTTTTGGGTAACAAACAAGTACCTTACTGTGATTGTTTTTAATTTAAATGGATTAGAATAAACAAAAATAGCTTCTTAGCAAAGAGCAATTTCTCAGGTAAGAATTTAGCTAGGACTGTCTGGGAGTGGTCTGAGTAGGGAGGGGAAAGCTGAAAATGTGCTGTTATTGGCAGAGAGATTTGGAACTCTCTTTCTTATTGGTCTATTAAGTAATTTACCTCATGGTGATGTCACCATGGAAGGCCAAAACTCCATCCCACCAAAACAGGCTGAAATTTCAAACAGCTCTTACACTAAAAGGGCATTTTAATCGTAGTATTATTCCAACCTAATAGTGTGGAAATATACACTGAGTGTACAAAACATTAATATTGAGTTGGTTTCGAAAGCGTTCTACAGGGATGCTGGCCCATGTTGACTCCAATTCTTCCAAAGTTGTGCCATACACACTGGAAACTGTATGGAGACTAGGGTTGCACATTTTGGGGAATATTCAGAGGTGGAAACTTTCCGTGGGAATTAACGGGAATATTTGGAAATTAACAGGAATATTTGGGAATTAACGAAAATATATGCAAATTAATATTAATACCATTTAAATGTAGATGTTTTTTTGCATTGGATATATTTACCATATTATATGGGGACAGAAACATAAAACTTTTACCTTCTCAAGTAGACATTTTTGCAAATTATTAAATCCTTCCAATAGAAATAAAACAAACTATTTAGTTACGAATTTAACTTTAATTAAATGAGTTGACTCTTCACATGGGATGATTTCACTGAAAATCAAAAGAAAGGGAATATTGAATGATCTCCAATGATCCACTGCATCTCCAAAATTATAGTCTAGAAACTAAAGCTTTGGTTGTCTTCCTCTCAAACTTCCATATCTTCTCCCTGGACCTCCTCAATGTCCACCTCTTGAACATCAGACTCTGAGGCCTCATCTTCACTCTCACTTTCCAACCTTGTTGAGGATGACTCGCTGTCAGGCTCAAAAGCCTCAAATTTGCCCGGATAGCCACCAATTTTTCAACCCTTGTATTGGTCAGCCTGTGGTGTGCTTTGTTGTGTGTGTTCCCAAACAAGAACCAGTTGCGCTCTGAGGCGGCTGATGTTAATGGGTAATAATTGCAACAGCAGAAAAAGCGTCAGATCCACAAAGTCCCTTCCACCGTGTGACTGATGAGATATTTGGCACGACTGCCATATTGCATCTCCATCCCAAAGCCCTTGCTTGGAAGTGTACTTCGCTAGACTGCCAAGAACCTTGCCCTCATACAGGCCAAGGTGGCGAGACACGGTAGTGATGACACCATAGGCCTTGTTGATCTCTGTACCAGACAGGATGCTCTTGCCAGCATACTTGGGGTCCAACATGTACGCTGCGGCGTGTTTGGGCTTCAGGCAGAAGTCTTCACGCTTTTTGATGTATTTCAGAACTACAGTTTCCTCTGCTTGGAGCAACAGTGAAGTGTGCAGGGCAGTACGGATTTATTCTCTTACATCTGCAAGTAGATTCTGAACATCAGACAGGATGGTATTTTCTCCTTCAATCCGTGCAATGGCTACTGCTATAGGTTTCAGGAGTTTCAGGCTGCTTACCACTCTCTCCCAAAATAAATCATCCAGGAGGAATCCCCTTGATGGGGCTGTCCATATCGGCAGACTGTGATATGGCCATCTCTTGGAGAGACTCCTTCCCCTCCAGGAGGCTGTCACACATGATGACAACACCACCCCAACGGGTGTTGCTGGGCAGCTTCAATGTGGTGCTCTTATTCTTCTCACTTTGCTTGGTGAGGTAGATTTCTGCAATAACTTGATGACCCTTCACATACCTAACCATTTCCTTTGCTCGCTTGTAGATTTTATCCATTGTTTTCAGTGCCATGTTGTCCTTGAGGAGCAGATTAAATGCATGAGCTGCACAGCCAATTGGTGATGTGAGGGTAGGACTCCTCCACTTTAGACCAAGCAGCCTTCATGTTCGCAGCATTGTCTGTCGCAGCATTGTCTGTGCAAATACCATCTGTGGTCCAAGGTAATTTATGACTGCCTTCAGCTCATCTGTAATGTAGAGACCAGTGTGTGTTGTCCCTTGTGTCTGTGCTCTTGTAGAATACTGGTTGAGGGGTAGAGAATATTTAATTAATTATTCCTTGGCCACGAACATTCAACCACCCATCATAGGTAATTTCAATACAGTCTGCTTTCTCTATGATTTGCTTGTGGCCTTCACTTGAACTCTGTTGAACTCTGCATCCAGCAAATGAGTAGATAAAGCATGTCTGGTTGGAGGGGTGTATGCTGGGCGAAGAACATTCAGAAATCTCTTCCAATACACATTTATTCCAGAAAGATCATGAGTTGTTGCTGTCGATAAGGTGCCTGATTCATCATTTTCACCTCGAATAGAAGTAGAGAGACTTTTGTCAGAGGTTGCTTGTTGTGAGCATGGAGGGAACTTTATGCACTTGGCCAGCTGATTCTGCATATTTGTTGCATTCTGCACATATGATTTGGCACTGTATTTGCAAATGTACACAGCTTTCCTTCTACATTAGCTGCAGTGAAATGTCTCCACACATCAGATAGTGCTCGTGGCTTTTTCCTGTAAAGATTAGTGGAAAAAATAGGAAAGAAAAACAAATGCAATTCCATGTACAGATAAATAGTTAAGCAGTTAGATTAAACAACTCCTTTGTAAGATAAATGTTTTAAAATGAGTCTCAAGCAAGCAAACCCACATGGTAGCAAAAACTAACTAGCAGATATTGTTAACAAGTTAGAAATGATTTAAACACACTTCGCTGTAGGCTACTATTTACTAGATAGCAAAAAATCATGTTTGTGATATAAAATATATTCACCCCACCCAGAATTGTAATCAAAATTTACCAGAAAGCATGTAGTCCTTGGCTCAGACAGTGTAGTATTGTGAGCTCAATAGCATCTCATTAGTGTGCAAGATCTTGAGAATCAGCTGTACATGTGATGGAGGAATGCACTGTAAATGCAGAGGTTTGCAATTCTGTTGAATTGGGGATAGTTTAACCAAAATATGCCATAAGAACAAGAATTGCCGTATGTGTTTCCCACAAAAAAGGTTCACTGTTATAAGCTAACTTTTTTGATGAATTTAAGCTAAATTACCAACGTGTAGCATTTGTCAATTACATCTTTGAAGACCTTTGTCTGTCTTGATTCAAGGCCCTCAGCTTTTAGAGATCATGCCCAGTCCATCATTGCCTGTACGCTGAGTCAAATGGCTGGTTGACAAGCGGGGAGATGAAGGTCAAACGAGAATGTTGTGTAGGGAAGAGAGACGGCGGGCCGCCACGTCTCCACCCGCCAGCGAGCCAAGGTGGACTTGTGGGAAATAAGGCCTGTTTATTTATTTATGTCCCAGGAATTAAATGGGATTTTTGGTGTGTTTGTTCTGCAAACACAACTGCATCAGGAATCTGCCAGAGAGGCAGCTCAACTAGAATGGACTGAAATCTGCGGGTTTGTCAGCTTGTTCAGAATTGGATGATAAATAAGAGAAAGAAAAAAATAATCTATGCAGTTGGGGCTAATACAATATGATTTGATTGGGAGTTGGAGCTGAGAGCTCTGTGTGCTGTTGTGTGACAAAAGGAATGCTTTCGAAGAGGATACACAAACCATCCTTAAAACGTCATTACAGTGTGCACATCATTTCGGCAGGGTTTTGTTATTAAAGCTCATTATCATGGAACAGCACAGCACAAAACAGCATAGAACAGAATAGCACAGCACAAAACAGCATAGAACAGAATAGCACAGCACAAAACAGCATAGAACAGAATAGCACAGCACAAAACAGCATAGAACAGAATAGCACAGCACAAAACAGCATAGAACAGAACAGCACAGCACAGAACAGGACAGAACAGAACAGCACAGCACCTAACAGCATAGAACAGAACAGCACAGCACAAAACAGCATAGAACAGAATAGCACAGAACAGAACAGCACAGCACAAAACAGCATAGAACAGAACAGCACAGCACAGAACAGGACAGAACAGAACAGCACAGCACCTAACAGCATAGAACAGAACAGCACAGCACAAAACAGCATAGAACAGAATAGCACAGAACAGAACAGCACAGCACAAAACAGCATAGAACAGAACAGCACAGCACAAAACAGCATAGAACAGAACAGCATAGAACAGAATAGCACAGCACAAAACAGCATAGAACAGAATAGCACAGCACAAAACAGCATAGAACAGAATAGCACAGCACAAAACAGCATAGAACAGAATAGCACAGCACAAAACAGCATAGAACAGAATAGAACAGAATAGCACAGAACAGAACAGGACAGAACAGAACAGGACAGAACAGAAATGAATAGCACAGCACAAAACAGCATAGAACAGAACAGGACAGAACAGAACAGGACAGAACAGAAATGAATAGCACAGCACAAAACAGCATAGAACAGAACAGGACAGAACAGAACAGGACAGAACAGAAATGAATAGCACAGCACCTAACAGCACAGAACGGAACAGCACAGAACGGAACAGCACAACAGAACAGCACAGCACAGCACAGAACAGAACAGCACAACACAGAACCGCACAGCACAGCACAGAACAGAACAGCACAACACAGAACCGCACAGAACAAAACAATACAGAACATCACAGAACAGCACAGAACAGAAAGGAGAACTAATTAAATATTTTCTTTCCCTGTGAGCCAAAAAGGAGCGATGTCCTCTGTTTCTCCGTTCCTAGGAGATGATCGTCTCCAATTAAGGTTTCTGTTTTGTCGTTTTTTTCCCAAAAGGAAGTAAAATTCTGATGTGGCATTTTTGACATGCTATGTCAAACATTGTCAACTAAAGTACGGCCTATGCACCTGCCAATGATTGCTTGTTTATTTTTCATAGTAATGTGAAACCATTTGTTCTTTGCGATAATTTAAGTCAACCCCTTAAATGATGCTCAATTGGTTTGGACACTTGTGTAACACTGTGGGATTTAAATATTACAATGATATTACACTAGTTTCACCTGTGTTGCCTTGATTAACTCCAACAGTTTAAGCAAGGATTTGCCACATTGGTGCTGAAAAAATATACTTATTCTTTGAGGTAGCTAACAATACATTCAATTTGGCTGCCAATGGTGAAAAAAGCCAGAAGGAAAATAAATGACAATTGAGTAAACCTTAATTGAAGTAAATAGTCTCATACTCTCATTTCATTGATATAAAATAAACATGTCAGATGACCTCTCCAAAGTTCCAGCCAGTTGAGTGTCACTTCGGAATGGGAGTGACTGCTTACCAAATGGCATCCTATTCCCTATTAGCGCTTTTGGGCCCTGGTCAAAAGTAGTGCACTAAATAGGGAATAAGGTGCCATTTGGGATGCAGACATGTGTGTTGTGTTGAGAGCTGAGCACACCCTCAACATGTTGTTTTACAGCCGTGCGACAACCAGGCTTCCTGTCTGTCTATCTGTCGGAGTGTGAGACCTCGCCTGACGTCTGCAACCCAGCCCAACACAGATTCCTTCACGCTAAATCACTTACATTTCTATTATACATTTATTGGACTGTTCCTCCCTCCCTCCGTTTCTTCCCCAAAGCAATAGTCACTAGAGTCACTAATTTCCCCCCCTTTTGATAAATATGTATTTTGTGTTTTGTTTAGTGTAGAGTTTTTTTAAATTTTCTTGTTGGATTAAAAAAAGGAATAATAAAAAAACATATTCTTGGCAAAGTGATAACATCTGCTGGGAGGCGCTGTGTGCAAGGAGTAAAGATTGCTTCCTCCTGTCTGGGCCAGCAAGACCCTGATGCTGTACAGATGTGCAGCTGGGGCCCGGACTGTAAAAGTTATAAGTATTGTCATAACATTGTTCGACTTCTCCAGTATTTCCTGTCTTCTGCTTAGCACTTTATTACTGATTCTGGCTATTGTCCAGCTCAGGAACGCTTGTTCGTTCAGAGGAAGGGAGGAGGACAAGAAGACAGGGGGAGTTAAAAACTCCCTGTTTTTCTTAAGTTGGCCAGTGACAGGATTAGCTTTCAGGTTTTTCTCACTTTCTGATAACATTATTTGAAAACAATGTTTCAGACGTTTAAGAGAAAGAGGAGGTAAAGAGAGACAGAATGAGAGGGAGGATAATGAGAAGAAGAGGGAGGAGGGGGATGGTGGAGGGGTGGAGATAGAAAAGGAGGGGGTTGAAGAGATGGAAAAAACTATAGTAATCAGTAATCAGGTGAAGGGAGATAGGGGCCTCTGTTCTTTCTTCTCTTTCATTCTCTCGCTCTCTCTGTCTCTTCCTCTCTCTTTCACTTTCCCTCCCTTTTTCTCTTTCTTCCTCCTCTTCCTTCTCCCTCCCCCATTCCCTCTGTGTGGAGTGTATGCCTGCTGAATGTAAAGCAGGGGAGAGAGAGCAGGCGTGGGCAAGCAGCTGATTTCAAAGTGGGCTTGTGTTCATTTCCTGTGGAAGATGCAGTCCTCCCTAGACAAGGGAGAGAAAGAGAGAGAAGGGGGCCCTTTTCTTTCCTCTGCTTCGTTCAGCCCTGGCAGGAGAAAGCGATACACAGAATAACAGGCTTTTAAAGAGCCCCCGCATTCAATGGCCAACAGCCAACACTGTCCATTCACTATCAGCACCAGCAGCCACGGTGGAGAAAGGAGACTGGAATACCATGCACCTTTTAGGACAGCGTCATTGAAGCTTGTGGCTGAGGGTGTCCTAAAATGTGCACCACACAGTAGGCAGATTGGAGGGAGATACAGTGAGGAAGTGGGTGGGCTGGTGTATTCCATTCTGACAGACAGACAGACTGACAGACAGACAGATAGGCAGGCAGACAGACAGACAGATAGGCAGACAGGCAGGCAGACAGACAGACAGAAAGACAGAGACAGTCAGTATCTAAACAAATGGTTCAGCTCCTTTGACTGATAAGCGTGACCATCACTGAGTTGTGTGCTGAGATATATGCTTATCTTTGACGTTATGGATAACTGGCATACAGTGCATTTTTCTCTGGTTGTCTACCACTATTTTACTGTAACATCCCCAAAGTTGAATCTCACTTATCTAGCCCTATAATCCAGCCCTACATAAAGCCTACATCTAGCCCTACATAAGGCCTATATCTAGCCCTACATAAAGCCTATACAGTGCCTTGCGAAAGTATTCGGCCCCTTCAAACATAAAGATATAAAACTGTATTTTTTTGTGAAGAATCAACAACAAGTGGGACACAATCATGAAGTGGAACGACATTTATTGGATATTTAAAACTTTTTTAACAAATCAAAAACTGAAAAATTGGGCGTGCAAGATTATTCAGCCCCTTTACTTTCAGTGCAGCAAACTCTCTCCAGAAGTTCAGTGAGGATCTCTGAATGATCCAATGTTGACCTAAATGACTAATGATGATAAATACAATCCACCTGTGTGTAATCAAGTCTCCGTATAAATGCACCTGCACTGTGATAGTCTCAGAGGTCCGTTAAAAGCGCAGAGAGCATCATGAAGAACAAGGAACACACCAGGCAGGTCCGAGATACTGTTGTGAAGAAGTTTAAAGCCGGATTTGGATACAAAAATATTTCCCAAGCTTTAAACATCCCAAGGAGCACTGTGCAAGCGATAATATTGAAATGGAAGGAGTATCAGACCACTGCAAATCTACCAAGACCTGGCCGTCCCTCTAAACTTTCAGCTCATACAAGGAGAAGACTGATCAGAGATGCATCCAAGAGGCCCATGATCACTCTGGATGAACTGCAGAGATCTACAGCTGAGGTGGGAGACTCTGTCCATAGGACAACAATCAGTCGTATATTGCACAAATCTGGCCTTTATGGAAGAGTGGCAAGAAGAAAGCCATTTCTTAAAGATATCCATAAAAAGTGTCGTTTAAAGTTTGCCACAAGCCACCTGGGAGACACATCAAACATGTGGAAGAAGGTGCTCTGGTCAGATGAAACCAAAATTGAACTTTTTGGCAACAATGCAAAACTTTATGTTTGGCATAAAAGCAACACAGCTCATCACCCTGAACACACCATTCCCACTGTCAAACATGGTGGTGGCAGCATCATGGTTTGGGCCTGCTTTTCTTCAGCAGGGACAGGGAAGATGGTTAAAATTGATGGGAAGATGGATGGAGCCAAATACAGGACCATTCTGGAAGAAAGCCTGATGGAGTCTGCAAAAGACCTGAGACTGGGACGGAGATTTGTCTTCCAACAAGACAATGATCCAAAACATAAAGCAAAATCTACAATGGAATAGTTCAAAAATAAGCATATCCAGGTGTTAGAATGGCCAAGTCAAAGTCCAGACCTGAATCCAATCGAGAATCTGTGGAAAGAACTGAAAACTGCTGTTCACAAATGCTCTCCATCCAACCTCACTGAGCTCGAGCTGTTTTGCAAGGAGTAATGGGAAAAAATGTCAGTCTCTCGATGTGCAAAACTGATAGAGACATACCCCAAGTGACTTACAGCTGTAATCGCAGCGAAAGGTGGCGCTACAGAGTATTAACTTAAGGGGGCTGAATAATTTTGCACGCCCAATTTTTCAGTTTTTGATTTGTTAAAAAAGTTTGAAATATCCAATAAATGTCGTTCCACTTCATGATTGTTTCCCACTTGTTGTTGATTCTTCACAAAAAAATACAGTTTTATATCTTTATGTTTGAAGCCTGAAATGTGGCAAAAGGTCGCAAAGTTTAAGGGGGCCGAATACTTTCGCAAGGCACTGTATCTAGCCCTTACATAAGGCCTACATCTAGCCCTACATAAGGCCTATATCTACCCCTACATAAGGCCTATATGTAACCCTACATAAGGACTATATCTAGCCCTACATAAGGACTATATCTAGCCCTACACAAGGCTTCTATCTAGCCCTACATAAGGCCTATATCTAGCCCTACATAAGGCCTCTATCTAGCCCTACATAAGGCCTATATGTAACCCTACATAAGGCATATATCTAGACCTATATCTAGCCCTACAAAAGGCATCTATATAGCCCTACAAAAGGCCTATATCTATCCCTACATAAGGCATATATATATAGGCCTACATCTAGCCCTACATAGGGCATCTATCTAGCCATACATAAGGCATATATCTAGGCCTATATCTAGCCCTACATAGGGCATCTATCTAGCCATACATAAGGCATATATCTAGGCCTATATCTAGCCCTACATAGGGCATCTATCTAGCCATACATAAGGCATATATCTAGGCCTATATCTAGCACTACGTAAGACCTCTATCTACCCCTACATAAGACGTCTACCTAGCCCTACATAAGGGCTACATCTAGCCCTACATAAGACCTCTATCTACCCCTACATCTAGCCCTACATAAGACCTCTATCTACCCCTACATAAGACCTCTATCTACCCCTACATAAGACCTCTATCTAGCCCTGCATAAGGCCTCTATCTAGCCCTACATAAGGCCTATATCTACCCCTACAAAAGGCCTATATCTAGCCCTACATAAGGCCCCTATCTAGCCCTACATAAGGCCTATATCTACCCCTACAAAAGGCCTATATCTAGCCCTACATAAGGCCCCTATCTAGCCCTGCATAAGGCCTATATCTAGCCCTGCATAAGGCCTACATCTAGCCCTGCGTAAGGCCTCTATCTAGCCCTACATAAGACCTCTATCTACCCCTACGTAAGGCCTGCATCTAGCCCTGCATAAGGCCTCTATCTAGCCCTACGTAAGGCCTGCCTCTAGCCCTATGTAAGGCCTCTATCTAGCCCTGCATAAGGCCTCTAACTAGCCCTACATAAGTCCTACATCTAGCCCTGCATAGGCCTACATCTAGCCCTGCATAATGCCTACATCTAGCCCTGCATAAGGCCTACATCTAGCCCTACATAAGGCCTCTATCTACCCCTTCATAAGACTTCTATCTACCCCTACATAATACCTCTATCTACCCCTAAATATGACCTCTATTTTCCCCTACATAAGACCTCTATCTACCCCTACATAAGGCATCTAACTAGCCCTACATAGGGCCTACATCTGCCCTTACCTAAGGCCTATATTTATTCCTACATAAGGCCTATATTTAATCCTACATGCCTCTCCTTGTGTATAACCTTTAGTCATCACTCACTTCCCCTGCTGTTTCGCTGTAAACTCACTAAATTAGGTTAGATCTGAACCCTTTGCCCCCCACCGTGACACACATTTAAGACTTCCGGCCGTGGCCTGATTTCATGTGTCCACGGCGACTAGAGTTTCCGTTTTGGTAAGCAGCGTGCCGTCTCCATGGCTGCGGCGCAGGGCGATGATAGGATGATCGCTGATTAAAGAGGGCTGAGAGGGGCCACGTACTCCTCTCTCCCCTGTACACCCCCACTATCCCCAGCTCACACTCAATTTGTTTGTTTTGTTGAGTCAGGAGGAAACACGCTCTGTTTAGGAAAAAACAAATCTCCATAAATGAGTCATGATGGGCTTTACAGAATTAAAGGAGCAAAGTAAACAAAGGAAAGGAGTTTAGGGTTTTCACTCTCAGATGCTAGGGTGAATACAAGAGGAGTAGAGCTATCTGCTTTAAAGAGGTTGGACAGGTCAGTGTTCTGTTGTGGGTTTCTATTGAAAGGTTGGCATGGTAACAAATTGTTTTGTATTTGTGCAACATCTATATAATCGCCTCCTGCGTGTATAGGTGTATAGCTGGGTGTATGCATACCAGCAGGACCAATCATTACCTTTGTGTGTTTGTGTGCGAGTGCGTGTGTGTGTGTGTGTGTGTGTGTGTGTGTGTGTGTGTGTGTGTGTGTGTGTGTGTGTGTGTGTGTGTGTGTGTGTGTGTGTGTGTGTGTGTGTGTGTGTGTGTGTGTGTGTGTGTGTGAGAGAGAGAGAGCACATGTTCCAGTCGCTGCCGTTGAGCTGTTTCCCCACCACAGTGGGGAGTGAATGAAGATGACATTAATATTGGATGGGCTTATTCTGTCTGATACTGGTAAGCTCGCTCTCCCTGTGACGCAATGCTTTCTAAATAGGTTGGATGCTGCTGCTGCGGACTCCCAGGTCTGATTTGCTGAGTTAATATATTTTTTTCTCTCTGTGTTCTTTTCTCATCCTTGAGTGTGCACAGTGTTTTTTTTCACCTGCATGAATATATTGCCGAGGATAAAACAATAGACAACTGGAGATGCTGGACGGCAGCCAAAACCTCACCCTTACTTCCCCTCGGATACTACAATGCACTCTCTCTCTCTTTTTTCCTTTCTATCGTTCTCTCTCTCGCTCTCTTCCCATCTCTCACTCTCTCTTTCTCTCAGCCCTCTGCAATAATATTGTAGTACCTCAACGGTACCGATCCTTTTGAAGACCGTCGTGGTGCTTCTGTGAGAGATTTGCTGCGGCAGACTTTTAAAAAAGGCGTGTGTGTTAGTGGGATGTTTTACAAATACATCGGCCTTCGGGCTGTTTTGTGGCGTCGCGCTGCAAATGTGGAGAGGTTCACCGCTGAAAAGGAGTAGTACATCGGTTTCTCTCCTCTTGCACACCTACCGCTTATATGCCAAACTGATTCCTGCCTCACTGCTTGGCCCTTGGAGAAGAGAGCTCCTTCTGCCAGAGAGGGAGCCCATCACACAGTATAAACTGGCTGGATTATTTGTTATATTAATACTTTTCCTTTCCACCGTAGCTAATCCTGTTCGTTTCTGCCTAATATGACTGCTGTGAAGCTGTGTGTGTGTGTGTGTGTGTGTGTGTGTGTGTGTGTGTGTGTGTGTGTGTGTGTGTGTGTGTGTGTGTGTGTGTGTGTGTGTGTGTGTGTGTGTGTGTGTGTGTGTGTGTGTGTGTGTGTGTGTGTGTGTGTGTGTGTGTGTGTGTGTGTGTGTGTATGTCTGTATCTGTGTTTATGTTTGTGCCTATGTCTGTATCTGTGTCTGTGTGTGCGTGCGTGCGTGTGCATGCGTGTGTGTATGTGCATGAAGTCAGTAAGAGGGAGGAAACCATGCTGGGAGGCTGTGGGTGAGGGTTTATTGTAGCTCACATGCTGGTCAATGGAAGAGTGACTGACTCTCCTCTCCCTGCACATGAGCTGATGGAATCATTTCCAGAAGCAGAGAGAGTCCTACCCTTCAGTTTCTAGATGGTTTACAGCTGAGTGCACTGTCCTATTTTTCCAGTGGTTATATAGCCAGAAAAATGTGTCATCATCCAAAGATAATTCTAGTAGGAAAATAAATAAATGTGATCATGTTAGGGGGAATCTGTCTGGAAACAGAAAGCTCCTTTGTGACTACACAAAAATAAAAAAGTATTGTGGAGATTCCATCCATACACACTTTATCACAGCAGAATTGCAGCATATTTACTGTATTTCTATTAGAATCTGTCTGTCACGTACACACACCCACACACACTGTAGACCTACAAACGCAAACAAACTTACACACACACACACCCACAAACTCACATACACACACACACGCACAGTAGCTAAAAGCTCTTCATGTCAGGAATCAGGATACACTCTTTACATACAGCTCTTTAACCTTCCATCCAGTTGTTTTATTTTCACGTCAAATCAGCGCAGAGAGGACAGGCTGCACATAAGAGCTTGCAAGGGCAACTTTAGGCAAGCAGAATATCATTGCCGCAGGTCAAAAAGAACAATGTCTGAAACAAGAACGTAAACATACAACGTAAACAAAGAAACATGGTTCAAACGTGTAAAAAAACATATAATTTGAAAGCATCAAATTGTCCACCAACAACTGGCACGTCTTTGTCAAGTTTTCACTCTCAATTTTTCAAGCTGCTCTCTCTCAAGTCTTGGCATCTTTGAGTTTCAAATTCTATTTTTCCTGGGTTGAGTTTCAGCCTGGTGGGACGCGGGCTTAGAGGTGCAAATTCGTATGTGTTTTAAAGAGTATTTTCCAGTAAGCAACTATTTGTTTACATTCATTAGACAACTTTGTTCCAATAATTCTGTAATTCAGGGATATTTAATCCCATAGTAATTTGTTTTGGATCCATAACTAAATAAACATTGGCATTTTATTAACGAAAGCATAAAGATGCTGATGAAGAAATACAGTACTGTAGAGTATACGCTTTTACATTTGGATAATAAAGCATGTGAAGCATTTTGAAGATATAAACCACCTGCATTTGTTTATTAGGCTATAGCAGAACAGCATAATGTCCAGACGGCCCTTGCTGTTCCTGGTGAGCAGTTAGTCAAGTTCAGTTGTCAGAAGAGGAATGGAAATGTCAGGGTGAATCGATGAACCGATGACCTGATGAACCAGCCAGGTATGTTGACTCTGCCTGTAGGAGGTTCAGAGTTCCAGAGCTCACAGGTGTGCCTGGCATGGATTGTGACTCCATCTCGTTCCTCGCCCTCTTCAACCCATTACTTTCCGCCAATGCCACCTGGATCTGGACCAACGCATCAACTGTCTCCCATATATCTGCCATCAGATCATGTTTATCTTTCTGCTGCTCTGCCTTCAATGACTCGATCTCAGTCTTCAAAGTTTGAATCTGATCCGTGTGCTCCTTCATCAGATGAGCAGAATGAACCCCCTCCGAGCCCCCATCGATTACAGTGGCCTATGATGGAAACAGTAGATCCATTAAGAATTAAAAGGGACTCCAACACACAAATGCTGCGTACACATTTTAAGAATCTAGCAAAACTAACCGCTTACTTGGCAAACATGCGTTTTTTTCAGTGCGGCCCGTTGTCCAGCCCTTTATGCACTGATCTGCATGGATGGTTGTCAGCATGGTGGTATGCTCTGCAAAAACACATTCTCGTCTTTAGTACACAATCATTTTATTTTGTATATTTTGTATTTAACCTTTATTTAATTAGCAATTTTATTACACAGTATGCCTACACATTGAAAGGCTATATACATATATACAAAGTACCTTTAGTTTTTGTGATCCTCTGGCTCATTTTAAAGTCATCTCGTGGTTATGGTCCTAACCCTGGAACGAGTAGCACATAGAAAGAAGCTGGCTTGATGAAAACTATGTCCATTTCGTCTGTTCTCTTTGGCCGCAATGTCTTTTTTTTTTTTTTTAACAGCTCGTTTTTGAACGGTAACTGAAGGGTGGAGTTTGGGTCGGGGTGGGGTGGGGAGTACTGGAAAGGTGTGACTTTCACACCTCCAGTAGCCAGGCTATAAAAAGTATATTGTCCTGCTAATCGGGCTACCAGTGCTTTAAAACCTGTTTTCAAAATGCCACCAGCTGTTCATCAGTACTGCAAATAAAACACAGCATCTTGTTTACATGTTTTTTTACATACTGTATTGTAACCACAATGTCACAAATAATTTGTATCTACCTTTCCAATTACTTTTAGAGTTTGGGATTTACAAATATGTGCTTTTCATGTCATTTTTTGTTGAATCCAATGCGGATTTAAGTATAACATTTCAGAGATGCCTTTAGTGAGAGGTCTAATGCTTTAATATTTAATAATACCTTCCCTCCAAATTCATATCTAAGGGGCATTTTCCGCGCTACTATTAGTTACATTGTTTTAGTTTGAACATGCAAACGGGCATGAAGAACAGCAGGAACGTTTCCCTAGTCAGCGGCATTATTAGTGCAATGCACCTTTAAGTGTTGCACTGTGCTACCCAATGTGGCGGGTGGGTGTTGCTTTGTTTAAAAAAATAACAATATTTTGGAGATGATTTAGTTTTTATATAATGTAAAATGAGTGAGAAAAAGGTCATTCTTGTACATGGGGTGAGACATTGTTACTAATTTGTAAACAAAGCCAGTTTGTTATTTAGAATGATTTATTTCTGTTTTTAAAGGGAGAGAAACCTACAGTGATCTCATGGATCTCCCAGTCAAGACCGGCACGGGTATTGAACCAGCATCGATAGCAACACAGCAATGCAGTGTCTTAGACCACTGCGCCACTAAGGCGCTGTACAACGTAACTGGTCAGGAGTAGGCTACAGTACTACAGACACACAGTAGCACCTTGGGACCCAAAAGCATAATCAGTGCTCTAACTCCCCTTGCGCTGGTCTGGAGCAATGAAGTAGTGATGCAGGGTACCGTACTAAACCACAAATTACCTCTAAATTCCGCAGCAAAATCTCAAAACTTTTAGTGGAGCAACCACTGTATATGTGAAAACAGATACAATGTATCATTCAACATAGGTGGGGTAGCTGACACGGTCACGATAGCGATTCTGGATGGCCAGATTGCTAGCAAGAATGACAAGAAACTGCCGTGTGGGGAATCGTAGGTGGCTCGTTTCATCTTGTGATTGATACCATGTCTTGTTTTGAGATGTTTTGACTGATTTCATGTCAATGCTAATATGTAAAAAATGTGCAAGCTAGCTAACCAACACCTGTAATGATGTATTTGAGAGACAACAAGTGCTCATTGTGTAAATTTATTTATGTTTTCAGTAAAAATTGGAGACGAAATATAGCTTACATGTTGTCAACAATCTAAGCCAAACCCGTCTGTTTTGCCCCATAGTTGCACACGCCTTGGTTTTGTTGCTAAGCAACCAAACTGTTTAAGATTCCACCTAAAACAATGACATGAGCTCTGTCCCAATTAATCTCAGCTCAACTACTCGCATCCTTTTCAAAACCAATTGGAGGTCTGAGGGGAAGAACCTTGGGTCCTCTCCGAGGAGGTTTTAGAAGGTGGCACGGAAAACAGATGCAAGGAAAAATAAAATGTCTCAGAGCTGTTGCATGTTTGCCTCAATATGGAATGGCAGATGTCACTATGTGGGACTGAGCAAAGGTGTACAATGCATGCCATTCTTTAGTATTAATGTGCCATTAATAACCTTAGATCTATAGTTAAGAAACACATTCATGAGCACAGAACTATGTTTAAGGATGTTTAAGCAATCATACATGACTGTTGGGAGTGTGGTGCCATACCTTTTTCTCCCTGGTGCAACAGAGCTGACAAGCTAAAGATGAAGTTGCAGCAGATGTCTGTGGAGGGAGTCTTGACCACGCTCTGGCTGTTCTCCAGTCAGCAGTAATGCTGGAACTTGTCCCAGGCACCGTTAGTGGCCACGTCCCCTCCCTCAGAACCAGTGAAGATCTCCAGGTTCTTCAGTGGGGCATCAGCATAATCTATAGAGGACAGAAAAATACAGAGGATGGAATTAGATTCAGTATGGTGTCAAAGGGCTGAGAGAGAGAGAGAGAGAGAGAGAGAGAGAGAGAGAGAGAGAGAGAGAGATGTCACACAACACCGGTCTGGAGAGCACCACATATCTGAGGAGAGAGAGAGAGGGAGAGAGAGAGAGAGAGAGAGAGAGGGATGTCACACAACACTGGTCTGGGGAGCACCACATATCTGTGGAGAGAGAGAGATAGAGAGAGAGCGAGAGAGAGAGAGAGAGAGAGAGTGATGTCACACAACACTGCACTAAATCACACCAGAAAAGTGTGTGCAAACAAAACACCGGCCTGTAGTTCAGGGGGTTTACAGACTCAGTAGACTCATATACACAACATCTATATCCTACACTACACACACACTGCATGTAAAAGACCCATTACTCACTCTATCATGTGCAACAAACATTCAGAGAGAGAGACTAGGTGTTTGTTTACCACGTTCCAGGGTGGACGCATCACTGTCATAAACTCCTCCTCCCACATGTCCGGTTACTACGCCAACACAACAGGTACATAGATTTCGGAGTTTGATACCTCTGGTCAGGACTCCACTGAGGAAGGTGGAGGGATGCATATGTGCTGAGTTATGGAACACCATGACCCCAAAAGTCTTAGAAGAATGTTACAATAAGGTCAAAGGTGACTCACAGGTCCAAACTTGGCATCCTCAGCCTCGCAGGTGTAGTGGTTCAGTGCGATGAAGTAGAAGCCTGACTCCACCTAGTAAAACATATTTCTCTACACACACACTGACCTGTCTCCTGAGAACAACTTCAGTGAGAGAGAGTGTAAAAATAGGAAATGTCAGGAAATGTCATAAACAGAGTTTAATTGGAGTTGAAAAGTTAGTGATGCATTCAAGGTAACAGTCAATTTTAAGACTGCTGCGGTTTAAAAGAGGCAACTATGGATAATCATTTAGATAAAATGTGATCAAATACTATGTGGGACTGAGCCGAGTTGTACCGATCCACGCCGCTCTTCAGTCAGTATGGCACAGTATTGAACAGCCTGCTGTCATTTCATGCCTAACCCTCGTCCCTGAGAGCTATCCAATACGTTTTCACTTCATCCCTTACCTAACCTACTTGCACATATTCAGTATAGAACCATCCTCTGTATAGAACCATCTTTCTAACCAAATAGACAGCAGTTGGTCAAAGTCAATAAGCTGTCACCCTTTCTACGTGACACATGTCCTCCATACATCATCAAAGCTGTATTAGAGGAACTCTCAGTACCACTAAGGATTACGTTACGGGGGTGATTGATAGAAGTCATGGTTACCTGCAGGAAATCTCCAGAGTGCTGTGCGCGTAGAGGAGAACCGAGGAAGTTGGAATGGAGTGGACTCCTGTCTCTCCTGTCTCTGTCAGCTAGGCAGAGAACAACCGCCACATAGTCAAAGTGGGCCTGCATGGAGAGAGGGAGGATAGAGATCAGATGGTTAGAGGTCATTATCATTTGGTTTTATTGCACAAAATCTGCCAGAGTAAAAGTAATCCAATCTGTATTTCAAATAGACTGTCTCTCTCATCCTTCTCTCTCTATTGAGTTTGATCTCTCTTGGCACCCCCTCGGCAGACCTCACCCCATCTCAATCAAGGGCCTCTTCCCCATTGAGGGCTTTCCCTGCCTATTCTCACCTCTCCATCTTCTGCCACTCCCTCCTAGTCATGCTGGTCTTTCAAGTCCTCCTTCCATACTAACCCCTGGTAAACTTCGCTAAATAGTTGTCGAGCTACAATGCTCTTGATTAAACCAAAGATACTGGTAACTTTTATATGTGGTTAAACATTAGCAGCTAGCTAACTCTTCCTAGCTAGCTCCTAGCTGACACTAACCCAGCTTGCCTAATCCATTTCATAACAGAAGACCAAATAACTAGCTACTGTACCTACTTCAGTTTCAAGATTTAAATCATTGTTGATTAGTTGGTTGGGTAGATTCTCTACTGAAAAACGTACCTTTTTATCGTAGAGCTTACCTTTTTATCGTAGAGCTTACCTTTTTATCGTAGAGCTTGCCTTTTTATCGTCGACCATCTTCCCTAATTCAGCACCACCATCACCTTGCCTTTCACTGTCAAAATCCAGTTTCCACTAGACAACAAACCCACAAAGTCGAAATTGTCCTTATCGTAAAAAATAATGAAAACCAAAATGTGCTTTTTTGTATTATTTTAAGGTTAGGGTTAGGCAGAAGGTTAGTAGTGGGGTTAAGGTTAGGGTTAGGTTTTAAATCAGATTTTAAGAAGATAAATTAATAATTAATAATAATTATAACTTTGTGGCTGTGTTAACTAGTGACGACCATGTTCAATGACAAGAATTTTCACCTGTAATTAAATTACAGTAAAAGATTGCAGTTGCCAGAGCAAGATATTTTGGTGTGAGAGGATAAATCCATATGGGGATGTGTTGTATTTGTGAGAGCGCAGTAACTTCTGAGTCATGTGGTATCTCTGCACAACCCCCGCAAAAATATCTGCTCTCATAATAATATTTTGCGTGTGTTCTGATGATGTTGTTCTGCTCGCTCAAAGTCATACATGCAACTCAAGTTGAATTTGCACGGCCACGCTGCCTCTGCACTCGCAGGACTCATCCTCTGCTTTCTCGGCTCTGTGTTTGCTTGCTCAATGATGTTTCATCTTGCTCGACAGCGGCATCTCGCGCACAGTAGACTTTACAGGCCGATTTGACACCATACTTTATCACCCTGCACTCCCCTTCCATAATGAAGTATTGAATGGTGCTTAGAGACGCACAGCTGACCTTTAGCTCCTGGTATTGATTGACTTTGACATTTTGACAGGCCCTCCTTACAAGGGTGAGCCTGGTCCCACAAGGACCCTGGTGTCATGGAAGGGAGGCGGATGTGTTCCTAACAGAATTGACCAGATTTACTTCACACTCTAATTGGCCAACCGGAGATCTGACATGATGTCTCATTGTCGTGATGATATCACTACCCTGAAGTTGATGCTGTTGATGATGAGTCAGTTTAAAGCCCACATGATATATTAAACCAGAAACATGGGGTTAGCATGAACAGGGGCAAAGGAGGCAAAGGAGAGAGTAATTTGATATTCAAAACACTCTACTCTCTCAAAGGTATGATCTACCAAACCTCCCTCTCTCCCCTGCTCCCTCTTCCCTCACCCCTCACCTTTCTCCACTCACCTTTCGCCCCTCTCCTCATCCTTCTCCCTCTCCCCCGTCTCCCCTGCCAGACTACAGTGTGATTAAGGGATTCTCCCCCCCTCTATGGGCTATCGTTTCTCTACTGTCTGAATTGAGGCATAGATGAAGAGAGGTGGGGTCCCATGGGGTGGAGCGTGGGGGCAGTTGTATAACAGGTAGTGTGGTCTGTATCAATCACAGCCATGTCAGGCAGGAGGGTTGGTGTTGTTGGATGGCCACCTATGATGGTGCTAACAAATGATGGACCTATCTGGACTGTTAAACCTAGAATCAATAGGGGACAGAATACAATAGAAAATAAAATGACGTTTGTTACGGTTTGCAAGGGTTTCCGTATGCCAGTAATAGCCGGGTTTTGGCCATTTTTGTTTTTAGAAAATTTGATTATTAAAATTGGTCCCGGCCAATTGTCAGAGAGAAAAAAATGGCATTGCGAAATAAGATTTTTTTTGCCTATTCAATGATGGAAATATCAGTCGATGGAAATACATTTTACTGGTCATGCTTATCGGTCTATATGTTCATTTGCATAATTTATTGGAATTCAATTGGCGTGTGTGTACAATATATTCGTTATGCATCTGGTTTATTTAATAACATTTTTAATTTAACATTAATTTAGCTAGGAAAGTAAGTGAAGAACAAATTCTTATTTACAATGATGGCCTACCCCAGCCAAACCCGGACAACGCTGGAGCCTTTTAACGGAAAATGTGTCAGACAGCATGAGAGCTGCTGCTACATGATCTCAAACAGCAAACATAAGCAACAGAAGGCAGGCTTCATCAACGTCACACAGCACTTTGCAATGAGCTGGAGGCCGTATGCATTTTGAACACATATTCCTCATTTTTTTAAACCTGAACTCTTTTACTATATATTATGAGGCATGTCTTGCGTCAAAGTAGCCGAGCCAAATTCAGACCATATCCGTGGAGGCAATTATTTTATATAATCATTCTTTTATTGTCCATTAGGCAAATGGTCTAGTCAAATGAGCAATAGCAATCCATGCTAGATGTTTCACATTAGATCTCCCTTCTTTCTAAATTTCGAATGGATATTTTGTCACATGAAACTGCTAGCATGTGCGGTCAGCTTTTGACAACAGTTTTTTTGCATTATGGAACGAACATTCGCATGTAGCCTACTGCCTTGTGCGCATTGCTGCTCTTATAATGTGAAGAAATAATACTTTATCAAAAACATTTGCGAAACGTTCTGATCTGTTGATCCGACTCATTGCTTTTTACAGTTGATTTTAAAAAAAATTTAATCTAGGCCTACGGGTTGTATGAATTTGTTCCAGAGTCTGTTTGGAATAGGCTATTTCTTTCTCGACAAGCTGACCAATAGAATAGGCAAACCTTTCGACTATGGGGGATAGTAGATTGACATAGACTAGTGATTTTGCTGTTTGTCACTCGTCTTGCTGGCTGAGGAAAAGTTAATGTGGACAGTTATTCTAACAACTTCAAAGTGCACTTCAGAATTCAGGAGGAATTTAGTCAAACGTCCGGTGTCACATTTCCCTAATGGAAAACCTGCGGTGTGCATCGTGTGCACCACAGGAGGTTGGTGGCACCTTAACTGGGGAGGACGGGCTCGTGGTAATCGCTGGAACAGAATAGGTGGAATGGTATCAAAGACATCAAACACATGGTTTATTATAAGCCGTCCTATTATGAGCCGTCCTCCCCTCAACAGCCTCCACTGGTATGCACTAAGCTTCCATGCATGGATAAAAAATCTATTAGAATGCCCCTCTGTAATTTCAGTTATCCCATGTCATGTTCCCTGTGGTATTTCTGTCTAACCTCAGGACCCGAGCTCTTTTCCCCGTCACTGCACTGTCTAGAGAGGAGGCTGTGTAGAATAGATTATCCTCGATGGCGACAGTATGAAACAAATGGAACCGCGATGGAACATCGATTCTCCTCGCGTGTGTTCGGTCTGATCATTGCTCCACCTAGAGAACATAGGGGAGGAGGCGCTTTGGAGATGGAATGGGATTTGCTCCACTCCATAGGCGGCACATGACCCTCGCACAGGGCCTTCGCCCGTGCTCTGTGTAGCCTCTATGGAGAGATCTCTAAATCTAGTTTGCGTGCGTGCGTGCGTGCGTGGGTGGGTGGGTGTGTGTGACATGAGATGAGCACCAAGGCTTAGATCTGTCCCACCTGGAGCCAGAGACTGTGAGAGAGGTAGAAATATTCATGTTACATTGTGTTGTATTGATCTCAGATGCTTCTCTTCTCTGCTCACACCTCTGTCATCTTTTCCCCAACACGCCTGCTGCCCATCCCGCAGTAAGCATCCCTGGCCTGTCTGCTGGCTCTGGTGGTCTGGTTGGCCAAGCTGTGTATCCCAAACTCAGTCCTGGGGATCCCAAGGGAGGCACATTTTATTTTTTGCCTTAGTACTACACAGCTGATCAAGCTTTGATTATTTTAATCAGCTGTCGGTTTGAATGCATAGCTATAGATGTGAAAGTCCCACGGTGGGTTTGTTATAAACCAAGAAGCTATGTTGACCTATTGTTTTGTAGGAGAGGTTAATGGGTAGTTTGGTTTATTATGGTTTATTATGTCCCTTGAAAGAAACACATATTTTAGATAGAAGTGTACAAGTTTTGTTGTTTATTTATACATTTAGTCTCTGCACGCATGCACACACACACACACACACACACACACACACACACACACACACACACACACACACACACACACTATTCGTTTTCTCCTCACACCTGTGCAACTTGTCTGGGTGTGTTTTGATGGCAGGTTTGATCTCTTAGTGTCAGTCACAGGAAGGGTTGATGTCAAAGGTCAGCCAGCAGCTGCCCATGGCACATTGCTCTCAGAGTGTGTGTATATTTGTGTGTGTGTTAAGTTTGTACATGCATGTGTGTGTGCCTGTGTTTGCTCTCAGTTCTTTCTCCCTAACCACCACTAATAACAAAACAACTGGAGCCACAACGCAATCACTGTTCCTCCAGCCCCAGCCTCAGCCCCAGCCTCAGCCTCAGCCCCAGCCTCAGCCTCAGCCCCAGCCTCAGCTCCAACAGTAGGGAATTGTCACATTTAGCAGGGTAAAGCTACGGGAGTTCACTGCTAGGTGGAATTGGAATTATACAGGCCCTAATTAAAGCTGCAATATGTACATTTTTGGGTGACCTGACCAAATTCACATAGAAATCTCAGTTATAGGTCTGTCATTCTCATTGAAAGCAAGTCTAAGAAGTGGTGGATCTGCTCTATTTGCTCTATTTCTATGCTTCCCATTCTCCAGCTTCTTTTTTTGCGGATTTTACTTTTGGATCTGTACACCAGTTTCAAACAGCTGAAAATACTATATTTTTTGTTATATTTTTGGAAAATATATTTCACAGCGGTTTAGATGGCACAATGATTCTCTATACTATACTTGCTTGTTTTGTCACCTAAACTGAAATTAGGCAAACTGTTTGCTAGAATTTGAAGGTTTTCTGCATATTGCACCTTTAAATACGTCTCAGCAATGAAGTTGGGAATAAGGATTGATTATTGTTGTTGTTATTGTTTTTCTGTATTATTGTTTCTTTTATCATTTTTAACAAAAATAATGACTTTTTAGTGCCCATTAGTGTGGAACCATTTTGAAAGAAGTGCTAAAGCACAGAGTGTTCCCTGTTGTCTTTCTCTATTTCTATTGGTTCAATCCGGCCAACAACAATAAGGATAAACAGTGAAAACATGGGTCTCTGTTTCACCTGTCAGTATTTATGGTAATGATATAAAACAGTCGCCGGGGTAACAGTGTTGTGATAGAAGTAGATTTAGTTTTAGATGTTGAGCAAGATTTGATTTACTGAGGGATAATATGGTGCAATTGTGGACTACAAAGGGAACATATACACACGTGCACCCTCACACGCACACACACACCTGCGCAGTCATTGTACTTGTTTAGAATGGGTGTGTGGCCCCACCTCATTAAAAGGAGACTCGATGTCACCAGACGCCAGCTCCCAGTCAGTCTGGCCCCCCGCCTCCTCTCCTCTGTCAGCACCCTCCACAGAGATTTACAGTAGCCCAGTTAATGAAATGTGTGTTTGTGCGTGTCTGTGTGTTTGTGTGCGTACGTGTGTGTGATACATGCTACCATATTTACGGGATTGGCGGGCTAATTAAGCTAGGTCTGTGTAGCATGCTCGCTAACTGGGGGTCAACAAAGAGTCACTGTTTGGGGAGTTAAGGGTGTGGGAGGGGGGTGTCCTTAGATATTAGAGGTAGTGAAAATTGGAAACAGACTATCCATTCAATTAGCCAGAGGGCAGGAGAAATGGAGCCCAGGCAGCATAACACACACACACACACACACTCTCAGAACTCCACCAGGTCCAGATGGAATGAGTAATAGGGGCGCTGCGCTGCTCTGCTCCCATTAAAGAGTAGCAACCCCTGGACACAAGCTGCAGGCCTGTTCATATGCCCTGGGCCTGGCTCCCCTCATACATATGTATGAAACATAAAGAGGAATGTATGAAACATATAGAGGAATGTATGAAACGTATCAAGGAATGTATGAAACGTATAGAGGAATGTATGAATCGTATAGAGGAATGTATGAAACGTATAGAGGAATGTATGAAACGTATGGAGGAATGTATGAATTGTATAGAGGAATGTATGAAACGTATAGAGGAATGTATGAAACGTATAGAGGAACGTATGAAACGTATAGAGGAACGTATAGAGGAATGTATGAAACGTATAGAGGAATGTATGAAACGTATAGAGGAGTGTATGAAACGTATAGAGGAACGTATGAAACGTATAGAGGAACGTATAGAGGAATGTATGAAACGTATAGAGGAATGTATGAAACGTATAGAGGAACGTATGAAACGTATAGAGGAACATATGAAACGTATAGAGGAACGTATGAAACGTATAGAGGAACGTATGAAACGTATAGAGGAACGTATAGAGGAATGTATGAAACGTATAGAGGAATGTATGAAACATATAGAGGAATGTATGAAACGTATCAAGGAATGTATGAAACGTATAGAGGAATGTATGAATCGTATAGAGGAATGTATGAAACGTATAGAGGAATGTATGAAACGTATGGAGGAATGTATGAATTGTATAGAGGAATGTATGAAACGTATAGAGGAATGTATGAAACGTATAGAGGAACGTATGAAACGTATAGAGGAACGTATAGAGGAATGTATGAAACGTATAGAGGAACGTATAGAGGAATGTATGAAACGTACAGAGGAATGTATGAAACGTATAGAGGAACGTATGAAACGTATAGAGGAACGTATAGAGGAATGTATGAAACGTATAGAGGAATGTATGAAACGTATAGAGGAACGTATAGAGGAATGTATGAAACGTATAGAGGAACGTATAGAGGAATGTATGAAACGTATAGAGGAACGTATGAAACGTATAGAGGAACGTATAGAGGAATGTATGAAACGTATAGAGGAACGTATAGAGGAATGTATGAAACGTACAGAGGAATGTATAGAGGAACGTATGAAACGTATAGAGGAACGTATAGAGGAATGTATGAAACGTATAGAGGAACGTATGAAACGTATAGAGGAACGTATAGAGGAATGTATGAAACGTATAGAGGAACGTATAGAGGAATGTATGAAACGTACAGAGGAATGTATGAAACGTATAGAGGAACGTATGAAACGTATAGAGGAACGTATAGAGGAATGTATGAAACGTATAGAGGAACGTATAGAGGAATGTATGAAACGTATAGAGGAGTGTATGAAACGTATAGAGGAACGTATGAAACGTATAGAGGAACGTATGAAACGTATAGAGGAACGTATAGAGGAATGTATGAAACGTATAGAGGAACGTATAGAGGAATGTATGAAACGTATAGAGGAACGTATAGAGGAATGTATGAAACGTATAGAGGAGTGTATGAAACGTATAGAGGAACGTATGAAACGTATAGAGGAACGTATAGAGGAATGTATGAAACGTATAGAGGAATGTACGAAACGTATAGAGGAACGTATGAAACGTATAGAGGAACGTATGAAACGTATAGAGGAACGTATGAAACGTATAGAGGAACGTATGAAACGTATAGAGGAACGTATAGAGGAATGTATGAAACGTATAGAGGAATGTATGAAACATATAGAGGAATGTATGAAACGTATCAAGGAATGTATGAAACGTATAGAGGAATGTATGAAACGTATAGAGGAATGTATGAAACGTATAGAGGAATGTATGAAACGTATAGAGGAATGTATAGAGGAATGTATGAAACGTATAGAGGGATGTATGAAATGTATAGAGGAATGTATGAAACGTATAGAGGAATGTATGAAACATATAGAGGAATGTATGAAACGTATAGAGGAATGTATGAAACATATAGAGGAATGTATGAAACGTATAGAGGAATGTATGAAACGTATAGAGGAATGTATGAAACATATAGAGGAATGTATGAAACGTATAGAGGAATGTATGAAACGTATAGAGGAATGTATGAAACATATAGAGGAACGTATAGAGGAATGTACGAAACGTATAGAGGAATGTATGAAACGTATAGAGGAATGTATAAAACATATAGAGGAACGTATAGAGGAATGTATGAAACATATAGAGGAATGTATGAAACATATAGAGGAATGTATGAAACATATAGAGGAATGTATGAAACATATAGAGGCATGTATGAAACGTATAGAGGAATGTATGAAACATATAGAGGAATGTATGAAACATATAGAGGAATGTATGAAACATATAGAGGAACGTATAGAGGAATGTATGAAACGTATAGAGGAATGTATGAAACGTATAGAGGAATGTATGAAACATATAGAGGAATGTATGAAACATATAGAGGAATGTATGAAACGTATAGAGGAATGTATGAAACATATAGAGGAATGTATGAAACATATAGAGGAATGTATGAAACGTATAGAGGAATGTATGAAACGTATAGAGGAATGTATGAAACGTATAGAGGAATGTATGAAACGTATAGAGGAATGTATGAAACGTATAGAGGAATGTATGAAACATATAGAGGAATGTATGAAACATATAGAGGAACGTATGAAACGTATAGAGGAATGTATGAAACGTATAGAGGAATGTATGAAACGTATAGAGGAATGTATGAAACGTATAGAGGAATGTATGAAACATATAGAGGAATGTATGTGTGTACAGGCGTACAGGATCCCCCCCGGTCCAATGAATCACTGCTCACCCAGAACCAATGACTTCAGTCCTTCTCCTTTCTCATACTACCAGGTCCACTCTCATGAACACCCTACTGGATTGCGTCACTCATGTTATACTGATTAATCACCGATCTCCCCACCCCCCATATGCCCATCTACTCCCTCCCTACTGTTTACCCATAATGCAGCTAATTTTTTCCATCCCCATCGTCCTTTGTCCATAGCGTGCCAGGAAATCATATTCAATTTTCATAGTTGTCATTCTCATCATACACCGGGCGTAGACCCCGTTACTTTGAACTGAAGTTTTATCTTCTGAAAGACAATTTGCTGATATTCATTCACTCTCATCACCCACAGTGATGAGCAAACAGGCAAAGGGAGTGAGAGCCCTCAATAGAGCCCCTGATAGGTTTTAGATATTCAACTCTATGCAGAATCATTCCAGTAGTAAATGGGCATGTTAAAGCGTTTATGCGGGCAGATCTGAATGAGTAGGGACAGGAAGGGAAAGGGGTCGACGGCAACACTGCAGCTAGCAAGTGCTCTGAGATGGATAGCTAACTACACATGGGTGACTGACTGGGGATCAAATACGTACCGGATAAGTATCATCCACATTTAAGTTACACATGATACGCAATTTATGAAACCATGTATTGAACATTCAGTGAATGCTTCAGTATTTAGATGACTCTCTTACCCGGCAGTGATCAAATGTATCCATAATGTTCAATTCATTCATTTAGTTTCTCATATGCAATATAACATTAAAAAAAAAAATAATATATTAAAAAATTGACCAAGGATTCAATTTTGTTTTCAAACGACATATCCTTGTGGATTATTTTATGATGATTCACACATTTTTACTTTTATTTTGTGTGTGAGTGTGTGTGAGTGTGGGTGTATGCGGCTGTGTGTAAGACTAAAATAGGTGTCCTTCCTCTTGGTCTGGCCCCATCTTGCGCTCTGTGACCTGTGCGCCTGCATTAACGCGCTGGAGAGGAAGGGTAGAGGTTCGGGGGAAATTAGTGGTGCTGGGGAGGTCATGTGGTTCAAGGTGAACACGGAATGCAGGAAAATACCATGACAGACTTCGGGAAAACCATTGCATCCCCCCTTTTCTCTCTCTGTCTCTCTCTCTCTCTCTATATATTTATATATATATATACACAGTGCTTTCAGAATGTATTCAGACCCCTTGACTTTTTCCACATTTTGTTACGTTACAGCCCTCTTCTAAAGTTGATTAAATCGGGGGTTTTAATACATAAAAGTCTATACACAATACCCCATAATGACAAAGAAAAAATATGAATTTTAGAAATGTTTGCTAATTTATATATGTTTTGTTGTTGAAATATCACATTTACATAAGTATTCAGACCCTTTACTCAGTACGTTGTTGAAGCACTTTGTTGAAGTACTCAGTACTTTGTTGAGAAACTCCCATTCTTCTCTGCAGATCCTCTCAAGTTCTATCAGGTTGGATGGGGAGCGTTGCAGCACAGCTATTTTCAGGTCTCTCCAGAGATGTCTGTGTTGCCAGAGAATGTAATGTTAATTTCTCTACCAAAAGCCACCTCCAACATAATTTTAGAGAATTTGGCAGTACGTCCAACTGGCCTCACAACCACATGTAACCAAGCCAGCCTAGGAACTCCACAAACGGCTTCTTCACCTGCGGGATCGTCTGAGGAGGGTTGCTGAGGAGTATTTCTGTCTGTAATAAAGCCCTTTTCTGTGTAAAAACGAATTCTGATTGGCTGGGACTGGCTCCCCAGTGGGTAGGCCTGGCTCTCAGGTGGGTGGGCTTATCTCTGTCGGCGCCGGACCTTCGATGGAAACTATGCAGTATTTTGTTTTTTTTACGTGTTGTTTCTTACATTGGTACCCCAGGTAATCTTAGGTTTTATTACATACAGTCGGGAGGAACTACTGGATATAAGGGCAATATCAACTCACCATCATTACGACCAGGAATACGACATTCCCGAAGCGGATCCTCTGTTTTGCCCACCACCCAGGACAATGGATCGGATCCCAGCCGGCGAACCAAAACAACAATGCCGTAAAAGGGGCAGACGAAGCGGTCTTCTGGTCAGGCTCCGGAGACGGGCACATCGCGCACCGCTCCCGAGCATACTACTCGCCAATGTCCAGTCTCTTGACAACAAGGTTGATGAAATCCTAGCAAGGGTAGCATTCCAGAGAGACATCAGAGACTGTAATGTTTTTTGCTTTACGGAAACATGGCTCACTCAAGACACGCTATCGGAGTCGGTACAGCCAGCTGGTTTCTTCGCATCGCACTGACAGAAACATGCATCTTTCTGGTAAGAAGAGGGGTTGGGTGTGTATGCCTCATGATGAACAAGACGTGGTGTGATCATAACAACATACAGGAACTCAAGTACTTCTGTTCACCTGACTTAGAATTCCTCACAATCAAATGTCGACCGCATTATCTACCAAGAGAATTCTCTTCGATTATAATCACAGCTGCATATATTCCCCCCAAAGCAGACACATCGATGGCCCTGAACAAACTTTATTTGACTCTATGTAAACTGGAAACCACATATCCTGAGCCTGCATTCATTGTAGCTGGGGATTTTAACAAGGCTAATCTGAAAACAAGACTCCCTAAATTCTGTCAGCATATCGATTGTGCTACCAGGGCTGGTAAAACCCTGGATCATTCTTATTCTAACGTCCGCGACGAAAATAAGGCTAACCCCCGCCCTCCTTTTGGAAAAGCTGACCACGACTCCATTTTGTTGCTCCTTGCCTATAGACAGAGACTAAAACAGGAAGCTCCCTCGCTCAGGTCTGTTCAATGCTGGTCCGACCAATCTGATTCCATGCTTCAAGATTGCTTCGATCACGTGGATTGGGATTTGTTCCGCATTGCGTCAAACAACAACATTGACGAATACGCTGATTCGGTGAGGGCGTTTATTAGCAAGTGCATTGGCGATGTCGTACCCACAGCAACTGTTAAAACATTCCCAAACCAGAAACTGTGGATTGTGGGCAGCATTCGCGCGAAACTGAAAGCTCAAACCACTGCTTTTAACCAGGGCAAGGTGACCAGAAACATGACCGAATACAAACAGTGTAGCTATTCCCTCCGCAAGGCAATCAAACAAGCTAAGCGTCAGTATAGAGACAAAGGAGAGTCGCAATTCAACGGCTCAGACACAAGAGGTATGTGGCAGGGTCTACAGTCAATCACGGATTACAAAAAGAAAACCAGCCCCCTCGCTTTGAGGACAATACAGTGCCACTGACACGGCCCGCTACCAAAACCTGCGGACTCTCCTTCACTGCAGGCCCAGATGGCATCCCCAGCCGCATCCTCAGAGCATGCGCAGACCGGTGTGTTTACAGATATATTCAATTAACCCTTATTCCAGTCTGCTGTTCCCACATGCTTCAAGAGGGCCACCATTTTTCCTGTTCCCAAGAAAGTTAAGGTAACTGAGCTGAACGACTACCCCGTAGCACTCACTTCCGTCATCATGAATTGCTTTGAGAGACTAGTCAAGGACCATATAACCTCCACCCTACCTGACACCCTAGACCCACTCCAATTTGCTTACCACCCCAATAGGTCCACAGACGACGCAATCGCACCCACACTGCACACTGCCCTAACCCATCTGGACAAGAGGAATACCAATGTAAGAATGCTGTTCATCGACTACAGCTCAGCATTTAACACCATAGTACCCTCCAAACTCGTCATCAAGCTCGAGACCCTGGGTCTCGACCCCACACTGTGCAACTGGGTAGTGGATTTCCTGACGGGCCGCCCCCAGGTGGTGAGGGTAGGTAACAACATCTCCACTTCGCTGATCCTCAACACTGGGGCCCCATAAGGGTGCGTTCTCTCTCCTGTACTCCCTGTTCACCCACGACTGCGTGGCCATGACACCCACGACTGTGACGGCCTACAGGGAGGAAGTGAGGGCCCTCGGAGTGTGGTGTCAGGAAAATAACCTCACACTCAATGTCAACAAAACAAAGGAGATGATCGTGGACTTCAGGAAACAGCAGAGGGACCACCCCCCTATCCACATCGACAGGACAGTAGTGGAGAGGGTAGTAAGTTTTATGTTCCTCAGCGTACACATCACGGACAAACTGAATTGGTCCACCCACACAGACAGCGTGGTGAAGAAGGCGCAGCAGCGCCTCTTCAACCTCAGGAGGCTGTAGAAATTTGGCTTGTCACCAAAAGCACTCACAAACTTTTACAAATGCACAATCGAGAGGATCCTGTCGGGCTGTATCACCGCCTGGTACGGCAACTGCTCCGCCCACAACCGTCAGGCTCTCCAGTGGGTAGTGAGGTCTGCACAACTCATCACCGGGGGCAAACCACCTACACCACCCGATGTCACAGGAAGGCCATAAAGATCATCAAGGACAACAACCAAACCACCCGAGCCACTGCCTGTTCACCCCGCTATCATCCAGAAGGCGAGGTCAGTACAGGTATATCAAAGCAGGGACCGAGGGACTGAAAAACAGCTTCTATCTCAAGGCCATCAGACTGTTAAACAGCCACCACTAACATTGAGTGGCTGCTGCCAACATACTGACTCAACTCTAGCCATTTTAATAATGTAAAAATGGATGTAAAAATATCACTAGCCACATTAAACAATGCCACTTAATATAATGTTTACATACCCTACATTACTCATCTCATATGTTTATACTGTACTCCATACCATCTACTGCATCTTGCCATCTTTATGTAATACATGTATCACTAGCCACTTTAAGCAATGCCACTTTTTTCTGTTTACATACCCATCTCATATGTATATACTGTACTCGATACCATCTACTGCATCTTGCCTATGCCGTTCTGTACCATCACTCATTCATATATCTTTATGTACATATTCTTCATCCCTTTACACTTGTGTGTATAAGGTAGTTGTTGTGAAATTATTAGATTAGATTACTCGTTGGTTATTACTGCATCGGAACTAGAAGCACAAGCATTTCGCTACACTCGCATTAACATCTGCTAACCATGTGTATGTGACAAATACATTTTGATTTGATTTATGCCCAAAATTCTAAATGGTGTTTTTTACATTGGATAGAAGTAGAGACTCGGAGATCACATTTTTTTTATCATACACTACATTTGATGAACAACGGGAAAGTAATTCTGCTTTGAAAGTTAATAAAGTTGACTTGTAACCTAACTTTTGAGAAAATGGTCATTGAATGTATACACCTAGTGGAGAGATCTTCTTTGTCTACACCCATTCAGCATCGTTCGTACCATCTAAAGCCTCAGCCCTACCCATCTCTTTAAGGATTCACATGTGAGGCCATGTACTAAAGAACCAAATATTTTAAGACTGAAGGCTGATTTATATTACGGGTGTGTCGTAAATTTAATCTGGAGTGTCAGAGTGTGGTCTGGGCGTTCGTTAACTCAGAGCGTTGTCAGATTGTCCATTTGTATATTCAGATCGTTCCGCTCTCGGAGCATTTAGAGCGCTCACTGGACGCTCTGGCCGAGGAGTAGGGTTGATCCGAGCGTTCTGACCTAACAGGTACCCAAGCTAAATGGCTAAAGTTGGCTAGCTTGCTTGCTACTTCAAGACACAAATGAGAGAACAGCTCATTCTGACCATTTTACTCAACCTAGCAGAGCTGGTTAGGCTGTTTTTATGTTATCCAGAGCATTGGTGACTGCAGCTGTGCTGTTGGCAACAATTTTATTATGCTGTTTTGCCAACGTTTACTGACAGCGGCCATGTTCAACGGGTGTTGAGCGTTCGTAAATCTTCCAGTTATTCTGTGCTCTGGCACACTCAGATGAGAGTGCTCTGAAATTGGTGTAGATAAGCAGAGCAAATTTTCCAGCTACATTTATAGTTGTTGCAGTGACATTATGAACATGCTATTGAAATGGTTACTTGCATAGTAGTGGAGTCTTTTGTATAGACATGTAGCTATCTAGTTAAACAATGAATCAACTCATAACGTTACTACCCTGCATGAATCTGCAGGTTCAATATTAGCTAGCTAAGATTAGGCTATACCTAGCAATGCCAATGTATCTGAGGTACAAATGATATAACTACACAGATCATACAGGTAACTTTAGCCAATGAGCCAGCCAGCTAATGTGATAGCTTTCAAAAAACCTGCATTAGAAAGGATTACCTACACATACTGACCAGCTCATGATATAAACAGAAGCCTGCTACATGGCAGACCAATCTGAACTCATCTCTCGGCATGTCCAGCCCACTCATTATCTCAGCCAATTATGGCTAGCGGGAAGGTTGCTGACTTTTTCCAAAGCTAGACCTACTAAGCTTGTAATTTAACAATTATATTCATATTTACAGATGGCATACAAGTTTGTTATTAAGGCAAATGAAAGTTCACAAGTTCCAGAAGGCATTTCTGCCAAAAAACGCATTTTGTAAAAAAAATAAAAGTTGTACGTTCAAATGGCTCTCCTGTGAAGTAGTGGCGCACAACATACGCTTAGTTTCCTGAAACAAGTCACAAATGAGGGCCTAATGAATTTATTTCATTTGACTGATTTCCTTCTATGAACTGTAACTCAGTACAATCTTTGAATGTTGCGTTTATATTTTTGTTAAGTATATATCAATTTTTCCCCCTCTCCATTGTCATCTCACCCTGTGTCGTGCTGAACTGGGGGTCCAGATCAGGTTCCCAGGTGGCAATCATGTAGGACCCATTCTCCGTTCACCAGTCCACCTCATATAGCCTCCCTCCTCGCTAGAATAGCTCTTCTGCTGACCTGCTCCCCGCCCTCCTAATCCTCCTTCTCTCGGCCTGAATGGCTCTTCTGCCAACCTGCTCATCTCTCTCCAAATTCTCCTCCTCCCAGACAGAATCGCTCTTCTGCCGACCTGTACACCTACCATCTGAATCCTCCTTCTCCCGGTCAGAATGGCTTTTCTGGCGTTTCTGGCAGAAAATCCAGGACTCTATTGGCTCTAATTAGCTCTGTTAAGTCATTTGGCAAGGCTGCGTTTATACTCAGAAGACTGATGAAGGTGTCGGCCTCATGGCCAAAGTGCTTGATCTCCTATTTCAGTCGTTTAGAGGAGGACCTAATACAATAAAGTGCCATTCATTATCCCCTGTCTGAAAACACCCTAATCATCCAAATTAAGCAAAATGAAATTTCCCTTCGTCCTCGGTTGGGAGGGAAAGAAATTCTTCCTCTCTCTCTCTTTATTCCCTCATTTGGAGAACTTACTTGTCCAAGGTTACTAGGCAATTAAGACCTACAGCAGGGCTAAACTAACTGTCTCTGTCTCGTTGCCATGCTGGCCGAGCACCCACGCAACTCTGTTTCTTAAAGTGAAATTCAACTTTTCACAACAGCCTCCCCTCTGAAAAAGTTATCTTATTTTGGTTAATTTTAGGTTTTGGGAAACAGTAGATATCCTCGTTCTCAGAGATGATAAAGCTTGGATACCACTTCCAGACTCAGAGTGAAGGAGAGGTCTACATACCAAATGACACCCTATTCCCTATGTAGTACACTACCTTTGACCATAGTCCTATTCGCTCGGGTCGAAAGTAGTGCTCTATATAGGGAATAGGGTATCATTTGGGACTGCATCTACACCACCGCATTTCACACTTATTGAGTAGATCATGTCAGGAGGCCTCTCCTCTATGACTATGAGACAATTGACTAAATTGCCCCAAACTAGCTACTTTTCCTTCATTAAACTCGTAGGTGGCAGCTAACTCAGTTGTCTCTCTTCAGTAGACTCAACTTTGCGGTTGTGGTCGAGGTGTTGTCACAGTGAGAGAGAGGGGGACGCTCTGTCCCCTTGTTAATGTGATTTGTGTTGCTCACTGAAGACATGGCGCTAGGCTAGCATGACATTAGAGAAAGTGACCCTCCTTTCCTCTTAACACCTCATCTGATGATGCAACATGTTTTTCTGGTTATCTGATTTGAGCGTCGGGACTAATTGGGCGATGGGGGTGCAGGATTGGTGTACTACGCTCAGACATCATTAAGGTCTATGGCAAAGACACAATGTTGAGTAAGATGTTGTGCGACGTGCTCTATTGTACTGTAGGCTAGAATCTTTCAGTCTATCTCTGAATGTTTGGTGAATTGATGTGTTGGTGAGTAAAATATGGTGCAACGTACCGGTGTACAGTAGGTTTTTCTGTGTCTGGCTGGAAGAGTTTAGTCTGCATCGCTGCCTGCGTAGAACCATGCCTGCCTCTCCAGTAGTCTAATAAATGCAGTCCTTTGGATTTCCTTCATCCACTGTGTTACTTTAGGTTCAGTGAGCTCTGTAGGGATTATTTAACCTTTACACATTGAACAGAGCCACCAGGAGCCCAGACTATTGTAAACATGAAGCACTTCAATATATCCTCTCTCTCCTTCTCGCTCTCCTTCTCCCCCCCCCTCTCTCTTTCTCTCCATGGGTTATTTTGTAAAATCCCTGAGTGTGAGATGATGCGTAGTAGACAGATTCTAATAGAAATACAGTACATATGCTGCAATTCTGCTGCGAAAGAGTGTGTATGGATGGAATCTCCACAATACTTGACCTTTTTTATTTTTGTGTAGTCACAAAGGAGCTTTCTGTTTCCAGACAGATTCACCCTAACACGATCACATTTATTTCTTTTCCTACTAGAATTATCTTTGGACGATGACTATGATTTTTCTGGCTATATAACCACTGGAAAAATAGGACAGTGCACTCAGCTGTAAACCATCTAGAAACTGAAGGGTAGGACTCTCTCTGCTTCTGGAAATGCTTCCATCAGCTCATGTGCAGGTAGTGAATGGTGTACAGTGTACAGAGAGGAAAAACTGTCAGCGGTGAGGGCTGTGTGTTTGTGTGCGTGTGTGTTTCCCTTCAGGGCGAGGTGAATTGAGGTTTGTGTGTCCTCGTTTCCACAGAGCTTTACGGCACACAGACTATTAAACCAAATTGTGCCAGAGTTTACCTCTGGGCAGTTATCTTGGTGTCTCTTTCTTAGGCGATATTCCGATAGTATCATCTGTTGAGGATGATTGACAGCCATCGTCGATGGTGACGACATCCTGATATGACAGACGATAATAAACCCTTTTCAGCTTGACTGGCCTCGCGCAGTTAAGAGAAGAGAGAAGTCAGGCAGTGCACAGTAGGGCAGTGCACAGTAGGGCAGTGCACAGTAGGGCAGTGCACAGTGGGGCAGTGCACAGTAGGGCAGTGCATGGGTGACATTCTGAGTAAATTGCCTATATTCCTATATTCCTATTTGCTATAGCTTATTTAAATTAATATGTTATATTTACAGAAGGCAAGAGAACAATGTAGACATGGCTAAGTTTTACCAAAGCAGCGCAAAATGTCCGCTCATAAAACTTTATTCTCACTCTCCAATAGCGGATGATTTTTCACGCTGCGATATTTCATGACTAAACAATTAAATTATCTAGTTCTAGGCTATCGCAGAAAGTTTAAAGTTGTTTTTAATTAACTACAAATATGGTAGGCCTTTTTGTAATAATGAGAGAGATAGAACAAACAATAGTAAGATAGAAAATTCAATGAGACATTTGAACAAACCTTACAGTTGAGCAAAACATTAATTAATATGACAGAAGTCATGCAAGACTGAAAAAAATCCCTCCTGTGAACCAAATATCCAAAAACCTAATCCTACTAATTGAAAACTCAGAAATGCATTGGGACAAATTAAAGTTGTGTAAACTATATTTAGTCTCCGATGTTTATTGAAAACATAAAGTTTCACAATGAGCACTTTTTGTCTCTCAGATACATCTTCACAGTTGTTGGTTAGCTAGCTAGCAATTACTTTTACCATATTAACATAGATGTGACATCGGTCAAAACTCCTCAAAATAAGACCAGGTTTTGTCCCGGTTTTATTTGTTTTGACATTTTTTGTTGGGGGTTTACAGGTACAATATTAATTTCAATGAATATATTTTGTTTATATAACATGTACCTGTAGGCTAAACTAAAGTAAGAAATACATACAGAAATGATCATATTGATCAAAAATGATTTTATAATAGTGAATTGGTATGTAAAGAAAAATACATGTTGGTAATGGGATTTCTTTACATACCAATTTTACTATTACAAAATCCATCACAAGCTGATAGATCACTAGTGTACTGCAATGAAGCCCTGTGACTTACTAGTGTACTGCAATGAAGCCCTGTGACTCACTAGTGTACTGCAATGAAGCCCTGTGACTTACTAGTGTACTGCAATGAAGCCCTGTGACTTACTAGTGTACTGCAATGAAGCCATGTGACTTACTAGTGTACTGCAATGAAGCCCTGTGACTTACTAGTGTACTGCAATGAAGCCCTGTGACTTACTAGTGTACTGCAATGAAGCCCGGTGACTTACTAGTATACTGCAATGAAGCCCTGTGACTTACTAGTGTACTGCAATGAAGCCCTGTGACTTACTAGTGTACTGCAATGAAGCCCTGTGACTTACTAGTGTACTGCAATGAAGCCCTGTGACTTACTAGTGTACTGCAATGAAGCCCTGTGACTTACTAGTGTACTGCAATGAAGCCCTGTGACTTTGACCGGCAAGTACAAGTCATTGTATTTGAACGCCAAAGAAAATTAGAAAATGTTGCTGTGGATTTATTTGGGATGACGACAAAAGATGATGGCATTTACAACAGTCTCTGAATAATTCTCTATTGAATTTGCAAAGCAGATTTTTCGATCGAACGAGGCCAGCAATTAGGAAGCCAAACGTCATTCCCTCTCCCCCTAAACATACTTATCACCTCAGGCAATGAACAACCCTCTATCCCACACTCAATCGGCTGTAAGACATTCCACCCATACTAGGAGTGCAGACCTACATAACAAGAGACAGGTAAATGAATGAGGAAGAACTCGGCTAATCATCCTCTTTAGCCTACCACTCTGACTGACAGTGGCCTCGCTGATCCTTTTGTGTCACACGGGTCGAGGTCAAAGCTCCCTCAGAATGTGTTGATGTCATTGCATTCCCAACCTCCTTCCACGGAAGGCCCCCATTGTCTTGTGACTTCCATTGTCCCCCAGGTGAGATTATATTGTGCCTCTGCCACGTATCCCCACCGTTGGAGTGCCACACACTGTCACACACAGCCACACACCGCACGGGAGTGACAGGCGATGGCAGTGACACAAGGTGACAGGTGACACAGTTAGTGGTGAGAGCCATTGTACCAACCACACTGTAGCTTCCTGCCCCCTCTGTCATCCTGCCAGGATACGTCCTCCCTCCTCAGAACTGGCCTCTCAAAAGGACCCTTCATATCACAGGACACAGATAACACAGAGACAGACAATACATTGAGACTAGGGGAAGGGTGAAAAGGAAAATGCATTTAGCTAAAGGGCTAGATGGAAAAACAGGGCATTGTTCCCATTGAGGAATTGATTATAGTGGTGTGCATAAGCCGTCCTTTATTTCACATTGAAGAAGCATTCATTTTTTGCTCTCTCTACACTACTGGGTCCTGGTTCACATCAGCTTATTGGACACTGCTACTATTGTACTGAACATGTGCTATTTATGATACTGTAGATGTCTGTTATATGGCTCTGTGTGCATCTAGGGTTAAACTATAATGATAGACTTGTGTCCCTCTTCCAGATACTCAACTCTCCTTTGATCTGTGCTCTTTCATATGTCTTGATGTGGCCTCATCAGAGCAAGATGAAGGATTTAAGATGGCCTCAAAAACATTGGCGTGTAATTATAGGGAGAATGGGAGCTGGTGCAGATATGACAAACATTTTATTTACGATGACAACGGTTCTCTCTCATTAATACATGGGGTATTTTTCCTCAGCTAAGATCAGTTTAGTTAATCAAATATGTTATGGGGAGTATATATATGGTGTATTTAGCAGAGGACTACAGGCATTTTGCTGTGGGTTAGCCTGGCTCTCGACATTTATAGCTATTACGTCTGTTGTCAAGCTGCGTACTGTATTTTTCATTAAAATAGGGAGAACAGAGGCCGCGTTGTGAGATCACCAATATGCATTAGGGCAAGAAAAGAGGAAAAGGAATGAGGCCAGAAAAAGAAAAAGCGAATGTCTGGTTTGGTGTGTAAGGTTGATTTAACGCTCCTATCCTGTCAGTTTGTGTCAGAACCTTTTTGAAAGAGAGTTTGCTGAACTTAAGAGTGGAACTGGGTTCCATTGCACTCTAATAATGTGTGAGCTCAACCTCGCCACAGTGCAGTGAGGGTGTGTGTGTGTGTGTGTGTGTCCTTGTGTGCGCATGAGTTCATGCATTAGTGTGTATGTGTGTGTGTGTGTGTATGCACATGCTAGTGTGTTAGCAGCAAATTGGAGCGCAACCAAGGAAGTGTATTCCCAGTGTTCTCCTTTTATTACTGTGACCTCCCAATATCCTCTTTTTAGATTCTGGCGAGGAATACCTCTTGCAGGAATAAATTAAACATAATTTATTCAACTCAAACCAAATTATACAATTAGGGAAGCAATTTAGTGAGAGACACTGGATTTGCGTAAACCAGGGATAACCTCATAGCAAGATAGGACTTGATGGTTCGATATGTCTGGAATTGTAACCAGATGTGCGCTGAAGGCAACGAGATGCTAGCGCCCAAGCCCAAAATGTTGACGCAGGATTTCAGAAATTGAAATTGTCAGTAGGGGTTCACCTAATTTCCCCGCAGCTGATTAAATAATTGTTATTTAATGTAAGTGCCCCTGCAGATTACTTAAGTGAATTAAATGTAATTTCATTTCAAGAGCTTTGTTTATAAGAAGTCGATTTAGACCACAAGCTCCCTCTCTCTCTCTCTCTCTCTCTCTCTCTCTCTCTCTCTCTCTCTCTCTCTCTCTCTCTCTCTCTCTCTCTCTCTCTCTCTCTCTCTCTCTCTCTCTCTCTCTCTCTCTCTCTCTCTTTCTCTCTCTTTCTCTCACTATTTGCCGCTCACAACTATGGTAAGAATCTGTATGGTTTTATTACTAATTACTAGTGGATGTTTTCAATCCTAACAATGGATTAACACTCATATTTGATATTTAAGCTACTTTTGCTTAAATAACTGAATTAACTTTTTATTCTAATATAACTTAAATAAATGATTGGTACTAATATAAGTGAAATGAAACCACATGATGAAGTGGTGGGCACTGGGTGGAAAGTCCTCGCCCACTCCCCTCACCTGGCCGGATAAATAAATACATGTAATTACGGTTCCAGGTCTAATTATCCAGCATTCCCCTCACTGGGAGGATGGAAAGAGTGGGTGGCGTCTCTAGGCACGCTGACGGAACAGAAGGCATTAATAATCAATCACAGACAAACAGAATTCACATGCAACACCTACAGTACCTACCGATAGTGCACAACACTGTCAGAGTCATTTATCACAGGTATCTGGACTAATAACATGGCCCGTTCATGCTTGTTGCTCTAGGTTTTTGTATTTAGTTTCTTGCAGTCCGCTGTGCAGTACAGGGAATATCATACTTTGGAACTCAGATAATTCAAGTATTCACTGTAAGTTAAGTGTTGCCATAGTGTTATGGATGAGTCTGTTACTGCTGTACTGCAGCTCAGAATATGTGTTGAAGGGTTGCTGCCGGTCATATTTGGTTGAAGCTGGATGGTATGGTAGCTGGTGGCTGTTTTTTCCCAGTCCAAATAAATTAAAATCTCTAGAAAGGGCTTGGAACCTCTAACTCTGGCAATTTGACTGGTAAACCCATGGGTACACTCTCAATGGCTGCCAGTCCACCAATTATGCCATCGTTGACTTGAATTGGGAGGTCCGTGCTATATATTCTATTTATACGGCTAAGTTACACAGCACCAGCAGCAGTAGCACCAGCAGAAGTAGCAGCACCACCAGCAGCAGTAGCAGCAGCAGTAGCAGAAGCAGTAGCATCTGTGCAGCGTGAAGTATAAATGCATGGTAGCTCGCAGTGCGGCCGACAGATCCCAGATAGCAGGATCAGTGTGAGGACCAGACACAGTGATGAACTGAGGCAGGTCAGTAGAGAAACAAGGACCACTCTCGCTCCATGGCAAAAAAAATATACATCACCGCAGTCGCCAAGGCAGAGCCGCCCCGCCGGCTGATACGTGGCAGGAGAGAGAAAAATGGTCCTTTTGCACTTAGGGAAAACAAAGACAATCAGAGCTTTCTTTTTCTGTCATTTTTTATTTCTTCTCTCTGTCCTAAGAGCTGCCTAGGTCATCCAGGCTGCAGCTGTTTTAAAAAAAAAAAGTATTTTATTTTTAAGAAAAAGAGGCCAAACCTTGCAAGTCTAGGTATGGCTTCGTTTTTACAGATGGCATAGCAGACCTAGATGATAATTGAAAAGGAAGTCTGGAACTGTGAGCCATTTGACAAGGGTGGACTATTTCTGTTGCTTTTCCTGTGTAATTGACACTTGAACTTACTGGAGAGAGACCCCCCCGGACACATACACACACACGCACATGCATGCATTCTCGCACACACACCACACACACGCTTCCTCGTGCATGCGTACAAACGCACGCACTCACGCGCACACACACACATTCCCAAAACCCCCACCAGTCCCAGCCACCTACCAACACAACTGGCAATAATGACATGCTATACACAGGACTGCAGACATGACTTGATTGGGCCTGATTAGTGAAACTGCAGTAGTAAACTGCTAGGAACATGAGCTCATATGGTACATGGTATGGACAGCTGGAACCTCAAATTAACCAGAACAAGTATTTGTTCAACATACACTACCTATTTTTCCTGGTGTATTTTTGCATTAGTATTTTATTACTCCACAATAACAGCACTTACAGTTAACCGGTGCAGCTCTAGCAGGACAGAAATTTGAGAAACTGACTTGTTGGAAAGGTGGCATCCTATGACGGTGCCACATTGAAAGTCACTGAGCTTTTCGGTAAGGCCGTTCAATGTTTGTCTATGGAGATTGCATGGCGGTGTGCTCAATTTTATACACCTGTCAGATATGGGCGTGACTGAAATACCAAAAACCACTAATTTGAAGCGGTGTACACATACTTTTGTACATACAGTGCATTCGGAAAGTATTCAGACCTCTTAACTTATTCAACATTTTGTTACATTACAGCCTTATTCTAAAATGGATTATATAAAACATTTTCCTCATCAATCTACACACAATACTGCATAATGACAAAACAAGAACAGTTGCTTTTTCTGTTGCTTTTACTGAGTAATTGACACTTGAACTTACTGGAGAGAGACACTCCCCAGACACATACACACACTTTTAGTTACGTTACAGCCTTATTCTAAAAATGGCTTAGATACAAATACCCCTTAATGACAATGTTTGCTCATTTATATTTTACTTTTTTAAATATATATATATATATATATATCACATTTACATAAGCATTCAGACCCTTTACTCAATACTTTGTTGAAGCACTTTTGGCAGCGATTACAGCCTCCAGTCTTCTTTTTTGTAAAATTATTAAAAAAACATGATTTGGAAAGACAAGGTCCCACGGTTGACAGTGCATATCAGAGCTAAAATCAAGCCTTGAGTTCGATGGAGTTGTCCGTAGAGCTCCAAGACAGTTTTATGTTGAGGCACATACTTCTGGGGAAGTATTCCAAATGTCTGGAGTATTTTTACTTTAAAAAAAGAAACTGCACCTTAATTTAACCAGGTAGGCTAGTTGAGAACAGGTTCTCGTTTACAACTGCGACCTGGCCAAGATAAAGCAAAGCAGTGCGACACAAACAACAACACAGATTTACAAATGGAACAAACAAGCGTACAGTCAATAACACAATAGGAAAAAAAAGAAAGTATATACAGGATGTGCAAATGGTCCCCAAGAACACAGTGGCCTCCATCATCCCAAGACTCTTCCTAGAGCTGGCCAAACAGCAATTGTGGGAGAAGGGCCTTGGTCAGGGAGGTGAGTGGCCTTTATGGTAGAGTGGCCAGATAGAAGCCACTCCTCAGTAAAAGGCACATGACAACCTCCTTGGAGTTTGCCAAAAGGCACCTAAAGGACTCTCAGACCATGAGAAACAAGATTCTCTGGTCTGATGAAACCAAGATGTAACTCTTTGGCCTGAATGCCAAGCGTCACGTCTGTAGAAAACCTGGCACCATCCCTACGGTGAAGCATGGTGGTGGCAGCATCAGGCTGTGGGGATGTTTTTCAGCGGTAGGGACTGGGAGACTAGTCAGGATCGAGGGAAATATGAACAGAGCAAAGTGCAGAGACATTGTTGACGAAAACCTGCTCCAGAGCACTCAGGACCTCAGACTGGGGTGAAGTTTCACCTTTCAACAGGACAACGACTCTAAGCACACAGCTAAGACAATGCAGGAGTGGCTTCGGGACAATTCTCTGAATGTCCTTAAGGGACCCAGCCAGAGCCCAGACTTGAACCCGATCTAACATCTCTGGAGAGACCTGGAAATAGCTGTGCAGCGGTTTGAATACTTTCCGAATGCACTGTATAGTGTATCTACAATACAAAATCCATAATACAGCAATATAACAATATTACAATGTACTTGTATGTAGAGTGCGTGTGTTATTATGTTTCGTGTTCTTCAGATATATTTGCATTTATGTTTTATGTCAATGTGTGGTAGTGTTAATAGGTCTATAAGACGACACATTTGTTGTACTTTCTAAATGCTATCATTGATGTATGAAGTGAGTATTTGTTTGATTCAGTAGATCTCGTCGCCTGCTCTATTGATTACAGTTCAGCAGACCACTGTTGCAGGTTATTCATTGCGGGTCGAGCCACAGGCCACTTGTTGTAAAATGTCACTTCAGATTACCTTGGACCGAGCTCCACCACTGGCTGCTCCACTCACTGAATACATGGAGAGTAGTTCACTTGGAAGAGGAAGACATATTGTCTGATGGCATGTCTCTGATTGACTTTTATATGGGAGCCTAGCTATCAGCCTGGGCAAAGTATGTCTACAATTCACTACAAGTCTTAACTGTTTTTTTAGGGGGTAGATCAGATTTAATATTGCAGATAGTTTTGGCTTCCATCAATGTAATTGTCTGCATCATTTCCAATCTCACGTATAGTTTTTGTAAATATATTTTCCTTTGTTTTTAACCTCGTCAGCTAACCTCAACCCCTCCCATCCATCTCTGAAGACCATCCAGTTTTGATTTCTATTTGCCATATATTTTTTATTTGTGCTGTTTCACAAAAGTTCTGAACCTTTATACATTTTCCAGACACAGTATATTTTACATGAGTTATCTTGTTGTTTTTAGTCCCACCTTTTAGTCCCATCGCTCAACCCCTACCCAAAAATCACTGAACACCATCCATCTATTTGCCATATATTTTTCAACTGTGCTGTGATGTTTCACAATTCTATTCTCATAGTTTCTAAATTGTAAATTAAAGATAATTTTTTTTGCTAAGAGTATTATTGTATTATTGATCGATTGACTATGACTTTTTAAATCACCCAGCAGTGCTATTTGCAGAGTTGGCTCCAAGTAAATGTTGCAATTTCTCAGCCATTCCTGAACCTGCGACCGAAAACAAGCTGCATGTGGACAGTACAAAAAACAAATGATCTAATGATTCTGTCTAAAACTCTGAAGTTTTGAATCAGGCTACGTTTTGTGTATCAGTTCATAAACCATGTGCCAGTCTTAGCTGTTGTTTGTTGGTCGAAGCCCAACTTGTCAAGAGGCAAGGAGAAGGAGATACAGGTTGAGCGAGACAAATAGGACTGCTATCAGCTCGAGCTGTGCTCAACGTGTAAACATTTACACTTTCCAGCTGTTGGAAGTGTCTGTGACTCTAAGCAAAACACGTGTGAGTAATTTGGCCGAGGCAGTCGGGGTTCGGGCATGAGCCTGTAGGGGGAAGAAAACACAGGGATGATGATGGACACAGTGTTTAGCTTGTAACGCTAGAACAGGGTAGGAAAGAATAAATCAATCAATCAATCATACCTGTCATTCCAGCCATGTGGCAACCACATAAAAACTCCTTGGGATTTGGAATGTGTTTGTTCCCCTCTGTGTCCAGGTTTCTTCTGTGGTAGTAGCCTAAGCATTAATCCTAACCATAGATTAGCCCATAATTTGTAAGCATATTTTTTAAAACATTTTCTTTAAGTATACCACAAAGAGAATCATTCTTATTTGAGAGTAATGGTGTTCTGTAGCACATATTTGCGTGGTCTAGCTAGCAAACTGATCGGAATTGGCCTTAATTGGATGAACGTGAATGAACCATTAATTCCGTGTGGTTTCAGGATTAATTCCATGTGGTTACAGGGTTGAAACAGAAACAACTCAAAGGGTTAAGTTTAGGTATAAATTCTGAGTTGTTAATGTTAGGGCTATGGTGTGGGGAAGGCTTCAAACAAAAACAATTCAAAACAATGCGTTGTTTCCATTAAGTATCATCAAGTACTCTCCCTGCTTGCTCGAGAATGATGAACTTCCGTGGCGCTGAGTTTAAGCACAGTGCTGTGCGGTAGTTTTTTGGGGGGTGGCGGCTGACAAAGGCATATTTCAAACGTCCAAAAACAACGGCTTGCTAGCTATAGCCTACACTTATTTAATTTGAACAGGTAATCATTTGTAATAGTTCAATAGATGTAATTGTTCAATTAAAGATTGACACTTTTATTTTGTAACTTGAATTGATTGTAAATGTTGATTGTATTTTCACACTTAAGAATAATACATTCTGAAATGTTGAATCTGGAAATATTAGGTCATTTTGGTGTTTCAGTTTGAAGGACGGTTTTAGGGAGACAACATTGAGTTATTTTATTGGAGCACAAGCAGCCGTGCAGAGCGCAAATTGTGTTCCGTGATTGAAAACGCTAATTGTCAGAGCGACTTCGCACTTGCTGATAGCCCACTAAAAACATGTCTCCATCTCATTCCATTATTGCTGTCATTTTTACTCTTTATGGCCGCGCCCTGGTACCGTCCCTTCATTCCTTTTCACTTCTTTTCATTGTCCTTGTATCTATGATTTATGTCTGATGTCAAACTTTAGAGTGAGCAGGTATCAGCAAATGCGAGATCATAATTAGTTTAGCTGACGATGGGCCTCCGATAGCGCTTGCATCTGGATGGAAAATTACCCTATAGGGAACTGGCTACTCACCAGAACTTTTTACTGATACATTGTGAAACACCCGATGAATCAAGTATCCTTTCTCTGCCAAGAAAGCTCTCTGGATTTGTAGCCAATATTATGTCCGTAGAAAAGCTTTCCATTCTAAATGTATCAGAGGAGAATTAGGAGCATTGTATTTTTCTGGCGAGAAGAGGACATGACTCCCTACACAACATTTCGGAAGTTCAATAAATGGCACAATGGCATTTACAGGCCCCTTAATCTAGATAATGCCAATGTAGCCAGCTAGCCGCGCTGCGGATCACATGCATGGCAGGACCGACCACTTGTTAAGTTCATATGTTGTTCTGCATTTGATAAGGTTGGACACCAATGATTTAGACATTACTGCTTTTCTGTACCTTCCTTATGGGTCAGCACATTGTTATTTAATGCTAGGATAGGATAGGGGGCGGCAGGTAGACTAGTGGTTAGAGCTAGATCAAATCCCTGACCTGACAAGGTACAAAATCTGTTGTTCTCCCACTGAACAAGGAAGTTAACCCACTGTTCCTAGGCCATCATTGAAAATAAGAATTTGTTCTTAACTGACTTGCCTACTTAAGTAAAGGTAAAAAAATATATATTAGGCTTTTTGAAATAATATGGTTAAGGAGGGCGTTAAAAGAAAATAATTGAAATGTAGTAAAGACAAAATATTAGAAACAGTTTCCAGGTTTGAACATTTTTGAAAATGGGCTCAGAATGGCTTCCTACACAATCAGTGCCACACGTGAAGATTATAGAATGAAAATTAGGCTCCTAAAAAGGTCTCATCCTCAGCTTGTCATAGTGGTGCAGGCGATTAAGGCTGATCTCTGTCTAGTGAAGTGGTCAGGTGTCGTCTCAGAGTCAGTGGTATCTTACCGGACTCATTAATCAGTCTAAAGTTAATTAGTGAGAGAATCAGCTGGGTTCTATTTATCACTGCCCAACTTGACCTTCTGATTGGGCAGTGTCTATGTTTGTGTGTGTGTGTGTGTGTGTGTGTGTGTGTGTGTGTGTGTGTGTGTGTGTGTGTGTGTGTGTGTGTGTGTGTGTGTGTGTGTGTGACTGCCTGCCTGCCACACTCATACAATGAACCCAGATGATGATATGATGTTTCTCCGCTCCAATCTTTTTTCTCCTCATCTCTCTCTCTCTCTCTCTTTCTTTCTTTATATTTACCTTCCCCTTTGCACCCATTTTCTCACTGACTGACTGACTGACTCTCTCTCTCTCTCTCTTGATTTGGCTTTCAGAGACGACGAGGCTCAGGGGTATTCTGTGCCAACTGTCTGACCACCAAGACCTCGCTGTGGAGGAAGAATGCCAACGGGGGATATGTGTGCAACGCGTGTGGCCTCTATCAGAAGCTCCACTCAGTAAGGCTGGCGGGGGGAGCTTGGAAAAATACAGGAGTGTGTGTGTGTGTGTGTGTGTGTGTGTGTGTGTGTGTGTGTGTGTGTGTGTGTGTGTGTGTGTGTGTGTGTGTGTGTGTGTGTCAGGGGGAGGGGAGAGGAGGGCAACCTGCTATTCCAGCCCACCCACTAAAATAAAATAGCCGTTAAGTAAATGGTAGCAGGACACTGTAGCCATTCTAGCCTGTCCACCCCACTTCCTCCCCAGGTGACTGGTGCTCCTCTCAGGGCCTGGGGGAGGAGGGAATAAGGGGTGCCCCCATGCACTCTCACCCCTAGCCCTGCTAATGGTGATCTGGGAGTAATCCTGCCTCAGCCTAGAATTCCCTAGCTACCCACAGATCCCAAAACATCTGACCCTAAAGTTCACACATGCTCCTCTCACACACATGCAGGCTCATACATCACATAGGTATGATAGGTCTACTCCCTCTTTCTCCCCCCTCCTCTCTCTCTCTCTTTCTCCCTCTCCATATCTGTTCACACACATTCTCTCAGTCAAAGGCTGTGACCTCACTTTGTGGTGTCACACAGATGGAGAAAAATAAACATGATGGGAATTAGGGATGTAACGATTCACCGATATGCATGGTCCCCAATTCAAATTTTGAAGATATGACTGCATCGATCCACGGACCCCAAACCAATCTAAATGTAGCTTGCATCGGTCAGAAAATCGATTAATACATTACAAATTGCCAGTTCAGTAAATTACTTTCTTTCTACCTTCTGAAAACTGATGCGTCCTCTCCTTCGGTGTCGAACTAAGCCTCATTGATCTAAAAGTCATTTTGGGAATATCGGTGGCCTAGTCAGTCTGCGCACTGTGCCCAGATTCACACGCTGACCAACGCCAAATAGCCGTAATCTTGCACATCTGCACCTACAGCATTCAAATGCTTAAATGGCTTGTGTGATATTAGGCTTCATTAGTTAAGTGACAATCTATGTAGTTGGCTAGGTTATTTTTTATCTACGCACGGTTGAAAATGGTGTTTTACCAGAATTAAAGTAAGCTACTGGAGACACAACTCTCCTCTGGCTATGCCTGCTAAATGGGGCTTACAATAGATTTAATTTAGATTGTTTACGTTCATACTTTGTCCATGCTGATAGTTCACCAATAGTTTTGGTAGTTTTTCTTTAAACAATCAGTGTATATGGTCATTTTTAGATATACAGGGTAAAGTTGATCATCACCTCGCAATAACTTTGCGAGGTGCACTGCATGGCCGAAGCGAGAGTAGAAAAGAAGCTCACTTAAAACATCCAAACGGTCAAAACCATTCGATTTTGAGATAGGGGTGAAGTCCAAAGTTGTGCTATATATTCATTGGCTATGTCATAGCTAATTTGTAATCGATACATATTGATACATTACTAGCTCAAATGACCAAATCGCCCTCTACTGGCCTCATGGGTGGAACGGTTTTCATATTTTTCATAATTTCATAATTAATAAACATTGTAAAAATATATGTATATAAAAAATCTGGTGTTTCTATGTCAAACGGTTTTATTATATTTCAGTCTTCTGTGATGTATATAAAGTGTAATATTGGGATAAAAACTCTAACTCTACATAGAGTTGAAAAAAACATTAGGAACACCTGCTCTTTCCATGACATAGACTGACCAGGTGACTCCAGGTGAAAGCTATGATCCCTTATTGATGTCACTTGTTAAATCCACTTCAATCAGTGTAGATGAAGGGGAGGAGACAGGTTAAAGAAGGATTTTTAAGCCTTGAGACAATTGAGACATGGATTGTGTATGTGTGCCATTCAGAGGGTGAATGGGCAAGACAAAATATTTAAAAGGGGTATGATAGTAGGTGACAGGCACACCGGTTTGAGTGTGTCAACAACTGCAATGCTGCTGGATTTTTCACGCTCAACAGTTTCCCTTGTGAATGGCCCACCACCCAAAGGACATCCAGAAAACTTGACACAACTGTGGGAAGCATTGGAGTCAACATGGGCCAGCATCCCTGTGGATGGATGCTTTCGCCACCTTGTAGAAAGGAAAGGGAAAGGGGGATACCTAGTCAGTTGTACAACTGAATGCGTCTTCCTCATTTAACCCAACCCAAACTCTGAAACAGAGAGGTACGGGCTGCCATAATCGACATACACGACTTCGGTGCCCGGGGAACAGTTGGTTAACTGCCTTGCTCAGAGTCCATGCCCCAATGAATTGAGGCTGATCTGAGGGCAAAATGGGGAGTGAAACTCAAAATAAGAAAGGTGTTCCTAATGTTTTGTACACTCAGTGTATATCTGACATGGTACAGTAAGGTGCCTAGTTAAATAAAGGTTAAATAAAAAGAAATAAATGTGTATACTTTTGTTTCAAAGTAGATGTGTTTAAGACGACCAAGAAACACTCTGTGTTACTCTGATTTAGCCCACTGCAGTAAAAGCTTCATCTGCAAAAAACAATTAGTAGATTTCAGAACCAAAGACATAGGCTACATTCTCCCCCTTATCAGATAGTGGTGATAGTAGATGCCTAGTCTCACTTATGGCTCTGATCAGGAGCCTACATAGTACCTACACCAAAGACATACACCATTTACACACAGACACAGTACATACACCAGGGTTCCCAACTTTGGTATCCCAACAATTTTTTACAAATCTGTTCCAAAGTATTCCCTCGCATAATAGAGAGATATATGTGATTGGATACCAATGTAAACAAGGTGTGAAATTATTCTGTTTTAGTCAAATACTATATCTGTTTGGGCTTCTTGCAGTCAATTTGCAGTCTACAAATGATCTGTAATTATGTTCCAGCCCCCTGAACATCTGCTAACCCATAAATCGGCCCGCAGCAGAATCTAGTTGATGACCCCTGACATACACTATAGACATACATCATTCACACACACACACACACACACACACACACACACACACACACACACACACACACACACACACACACACACACACACACACACACACACACACACACACACACACACACACACACACACATGGCTCATGAGCTCCATCAGCAGCAGATTTATTTTAGAATGGAAAATTAGTGTTTAAACAACAAATGTTAGTGCATCAAATTGCATCGAACCTAATCGCATCGATTCATTATCTAATAATACCGAATTGCATCGAACCTAATCGCATCGATTCATTATCTAATAATACCGAATCGCATCGAACCAAATCGCATCGATTCATTCTCTAATCATACTGAATCGCATCGAACCAAATCACATCGATTCATTCTCTAAACATACTGAATCACATCGAACCAAATCGCATCGATTCATTCTCTAATCATACCGAATCGCATCGAACCAAATCGCATCGATTTATTCTCTAATCACACCGAATCGCATCGAACCAAATCACATCGATTCATTCTCTAATCATACTGAATCGCACCGAATCATTTCAAACTAAAAGTATCGTTCATGTATCGTATCAGAGCCCATGTATCTAGATATGTATCTAATCGTCTTGAAAGGGAAAGATGCACATCCCGAATGGGATTGTTATCATTATAATTCTGGAGATATGGGGAGATTGCCATTGTGTAACAGACTTCAACATGTTATCCTGAAATAGGTCAATGTTCTCAATCATTGAGGATTTTACAACTGGATTTAGTTCACAGGCCACAGGCCCTATACCTCTTTCAGAATGAAATGTTGGTTTTTAATACACAAACTGTATTTTTTTTTCTCTCTGGTGAGTAAACCACCACGGACTGGGCTGGAACCTTCCAAGACGTACTTCTCAATGCTCTTTGAAATGAAATAGTGTCTGGGCAAACATATGGGTAGGCAAATGTGACATCATGTGAGGAATTACCCCTCGGAAACAAGGAGGCCTTTGTCTCTGCACGTCACTCAACGTTAACATTTTTATGTTTAATCTTGGTAATTCGGTTACGACTGGGTTAGAGTCCACAGAGTCCGCCAGTCCAGTGTATAGTGCATATTCTAGGCCGTGTTGCATGCCTGAAGGCGACTGGGCCGGCTGCCTGGGTGGTGGGGGGGGACCTACACAGGAGGCTCCCTCAGTCGGTGTGGTCGACTGGGCCAGAGAGGGAGAGAAAGAGAGAGCCAGGCTCCAGAGAGCCTTGCTACAAGAGGCCCTTTCACTGGCCAGGCCACCTGGTGGTCTAAACCAGCTCCAGTCCAGCAGACCAGGCCTACCACAGTCAGAGAAAGAGAGAGACAGAGAGAGAATGAGACGGAAGGAGAGAGGTGAGGGAAAGACAGAGAGGAAAAGAGAGCGAGAGAGAGAGAGAGGATTTGGGTGAGAGAGCGAGAGGGAGCTTTTCCTAAGATCACACACTCCCCTGACTCTTGTTAGGTTAGATAGAACCTAACTAAAATGTTTATTATATTCTATTAAAATGTTTGCTCTATTCTACTGAGCCATTTACTTTATGTTCGTATTCGTATATTTGATTATTTCTTATTGTTCTTGCATTGTCGTGAAGGAACCTGCGAGTAAGTATTTCGTTGGACGATGTACTGTATACCATGCTTATTCACATACATATGACTAGTAAAACTTCAAACTGAAACTTAAACTGATGACTCCCTGTAGGTAGCTTGACCCAGCTGGGGTTTTGTGTTATGAAAGACAGTTTCTTTGGGTATCATATATCATTTATATTGTAGTGCATGCTTAAACTTAAAGCATACATTGAAAAACGTCTGATATTAGTTGTTATTATGTAGAAATCCATACAATTATGTTTGTGCACTAGTGGAAGTTTGTATCTTCGTCCTCTTTTTCTCTTATGATGCACTGTTAAGTTGGTGTTATATTGATCCACCTTCAGACATGATGAAAATGACTGTGGTTGACTCCATTATATCCCCAATTGCACCCTATTCCCTATATAGTGCACTACCTTTGACCAGAGCCCTATGGGTAGCAGTGCACTATGTAGAGAATAGGGGGCCATTGGGGACGTAGTGATACTCATAATCTGTTACTTTCGTCTCTGTGTGCCTCTGGACCTGCATGCTGCAACTGGACTGTTGTTTGGGCATGTTTATGTGTTAGTTGTTAGCGCTCCTTGCTAGTTGTTAGTGAGGAGGTAGACTCTACAGTGGAGGAACTGGCCTGTTGTTTGGGCTTGTTTATGTGTTAGTTGTTAGCGCTCCTTGCTAGTTGTTAGTGAGGAGGTAGACTTCAGTGGACCGTCAGGTAGGGTTGTATACGTAACTCTTCCTGCTCCACTAGCTGCTAACAAATTATATGGAGAGGAGGGGATTCCAAGTCCGCCGGGTTCCCCATCCGTTTGCTCAACACTCCGAGTCTGGATTGTCTGTTTTCCTGAGATTGTTTGTTTGTTCTTGGCAATGGCGAGCGTTCCTCCCATCCTCCCAGTGGGGACTGATTCATGATAGCCACATGTGCGCTTGTTCGTTCTGTCCTCACCGGAAACCACCTGGATGTTGCAGCAGTGTAGCGAGGGCCTCGTTTAACAGAACATCACCATCGCTTGTCTTTTAAGAGGTCCTTTGGTGGCTGCAATTAATCAGTGATGAAGACGTTTTCATCTGCAGGCGTGTTCATCGGCCAATGGCAGTAGTATTTTTATACTTTTGAATAAAAGTTTTATACGCTGTACAGAAATAATTCCATAATAGCACCTCATAAACCGGTGCTGTAGTGGGCCGTAATGGAGTTCTGGACTCCTTATGCCATAGCACATTGCAACAATAAATGTCTCTCTGGTTTTATCTTCTAATAATAGGACTTGACGGGCAGTGGGGAGCGTATGCCCTGTGTGTGTGTGTCAAATGCCGGGTTGTAAAAACGTATCGAAGTGGCAGCATTACTTTGTTCTGTCTGAAGAGTCTGTCTCTCTTTACAGTTGCCAAAGTGCACTCCCGCGTTGGTCACACTGACAGAAACCAATGAATGGCGAACTCGAAACAGTCTCCTGAGACGTTTTGAAAAGTTCTGCTGCTGGTGACAGAGAGAGGTGGCGCACCAAAAGGCACCCTGTTACCTACATAGTGTACTTATTTTGACCAAAGCCCTGGTCGAAAGTAGTGCACTATATAGGAAATAGCGTGCCATTTGGGACACAGACTATGGTGAAAGCAGTAGCTTGTTGAAGAGCGAGGCAGCATAGAGAAAGGTAGCTAGCTTATTGAAGCTCATCCATTTGTACAGTACTGTCTGGAAATGCCAACACTTTTGTATTGTGTAGGCCTTTGTCTGTAGTAGATGAGCCAAAACAGCAGGAGACAACTGACGGTCTAGACAGACACAGCAACAGTATGGAAATAGATGCATGCACGAATAGGCATTGGAGTTGAACATTTGCTTAGATGGATGGAAACAGCACATCCTGTAAGAGAGGTAATAATGGGTAACTATTGCAGAAAGAAACATGAGGTAAAGATGGTGGGAGAATGAAGATGACCTTTCTTCTGTCTGTGTCTTCCATCCACCTTGCTGTGTCTGTGGCCTTGTATTGTCAATCTGTTGTCTATACTGTTGACTAAACATGGCCCTACCTTTGGGATATGTGGGACTGTAGCGTCCCACCTCGCCAACAGCCAGTGAAAGTGCAGGGCGCCAAATTCAAAACAACAAAAATCTCATAATTAAAATTCCTCAAACATACAAGTATTTTACACCATTTTAAAGATGCAATTCTCGTTAATCCAGCCACAGTGTCTGATTTCAAAAAGGCTTTACAGCGAAAGCACCACAAACGATTATGTTAGGTCACCCCCAAGTCACAGAAAAACACAGCCATTTTTCCAGCTAAAGAGAGGAGTCACAAAAAGCAGAAATATAGATCAAATTAATCACTAACCTTTGATGATCTTCATCAGATGACACTCATAGGACTTCATGTTACACAATACATGTATGTTTTGTTCGATAAAGTGCATATTAATAGAAATAAATCTAATTTTACATTGGTGTGTTATGTTCAGTAGTTCTAAAACATTCTGTGATTTTGCAGAGAGCCACATCTATTTACAGAAATACTCATCATAAATGTTGATGAAAATACAAGTGTGGAATTAGAGATATACTTCTCCTTAACTTCTTATGGTATAGGGGACGGTTGCGTCCCATTTGAAAAAAAAACAGGGAAAATGCAGCGCGGCAAATTCAAAAAATGATATAAAAATCTAACTTTCATTAAATCACAAGATACTCAATTAAAGCGACACTCGTTGTGAATCCAGCCAACATGTCAGATTTTAAAAAGGCTTTTCGGCGAAGCATAACAGCTATTATCTGATGACAGCACAATGTCAACAAAGAGAGTAGCATATTTCAACCCTGCAGGCGCTACACAAAACGCTGAAATAAAACATACATTACCTTTGACGAGCTTCTTTTGTTGGCACTCCATATGTCCCATAAACATCACAATTGTTCCTTTTGTTTGATTAATTCCGTCCATATATAACCAAATGTCAATTTATTTGACGCGTTTGATCCAGAAAAAAACAGCTTCCAAAAAACGCAACGTCACTACAAAATATTTCAAAAGTTGCCAATAAACTTTGCCAAAATATTTCAAACTACTTTTGTAATACAACTTTAGTTACTTTTAAACGTTAATAATCAATCAAATTGTAGACGGCACAATCTGTTTTCAATACAGGAAGTAAACAAACCATGCTCCTTTTTACCATGCTCCTTTTAACTCTCAATAGTGTAACGTTGTTCCTGGATGTGCTTCTTCTTCATTGCACATATTAATAACCTCAACCAAATTCCAAAGACTGGTGACATCCAGTGGAAGCGGTAGGAACTGAAAACAGGTTCCTAAGAAATATCCCATGGCAAAGACATCTCAGGGAACAGTGAACAGTGAGAGTAAAAAAAAACAGTTAGTCCTACCGCTTCCACTGGATGTCACCAGTCTTTGGAATTTGGTTGAGGTTATTCCTCGGGGTTAGTCCTCTGGGTTTTGCCTGCTACATAAGTTCTGTTATACTCACAGACATGATTCAAACAGTTTTAGAAACTTCAGAGTGTTTTCTATCCACATCTACTAATAATATGTATATCTTATATTCCTGGCATGAGTAGCAGGAAGTTGAAATTGGGCACGCTATTTGTCCAAAAGTGAAAATGCTGCCCCCTATACCTTAACAGGTTAATGTAACTGCTGTGTCAGATTTCAAAAAAACTTTACGGAAAAGCAAACCATGCAATAATCTGAGTACAGTGTTCAGACAACAAAGCAGCCAAAAAGATATCCGCCATATTGTGCAGTCAACATTAGTCAGAAATAGCATTATAAATATTCACCTACCTTTGATGATCTTCATCAGAATGCATTTCCAGGAATCCCAGTTTCACAATAAATGTTTTATTTGTTCGATAAAGTTCATAATTTATGCCCAAATAGCTTCTTTTGTTTGGGCGTTTGGTTAACAAATCCAAACACGCGTTCAGGTCCAGCCGAACGTCGGACGAAAAGTAAAAAAAGTTCCGTTACAGCCCGTAGAAACTTGTCAAACTAAGTATAGAATCAATCTTAAGGATGTTTTTAACATAAATCTTCAATAATGTTCCAACCGGAGAATTCCTATGTCTGTAGAAAAGCAATGGAACGAGAGCTAACTCCACGAGCCTGTGGCACTCTGCCAGATACCTGGCTCAATCCCCTCTCATTCAGCCCCCCTTCACAGTAGAAGCCTGAAACAATGTTCTAAAGACTGTTGTCATCTAGTGGAAGCCTTAGGAAGTGCAATATGACCCCATTTACACTGTATATTGGAATGGCAAAGAGTTGAAAGACTACAAACCTCAGATTTCCCACTTCCTGGTTGGATTTTTCTCAGGTTTCGCCTGCCATATCAAATCAAATCAAATCAAATTTTATTTGTCACATACACATGGTTAGCAGATGTTAATGCTTGTGTAGCGAAATGCTTGTGCTTCTAGTTCCGACAATGCAGTAATAACCAACAAGTAATCTAACTAACAATTCCAAAACTACTGTCTTATACACAGTGTAAGGGGATAAAGAATATGTACATAAGGATATATGAATGAGTGATGGTACAGAGCAGCATATGCAAGATACAGTAGATGGTATCGAGTACAGTATATACATATGAGATGAGTATGTAAACAAAGTGGCATAGTTAAAGTGGCTAGTGATACATGTATTACATAAGGATGCAGTCGATGATATAGAGTACAGTATATACGTATGCATATGAGATGAATAATGTAGGGTAAGTAACATTATATAAGGTAGCATTGTTTAAAGTGGCTAGTGATATATTTACATCATTTCCCATCAATTCCCATGATTAAAGTGGCTGGAGTTGAGTCAGTGTCAGTGTCAGTGTGTTGGCAGCAGCCACTCAATGTTAGTGGTGGCTGTTTAACAGTCTGATGGCCTTGAGATAGAAGCTGTTTTTCAGTCTCTCGGTCCCAGCTTTGATGCACCTGTACTGACCTCGCCTTCTGGATGATAGTGGGGTGAACAGGCAGTGGCTCGGGTGGTTGATGTCCTTGATGATCTTTATGGCCTTCCTGTAACATCGGGTGGTGTAGGTGTCCTGGAGGGCAGGTAGTTTGCCCCCGGTGATGCGTTGTGCAGACCTCACTACCCTCTGGAGAGCCTTACGGTTGTGGGCGGAGCAGTTGCCGTACCAGGCGGTGATACAGCCCGCCAGGATGCTCTCGATTGTGCATCTGTAGAAGTTTGTGAGTGCTTTTGGTAACAAGCCGAATTTCTTCAGCCTCCTGAGGTTGAAGAGGCGCTGCTGCGCCTTCTTCACGATGCTGTCTGTGTGAGTGGACCAATTCAGTTTGTCTGTGATGTGTATGCCGAGGAACTTAAAACTTGCTACCCTCTCCACTACTGTTCCATCGATGTGGATAGGGGGGTGTTCCCTCTGCTGTTTCCTGAAGTCCACAATCATCTCCTTAGTTTTGTTGACGTTGAGTGTGAGGTTATTTTCCTGACACCACACTCCGAGGGCCCTCACCTCCTCCCTGTAGGCCGTCTCGTCGTTGTTGGTAATCAAGCCTACCAACTTGATGATTGAGTTGGAGGCGTGCGTGGCCACGCAGTCGTGGGTGAACAGGGAGTACAGGAGAGGGCTCAGAACGCACCCTTGTGGGGCCCCAGTGTTGAGGATCAGCGGGGTGGAGATGTTGTTGCCTACCCTCACCACCTGGGGGCGGCCCGTCAGGAAGTCCAGTACCCAGTTGCACAGGGCGGGGTCGAGACCCAGGGTCTCGGAGGGTACTATGGTGTTGAATGCCGAGCTGTAGTCGATGAACAGCATTCTCACATAGGTATTCCTCTTGTCCAGATGGGTTAGGGCAGTGTGCAGTGTGGTTGAGATTGCATCGTCTGTGGACCTATTTGGGCGGTAAGCAAATTGGAGTGGGTCTAGGGTGTCAGGTAGGGTGGAGGTGATATGGTCCTTGACTAGTCTCTCAAAGCACTTCATGATGACGGAAGTGAGTGCTACGGGGCGGTAGTCGTTTAGCTCAGTTACCTTAGCTTTCTTGGGAACAGGAACAATGGTGGCCCTCTTGAAGCATGTGGGAACAGCAGACTGGTATAGGGATTGATTGAATATGTCCGTAAACACACCGGCCAGCTGGTCTGCGCATGCTCTGATGCGCAGGGGATGCCGTCTGGGGATGGGGATGCCGTCTGGGCCTGCAGCCTTGTGAGGGTTAACACGTTTAAATGTCTTACTCACCTCGGCTGCAGTGAAGGAGAGTCCGCATGTTTTCGTTGCAGGCCGTGTCAGTGGCACTGTATTGTCCTCAAAGCGGGCAAAAAAGTGATTTAGTCTGCCTGGGAGCAAGACATCCTGGTCCATCCTGGTCCGTGACTGGGCTGGATTTCTTCTTGTAGTCCGTGATTGACTGTAGACCCTGCCACATGCCTCTTGTGTCTGAGCCGTTGAACTGAGATTCTACCTTGTCTCTGTACTGACGCTTAGCTTGCTTGATGGCCTTGCGGAGGGAATAGCTGCACTGTTTGTATTCGGTCATGTTACCAGTCAATCCACGGTTTCTGGTTAGGGAATGTTTTAATCGTTGCTGTGGGAACGACATCTTCAACGCACGTTCTAATGAACTCGCACACCGAATCAGCATATTCGTCAATATTGTTATCTGACGCAATACGAAACATATCCCAGTCCACGTGATGGAAGCAGTCTTGGAGTGTGGAGTCAGCTTGGTCGGACCAGCGTTGGACAGACCTCAGCGTGGGAGCCTCTTGTTTTAGTTTCTGTCTGTAGTCAGGGATCAACAAAATGGAGTCGTGGTCAGCTTTTCCGAAAGGAGGGCGGGGCAGGGCCTTATATGCGTCGCGGAATGATCCAAGGTTTTTCCACCCCTGGTTGCGCAATCGATATGCTGATAAAATTTAGGGAGTCTTGTTTTCAGATTAGCCTTGTTAAAATCCCCAGCTACAACGAATGCAGCCTCCGGATAAATGGATTCCAGTTTGCAAAGAGTCAAATAAAGTTAGTTCAGAGCCATCAATGTGTCTGCTTGGGGGGGTATATATACGGCTGTGATTATAATCGAAGAGAATTCTCTTGGTAGATTATGCGGTCTACATTTGATTGTGAGGAATTCTAAATCAGGTGAACAGAAGGATTTGAGTTCCTGTATGTTTCTTTCATCACACCATGTCTCGTTAGCCATAAGGCATATGCCCCCGCCCCTCTTCTTACCAGAAAGATGTTTGTTTCTGACGGCGCGATGCGTGGAGAAACACGCTGGCTGCACCGCCTCCGATAGCGTCTCTCCAGTGAGCCATGTTTCCGTGAAGCAAAGAACGTTACAGTCTCTGATGTCCCTCTGGAATGCTACCCTTGCTCGGATTTCATCAACCTTGTTGTCAAGAGACTGGACATTGGTGAGAAGAATGCTAGGGAGTGGTGCACGATGTGCCCGTCTCCGGAGTCTGACCAGAAGACCGCCTCGTTTCCATCTTTTTCGGAGTCGTTTTTTGGGGTCGCTGCATGGGATCCATTCCGTTGTCCTGTTTGAGAGGCAGAACACAGGATCCGCGTCGCGAAAAACATATTCTTGGTCGTACTGATGGTGAGTTGACGCTGATCTTATATTCAGCGTCAACTCACAGACATCATTCAAACAGTTTTAGAAACTTCAGAGTGTTTTCTATCCAATACTAATAATAATATAGAATAATAATAATATACTAATCATAATATAGGCATCAGGGACAGAGTAGCAGGCAGTTTACTCTGGGCACCTTATTCATCCAAGCTACTCAATACTGCCCCCCTGTCACCAAGAAATTAAGCTTTGATCTGTCTGCAGAAAATTCCCTTAGCATACAGCGAGCTCCAAAAGTATTGGGACAGTGACACATTTTTTGTTGATTTGACTCTGTATTCCAGCACTTTGGATTTGAAATGATACAATGACAATGAGGTTACATTGCAGACTATCCACTTTAATTTGAGGGTATTTTCAATCATATCGGGTGGGTTTGGAAATTACAGCACTTTTTGTCCCTGCATTTTAGGGGGGACAAATACACTTAATATTGTGAAAAATTCACTTAAATGTGTATTAAAGTAGCCCAAAGAATGCTAACTTCACCTTTTATTGTAATGGTGAGAACTTAGCATGTCTTGGGGGTATGATTTTTGTGTGTCTGTAACTCTTTAGGAGGGAAAGAGAGTGATAAAGAGAGAGAGCGATCAAAAGAGAGATAGAGAGAGAGAGACAGAAAGAGACAGCGAAAGAGAGAGAAAAGAGAGAGAGATGAAGAGAGAGAGAGACAGAAAGTGACAGATAAAGATAGAGATAAAAAGAGAGAGAGACAGAAAATGAGAAAGAGAAAACCAGATTGAAAGAAAGCAGAGGGAGAGAGAGAGAGTGAGAGAGAGCAATGGAGTGAGAGAGACAGAGACAGAGAGAGATAGAGTGAGAGAGAGCAATGGAGTGAGAGAGACAGAGAGAGAGAGAGAGAGTGAGAGAGAGCAATGGAGTGAGAGAGACAGAGAGAGAGAGAGTGAGAGAGAGCAATGGAGTGAGAGAGACAGAGACAGAGAGAGAGAGAGTGAGAGAGAGCAATGGAGTGAGAGAGACAGAGAGAGTGAGAGAGAGCAATGGAGTGAGAGAGACAGAGAGAGAGAAAGAGAGTGAGAGAGAGCAATGGAGTGAGAGAGACAGAGAGAGAGAGAGAGTGAGAGAGCAATGGAGTGAGAGAGACAGAGAGATTGAGAAAGAGCAATGGAGTGAGAGAGACAGAGAGAGAGAGAGAGAGTGAGAGAGAGCAATGGAGTGAGAGAGACAGAGAGAGAGAGAGAGAGAGAGAGAGAGAGAGAGAGAGAGTGAGAGAGAGAGAGAGAGAGAGAGGCAGAGAGAGAGAGAGAGAGTGAGAGAGAGCAATGGAGTGAGAGAGACAGAGAGATAGAGAGAGAGAGCAATGGAGTGAGAGAGACAGAGAGAGAGAGAGAGAGAGAGAGAGAGAGAGAGAGAAGGGAGGACACACGAGGAAGGAGCCTCCATGGCTACATGGTTTCAGAATGTTCCTGTCAGCAGAGGGCACTCTTTCTTCTGGTCTGAATCATCCTCTGCTTCTCCTCTCCTGCTGCTCTAGACAGACAGTCTTGACATCTGGCTGAGAGAGAGAAAGAGAGAGTGAGACAGCGAGAGAGAGAGGGAGGAGGGGGAAAACTTCCACTGCTTTCATTCACCGTAGGGAATTAAGTGTTGTAATAGAGCAATGGAAGATGTGTATGACTGATACAACTGTTCCTGGAAAATACTATTTTCCTTCTCCTTTCATGGAGCCAGAGCCAGAGTGTTGGGTGAAAGGTCACCAAACATTTCTGAGTCAAGATCACTTTCGCAGTCAAAGAGCAAGCCGAGATCTACCTCTCAGATTTTTTTTAAACATGACTTAAAAAATATAACCTAATAAAAACAGTTCTATAGGAATGAGGTTTGTGCAGTGGGCCTAATACACTATTAGGCTATATGCCTGGGCTGCCAATATTCTTCTTCCCAGACCATATTATACTTCAAACTCAAGCTTTGATCAGTTGGTGTAGCACTTGCGGGGAACAGCTGAGCATAAAATTAAATAATTTGCTAATAATTCCGAGTTGGATGACCATTCAAAACGATTTTTCCCAGCTGTTTTTTTTCCCGAGTTCCCAGTTGTTTTGAACACGGAGTTAGACTCAGTGGAAGGAGGGAGAAAGCAGCAGAGGTTCCGTCTCTCACGGCCCCTGCTCTCTCCTTCCTTTCCTCCAGTGAGACTAACCAAAGAGAGGGGCCACCATCTTCCACCTGATGGCGAAACTCGAGTCCACTGCATTCGCCTTATGCACAAATTCATGTTGTTCCTATGACCAGAGAAAGTAAAATATTAGTCGATATTAAAATAGACAAGACAAGTTGCTAATTATGATAAAAATGCAGGGCTACCGATACACTTGGCTTCCCATGAGTGGAAGTAGGGAGAAGCGCGTTTTATGTTTTGTAATAGTGTTGAATCAAAACTTAGACATGATCTCACTCATAAAAACAGTAGCTTTTTGCTGTATTCTTTGACAGTCTCTCTCTTGTCATGGTTTTAAAAGTTATGAAATCTCACTTAGGCTCACTCATGGTAGCTGTAGGCACGGTGATTTGACTTTTTTAATTGGCCAGCAACTGCCTCTGCAACCCAATGCTGCAAGGGAAATGCAGTGTTCCATCTGGTGTACCAAAATGCAATGACGCTATAAGTGGGATCGAGGCGTTATCATTGGCTTTTCTACAGAAATGCTTTGTGATCGCCAAGGAATGCCTTGAAGATTGACCGGTTGGTGACCACTGGTGTAGGGCCTACATGTTTCTGAATAAATAGCCGTACTTTCATTGAGGGGGAAGGAAAGGGAAATGTAGGATCTTAATTTGAGCCAATTTGCTACAGCAGGAACTTAATCCTGCAGCAACAGGAAATGTGAATTATTATGTGGATTATAATTCATGACATTTGTTGTAGGGGTTGATATATATCAAGTTTGACATTTTAAAGTGGAAATTACAAACTTTAGAAGCCTTTTTAAACCTTGAATAAAACATGTGTTTTCATTTCCTGCTATTCAGGAAAATTATCAGCAACAACAAGATCAAATTAAAATCATACATCTGTACGCTCTTAGAAAAAAGGGTTCCAAAAGGGTTCTTCGGCTGTCCCCATTGGAGAACCCTTTTTGGGCTGGGAAAAGGTGCTATCTAGAACCTTTAATGATTATTCGGCTGTCCCGACAGGAGAACCCTTTGAAGAACCCCTTTTTGGTTTCAGGTAGAACCCTTTTGGTTTCCGTGTAGAACCTTCTGTGGGAAGGATTCTTCATGGAACCCAAAGGGGTTCTACGTTGAACCAAACGGGGTTCTTCAAAGGGTTCTCCTGTCGGGACAGCCGAATAATCATTAAAGGTTCTAGATAGCACCTTTTTTCTAAGAGTGTTCTAGCCTTAAAGGAAAAAAAGTGAATTTCCCTTCTTCCTATCAACCTGTGCCATCAAACCTTTCTTTCCTCTTTTTTTCATGTCTCCCCCCTTTTTTTGATTGGTTTCCGTTCCCCGGGAACATGTCAACGGATTCTCTATCACAAAGATAAGGAGGTAGGCAGCGGTACGGTGTGGAATTGATTCCTCAGGGACTTTTCACACCTATAAGTCAGTCTGCAATAGGGTCAATCTGATCCCTTTTATTCAGATTCTCTTCTGGCCATTTCTTCTCTGGCCGTATGAATATACAGTATGTGTAGGGAGCAAATCGATGGAATAAAAATGGCCACACCTCTGTTTTAGTTTTTTTCCATGCACCTATTAGTTTGGGCTCCCAGTTATTTCTGGGAAATTTCAATGGAAAGCGGGTGAAACGTTTGAATAAAAACGTGTCCGTCGGCATTGCCGTGTTAAGTGTCACCGGCAGGAGTTGGCTGTGAATGCCAGACTCTACCTGTGGCAGAATGACATGAAGGAGAGGAAAAAAGAAAGGAACAGAACAGGAAAAAAAAGGAAAGGCCTGGATGATAAATGAGGGCAAGAACGTTCATTTTGCTCCTCCGTTTCAAACGTGTCCTAAAGGTAGACTGACAGAATTCTTGCTTCGATTTCCCAAATTATATTAGATGTCTCTGTATTTTCAAGTCAATGCTTGAGGGACGTCATATCACACGCAAACACAGAAATTATGAATAAGTGATGACCTTAATCTTGACACTCGAAAAAATATATTGCAATTGTAATCACTGAATTTAATGATTACTATTTGCCTGGTGGCTACAAATATGAATTGGCCAGTTAATGAGAGAATACTGTAGGCTACATCCATTATTTTGTGGATCTTACGGTAAATGTGTTACCATTTAAAAGGTTGCATGCCATCTGCAATACACCAACACTCCTACAGTATTTACAGGAGGTCTTATCCCCTTATTGGGCTCTAATAAGCAATGTGAGCTGCCCTGGGGCAAGGCCTGTCTGTGTGCCAGCGCTAGATGGAGGTCAGGCGCTCGTGTCTCCTGTCTGCCCAGCTGTGACTGGGTGACGGCTGGGGAGCAGAGGATGCAGCCGGGTTACAGAGGGAGGATGTGGGTTAGAGGGGGAGCAGTGGAGGAAAAAGGAGCTGTCACTATCAGGATTAAGCTTTACTGACTAGAGCCTAACTCGCCGAGTCCTGTTGCTTTTTATATTGCAGTAATTCTGGGATAATTTTAGTGGCGTAATATGTTGTGTAATTACACCTACTATCAAATTGCTTAGCTGATCGCTTTTCTTATTTAGGGACATCTTTAGCTACATTTTTTATGTATGGCTCACTACATAAATAAATCAAATGTATATCTGTCTCTCACCAGACTCCACGGCCACTGAACATCATCAAGCAGAACAACGGCGAGCAGATCATCCGCAGACGCACGCGGAAGCGCCTCAACCCCGATCCTCTGCCCTCCGAACCTGTGGGCTCCAAGCAGCAGCGAATCAACAGCGAGGAGCGCCTTAATGGCAGTCCCCTGGAGCGTAGGCCAGGAGAGGATGGGCCAGGCTCAGACGGAGGGCCCGTTCCTCGCGGAGGGGAGCCCCCGAACGCCCTGGGCAAGTACGAGGCCTACGGCTCCTCTGGGGCTAAGGGCCACCCCAGCCCTCGCTCCACCCATGCCTTCCTGGTCAGCCAGACCCTAGAGATCCACAAGCGTATGCCTCCTTTGCACATACACAACAAGAACCCTGCGGAGGGAGGGGCGGAGGGGAACGGGGTGGGATCAGCCGGGGTCCATCACATGGGCTCGGAGGGGAAAGGCGGCTCGGCCTCCGAGAGGGGTAGCCCCATCGAGAAGTACATGCGCCCTTCCAAACAGGCTAGCTACTCGCCACCAGGCAGCCCCATCGAGAAGTACCAGTACCCGTTCTTCAGCCTGCCCTTTATCCACAACGACCTGCAGAGCGAGGCCGACTGGCTGCGCTTCTGGACTAAGTATAAAATGTCTGTGCCGGGCAACCCACACTACCTAGGCCACATGCCTGGTCTGCCCAACCCTTGCCAAAGCTTTGTGCCTTACTCCACCTTCAGCCTGCCCTCACACTTCCCTTCCCCACCCCCCGCCGGCCCCGAGAGTGACATCCCTCTCGACCTGGCCATCAAACATTCCAAACCGGCCCCCACCGCCAACGGCTCCACCGCCGCTGCCAAGGAGAGGATTAGCAGTGCAGACACACGGGCCATGCCCACTGTCCCCCCAGTAGAGAAGGAGAAAGAGAAAGAGAGAGAGCAGCATGAGAGAGGAGAGGAGAAGGAGGAAGTAGAAGAGGGGCCATCGCCCCAGCCAGCTCCTCCTCCCCCAGCCGTTGCAGCTAAGCCGGAGAGGGTGGACCAGAGCACGCAGGACGAGCTGACCTGCAAGTGCATCCACTGTGGCATCGTCTTCCTGGATGAGGTGATGTACGCCCTACACATGAGCTGCCACGCCGACGGAGGGCCCTTCCAGTGCAGCATCTGCCTGCACTCCTGCGCAGACAAGTATGACTTCACCACACACATACAACGAGGGCTTCACCGGCCCACCGTCGAAGCTGAGACTAAGGCCGATGCTCCAATGGACTCCGTGTGATTTTGGTGCCCCCCACAGACTTGGAATTCTAGCACAAGCATAGCAGTATGAAAAAGAACTCTACGGACAAAAACAACGTACTGTAATGATTGAATGAGACTTTTTGCTAAATGTGCCATGATAGCTTCTGTGCCTCCGCAGCCAGTGTAGGGAACTAATATCATTTAAACATTTATATTGGACTTAATACAGAAAAAGTGATTTGCTATTTTCTTTTTTTGTTGTAAAGGAAACGCTTTTGAGGAAAATGGTACCACAAGTAGCCGCTTATTTTTGTGTTTTTTTTGCTATTGTTAATTCTTTTCTTCAGAAGTGTTACTTTGACAAGGCAGTTCAGTAAACAACAAGGTACATCTACGAGTTTTTGGGATTGGTTTATTATTCAGTGGGTTGGTTGTGCTACTCATCAATGTTCTCTTACCTGGTTGATTCAATGTTCCGTACAGAATGAGGATGTGTGAATTGATATGTAAAGTGAGGAAATGGGAAATGTCAGTCGTCTGTCATAATCTCATCCCCGATGGATGGGCAGAGCGATGACTAATGATTGGATTGTCCTCAAATAAACGTCCTCAGGGAACGCACGTGGCTGATTTAGAAAGCCTGCAGTGGTTTCAGTCGCATTGGTCTCTGCTTAACATCCATCTAAGTGTCTTATGTTTTAATGTATTTTAGTTATGGCTACAGCTTGTTTTTTGTTCGGTTTTTTTGGAAAACTATTGTCACAGAATTTCCCCTAGACATTTTAAGTTGCTAGGATGCAAACCTTATATCACTAAAGACATTTGGGAAGGAAATAAAATAATAAATACATATTTTTTTCTATGTTGTTAATATGAAAAATGCATAATATCAGTGCCTGATATATTGTACAAAGTATTTTCTACCTGGTATGTTGATATGCAACATTGACTTTCCATTTGAGTAAAGGGCCACGAGCCTGGCTCTGCAAAACTGTTTACATTTGCAAATGTAGCAAACAAGGTAATGAAGCAAAATGCCTGCAATTCTTAGTATTTTTCTCTCATGAGGACAGGACGATAGATCACGTTAAAAAAAACAGAGGCCTTTTGTCAGAAGGTTGAATGGGAGATTAAATGGAGTCAAAGTATTTGTTTCTGTTTGTTTGAATGCCACAGAGAGGCACTATCCATTCCATGTCTTTCTTTCTTTGTATGCTCCTCCTCGTACACATTGTAATGCTTTATAGTCTACAAATGCTCTGTATTGGACTTTGTTCATCCTGTATGTATTTTTTTTAAGAGAAGCTGATGTAGCTTGGTCATAAATCATGTTCTGTGAGCATTATAGCTCTGGACATCATGGGTTTTCCTGTCCAGGTATTTCAACTGACTATATCGTACACAAGGCCCATTTTTTGTACCTCTATTAAATTGAAATTGACATAATACTCTAATATTTGGTTTTTAGTAAGTCTTATTTTCAAGGACTTAATTTGAACGTAGCATGAATTTCTACTTGTTCCATAGACAGGTGAAACAGGTGCCTTTTGACGGAAATAAGTCATTGAATATCAACGGTGTTGAATGCTTTTCCCATCAAATCAGCTGTTGTATAACTCATCCAAGTAATTGACAGGATGTAGATGGATTAATACCATTTGAGCGACAAAACAAATACTACTTCCACACAGCAACATTACCCCTCTGTAACTTGTTTGTATTTTGCTTGTAGACAACGTATTTAGCCTCTAAAACACTCCCCCAAAAATCTGTTTCTCTCTCTGTCCTCTCGCTCTCTTTCTCTCTCGTGTGTGCGTACTGTGTACATCCACCCATTGCTGCTGCTGCGTCTAGCATGAGTTCAATCTAAACTGTCCATCCTTAGATACACATACTTATTTATACATGAGCAGCGGGGAACGAAACGAGAGTCTGCCTGGGATTCACAAACAAAGATTTGTGTGAAGTAGCGATGAACTCAACATAGCCTTACAATGCTGCTTTACTGCAAATGCCTCTTGGAAAACAAAAAACTGTAATATTAGTAATAAATTCACAGGTGCATTTATCATATGATACCGAATAACATAAGGAACTATTTTTCTTTTACTGTTCAATTTGCGAAGTTTTAATTTGAAATATGTTAACGCTTGCACTTCAATTATTCTGTTGTATTGCCAAGGAAGAAAGAGGATACTGTTAAATGTGTTATTAGCATGCTATACACAGGTACTGCAAAAATAATTAGCAGGAGTGAACATGCCTATAAGGAGGACAAGACAAAGAAACACCATGGACAGAAAGAATGATCTGTGCCAAGAAGATGCCAGTAAAGCCAGTGTAGACACAGACATGGCAAAAAAGGCAAATGTTTTGTAAATGTTTTAACCATCATTTTTAGAATGTTGTTTGTTGTTTTGACACTTTATTGCATAGAAGATGGGTTTAGATGATTTGTTTCTTTATTTGTTTTTTTCTGCTACCACCTTTACGTTTTTGTGTCGTAGGTTTTACATGCAAAAAAATCAACAAAGATGGCAAAGATGTCTGTTACATCTAAACTTGAATAATAATGATAATAATAATAATAATTAATAAAGTAATAACAAAACATGTTCTGCAAAATCTTTTCGTTTTTATTCTGTGATTTTCATGACCATACCTTGATATACGGCTCTGGAAAAAAGGAAGAGACCACTGCAAAACTATCCGTTTTTCAGGTTTTACTTGTATGTGTTTGGATAAAATTAACAATTGTGTTTTATTCTATAAACTACTGACAACATTTCTTCCAAAATCAAAATAGTTTTTTTCCAGGACAACCTTGTATGTGACATGATTCATGCAACCTTCACAAAGACAAATCTGCCCAATTCCAGCCTTGCTGATGCACGCCCAGATCATCACCGATCCACCAAATTTCACAGTGGGTGTGAGACCTGGAGAGGCCTACAAGCCACAGTGTCTCACACCCACTGTGAAATTTGGTGAAGGATCGGTGATGATCTGGAATCGGGCAGATTTGTCTTTGTGAAGAACGCATGAATCAAGCCACATACAAGGTTGTCCGGGAAGAAAACTTGCTTCCTTTTGCTCTGACAATATTCCCCAACTCTGAGGATTGGTTTTTCCAGCAGGACAATGCTTCATGCCACACAGACAGGTCAATCAAGGTGTGGATGGAGGATTACCAGATCAAGACCTTGTCATGGCTAGCCCAATCTCCTGACCTGAACCCCATTGCAAACCTCTGCAATGTGATCAAGAGGAAGATAGATGGTTACAAGCCATCAAACAAAGCCAAGCTGCTTGAATTCTTGCACCAGGAGTGGAATAACATCAATGTGAAAGACTGGTGGAGATCATGCCAAGACACATGAAAGCTGTGATTGATAATCAGGGTTATTCCACCAAATATTGATTTCTGAACTCTTCCTAAGTTAAAAAATGTGTATTGCTTTGTTTAAAAATGAATATGAACTTATTTTCTTTGCATTATTCGAGATTTTGACCAGTTGTCATTTTATGCAAATAAATGCTCTGAATGACAACATTTTATTTGGAATTTGGGAGAAATGTTGTCAGTAGTTTATAGAATTAGATTTTTTTTTTTTTTTTACCCAAACACATAACTATAAATAGTAATTTTTTCCAAAGCTGTATATGTAACAGTAACGGTATGTAATGCATTCACGGTAAATGTGGCATATGTGACGAGATTAAGGAAGGTGGGTGTTTGACACTAGTTCCTACTTCACAAGAGGGCCATTTGAAAATGATGTTGGCTCAATCTGAAATGACCTTAAAATGTAAATTGCGCTATAAGGTGGATCGGATTGAATCCCAGCCTTAGTCTTCTGTATCTTGAAATAAAGCGGAGGATGGTCCTTCCCTGGCTTTCAGAAATGAAGTGGGACTATTGGACCATATGCTACAGCAATTGTTCTTAGATGCTACAGCAATTGTTCTTGCTCAAGGCTTAGAGCTGCAGGTCACCTTTAAAACCATTGAACCAACCTGAGAAATGGGGCACGGACTTGCACACGAGGGATTGCATCGTACCACAAGCTAAATGAAACCTCGGACCTCTCTCTCCTCTCTCGCCCTGGTGTGACTCCTCCCTATTGATTTGCACCCCAGTGTTTTGCTTGTGTTCTAGGAAAGGAAGTTAATTATCTTCCCCTTTCAGGTTTCAAGGACCTACACAGCAGGGTAGACACCAGCCCCTAACTTATGGCCTGCTAGGGTTGTTACTGTTTATTCTACAAGCTGCACCCTTGTATTCCCCACACACTAATCTACACACAGACCTGGTTATCATAGACACAGACAGAAGTTAACATTGGTAAAGAGACAGTAATAACATTCAGTATTGCAACCTACTGAGATACACACACTGATACACTAACACAAGCACACAAACACACACTAACACACAGACACTGACACACTATCACAAACACACACTAAGCATGGCGCACACAAACACTCACAGAAAATAAATAATAATAATAACCCACAAACACGGGTGGGAAAAAGGCTGCCTAAGTATGATTCCCAATCAGAGACAACGATAGACAGCTGCCTCTGATTGGGAACCATACCCGGCCAACAAAGAAACAGACAAACTAGAATGCCCACCCAAATCACACCCTGACCTAACCAAAAAGAGAAATCAACAGGCTCTCTAAGGTCAGGGCGTGACAGTGTGCCCTCATGCCTGGAGGGAAGCAAAAGTCATTATGCTATCTAAGAATAGTAAAGCCCCATTTACTGGCTCAAATATCCAATCAGTCTGTTACCAACCTTTAGTAAAGTTTTGGAAAAAATGTTTGACCAGATACAATGCTATTTCACAGTAAACAAATTGACAACACACTTTCAGCACACTTATAGGGAAGGACATTCAACAAGCACAGCACTTACACAAATGGCTCATGATTGGCTGAGAGAAATTGATGATAAAAAGATTGTGGGGGCTGTAGTGCGGTTTTTGACATCGATTATAGTCTTATTATAGTCTGCTGGAAAAACGTATGTGTTGGTCGTATGGTTTTACACCCCCCACACAGAGGGTGTTCCACCCCCCACACAGAGGGTGTTCTTTAATAATGGAAGCCTCTCCAACATAATCCAGGTAGAATCAGGAATTCCCCAGGGAAGCTATGTAGGCCCCTACTTGTTTCAATCTTTACGAACGACATGCCACTGGCTTTGAGTAAGGTCAGTGTGTCTATGTATGTGGATGACTCAACACCATACACATCAGCTACTACAGCAACTGAAATGACTGCAACACTTAACAAAGAGCTGCAGTTAGTTTCAGAATGGGTGGCAAGGTTTAAGTTAGTCCTAAATATTTCTAAACTCAAAGCATTGTATTTGTAACGAGTGCGCTGAGAGTCGGGAAACAAGTTCAAGGAGTGAGTGTTTTAATAAATCTAATAAACAATGAACACAAACCAAACAACGCACCGACATGAAATCAAGAGTCAATAACACCTGAGGAAAGAACAAAGGAGAGTGACAGATTTTGGGAAGATAATCAAGTAGGTGATGGAGTCCAGGCGAGTGTCATGAGGCACTGGTGCGCGTGACGATGGTGACAGGTGTGCAGGATAATCAGTAGCATGATGACCTAGAGGCCAGAGAGGGAGTATATGTTACAGTATTTGGGACAAATCATTCACTGAACCCTAAACCTCAACTAAAGTTTGTCATTTATAATGTGGAAATTGAGCAAGTTGACGTGACTAAACTGCTTGGAGTAACCCTGGATTGTAAACTGTCATGACCAAAACATGTTGATACAACAGAAGTCTGTCCATATTAAAGTGCTACTCTACTTTCTTAACAGCACTATCAACACGACAGGTCCTACAGGCTATAGTTTTGTCACTCCTGGACTACTGTTCAGTCATGTGGTCAGGTGGCACAAAGAGTGAAAATTGCAATTAGCTCAGAGCAGGTCTTGGATGTACACAGAGCAAACATTAATAATATGCATGTTAATCTCTTCTGGCTCGAAGTGGAGGAGAGATTGACTTCAGCACTAATTGTTTTTGTGAGAGGTATTGACATGTTGAAAGAACCTAGCTTTCTGTTTAAACGACTAGCACACAGCTCAGACACCCATGTATACCCCACAAGACATGCCACCAGAGGTCTCTTCACAGTCCCCAAGTTCAGAACAGACTATGGGAGGCGCGCAGTACTAGATAGAGCCAAGACTACATGGAACACTATTCCACATCAGGTAACTGATGCAATCAGTAGAATCAGATTGTAAAAACAGATAAAAATACGCCTTATGAAACAGCTGGGACTGTGAAGCAACAAAACATAGATGCAGACACATGCATACACACACATGATAAGATACGCACTATACACACACGTACACATGGATTTTGTGTTGTAGATATGTGGTAGTGGAGTAGGGGCCTGATGGTACACACAGTGTGTTGTGAAATCTGTTATGAATGTATTGTAATGTTTTTAGGACCACAGGAATGCAGGACCACAGGAAGAGTAGCTGCCTTGGCAGCAGCTAACGGAGATCCATAATAGATACAAATATAACAACACACACTGATACACTAACACAAACACACTAACACATAGCAAAGGCTTCTCAAGCTTTTTAAAAGAGACTCTTGAAGTTCCCTGGCACTGGTAATGCAAAGAGAAGCCAAACTGACATGTCTGGTAACTTAGTTATTTTTAGGTGAAGGCTTTCCAGGGTCTACACTTTGAATCTCCAAACATCCCTTTGTGATGGTCCTCTGTAGCGCAGTAGCTGGTGCATGGAGCTTGCAACACTAGGGTAGTGGGTTCTATTCCTGGGACCACCTGTACGTAGAGTGTATGCATGCATGACTGTAGGTCGCTTTGGATAAAAGCTAAATGGTATATATTATTTCCTACTATAAAAGAGAGATAGATCTGTGCTCTGGGAGAGGATGATGACACAGTCATCTGTTACCCTCCCACACTGCACGCCAATAAGGTCAAAACTATTCCAATTGAGAAGAGGAATTATGAAAAATCACTTATTTATGACCCAAAGTGTATTATGTTTTTCAATGTAGCATTCATTTACCAGATAGGTAGAAAGTCAAGTCAAAGATCAAATCAACAAAATACGACCAGGCAATTAACTTATTCAGTGGTATATCATTCGCTTATTTACGTTAGATTCAAATCCTGCTGTCTCTCAACAGACACAGATGTATTCTATATTCTGGTCTCCTCAGACAATGCCGTGCCAATCATTACCATCCCCCTTCCCCCCGATCCATCTCTCCCCCATCTCAGATTTACAGTCTTATCAGCTTTGTCTGGACTACGCCATTATGGCGAATTTCCCAGATGATAGCCCAAGCGTACTCCTTAGCACTCCAATGAACAACCTAATTTCAGAGGGCCCAACAAATCCTCGCCCAGCGTGCCGTGGCGTGCCGCCAACCAAATGAATCAACAAACCATTCACTTGGTTTACCATTTTTGACTCAACCATGTGATTAAACACACTACCGTATTGGGCCCTGGAATCCTGCTGCTGATTGGGAGGCCCCTCCACCATCCCTCTCTGAATTACCAACAACGTTGCCTCCCTCTGCAGACAGGGAAAGAGGGAAGGAAGGTGGGAGGATGAGAGGGAGGTGTAGAGGTGGGGATTGTGCCAATATAGGCTGCCAACCTGTTTTTTCCTATTGTAGTTTTCATTAGCCCTTTGCCCTTGATGAACACTTTGATTATCTAATAAGCTCCCGTGGGTCGCTTTGCATTTTAACAATAGGCTGTCATGTCATCCAGTAGGGGAGGAGGAGGGAGTATGAATATTTAATATCCTGCTCTATATTTTATTTACGGGGTCTGCATGCAGTCCGAGTTATTGTTTGCGTATGTTTTTTAAAGATTGGCTTATATTTACAGTGCCTTCAGAAAGCATTCATACCCTTGACTTATTCCAAATGTTATTCCAAATTCCACATTATTCTTTTTCAAATTATTTTGGCCCTGTCAAGTTGGTTGTTGATCATTGCTAGACAGCCATTTTCAGTCTTGCCATAGCTTTTCAAGCCGATTTAAGTCATAAATGTAACTAGGCCACTTGGTAAGCAACTCAAGTGTAAATTTGGCCTTGTGTTTTAGGCTATTGTCCTGCTGAAAGGGGAATTTGTCTCCAAGTCTCTTTTGGAAAGCAGACTGAACCATGGTTTCATCTAGGATTTTGTCTGTGCTTAGCTCTCTCCTATTTAATTTCATGACAAACATACTCAGATCATGATGCAGCCAACACCATGCTTGAAAATATGAAGAATGGTACTCAGGGATCGGCTGTGTTGGATTTGCCCCAAACATAAGGCTTTGTATTCAGACCATTTTTAAGTCACCATTGGCCTCATGGTGAAATTCCTAAGTGGTTTCCGTCCTCTCCGGTTACTGAGTTAAGACGGACGCCTGTATCTATGTACTGACTGGGTGCATTGATAAGGTCCCTCTGCTAGCTTTCTATCCATGGACTGCTAGTTGTCTGAATCGCAGTGTCTCCAGCCCGCCTAGCTACTCACTGGACCCCTATGATATGCAACCGTGATATGCAACTTTTCAGGGAAGTTAGGAATAAATATACACAGGCAGTTAGGAAAGCTAAAGCTTTTTCAAACAGAAATTTGCACCCTGTAGTACAAACTCAAAAAAGTTCTGGGACACTGTAAAATCCATGGAGAATAAGAGCACCTCCTCCCAGCTGCCCACTGCTCTGAGGCTAGGAAACATTGTTACCACCGACAAATTGAGAAATTCAACAAGCATTTCTCTATGGCTGGCCATGCTTGCCACATGGCTACCCCTACCCCGGTCAACTCCCTCCACAGCAACCCGCCAAAGCCCCCACCATTTCTCCTTCACCCAAATCCAGATAGCTGATGTTCTGAAAGAGCTGCAAAATCTGGACCCCTACAAATCAGCCGGGCTAGACAATCTGGACTCTCTCTTTCTAAAATGATCTGTCGAAATTGTTGCAACCCCTATTACTAGCCTGTTCAACCTCTCTTTCGTATCGTCTGATATTCCCAAAGATTGGAAAGCTGCCGCGGTCATCCCCCTCTTCAAAGGGGGTGACACTCTAGACCCAAACTGCTACAGACCTATGTCTATCCTACCCTGTCTTTCTAAGGTCTTCGAAAGCCAAGTTAACAAACAGATCACTGACCATTTTGAATCCCACCGTACCTTCTCCGCTATGCAATTTGGTTTCAGAGCTGGTCATTGGTGCACCTCAGCCACGCTCAAGGTCCTAAACGATATCATAACCGCCATCGATAAGAGACAATACTGTGCAGCCGTATTCATCGACCTGGCCAAGGCTTTCGACTATGTCAATCACCGTAATCTTATCGGCAGACTCAACAGCCTTGGTTTATCAAATGATTTCATCTCCTGTTTCACTAACTACTTCTCAGATAGAGTTCAGTGCGTCAAATCGGATGGCCTGTTGTCTGGACCTCTGGCAGTCTCTATGGGGGTACCACAGGGTTCAATTCTCGGGCCGACTCACTTCTCTGTATATATCAATGATGTTACTCTTGCTGCGGGTGATTCCTTGATCCACCTCTACGAAGACGATACCATTCTGTATACAGTGGGGCAAAAAAGTATTTAGTCAGCCACCAATTGTGCAAGTTCTCCCACTTAAAAAGATGAGAGAGGCCTGTACTTTTCATCATAGGTACACTTTAACTATGACAGACAAAATGAGAAAAAAATCCAGAAAATCACATTGTAGGATGTTTTTTGAATTTATTTGCAAATTATGGTGGAAAATAAGTATTTAGTCAACAACAAAAGTTTATCTCAATACTGTTATATACCCTTTGTTGTCAATGACAGAGGTCAAACATTTTCTGTAAGTCTTCGCAAGGTTTTCACACACTGGCTGCTGGTATTTTGCTCCATTCCTCCATGCAGATATCTTCTAGAGCAGTGATGTTTTGGGGCTGTTGCTGGGCAACACTGACTTTCAAATCCCTCCAAATATTTTCTATGGGGTTGATATCTAGAGACTGGCTAGGCCACTCCAGGACCTTGAAATGCTTCTTAATAAGCCACTCTTTTGTTGCCCTGGCGGTGTGTTTGGGATCATTGTCATCGCTGAAAGACCCAGCCACGTTTCATCTTCAATGCCCTTGCTGATGGTAGGCTTTGTTACTTTGGTCCCAGCTCTCTGCAGGTCATTCACTAGGTCCCCCCGTGTGGTTCTGGGATTTTTGCTCACCGTTCTTGTGATCATTTTGACCCAACGGGGTGAGATCTTGCGTGGAGCCCCAGATCGAGGGAGATTATCAGTGGTCTTGTATAACTTCCATTTCCTAATAATTGCTCCCACAGTTGATTTCTTCAAACCAAGCTGCTTACCTATTGCAGATTCAGTCTTCCCAGCCTGGTGCAGGTCTACAATTTTGTTTCTGGTGTCCTTTGACAGCTCTTTGGTCTTGGCCATAGTGGAGTTTGGAGTGTGACTGTTTGAGGTTGTGGACAGGTGTCTTTTATACTGATAACAAGTTCAAACATTAATACAGGTAACACATGGAGGACAGAGGAGCCTCTTAAAGAATAAGTTACAGGTCTGTGAGAGCCAGAAATCTTGCTTGTTTGTAGGTGACCAAATACTTATTTTCCACCATAATTGGCAAATAAGTTCATTAAAAATCCTACAATGCGATTTTGGGGATTTTTTTTTCTCATTTTGTCTGTCATAGTTGAATTGTACCTATGATGAAAATTACAAGCCTCTCTCAACTTTTTAAGTGGGAGAACTTGCACAATTGGTGGCTGACTAAATACTTTTTTGCCCCACTGTATACAGAATGGTATCTCATGGTTACCCATGTCTTTCGACTACATGGACTTCCCCGGACTATCTCAGCATCGGTGAGTCTCTCCATGGGGTTCCACCCTCAGTTGAATGGGCAAACTGAGCAGGCCAACCAGAAGCTGGAAAAGTTTCTCTGCTGCTTCGTCTCCACCCAGGCCAGCAAATGGAGCAAGTTCCTCATCTAGGCGGCGTATGCTAATAACACACTGCCGAGATCGTCCACTGGACTGTTGCCTGTCAGGTAAATTTTTCACCATGTAGTTCACAAGCGCACACACACACACACACACACGTATGCACATGTCCATTATTATGCTTCCACCTGTCACCAGAGGGCGCCAGAGACTGTCCTAGAGACATTAACAACACTCAGGTGTGTCTTACTTACTCATTGTGATTTACCTGTTAAAATAGGTGTGTTTTCTGTTGTCCTTTGCTAAAGCTTGAATTGTGTGCCGTGTGTGTTTGTCTCCTGAGTGAGTTTTCAAGCCTTAGTGTCTGTTGTTTTCCCAGTGTTACTGTGATCCTTCCGTCACCGTTTCTCAATAAAGTATTATGTTTATCCTTAACCACTGATTCCTCGTCTGGTCTCTTCTCTGCATCTGGGTCCAACCTCACCATGTCACACCCATGTCACCTCTTAGAGGTGATGGGGAAATCAAGGACACAGGGGTAGAATTAGTATAGTTTGTCCTAGTAAATGCACTGATATGATGTCTTGTGACCAACGTCTTAACACCTAAATCATTATGAGTGTGTATGATCCCACAATGCTATGTAAGGGGAATCAACAGAAGCGCCCCTTGTCGGAAATGGGGCTACTTCGGCTGCATTTACACAGGCAGCCCAATTCTGATCTGGTCTGATTGGTCAAATCTGAATATAGAGGCATTCTACTGTAACACAACTGCCATATCCTTGTGTTTTAATCAGCACACATCTCCCTTTTATCCAGTGACTTTTTGAAAGATAGAGAGAGTGGGTCTAGTATTGGAGAGCCAGGAGTTCAGTTCTTCTAAAGGGTGTGATCATTCATATGGCAGACAAGGTGCTTGACATGCCTAACTGCCCCCCGCCCCCTGTACCATAGACCATAGCCAATGGTGACTCAGGACCTTTCGGGCATGATTCTCATCTCTCTCTATGCCCCTTTTACTGAGTCATGGGCCGCATTCCAAATGGTACCAGATTTCCTATTTAGTGCACTACTTTTGACCAGGGCCCTATGGGATTTGTAGGGAAAATTGTGTTATTTGGGAATGCAGCCACAGTTTAGCCTATAGAAGGGAGCAGGTAAGGATATCATTATGTAGAATATTTACTAAAGGTTTAATTAAAGGAACCTGTCATTCCAACACTATATAATGGAAAAGTGTCAATCTGGTATGTTTTCACAAAAAAAGTTTTACTTCAAGACACATGAAGTTTATGTGAGTATATTTCATTCAATGGTGGGAAGATTAGGATTAGTACTTCTGTTTGATTGTCACTTCAAGGAAAGGCAGGAATATTATTAAAGTTTGATTACAAATGTACTTTTACAGTGCATTTGGAAAGTATTCAGACCCTTTGACATTTTCCACATTTTGTTACGTTACAGCCTTATTCTAAAATGGATTAAATATATGTTTTTCTCATCAATACACACCCAATAACCCATAATGACAAAGAAAAAAAAGTTTTTTTGACATTTTTTCAAGGTATTAAAAATAAAAAAAACAGCAGTACACCTTATTTACATAAGTATTCAGACACTTTTCTATGAGACTCGAAATTGAGCTCAGGTGCATCCTGTTTCCATTGATCATCCTTGAGATGTCTCTACAGTCTACCTCTGGTACATTCAATTGATTGGACATGATTTGAAAAGGCACACCTGTCTGTATAAGGTCCCACAATTGAAAATGTATGTCTGAGCAAAAACCAAGCCATGAGGTTGAAGGAATTGTCTGTAGTGCTCTGAGACAGGATTGTGTCAAGGCACCGATCTGGGGAAGGGTGCCAACATATCTCTGCAGCATTGAAGGTCCCCAATAACACATTGGCCTCCATCATTTATATATTGAAAAAGTTTGGAACCATCAAGACTCTTCCTAGAGCTGGCCTCCCGGCCAAACTAAGCAATCATGGGAGAAGAGCTTTTGTCAGGAGACCAAAAACCCGATAGTCACTCTGATAGAGCTCCAGAGTTATTCTTTGGAGATGGGGGAATCTTCCAGAAGGACAACCATCTCTGTATCACTACACCGATCAGGCCTTTATGGTAGAGTGGCCAGACGGAAGCAACTCCTCAGTAAAATGCACAGGAAAGCCTCCTTGGAGTTTGCCAAAAGGCACATAAAGACTCTCAGACCATGAGAAACAAGATTCTCTGGTCTGATGAAACCAAGATTGAATTATTTGGCCTGAGTACCAAGTGTCCTGGCACCATCCCTACGGTGAAGCATGGTGGTGGCAGCATCATGCTGTGGGCATGTTTTTCAGCGGCAGGGACTGGGAGACTAGCCAGGATTCAGGGACATATGAACAGAGCCAAGTACAAAGAGATCCTTGATGATAACCTGCTCCAGAGTACTCAGGACCTCAGAAGGGGGTGAAGGTTCACCTTCCAACAGGACAACGACCCTAACCACACAGCCAAGACGACGCAGGAGTGGCTATAGGACAAGTCTCTGAATGTCCTTGAATGGCTCAGCCGAGCCCGGACTTGAACCCGGATCGAACATCTCTAGCGAGACCTAAAAATAGCTGTGCAGCGATGCTCCCCATCCAACCTGACAGAGCTTGAGAGGATCTGCAGAGAAAAATGGGAGGAACTCCCCAAATGCAGGTGTGCCAAGCTTGTAGCGTCATACCCAAGAAGACTTGAGGCTGTAATCATTGCCAAAGGCGTTTCAACAAAGTATGAGTAACGGGTCTGATTACTTATGTAAATGTCATATTTCAATTTTGAATTTTGAATACATTGGCAAAAAAAATCTAAAAACCTCTTTTAGCTTTCTCGTTATGGTGTATTGTGTGTAGATTGGTACCAGCCCCATAGCTTTATATCAACCAAGAGGCGGGCTGTAGTTGGGCTAAAACTCAAGTTTAGGACTGTGGCTTTAATAAATGAGACAATAATGGCCAAGTTGAACATGCAGGAAGAACAAGATGTATTTGGTGGATCTGTATCAAACATGAAGGAATGAAGTGATGCTTTTCTTAGTAGATTGGTGCCATCTGGATTTTAACATCCTCTGTACTGTAACCAGTTATTACTGGAATTTTACTTGATGACATATGAATAGATAATACCCTCCTTCTGGGATGTTTTGGATTCAAAACATAGATGATTTTGTAGGAATTTGTTTGGATCAGTTAGTAGTAGTGAGATGGGGTGGCGTAATGCTTATCAATGGCTTGGTAACATTCCAAATAAATTGTATTTTTTTCCGACAGACAATATTTGGGGAAGGAAACAGGCAAGGAGAGATGAAGGGCAGAGTCAAGGTAGGGCTGGCAACAAAGAGAGGGACAGACTGGGAACGCCTGTGCTGCCGAGCTGAGGTCAGAGTAGTAACTGTGCGTTTCTACGATAAAGGCCTGTGCTCTAGGTACGTAATCACTGCTGTAATGATAAAGTCTTTTGTGTGGAAACATCCATTGTGTTTTCCTAAATTATCAGGGAGAAGGGAGATAGCGATATGATGCATTAGCATATTTATGTAACCTACTTTACGTGGGGGTGAGGATAGGATAGGGAGGGTTTGAAAGTTGTTCATTGTCATTGAATGGTGGAGAGCACCCTTGCTGCCTGAACAGGTTTCTCCTTATTCAAAGATCATGTAACGTCTGGCTAACATCTAGTGTAGCAGGCACAGGGAAGGATGATCCCAAATCGACCCCTATGCTCTATCCACTTGGGAAGATCTGAGATGATTTTGACAGGTGTAAGCAATATGGTAATAACTCCACCTTGCTATCTAATAGGCTAGGTGGAAGTTTCACCATATTGCTTATACCAATCAAATCCTCTCAAATCGCCGCAAATGCATAGGGCGTATTGTTTAGAGGTCGATTTGGGATCTGGCCTGGGACGATAACAGGAAGTGATCTTCCTGTATAGCATAGTCATCTGAGTGGCTCGTGGCCAATGGAAATGAGCAATAGACAAGAACCTATTTCATCGAAGTGAAAAGTGAAAAGTGGACAAGGACATACATGTACAGTGGGGAGAACAAGTATTTAATACACTGCTGATTTTGCAGGTTTTCCTACTTACAACACATGTAGAGGTCTGTAATTTTTATCATAGGTGCACTTCAACTGTGAGAGACGGAATGTAAAACAAAAATCCAGAAAATCACATTGTATGATTTTTAAGAAATGAATTAGAATTTTATTGCATGACAGACAGTGGGCCAAAAAAGTATTTAATCAGCCAAAGTTCTCCCACTTAAAAAGATGAGAGAGGCCTGTAATTTTCATCATAGGTACACTTCAACTATGACAGACAAAATGAGAATTTTTTTTTTAATGAATTTATTTGCAAATTATGGTGGAAAATAAGTATTTGGTCAATAACAAAAGTTTATTTCAATACTTTGTTATATACCCTATGTGGGCAATGACAGAGGTCAAACGTTTTCTGTAAGTCTTCACATGGTTTTCACACACTGTTGCTGGTATTTTGGCCCATTCCTCCATGCAGATCTCCTCTAGAGCAGTGATGTTTTGGGGCTGTTGCTGGGCAACACGGACTTTCAACTCCCTCCAAAGATTTTCTATGTGTTTGAGATCTGGAGACTGGCTAGGCCACTTCAGGACCTTGAAATGCTTCATCTTTTTAAGTGGGAGAACTTGCACAATTGGTGGCTGACTAAATACTTTTTTGCCCCACTGTAAGTATTTGATACATCAGAAAAGCAGAACTTAATATTTGGTACAGAAACCTTTGTTTGGAATTACAGAGATCATATGTTTCTTGTAGTTCTTGACCAGGTTTGCACACACTGCAGCAGGGATTTTGGCCCACTCCTCCATACAGACCTTCTCCAGATCCTTCAGGTTTCGTGGCTGTCATTGGGCAATACGGACTTTCAGCTCCCTCCAAAGACTTTCTATTGGGTTCAGGTCTGGAGACTGGCTAGGCCACTCCAGGAGCTTGAGATGCTTCTTACAGAGCCACTCCTTAGTTGCCCTGGCTGTGTGTTTTGGGTCGTTTTCATGCTGGAATACCCAGCCACGACCCATCTTCAATGCTCTTACTGAGGGAAGGAGGTTGTTAGCCAAGATCTTGCGATACATGGCCCCATCCATCCTCCCCTCAATACGGTGCAGTCGTCCTGTCCCCTTTGCAGAAAAGCACACCTCCATGCTTGGGATGGGGTTCTTGGGGTTGTACTCATCCTTCTTCTTCCTCCAAACACAGCAAGTGGAGTTTAGACCAATAAGCTATTTTTTTGTCTCTTCAGACCACATGACCTTCTCCCATTCCTCCTCTGGATCATCCAGATGGTCATTGGCAAACTTCAGACGGGCCTGGACATGCGCTGGCTTGAGCAGGGGGACCTTGCGTGCGCTGCAGGATTTTAATCCATGAAGGCATAGTGTGTTACTCATGGTTTTCTTTGAGACTGTGGTCCCAGCTCTCTTCAGGTCATTGACCAGGTCCTGCCGTGTGATCATTGATGCCCCACGTAGTGAGATCTTGCATGGAGCCTCAGACCGAGGGTGATTGACCGTCCTCTTGAACTTCTTCCATTTTCTAATAATTGCGCCAACAGTTGTTGCCTTCTCACCAAGCTGCTTGCCTATTGTCCTGTAGCCCATCCCAGCCTTGTGCAGGTCTACAATTTTATCCCTGATGTCCTTACACAGCTCTCTGGTCTTGGCCATTGTGGAGAGGTTGGAGTCTGTTTGATTGAGTGTGTGGACAGGTGTCTTATACAGGTAACGAGTTCAAACAGGTGCAGTTAATACAGGTAATGAGTGGAGAACAGGAGGGCTTCTTAAAGAAAAACTTCCTGGTCTGTGAGAGCCGGAATTCTTACTGGTTGGTAGGTGATCAAATACTTATGTCATGCAATAAAAT